>NC_081410.1:525379104-526052229 GCF_030272615.1 Cryptomeria japonica
GAAATTTATAAATAATGGCGAAAGAATGGGAGAAGACGGAGTGAATACAGTGAAACAACAAGCCTCGAAAGAACAAAGGGGTCACAGTGCAAATGTAGTGTTTGTGCTTTGGATTGATACTGTACAATTGATCAAAATTGGTTGGACAATCTCGTGCAATCGATTGAATTGCCCCGGTTGAGTCAAAGCGCGACAATTGATGTCAGTTGTTCACTTGGACGAGATAAAGTCTGAGTAAGTGAATCAAAGAGACCTGTTGTGACTTAGACAATTGATGTAATTATCCGATGAAGTCAAGGTATCTGAAGCAAAATACTCGTTGAGACTTAGACAATTGATGTAATTGTCCATTGTGATCATGTTTGATTGGTTGATCAATTGATAGTGTTTGTGTTGTAGGTTATTTGTGGTGAATCATAGCAACCCCGTTGAGACTAGGGTCATTGTGATAAATGTCTGTTGTAGTCTAGGATTGCCATGATCGATTACCTGTTGAGACCCGAAGATACTTGATCAAAGTATTTGTTGATAGTCTAGGTGTGCGTGAGTCGATGTACCTGTGTAGACAGAGTAACTTGCTTTTCTTATAGGATGACTTAGGATGGGAAACACAACCCCTCCTATTAGAGATGGACGGTGATGAATGTGGTTTGATTGGGTTGATGGGGCATGATGTAGGGTATGTGATGCTGATGATCTGGATAGGGAGGGTGAGGAGGGGGATTCAATGTTAGATAGAAGGTATGGAAGACCTAGGATCCATTCCTATGGAAGAAGATTGAAAAAAGAGAGTATGCATTGTCATTACTATGTATGAATGATATGAAGTGATATGGATGTATGGATGGATGAAATGCAACAGAATGCAATATATACAGATGAGATGAAATGATGATCCATAGATTATTCACAGTGCTTTATTTTCATCATCAAGCATGGTAGTATCATTCTTGGCCGAGGTAGGAACCAAGTTTGAGCATTTCATCTATAAGCAAGCATCATAGACAAGGAAAAGTTACCCTCCATTCTGGTTCATGCGCAAATGGTCAAGGGATACGTTGTAGTCAGTAAGTCATAGTGATCTATGACTGTATTTTGCATAGGATCACGTAGCTTAGTGAACTTTCCACGTAGACACCATTAGTACATGCCCTAGAACTTCATTGGATCAATATGCAGACAACAAACAAAAAGATGTTAGGAACCATCCCGACCACTCTAATCACTTGTGGATATCCTGGAGTAGCATAGGAACCTGATACGAAGAAATAAATAACAAACCAACCAAGTACTTATCAGCTTAAGCAAAATTTTCTTGTCAAAGAAAATGTTACCATGTCTTGCCTATGAGGAAGGATGCATCCTTGTGAAGATGGTTGTGTGTAGATGTTTTGATTGGTTGGTTGATTTGATAAGTGATCATTGTTTGTGTAGCTCAAAATGTTTGTTTGGTGTCTGTTGTAAAGTTTTTTGATTGATTTTTTATGTTTTATCATGTTTTTGGATTTTGTGAGTCTTTTTTAATGTTTTTGGTATTTTTTGAGTTTTTACAAATGTTTTTGGTATTATTTCCAGCTAATTTTGAATAAGGAACTCAATGAATCATAAGTAATGTAGAATCCACTTCCATCAATAGGTTAAGAGCATTGCCCCCTAGTTTAGACGTCACTATGAAAGCGGGATGCAGGACACATGAAGTACTAACCTTGCTTGCAGATCAATGACAAGCCATGGTTTAAATAACCGATGAATGGATGCAATGGATGTGATCGTAACAAGTCTGAAAGACAATGGATCCATAGCCTTTACGAGTGGTGCTTGTTTGCCAGGTTTTCACCATCGCACTTACCCAAGGTGCCACCGAAGTGGTTTTCACTGTTTGGATCAAGATGCATGATTTTTTCTTTACTATTTTCTTGATTTTTTTGTATTTTCTTTAAGACATTTTTCTGAATGTTTTTGATATTTTCTGATATATTGGAGGAGCCTAATGCTCTGCATAGCTTATGTATGAAACCGTTTGAGGTGCATGTTGTTGATCGGATCTGCTAGTGGTTCTCCTTCTGAAGTTGCCAACTGATATGCCCCAGACCCAAATACAACAGTGATAACATATGGACCCAACTAGTTGGATTCAAAATTGCCCTGATGTTCTCTGTTTGGTTGGTTACGAGGATTCTCCTTGAGAACAAGATCACCTACCTCAAATGTATGAGGTTTAATCCGATGATTGTAGCTTCTGCTCATTCACCGCTGATAGGCTTTCATGTGGTTGTATGCAGCTTGTTGCCTTTCATCAAGCAGTTCCAAGTCCTGAAGACGGGAGACCTGGTATGCTTCATCATCTATCAGATTGTGCAAGGAAACCCGTAGAGATGGTATTTCAACCTCAATAGGCAAAATGGCTTCTTCTCCATAGACTAGTGAGTAGGGAGTTGCGCCTGTAGGGGTTCGAATGCTAGTTTGATACACCCATAGTGATGGATTTAATCGAATGTGCAAATCATGATTAGCATCATTGACTGTCTTTTTAAGGATTCTCAATATGTTCTTGTTTTATGCTTCGCTTGACCATTTCCTTGTGGGTAATAGGGAGTGGAAAAATGGTGTTGGATGTGAAACTTCTCACAAAGCTTAGAGACATCCTGATTTTTGAAAGGAAGCTCGTTATCTGTGATGATGGACATGGGTACACCATACCGGCAGACGATGTAATTAAGGATGAATGAGGCGATCTTCTTGCCAGTGACTTGGGTAAGTGGAACGACTTCAATCTACTTTGTGAAGTATTCGGTGGCGGTAATGATAAGTTTATGGCCGTTGGATGAAGATGGATGGATTTTACACACAAGCTCAAGTCCCCATTGACAAAAGGGGCATGGTGTTGTGATTGGTTGTAATTCCTATGATGGTGCATGTATCAGGTCTCCGTGAACTTGGCACTTCTTGCATTTTCTGACAAAATAGTAGGAGTCTTTTTCCATGGTGGGCCAATAGTATCCAACGTGCATGATTTTCTTTTCTAAGGAAGGATCGCTTGAGTGAGCCCCAAAAATTCCTTCATGTACCTCTTCCAAGGCCTTTGTTATCTCATCTTGTTCCAAACATCGAAGGAGAGTACCATCAAGACTTCGCCTGTATAGGGTTTCGACAATGATGGTGTATCGAGTAGTTTGGTGGATGAAGGTTTTTCGTTGGTTATTGGATTGGTTGGGAGGAAGTGTGTGATCACGGAGGTAAGTGAAGAACTCATCGTACCATGGGGATTCGAAACCGACAAGGTGACATATCATTTCAATTTCGAGGATATCATACGCGGGGATCCAAATCGGTTCTACCAAGAACTTGTAGCGTGTTGAATTTTGCGGAAGATCCAGGAGAGACGCAATTGTAGCCATTGCGTCGACAACTCGATTCTGATATCTGGTCACTTGCTCAAATGTGATAGTTGTAAATGATTCTTTATAACTATCCACTATCCTTTTATATGGCATGAGCTTATCATCCTTAGTTTGGTACTCATCGGTGACTTGTCGGATGACTAGCTCAGAATCTCCATATACCTATAGCTCTTTCAGATGCCATTGTATAGCCAATTTGAGTTCTGTGATCAAGGCCTCATATTCTGTTATATTATTGGTGCATGGAAATGTGAGCCTGTATGACTTCGAGATGTTGTCACCTTTCGGTGTGATAAAAAGATTGCTTGCTCCCGAGCCATGTCTAGTATATGAGCCATCAAAATATAGCTTCCAAGGTTGTGTAGGTGTGATCATGAAGATCTCTTCATTTGGAAAGTTGGAAACAAGAGGATGGTCACCTACGAGGGGTGCATCAACCAACTGATCTGCAATAACTTGCCCTTTGATAGCCTTGTGGTCCACATACTCTATATCAAATTCACTCAAGATCATAACCCATTTGGCCAAGCGGCCTATTAATGTTGCCTTGTTCAGTAGGTACTTGAGTGGATCGATTTTGGTAATGAGTTGTACCTTGTGTGTTAACATGTAGTACCTCCTAGGAGCTTCCTTGAGGTTACTCCAAAGACACATTTATTTGGATTAAGACGGACATGATATTGCTCTAATCTGTCAAAGATTTGACCCAGTATTGCCAGATGACCCTCTCTTGTTAATGATTTAGCTAGAAAATCATCGACATAATCTTCCATTATGGTGTGCATCATATCATGAAAGATGGTAGTCATATCTCTTTGATAGGTTGCCCCTACATTTTTCAGACCAAATGACATCACATTCCAACAGTAGGCTCCCCATGGGCATGTGAAAGCAATTTTATGTTGATCCTGTGGAGTAATCTTGATCTGGTTGTACCCTGAAAAGCCATCCATAAGAGAAAGCATTGCATGACCCGCAATTAGATCGACGATCATGTTGATGTTTGGTAAGGGGAAGTCATCCTTAGGGCATACCTTGTTCAAATCTCTAAAGTCTATACAAATACAGATGCCCCCATTAGGTTTACCAACAAGTACAATATTGGAGATCCAATTGACATAGTCGACTGGTTGGATGAAACCAACATCTAAGAGCTTTTTGAGTTCTGCCTTGACAAGCACAACAATTTTTGGGTGCATCTTTCTGAGCTTTTGTTTTACTGGTTTAGCTCCTTCTGCCACGATTAGGTGATGCATGACTAAATCAGGATCCAAGCCAAGCATGTTTGCATAAGACCATGCGAAATTGATTTGATGCTTCTGGAAGAATTCCACAAATTTTGGTTGTTCCTCTAGAGTTAGTAGAGATGCCAAATGTATTTGGTGAGGAGTCTCAAGGGTCCCCACATTGAATTCTTTTGTTTCTTCAATTAGGATCGTCGATCTCTCCTGATTTGTACTAGAGGGGAGGATGTCAAACCTTTCATCCTCAGGCGCCTCAAAGAAGTTTTCACCTTTGGATACACTCTTTATTTTTACTTTTTTGGGATCAATAAGTGCCATAGTGTGGTTTTCACTAGAAGATCCATGTTTTATTGTGATGTTTTTGCAGCTGAAAGGTTTGGCATCTGCCCCAAAGTATGTTGCACTATTAAGTTCAATGGCAAATCCAGCTTTATGATCCCCGTTTGGTATGTGATCCCGTATTTCTAAAAAGTTGAGGAGCGCCTCATCGTTTTGGAAGTGATCAAGGCATGGGGGATTTGGTTGGTTCTAGTCGATGAGTTCGAGGTGGATGATGGGCATGACCTCATCGATTAAGTTGAGTTCAAAGGAGGCGTCAGTAAGTGTTAATATAGATGAGTGAAGTTCATCAATGGTACTCTCCTTATCAGATTCTGGTGTAGGATTTGACATAGGGCATGTGGAAGTTGCTTCGTGCTCACGAACCCAAAAGGTTTTAATCCACGCCTCTCCATAAACTGGGATATCTTTACGAGGTGGTGGAGGCGATGTGTCTTCCTCGTCTAAAGTATTTAGATTCATTGAATCCCACTCATGCGAATCTATCTCTGAATCACTCTCTAACATCTGATTACTGTACTAGGTTGGGATGTCTTTTGAATTGAAGAGTGTATTAGTCACGGGTTTATGCCATTTTGGAGGTGGGATTGTTGGTGTTGTTGATGGGGTTATTGGTGTTGTTGATGTTGTTGACATGGTTATTGTAGTTGTTGATGTTGCTATTGGGATTATCGGTGTTGTTGGTGTAGTTGGTGCTACTGATGGGATTATCAGTTTTGTTGGTGTAGTTGGTGCTACTGATGCTACTGCTGGGATTATCAGTTTTGTTGGTGCAGTTGGTGCTACTAATGGGATTATTAGTTTTGTTGGTGCAGTTGGTGCTACTAATGCTACTGATGGGATTATCAATTTTTTTGTTGTAGTTGGTGTTGTTGGTGTCGCAGATATAATCAAGGATGGCCTCCTTGGAGTAACTGGCTGATACACGGCTTTGCTAGGCTTTCCTTTGAATATTGAGCTTAGGAAGAGATTCCTTTTGGAAACCTACTCCAGTTTTATCTTTGGGTTTCAACTCAGGTTGTAAGGGCTCGTGTCGTCCTTGTTTGCTATGCCCCAAAGCACTCTGGTCATCATAGCCCATTCTTTGCATGATAGTGAGGCCTTTGCCATATTTATCAATGGGAAGCTTAGCCTTTGGGCTTTCTGTTTTGATAGGGTCTTTGTAGATCCATTCTGCCAGGTCCTCATCCATGGTTTCCTCTTCCTAACTTTTACCAGGGATGAATTGAGCCAAAGTGCATTCTTGCTTGGCCAGTGGTGTTTGAAGTAACTTTTGAGGTTTGCCATGAGTTCTAGGGGATGTGAATAATTTCCCAACACAAAATAGCTGGCTAGGATTATATTCTCCAGGACCTTCCTCAGTCATTTTCATTTTCAACTTATCTTGCTTTGATATAGGGGTGATTGAGCTGGAAAGAGAGGCTAGACTAACATATGATGTGGAAGGGATAGCTTCTTTGTTGTTAGGTACGATGATCTCTGGCTGATGGTTAATATTGTTACAATATGCAAATGGATTTGCATCACCAAGGATTGTGATTTCTACACCATTATGGGGAAACTCGATACATTGATGATAGGTAGATGGAACAGCTTGCATGGCATGTATCCAAGGTCTTCCTAACAAGAGATTATATGGAAAAGGAAGGTCTAGAACTTGGCAGACAATATGCTTCACCAATGGCCCCACTCTGATAGGTAATACAACAACTCCTCTAGAAGAACGCTCTGCATCATCATAGGCCTTAATGATTATCTTTTTATTGGCATCCATTGATTCTACCGCATACCCCAATGTTGTGACCAACTGCAAGGTGCATATATTCAAGCCGACTCCATTGTCAATCAAGACTCGCTTGATTCTCTGTTGGTTTACAAATCCTTCAATGTGAAGGGATGCGTTATGTGGTTGTTGGAATGAAGCGTTCACTTTTAGAAAAAGTGAGGCATGGTGATCACCTGAGATTGCCAACCATGGCTTGAAATTGATCTGTGTTGAGATTGGCGGGGACTGACGCTTCTTGGAGAGCTTGATCCAAGATTGTTTTTTGTGAGGGGGATAAGCGCAAAAGCTCTAATATGGAAATGAGTGCAGACATTTTATCCAATTGTTCCACAAGATTATATTGCTTGGGCAGGGGTGTCGTTCCTTGTGGTGTCGCTCGAATGGTAATCTTGCTACGATGCGTAACAACATTGCATGTAGGATTTGGATCTTTGATGGTGAGATTTGCAGCTTGTTCATTAGCATCATAGAGGTGACTCACTGTATAATTATATGTAGCTTTTGTATAATTAGTTGTAGTATTTGTGTTTCGCCCTAAGGTGGAAGGACCCCTTTGATCATGTGATGGAAGTGGATTCTTGAACATTAGATGGTAATCCTTGGATGTTTTAGGGTTATGTCCTTCTATTTCAATTTCTCCTCTGTCAATAAGATGTTGAACAAGATCTTTCAGTCGATGGCAATTGCTCATTTTATGCCCTTTTCCCTGGTGAAATTCACAATGTTCATTATCTCTCCACCATGGAGGTTTGACCTAAGGTTCATAGTTAGAGGTTTTCGGTAAGGTCACAAGATTGGAAGAGACCAATTGACGCAATATTGTTTTGATGGGTTCCCCTAAGGGTGTGTATGTGCACTTTGGTTTGTAGTTTTGTTGCCTTTATTTTGGTTCTTCTTGTGGCACATTGCAACCTTGATTTTGTGGATGAGTGATGGTGTTGTTTTTAGGAGTGGGATTTTGTCCTGCAAACCTGACCACAGGTTGTGCAATTTTTGTTGTTCGTGCATCCACTATCCCGTCATTGATAATGTTCTTGTTCTTGTTCCAAATTTTTTGTTTATCACTATTATAACGTGGTTGAGGACCATCTTTAGGTTCATTGTAGATTTTGATAAGTCCCTTTTTGTTAAGGGCCCGTTCACATTTTAATCCTTGAGTGATCATCTCTTCAAAGGATTCTGTACCCTTCATGTCTAAATGGAATTCCATCTCGTCATTCAAGTTGGAAATGAATATTTCCACTAGTTGTTGTTCAGGCAAATGAAGAGAACGTCTGCTAGATAGTTGCATCCACCGTTGCAGGAAAGATGAGAACAACTCCCCCGGTTTTTGTTTTGTGTTGCATAAATCTGCCATGGTAACATCTCATTCTATGTTATGTGCATAATGAGCGATGAAGTTTTGAACTAGTTCCTCAAATGTTCTAATACCACTTGGTAATCGGGAAAACCATTGCGTGGTTGTGCCTCCCAAACTCCGAGGAAAGAGGCGCATTAGATAGGTGTCCTCATAGGCCACCTCTAAACAAGTTGAGTGAAATTCTTGTACATGATCTCTAGGGTCTCCTTTGCCCTTGTAATTTTCAAACTTGGGTGTTTCAAACCCTCATGGAAAAGGTGGCATAAGAATGTTCCTATCAAAAGGATAGGGACAAATATCATTAAGTGAAAACCGAGTAGTCTTCACACCACTATTGAGTTGTTGAGCGAGATTTTCTACTTGTTGTCTCAACATATCTATTTCTGAAGGAGTGGGAGGTGGAGGATTCCCTTGATGATTAAGGTCATAGCGGAAGTAATCTCTACCTCTTCCACCATCGTTACAGCTATGTTGCTCAGATGTTTGTCGTATTTGTGCGGTATCAAAGTCAGAGGTTAGTTTGGCACCCTCTTGAGCAAGTCTCAGAAAATGAGCATATGTGTTGTTTCTAAGGATTTCCTCAAAGAGTCTATTAAACTTGGGATTATGTTGTGCTCTTTCTATATCTTCGGGAATTGGAGTGCTAGGATCTTCATCATTTGTGCCTCCTCCAATGGCCTCTTGAAAATCATTGAGGTTTTCTTCCTCCTCGTCTTCGATCTCTGGTTGTCAGTTTCTCATTGATCTTGTTTGAGCCATGTTCTTGAAAGTTTGAGGTTGGTGAAAGCGATTATGAGGTGGTGATGAAGCATTTGATGGAAGATAAGTGTTTTGTAAAATGTTTAGAAGATGGATCTCTAATACCGAAGGTTGGATGTTACCAAAGTTCTTTGTGAATTGATTTTATTGTGTTTTCAACAATTTTGATGTGATAAGGTATAGCAAGGTTTGAGATGTGTTACAAACCAAGCTACCTAGCAATGAGAGGATGCACTCATAAACTAGTTTTAACCTGTGTAGAAATGCCTCTTAGGATGATTGATCCTAAATGTAGAGACACCCTAAAAGTAATGTGTTGGTTTGATTTAAGCAATATTTAAAAGAAATTAGGACAATACCTTTTTGTGTTTTGAGAGTTGAATGGTTTTGTGATGTGCGAAGGTGAAAGTGGATAGAATATGGACCTCAATAAATACTTTTCGTCACAAAGGGGGTTTCTACTTCTTCATCTCTCTCAAGGGTTGGTGGTTCCCCTCGAGCTATGTTGTATGTGATACGGATTTTTGGAAAGAAAGAAGGGTTGATATTGCCTCCTTTGTTTATGTGATAATCCAAGGCTCTATACTGAGTAAAAGCTCTATTTTTCAAAGGCTCCTTGTCAAATTCGTTGGATTTGCCTTGAAGATACAAGTGCATATGGCGCAAGAAGGCTCTATGTAAGAGAAAAAATTGTCTATTGGTATAGAAAAACTTTCTTCTTTTGATAAGAGCTTTTGAACTCAATTGTCTCTTTTTCAATGTAGTCTTTTGATGGAGACTCCCTTTTCTCAAAATGTGAGTGATGGTCATACAAATTGATACTTTGTTTCACTTTTTGATGTTTGTTTTGTTTATCAATGTTGGATGTAAATTTGTTGGATGAATACTTGGTTTAAAATTGTTTTGAATTTCTTTGACAAGAAAACACAGCAAGCACACAAGCACAATAACCTTGCCCTTTTTCAACAAAAGGCAAAAATAGGTGTGGGTCTAGATCAAGCAAACCATGAACTTTATAGACCCTTTTTACAAATGTATTTTATGTTTCCCAAAGTCTGAAGTCAGCTTAAATTATCACTAGTTTGACACAAGATGAAGACAACTCAAACACTTTTTATCCCTAAGGTAAATGGCCAGTTGTGATATTTTCAACCCACGTCTTGATATTTCTTCGACTTTGGTACTACATACCTTATGAATCTCATCGTGGCAGGTAAGGATGTGATATACTAAGTCTTGCGCGAGTATAACAGATAGATGATCCCTATGATGGGGGAGTCACCACTTTTATCAAGGTACAAGTAGCCTTTCAAAAAGCCTTGTTTCTACTCAAGGAAATATGTATGGTGAGTATCTTGGGAGCAAAACCATCTATGCTCTTGCACTAAAATTTTCAGAAATATCCTCAATCAATAGAACATGTGGGCTTCTATAATAAAAAGTGTCTAGTAATGTTCGATGTCTTTGGACGTAAGTTCATTCTGCAGTGACTCACTTAAAAGCCTTGTAACTTGTGGTGGGGCCCATATGTCCTTTCGACAAGTTACACTGTAGGAACAACTACACCCAAGGCTACAACTTTTGCTCTCACCAGATTTCTATAGCGGCTCAAAGGATTTACCGTGCAAGGTCGTTCCCAAGAGTGATGTGTCTCTTGGTAGGCCTCTCTTAAAAATAATTTTTTTTGAGAGTTACTAACACTTTTCTCTTGCACCTAGGACCACGAGAGCCAAGGGAGTGGATAGTGTGTGTTAGAAGTGGGACCACTCTATAGATTTTTTCACAAGTGTACGAAACACTGAAAGCACTTGTTCTTTTTAACTGGTTTATTGCAATGTGATCTATATGCTATTTGGAGATTTTGCTCCACCAACCATGGTGTTCTTTTTAACCTCACGAGGCAATTTGTTTTCTAACTAGTAAATTGAAAATCCTGGTCAACAAAATTGAAAGCACGTTGCTCAAAGTAAAAGCGATTTTGTGAACAAAATGGACAAGTTGTTTGTTCTTTTTAACTTGCAAAAAAGTTGATTGTGAATTTTATCCTTCCAAGAAATGAAATTTGTTTTGTTTGTTTTAAGCACCAAAGTGAGTAATTTGTTCCTAACTTGCAAAAGAAAGCACATTTTATTTTTTAGATTTGTGGTTCTTTTTAATTTTACAAAATGGAATTCCTTTTAAGCCCAAATTGAAAATTTTGTTTATTTTAGTCCAAAAAGGAAAGTGAATGCTTTTTAATCCAACTTTAAAAGTAAAGCTTAGAAAGAAAAAAGAAATAAACTTTCTAATCCCTAACTCCTCGAATCCTGCAAAATAAGAAGTTAGCAAAACTTGCACAAAAAAAAAAATAGTTAGTGAAAAAGAAGGCTTTTGGTGGGCTTCTACAAGCCTAAATTTTTTATTTTTTCGGTTACACAATATTTTTTTCAACTCTGTTACAAAAGCACTACTTTGTGTAAACACAGAAGCGCTACTTTAATATAGACGTGCTGAAAAACTAACAAAGGCACTAAAATAACAACAACAACGCTACAAGATGGACAAAAGTGCTAGTTAAAATTGTCAAACAAAATGAAATCTCTGTCAAACAAAGAGCACAACCACGCTAAAAGAGTTACAATAGCGCTAAAACTCAGACAAAGACGCTACTTCTCTGACAAAAGTGTTAAATCCTCAACTGTCAAAGACGCTAAACGCATTTAATAGTGCTAAAGTGCAACCTGTGTGTGGCAATTTGGCAAATTTCACAAAAAGTTAGTTTGTTTTAATCAGAAGGTTGCGTGTTCGATTCACGTCAGGTTCACCAAATGATGCACTGCAAAAAGGATGATAGAAACACACAAGATTCAAATGTTAGTGTTAGTAGTATCAATCAGAAACGAAAGATGAACAAAACTACAATCCTAGGCATGCATATCAAGAGAGATACTAAACAAATTATAGAAAGCACACAAAAATGGAGGAAAGACACTAAACCCTCCCAAATGCTCTCCAACATGCTCATAGATGCTCCTCCCTTGTTCCTCTCCTCTCCAAGTTCCACATGAGTGTAGCCCTCAGCTTTTTGCACTATTATGGATGTCTTATGGAGATTCAAGATTATGAAAAATGACTAATTATGCAAATGCAAGCTAAATATGAGAAAGTATCTAATTAATCTATGTTAATTTTATCCAAAAAAAAAAAAAAAGGTGCTCCTAGATGCTCTCTCAAATTTGGTATAAATTTGATGCATACAAGATTTTTGGATCTGGATTATGAAGGAATGGGCTCTATTTATAGGAAAAATAGAGCAATGGATGGTTGAGATTGAGTAATATCAAAAAGGGTCAGGATTGATGGGTTTATGATCCATGTGAGGGCTTTCAACCCAATCTCAAGATGACAAATGTCAACATGAGATGGCTTGAGAGGAGAGGGAAGAAGCATTAAATGCTTGAAATGACTTGAAGGTTACCTTAGGAGGTAGGGTTAGGCTTGAGTTGAATGAATAAAACCTTTATTCAATGAATAATGCCTTTATCCAATGGACAAACTCTTGTGCAAGAGTTAGTGGGGATAACCATGGTCAAAGCAATAAATGCTTGAAGATACCCGTGAGTTAAATGGGGGTTGAGTTAGAGGGAAAGCCTCTAACCATGCGGGTGAGTTGATTTAACTATTAATGGTTATGTAAGAGCCATAAATGGTTATGTAAGAACCATTAATGGTTTGGAAAACTTTATGGGTTAAATTGTTGAAGACATAAAGCCTTTAATGCTTTTCAAAGACTTTCAAGGCTTTGAGAAGTGACTGCAAGTTGCTTAGGAATGTGACAATAATTAGGGGATAGGTTTAGGCTAATTTAGAATGGATTAGAAGGATCTAGAATGGATTAGAAGAGTCTAGTGGGTTTGGTGGGTGAGAGAAAATAGGATTTTAATGAAAGTAAAATTCATTTATTTCAACAAAATAGGTGCAACTTGCATTTGTAGGAGAATGCAAGTGGGGGGGTAGTTTAGGGATTTAAATAAATATTTATTTATTTATTTAAAGGAGGAAAGGGGTTAAATAAAATAAATGTGCTTTATTCATTTAATTGATTTAGAGTATGGCTTAGTGAATAAATTTAAATAAATTGAATAATTTATTTAATTAATAGGAGAAGAGGTTGAGGATGAATTAATTAAATATTAATTTAATTAACTGATTATTGATGGTTAAATAATCAAATAAATAGTAAATATTTATTTAATTAAGTGGACAGATTTATGTGACTATAGTAACCATTACCTGTTTGAGAGCTTCATACTTGTCATCTGAACTAAGGAAATGTTCCAATGAATGAAGCTTCAATGATAATATCTCTTTGCCAAGACCACATAATGTTGCAACCATGGCCAATGGATTCATAAGATACCGACCAAGAGCCACAACATGCCTCACAATCCCATAAAATTTTCCCTACACATTGAATTCATCATCATAAAACACAAGGTGTAACGAGACCTAATGGATATTGGTTCTATCATGCAAAATCGTTTTGAGTTGGAAGCTTGAAATATGAATAATTTATCTCATTTTATTTGTTAGTTGCATATTTTGTTATGGGTTAATAGAAATCTAGGTATTGTATAGAACTTTAAAAGAAAGTAGAATCTAATCAAAAACTATATTTCATTTGATGTTATCAAGAATTTTTTTTGACTAGTTTTCTTCATAATGTGTATCTTGTATAGTTTATCTTAATATTGTCTTTCTTGTATCTTGTAGTAGTTTTGGAAGAGTTATTATAACTTTCATTTGAACAATTGGATCTTTCTACAAATTGGAGGATAAGTCTGTAAGAATGGTATCAAGAGACTGACCAGAGCCATTGGCTTCATTACAAGGTAAGGTTAGCCTTTGTCATGTTTGTCTTCCTCAAAGTATGGTTGATGTCTATTAAGTTGTTGTCTTGTAAGGGTATTTTGAAGATTGATAAGAGAATTTTGATGGGTATTAATCCCATTGTTGTCAAGTATGCCTGATTGGAATTGAATGTTTCCAAAGTTTATGTGCATTAGAGAGCAAATGATTCTTGAGATTGTCACTTCAATTAAATAATCACTGAAAACTTTGAATTTCTTGCTTGTAAATGAATGCTTTAAATAAAATGTTACTTTATTATAAGTATGATTTCTTAATTGAGATTACTCTGAAAAACACTTGATTAAATTATCTTCAAACAATAATAGACTAGTGCCTTCACCCCTGACATAATGTTGCAGTTAGTCTTACTGAATTTAACTTTGCTCTAAAAGACCAATAAGACAGAATGAAGCTTGACATCCAATCATTCAAACTGGTCATCAAACTAAAACTTAACCCAAACTATAATAACATAGGATAGCACATTGAAACAATCTAAATGAATAGATTTATCATGGGGAACTAATCAAACAATCAAAAAGATAAATACCATCAGAAATGAAAAACACTTGATCTTTGTATTGAAATAAACATAAGATAATAAAGTTCTTACATATAGCACAATGTCTTTTCACTAGTTTGGCATTTCTAGAATATAACCCTGGAGACAGTCCTATTAAACTTTCTCTTTAAAACAAGACCATCACTTCAAAGGCATCTACATGAATTATTCAAACTAAAACTGATATTCAAACTGAAACCTAATTCAAATTATAATAATATGAGATAGCACATTGAAACAATCTAACTGAATAGATTTATCATAGGGAACTAATCAAACAATTGAAAAGATAGATACCATCAGAGATGCAGAACATGTGATATTTATATTGAAATAAGCATAAGATAATCAACTGGCTTCAGTACAACGTAATGTCATTCACTAGTTTTGGCATTTCCAGAAAACAAACTTCAAAAGGACTTGCATAAAATACGTCTTGAACAGAATGATCATGAATGTCTTCTCATCAAAAGGATCTCCTATAAATAGATGAGGATTCAGTTCCAAAATGAAAGGGCATACCCTTTCATTTGGAATTAAACTAACTAAGACTTAAACTCCTAACTAAAAACTAACTTAACTACTAGACATATTACATAAAAGCATTGAAGATAACATTTTCAAATATTTGAAAACAATTTCAATCCCCAAGTATCTCGCCACATTTCTGAATATGTTCCAAGTACTTTTCTGATTTGTAGGTGTCTGCGTCATGGATCAGGTCCCTGACAACGATCTCTCATGTGACGAATTTTTCCATCTGTGTAATTGTTTCCTTCAAATCAATTCCATCTGATCGGGCAACATTAAGGGCGACACTGAGTAGATTTTGGCATTCTGAAATCCACTTGTTTTTATCCTTGATTTCTCCCCTTTGATCAGTTAGCACTGGGATACCATGTTGGACTATGTCTTTACATTCATCATATTCAGTTTGTAACTCTACATCAAATTTATCATGTTTTGCAAGAAGTCTTTTGATCTTCTCAATTTATTTAGCATTTGTCCCTTCCAAAGTCTTGTCATGTAGTCTGGTTCCCAATCTGTTCTTTATCTTATTATGTGATATAGCATTGTCCATATTCTTTTGAAAAACAACCCAAAACTCTTCCAAATATCCTTTCAAAATTTCAAATCTTTTATTCAATAGAATAGAGGCAGTATCAACTCTTACCTTCCGCATTTGTTTAAGAATTCTCTGATTTTCTTGTTGCATCTCTTCACATTTCTTTTTCCATTTCGAATTATCAAGGGAAAGTATCATTGGCACAGATTGTCCACTTCTTTTTATGGTTTCCTCATACAATCCTTTGTATTGATCTATTTCCCTTACTGTTCTAATTATCTGTGCTCTGATAAACTTTGAAATGTCAACTCCAATGTCTGCTGAAACAATGGGATTGATTTCCCCAACTTTCAATTTCATCATATGGCCAAATGCTTTATCCACATCAATAATTTTAGGCCTTTTATTCAGAGGATACAATGCCCATAGCAGTAAGACTTCCTCATCTTGGTCAAACCTGGATCCAATAAACACATCATTTACGCCTTGAATGTCCAATTTCAAATCCTTATTGTCAGAGTGTAATAGACTGTCAAAAATAAAAGATGCACTCAAATCCCATCCTGGAAATAGAATTACTCTGGCTTCTGCAAGTAATTGCCTCCCTTATTGGGGAGTCATTGTAACCAACTCTGCTTCTATATCCTCCTTTAACCTTTTCAACAAAGCTACCTCATTTTCAGGTGTTATATGTGGGATAGATTCCCTCAACCTTTCTCCTTTGAAATTATAGAGAAAAGATTTAAATTCTTTAGATTTCACAAATACATCATCTACTACAAAAGCATAATGTTCTTCTAACCTTGAATCTGCATGAATCTCCATCTTAGTCACAATTTGCTCATTTTCATTTGGTTCTTCTTCTTGTTCCTTTGTCCGATATCTAGAAACAACTTCATGGTCATCTAGTTCACTTTCTAACATCTCTTCTTTTGTGTCCATTTCCATCAACCTTTGTTTCTTTTCTTCCAGCTCTCTATTCAAACTATCAATTACCTCTTGTGCTTTTGCATCTTCCATATTTCTAAAGATGTCTTTTGCTTCCAAACTCAAGTGCAGATAACCTCCTAGATTTTGTCTTTTCTTACAGGAGTGGATGTACCCCTCCGGATCATAGTTTTTTATTGCAATATGTTCAAACAAATTATACTCCTCCATTAACTTTATGTCAATTATTTCATATGCCTTTGTAGAAACAATAGTGAAATCTCCAAAACTAAGAGTTCCAAGCAAGAAATCCTGCTTATGTTGATCTCGAAAGTGTTTAGCATTTGAGACACTTATTTGTCTTACAATCTCCAAATATGCTATTCTATCAAGAACACATTTTGGTAACATGTATGGGCTTCCTTCAAATCCATAGATCCTAACACAAGTAAAGTTTTGGTGTACGTACCAATCTCCCCAATTATGATTCACAATTTGTCTATCATCAAAATCTTTAGGCCTTAAAAATGCCTTAATCTCATTTGAAATTGATCCATCACAAGGAACTTCATACATCCTGTATAATGGTTTCGCTATGCACTCTTCAAATTTTATGTAGTTTGATCTCACATAAGGAGAGTCCCAAATAGAAGTCCATAATTGAACCGGTTGTTCCTCCCCTTCCCTATTTCGCATATTAAGCACCAACTCCTTGGTCCACATACCCCTGAAACGTCCGTAAAACAATACTAAATGCATCAACAATGAATAAAACTTGAAATTAGGGCTTTTGTTATCCCTAAGGTTCAGGAAACCCTCATGTAATTTTTCTACCAAATAAGAGGAGTAACCAAATGGTCTGGGCTCATATATTTGGATATCTAAGGCTAAGACTAACGACCCCGTACTCATTAGATCAGGAACTTCAACTCCTCCTAACTGCCCACAAGACATATAAGTATATTGCAGGTAATGTCTGAATAACTCAATGTTGAATGGTGGCTCGTCCTGTTTTGTCAGTATACCTACCTCCTTGTTATGGATAGCTAACTTCCACCCAGTATATGTTGTATCCATTCTAAGGTATTCTTCTTCCAATTATCTGAAAGACAAGGGTTTATCAGGGTTGGGATCTAGGTTAAATACTTCATTCAATGTACCAACAAAAAACCTAATAAAGGCATCTCCATTGGGAGCCTGAATATACCTCCCCACAGAATTATAGTTTTTCACTAGGGTTTCTATCAATTTCACACTTACAAACACATTTGGGACAATCAGCTTACCCAAATTGGTCTTCCATGGGTTGCACAATGGCATTTCCTTGTATCTTCTCAGGTAGTGAAACAGGAACAATTTGTATCCTCTCACTTTGGTCCACACATCTCCAACATTTTTGTATTTATCTTCCAATTGGTCCCTCCCTGGCAAATGTTGTTTCGATCTTCTAGACTTAGGGCCTGGTGCTTGCATTTGTTGTATCATATCTTGGTCCAGTCTTCGAATCGAGACTTCCTCTTCTTTCTTAGATTTCTTAGCCCTAGATTCAAAGTTTTTGTCTCTCTTTTCTTTCCTGTGGAACTCAAAGACTCCATTTTTGCAATCACAATTTTTTGCTCTAACAATCAGGAGTTCAATTCTTTGTTCTATCAATTGCTTTGCTGTGTAAAAATTGTAATGATGATCCTCTCATAAATCTACCTCGTGTGAACCATAAATAAATCTACCTGATGCAAGCATTTAATAAAAGCTCATTGTTTTAGTTTTAAATTCTGATACGACAATGACTCATAGGCGTATGTCTCTCCGATGAAACTTCATCTTTGGTGCCATCAGAAAAATCCCTTTTCCTTTTAGAAACTTTATCTTTCCTATCGGGGTAACATAAGATGACGACACTCCTTCTACTTTATCGGTATATGTCAACCCGATACTATCATCGGGCATCGAGGTAACTTCAAATGTGTCATGGCAACAAGCATAGTTTTCTCGATGACCTTTTCCTTCTACATCATGTTCCATTGGCATAATCTTTCCTGATGATCTTCTGACCAATCACTTCATCAGGCATCAGGGAGACTCAAAATGACACATCCCGACTCCTTTGGCTATGCCGATGATCTTTCTTTGTTATAACCTTTTCTGATGCACTTTTATCCTTGGTTGTGTTCATCGGGATAAGTCTTACAAATAGCCTCAACGGCTTTCAACATGACAATATTTATCCTTTGTTGCCAATGTATGTTTTGGCGATGACCATAATCAGTATATGTTTCCCTGATCTACCTAACTTCCTTGGCTCCTTGGCAATGATCGATACGACTTCCATCGATGCATTCGACTTCTGCTTATCATGCTTATACATCGGTATATGATATCCCGACCATGCGCTACTCATTTTGGCTAAGTGTTTTCATCGGGATAACTTTGGCCAATAGTACAAGTTTCAATTATTTGCAACTTTTACTTCATCTTATGGATACAAATATTTATAATCTGCTTAATGGATTCAATATAAACTGAACAAAACCTGTAACACACATAGGAGCTTTGTTGTTTCTTACCATGATCTCTGAGATTTTTTTTGAAATACGCATGGGTAAAATATATGTATCATGTAATGCTTATGATGCTCAATTGTTGGTGTCGATTATATGTATATATTTTGTCTGATTTTGTCATCCTTGGTAGAAATAGGTAATTGAATGCAGGCATCATCAACCCTTTTGTTGAGGACCCTGCACTTTCTAGATAAACGAAAGGTAAGGAAAAAAAATATACAATGATTATGATGTCTGCATATTGTTCATGTTGTCCACTATGTAACTTTTAGCATACATATCATGTAATTTTTAGCTAACATAAGATAAATGAATTACATATGCAGGAACCTGAACCCCTTTGATGAGGATCTTGCACAATGTCATGGAACGACAAGTATAAGTCAATACACCCTATAGAGACCATTTATCAATTGCTTGCTTTCTCTTTAATAATAAGCCAGATTTTAGCAACAATATTTTGGCAAAACTTTGATTTTTTTTTCTCATCGAAACCACATGTTATAGCTCATTCCACCTTCTCAGCCCTCCTATATGCAACAAATCTAATACATTTATCAACACTTGAGGCCCCAGTTGGGCTTATTCAAATTTTAATCTCAACATCAACTTTAGGGTCAACTTCTTCATTTGATGGAGTACAGGTACCACCAAATAGGTATTTGTCAGATCTGTCTTCCTTGAGCGAGGGAAATTCAAGAAGAGGAGAGGAAAGTGAGACATATAGTGCGTCTAAAAGAGGGAGATCAACTAGAGGTCAAAATATTAGGAGAAAATTCAATAAACATATGCAATTTTTTCTTGCTCAAGGGGGGTCATGTTCTTATGATGATGAGAGCATAGGCGACATCGAGGTGCCTTTGAGGTACAAACATCTTCAAAAATAATGGGTACCCAAGGAACTTCCTCCAATAAACACTTTTTTTTTGTAACGAGAGGATATATCGCATAGCGCCATCGTCATTACATGGTTTGGGCCTATTTTCCATGGACAATATAAAGGTCCATTACAACAAAGTTGTTGAACTCATGGAGTATGTCGGACCTTGTTACAATTATAAAAAATGGATGCAGATTTTTCGATATAAAAAAAAGTATGTGTAGGTATGCACTCTCAGCGAATTATATACAACGGAAAGATAATGATCAAAGTAAAATAGTGGCTATGTACATTGATGGAAGGCCAAAAGCAACATGGAATATTGCAGGTTTTTATAAATAGTACATGACCTGGGTCAACTAATAAGCAACCCAATTGCATATTTGAGGCGCGCAAGGGAAATTTTGTATTTGTATGTGCGATAAAATCAATAAGTGTAGGGGAAGAGCTACTAATCGATTAAAATTTGAATCGCATAGATATAAACAAAGTTACTGTCATGGTGGTGGTACATACTATATACCATTTAAACCAACCTTCAAGTAATGACTCCTATATACCATTTTATTATTAAGTTTTTTTGCTAAGTCTATTGGTTTCATTTCGCTAATGTTTTTTTATATTTAATCTTTGTCATATGGAGACATTCATTCGACACATAACACAGATAGGGATGTAGCTCCCAACCCTTCTACCCAGCAAGTAAACCTCATTGTAATAGTACAAATTAGATATAAGCAAAATGTTATATTATTATGTTCTTTTCTTAAGGGTTTTCAAGTAATTTTGATAATGTTACTAATATTCTTATCACAGACGGATGTTCGGGGAAAGGCACTTGCATTACCTGATGACAATACAGTGATTGTAATAACCCACCCACGAACGCCTGAGTACGAGGGACAACTCCGTCCCAAGACTGCCTACATACCCGCTTCGGCACGAGATCAAGGCGTAAAGTATGTAGTTCTATTTTTTATTCTATGGTTTGATGTAAACTGATTTGTGGGTACGCAACCCTTTCTAGGGTCAGTGTCCCAGACAGTTTCTCTGTGGTTGCTACCCACGATGGTAGTGCTTAAGCAAAGGCTCAAGGTGGCCTATTGCTTGTGGCCTAAAAATAACTAGATCCTAATTCTTATCATGAGCGTCACCCTTGACCCAATTGCAAATCACCAATATCCCTTCAAGATAAAAAGAAATCAATTCTATGCGAGCATTTAACTTGACCATCCCTAAAAAGGGGTTTACTATGGTTTATCTCAATGGATGTGAAAATCATTTAAAAGTTATCTTATTAAATTATCGATCCAAGGGGGATTACCCACCCCTTGGATTTTAACTTCCAAGTGTCCCTTATTACTCCCCGACGATTTATAGGGATGATGCCACAGACGTCGTTAAAGCAGCTTTATTAGGCATTAAGTGCAGTAGTTCAACACGACAACATTACCCGTAAGCATGACCCAGAGGCACCGTATATACCGAATGCTGCTAGTTTTGGTTTTCCAACTTCCTTTGTTTAGTTTCTAAACTAAGAGCTTATGAACATCATGCTTGAAATATAATTATGAAATGGATGTACATAATTTAAACTTTAAATACTATTTAAAAAGAGAAATATCATTATTCTACAATAAACGAATTAATACATGTATTGGCATGGTAATGATAATTGTGAACTTATGAGTAATTGCATGAAGATAAGGAATGCGAAATAATATAAATGGAATGCAAAAGTAACGTCATTTACATACAAAATACAGAAATATTTTCTCTTATCGCGAGACTAATTAATTCTAGAGTTACAAATTCCCCATGAGGGATTAGCTTATACTTTTGAAATTTTGGATCAAATTGAAATAATAAGACTTGTTTTTTTTTTTGTAAATCAAAATCATTGATTAAAAAAAATCCAATAATTCCCTAAAGGAATTGAAACAATAATTGATTTCCATCTTTTGCTAATTTTTTTTTTAAAAGAAATAAATTTAACTAACCAATTATGTAAAATAAAAAAAATTAACTTAAATTAAATTTGAAATGATATAAAAAAAGTAACTTAAATTTTTAATTAAAAAAATGATTTTATTAATTTCATCGAAATTAATCATTAACAAGTTTAAATGTAGTAATTAGGGGGAGGTGGGGACCACGGGTCCCATCATCCCCTACGGTCCTGCATGCACAGACCCGTAGGGAATGAGGGGGCCGTGTGGTTCCCTCCACTCCCCTGCGGCCACTTACGGTGACCGCAGGGTAGTGGGGGTACCATTAACCCCGCGGTTTCCAATAAAACTTGTGGCGGCTGCATTAAATACCGTGTGTGCATGCCTATGGCAATTTTTTAATGCCATGCGTTACCATGGTTTAAAGTTTGAAAATAAATTTTTATGTTTTATATATATATATATATATATATATATATATATATATGTATACATATACATATACATGTATATATACATATACATATACATATATACATATATATATATACATATACATATACATATATATATGTATATGTATATGTATATGTATATACATACATACATACATACATACATACATACATACATACATACATACATACATACATACATACATACATACATACATACATACATACATACATACATATATATATATATATATATATAACTCTGTGTGTGTGTGTGTGTGTGCATTTTTATATGCAAGAGAATTACATTTCCAGATTATTGAAATTCACACAGAGAAGAATAGATAACAGGTATGTAAAAAAAAACATATTAATGTAGAGAGAATACAGATTAAGTTCCAGGAACAACACACAATAGAGAAGTAACCAGAGAGGGATTATTTATTCCTCTGTTCTTTACACAGGGAGATTTATTCACAGAGAAGAGGGATAAATTTATTTGTACACACAGAGAAAAAATTTCACAGAGAAGAAATGTTAATTATATTTTTACAGAGGATTTAGATAACCAGAAAATGAGAAATCACAGCGAGATCTCTTCAAATATACGTTTCAGATTTTAAATCAATAACCAGAGAAATGATTCTGGAGAAAGAAGATAAAGATAGTTCTGATTTTAGTTCTTTAGCAAGAATCAATCTAAACTTAATAAGAAATTTTAAACGATTTAATCTAATTCCTATCAAGAATTTGGAATATATGGATCTAACTTCTTAAACAATGGATCTAATACTTATCAAAATTTGAAACTAATGGATCTAATTCTTATCAAGAATTTGAAAATAAATGAATCTAATACTCATCGAAATTTGAAAGAAATGATTCTAATTTCTTAAACAATTTAATCTACTTCTAATTCTTATCAAGAATCTGAAAATAAATGAATCTATTTCTCATCAAAATTTGAAACAAATGATTCTAATTTCTTAAACAATCTACTTCTAATTCTTATCAAGAATCTGAAAATAAATGAATCTATTTCTCATCAAAATTTGAAACAAATAATTTAATCTACTCTAATTTGTAGCAAGAATAAGTTGCATGAAAAAAACTAAATTTGAAAGAACCTAGGTGCTTGAAAATGGTGTAGAATCCTCTATGGATCTCCCTTGATCCTTCAAACTTGAAGAGAAGTCCTCCAAAGCAAAAATCTTAGCTGAAAAATGAAAATATGACTACAAGAGAAATTTTTTTGAAGAATTTCTTTATGGAATTACCAACTCCTTTTTTTTGAAAACTTGTGCATCTTTTATAAGAAAAAACTCCAAATTCTACTACCTAATTTTTAATTAAAAAAAATAGAGATTCTCTCCCAATTTGGCTTTCATGCAAATTGATTAGACTTAGTGGGAGGAGTTACATGCAAGGTGGTGGAGAAGCCTCTAGAAGCTTCTTATTCCTCCTACAACATGTGCCATAATTTGGGTGAGGAAATGTAAATAAACAATAAAAAAAATTATATTTTCCATGTGTGTGTGTAATTTATTATTTTTATTCCTTTATAATATTCATTCAATAGTTTAGCCAAAAGAAATATAATAGAGTTTGTATTTTAATCCAAAGGTGATAAAGGAGGGTTGTGACAGTGATGGACTCACTATTATGCGATGATGACATCACATATTCCACAAACCCTATCGCAATGATGAGAAATATCCAAAAAAAAGTTAATAGAGAAATTATTGCTCTAGCATACCAAGTCCCTCAAACTAATGCAATAAAAGAGAGGTTGCAACAATTGATGCAGAGAGCACAAAACATGCAAGTAAGCAGTAATTAAATATTTAATTATAACATAAGCTCAAAAATAGTTTATATTTTATACTCTTTTATGTTAGGAACTAAAATATGTACGTGTTGTTTTTACAGGAAATATTGCGTCCTCATCAAGTTGGTGGCCATGATCAGGGTACTCCAGGTAGTTCAGGTGATGTCCATGTTCCATACATTAAAACTATTACTTTAAAAAATTGGTCCTAGTTCCTCATTGTGCTCTTGGTGCTCCTGCACCACTGTGTTATTGCTCATATATTTTATGTTTTGTATATTTAATGTATTATTTTTTAGGTGATGTCCATGTTCTTGTGCAAACGCCGCCTCATCAAATCCCATCATCCCCACCTATATTGCCAACTGCAATGTCAACAACACGCAGCATGCAGACATCCAATAGTGCACATCATATTGACCTCGGAGTTGGTATATCCCTCTTTTACTCTCTTTTGTTATGTATTTATTTCCCTTGAAGTGTTCTTTCTTGGGGGTATTTTATAGTGGATTCATTTTCTATTGTAAGACATGTACATGAGGATGTCGGTCACATTTGTGGTGACCGAAGATTTGCTTCCCATAAAGATAGAGAAGGTTCCAAGTACTTTAAAATTATTATGCTAGATAGAGTAATTGTAATTTACTTATTGATCACTCATTTTGGACTAATCATCCCATGATTTGTTTGTAGGAAATGATATTTTTTATAAAAATCTTTATGAAATTACATTGGAGATCTTCGGGCCCACCATACGTAAATAGTGGAATGAGAAAGAAAAAAAGTTAAAAGATGATCTCATAAATCATTTGGCTGGGTTGTTCGGAAATGACACATTCGAGAAAAGCAAGGTCCTTGACCAAGCTGACAAACATCTAAAGTATGTGAGGGACCAGTATAGGACACATTTAGAGAAGAACAAAAAGTATGAGCATCCCCCCATGATTCCAGAGAGGGAGTTAGATTATATAAATATAAAGAGTAATTAGTACATAATTGGATGCAAAGGAGAGAGTTGAAAGGAAAAAAGGAAATACAACACCAGGCAGAAGAAGGTATGTGATACTATTAAGAATGTAATTATGTACTAATTACTCTTTATATTTATATAATCTAACATATTTCAAACTTTTCATAGACTGCTCGACACATCAAAGACAACTAAGGCAAGACTAGAAAAGCATGAGAAACACAAACTCAAATCTGGTGGTTATATGAAAGTTGTCGTATGAATTGTAAGTATCAATAAATGAAATATTGCATCGAAATAATAAATTACAAACTATTTTTTAATCATTAAATAATACAAGCAAAATTCATGATATTAAGCAAAAAATGCAAGGCTCTGAATTCAATAGAGTGCCCACAGAAGATGACATGAAAATTTCCTTCCAAGAGGGCTATAGAGTCATGGCAGAACATCTAAAAGGATTGAGTGGGCAAACAGAAGGATCCAGTGCATCTGTCAATCATGTAAATAAGATAAATGAAAACTATTTAAAATTGAATACTTGAGCAATAATCTATTCGATGTTAATTTCCAACATAATGTGACTATATTTGTTTTAAATAATCAAGTGATCATAACAATGCACATGACATTGGAATGCAACCTGCACAGGGTGGAACACAATCTGCACATGATGAAGATCGTGGTGTGCATCCCAGTATTGGAGGTATTCACGTGCTAAACAATTTTTTTTATGTAATGATTATTAAAATTAAACATTTTTAATTGAAATTGGTGTAGTAATTAATGTAACCTTTTTTGTTTTTATTTTAGAGCATGTAGACCATGGTGAGCAAGTTGAGCATGACCCAGGTAGACAACATCAAGAACGTGATGGGGACCCACCAGGCAAAGAGGACCATTGTTATTTCTTTAAATGAATTTAATTGCAATTGGTGTATTGATTAATGTAACCTTTCGTGTTTCAACTCCAGAGGATTTAGAGGGTGTTTAGGATGTTGAGGATGAGGCTAGTCAAAATGATCAGGAAGATGATGTGGCCCCATCAGGTAAAGAGTACCCCTGTAATTTTCTTTTAATTAATGAAATACTTGTAACAATAATAATAAATTTCATGAATTTAACCCATTTCTTTGTTATTGCAGCAGACCCCCCTTTGCATACACGTCCTCATTGTGAGTACAAGACTAGGCATACATTAACTAGATCACGAGCAGAGGGCAGAAGAACTGAAGAGGGGACAAATGATGAAGAAAACGATCGTCCACTTAGTCTTTACCTCTAAGCTTCAAAAAGAAAGAAAAAAATGATTGTAATCTTATTATATGTTAACAATTGGATTTTATGTTTTAATAAATTTAATGTGTGTTAATTCCTTGCTTTTCCTATATGATTTTTTCAGGACTTTATATGATTTTTAGGATTTTTTCAGTTATGCCCCCAATGTGTAGACCTATATGACATGATGATCTATAGAATGCATGTAGAGACAATGAATTTTTGACATGACCTATGTTAATGCAATATACACGATGAAGATTCATTTCCCATTCGAACAAGGATGATTGTGTTTGTTTAGCATTTCGTAATACACCAATTGAATTGGAGGTACAAAACATTTCATAGATAAGAGGTCAATTGATCAGTAAGGTCTCGTGGAACATCCAAATTAACACACTTAGTGACTAGGATTTACAAATGGAGATGCGGAAACTATTTTCCAACCTTCATCATTTCCTTGCATTTCTTCTTTATGTGGCTAGTATTTCCCTAGTTTCAATAATTGACCTAAGATTTTCTTATAAACTTAGTTTTCCCCTTATATTTAGATTATTTTTCCTTTTTCTTTCCCTTTTTCTTCTAATGACCTCTAACAGTCAAAGCATCTTTGAAATTTCTAATGCTTTTTGTCTGATCTCTTAAAATAATGCACTAGCCACCTCATCAAGCTTAACTTATAGATGATATTAGTGATCATCATAACTAGGTTATCTCATTAATTAGTGGAAGAACATGTGAGGTTTATACAATAGCCTTCTTCCTCTTCTATTTTCACGTCGCCTTGTTCCCTCAAAACTTATGTTGATTCTCACTTCTTTCTTGGGATTTACATTGCAATGATATGGTTTAGAAGGTATGTTAGTGTCAAGATTAACATCGGTAATTGTATGATCTTGAGATATATCACTCCCAAGTTGGCCTACTTGTTGCTTGATGTACCTATACCTCTCCTTATATTCCACTTTTTTTGGGGGCACCTTGCCAACAATTTTGATAATATTATGAGGTTTGTATGAGGGCTCTAGGGAGGTAAAAGGTTGTGCTACCATGGAGGTATGAACCTCTTGGTATTTTTCTTCCACATGGGACTCTCAAAAGTGATAGTGTTTGTGTTGTAATGCAATCTCCATAGATCTATCCAAATTGGATTCCTAATTCCTAATGATGGTGACATTTGAGTCCATAGGAAAAGGGACAACCCAATCTTGAGGTTTCTCAAATATTGACATATTCATAGGTGTTATAAGCATCATAAAATAAATGTGTAGAGAGAAAGAGAGAGAAAATGTGAGGGGAAATAATAATAGAGTATTACAAGGATTTCTCATGGTTCACTCGAATGGATGGTTAAGATGTCTATGGCTAAGTTTGTTAATATAATATCCAATTGTACCTACCTTATTAAGATTAGGATAATTAAGATCTATCATCCAGATAGCTAATAATGATGTGTACTTCTCAATTGGAGGTCATTAAGTGTGATGATTACCTCATCAATTTTTAATGGATAGAAATCAAGTGCCACCTCTATCTCTCTTGACTGAATTAACACCTCCTAAATTGAATCTAACTCATAAACTATTAGACGTTAGCCAGTTTGAATCTTTCATCCAATAGTCATAAACACACTATTGTTTGTATTAATTAATGGTAATATTATTCTATATATTTGATAGAAACTAGGTATTATTGATCTTTATTTATCACAAAATCTTACATGGTGTCAAAGCAATGATGTCGTAGAATCGGTCCTTTTATTTTTATTTCAAGAGAATTAGGATTAGAAGTAATTTTGGGTAGATCTATTTTTTGGTGAATTGTGGAGTGTTTTTAAATTCACCATTATGTTTGAAATATTTGAGATAGTTAGGGTTGTTTCAATCAAATTAGCTACCAAGAGGTTGATTAACTTGGGCTATTGTGTGCATTCTTTTTAGTTTTTTTCTTGTAGGTAGAATTCTTCTTGGTGTAGTTTGACATGATTATGAGTCCATGATTATATCTAGGAGAGCCAAAAATTCTAGGAATGACTATGCCCTTGTCAAAATTTAATCACTTTGTTAATCTCCAATTAGTTTCCTCTTGCATGTAGTAAAAAAAATGTATTATACATTGTTGCATGTTTAAAGTTTGTGGTATGTTTTTTCATTTTTTTTCACCAAAATTGAGGGTTGTTTTTATTTTCTAAGGTTGAGGTAATATGTATAGGATGCATTCAATGTAGTCATTCCCTATTTATCTCTTGTGTCTTTCTCAACTTTGACAACACGTGGTATATGCTCTATGTAGAGCTTCATATCCTTACAATATAGTCACATGGGATAAACTATGGATAGATTTTTGCTAGCCCCATAGGAATCACTAACCACATTAAAATCTCTTGCTAGACACTATTTAGTTCAATGGGCTTCGATTGCACCAATAATGTTTTATCTACCGATACCAACAACTTTGGTATCTTTGAACACTCCATGGTCAAATATTTTGATTAAGGACAACGCAATCATTGTACATGTAACTATCATATGGCTAACAATTATTTCTTTACTTAGGTAGTAATATGAAATATGTACTCCCCTAGTACCTTGGAATTCCCTAGGTTAGTGCCATTGAATGTTCTTGTGCTACATGTACCTTGCC
The DNA here is from genome assembly GCF_030272615.1 of Cryptomeria japonica. Lineage (NCBI taxonomy): Eukaryota > Viridiplantae > Streptophyta > Pinopsida > Cupressales > Cupressaceae > Cryptomeria > Cryptomeria japonica. Next base: position 525,408,003 of record NC_081410.1, read on the forward strand.
ACATAAGATAGTTGACCACTCACCACATGGAACCCATTTAGAACTTCAAATTTTTTGGTGTAATTATTTATTCATCTCGGATATAATTACACTTTACTTAAGTTTACTTAGGTACATGCACCAAATTGTAGTTTGCATATGAGACACCTAGTGAGATGTGCTACTTTGGGAGTGTATTTGTAGGAGAATTTTAACCTTTTATGGTGTGATCTTGTTATTTCTATATCATATCCACTTATTGTGTAGTGATAATTCCACCTTCGGTGGGTGATCCACGCCATGTGGAATATTTTCCTATTTCTCGTACCTACCCCTACCTACCCTTACATCTCATTGAGACAAATTTCATCATTGTGTGCTCTCTTGTCTCTTAACCTTGCCTTTATAAGCAGGCTCATCTACATTGTATGTAACAATAATGATGATCCAGTTGATCTCTTTTGCATCTTGATAGGAATACAGTTTATTCTTTTCATATTTTGTCTCTCTTTATTGTGCTATCTATTGGTCTCTTTGATCTTGGTTGCTTCAAGCATAATTTCACATGGTATCAGAGCGGTTGGAGCACCATTGCATAGCCTTTGGAGAGATTTTGAAGGAGGTCAAGAGGTAGATCTGAGGAGAAGCATCTTATAGAGGCATCCTAGACCAGATTCGTCCTCACCATTGCATTCGGGTGACCATTTCCATCTGATTCCAAGTGCACATAAGGACACACTAATGCCTAACAATGTGTTTCAATTATGTCAATCTAATCTTTGAGTGTTCAATACACATATAATCAATTGTTAAAATTATTGAATCAATATATATAGTTACATCTATACAAGAAAGGAAAAAGTATAAATACATGAGAAGAGAAGGAGAGATATGCTACTGAATCCGATTGAATCCAAGTCCACTAGTCCCCAACAGTGGTCGACAATGTCACATGTAGACACCTAAAATTGTCATGTCTAATTAAATAAATATTTGATTTATTTAGTTATTTTATCCCGTCTTCTATTAATTAAATACATTCTTATTTATTTAATTAATTCATTAATCCTCTTTTAAGCCTTTCCTCATTTAAATAAATACTTTTATTTATTTAAATTGTCTTTTTCCTAAATTAAATAAATATTTTATTTATTTAATTGATCCCACTTCCTCTATTAATTAAATAAATATTTATTTATTTAATTAATTCATTAGCCTGTTCTACCCATGACACATGTCATTCATCTCTTAATTCTTCTCTTACTTATCCCCTTTATCATTAAATTATTTCCTCTACCTACCCTTTAATCCTAGCCGACCATTTATCTTTACACCGCTTAATCTTATCCCTTCATTTCCTAGAGTATTCTCTATATAAGAGGACGCTCTCTTCATTTTCAGCCCTAATCAACTAATCGTCAAACCAATTTTATGCAATCAAGCCTTCTTCCAATCAAGCTATCAACAAAATTTTCTTTCTTTGTTGAGCTCTTGTGCACACGTAAAATCTGAGAGGAAATATATCAAATAATATCAATGGAGATTAACACCCTACTAGACATTGTGAATGGTATTTGGTTTATTTTGTTATTTGCTTGGTCTTAGGTATCTTCATTTGTGTATGGTGGATCATTTGCATTGTCAGGATAGGGTTTTGTGGTTGGATCTTTCTTAGTCTTTCAATATTGTTGTTTTCCATTATCCATTTTCACCATATACACCACCCAACCATGTGAAACCCATAGGTACATCCCCTGTGCTCATGAAGATATTCACATGGCCCAAAAAATCTTACAACATACAAAGGAAAGATAGAAGGCTTACACAAATGCAAAACATGGAGCATGCACTCAACATGAAGAACTTAACCTAGCAAGAGTCATAATGCACATCAAGATAAGAGATACCATCAATTATACATCATCATCCTCATAGAGAAATATCAAATATGAAATTTTTTCAATCACCAAAAGGAGAGGAAGAATGCTCAAATAGAAACACTAACAATGAGGAGGAACCATCAATGAGCAAAACCAAATTTTCCATAAGGCACCGTATCACAACACAATAACCAAAATGAGCGAGCAACAATAAATCTCTCGAGTGTTACTCAACTGTTGAGACCTATATACTACAGTGCTAAGTGTAGAGAGTGGCATTATGTATGCATGAAGGGATGGCACCACATGGAACCAAGTAGTCCTCTCATATGGATGAGGAGACTCAATCATGCTAGATCAATGCTCCACTAACAGTCAAGCCTTCCCAATACATCATTAGCCTTGTACTAGTGCTCAAGGAATGAAAGGGGTGTCTAATTATCTTATTATTAATGTTTATACCATCCCTATTTTTACTTAAGTTATCACTTGTCTTACTCTCAATGAGAACCACCCCCGTGACCCACTCTAGTACCTAGTCCTAAGGCTCGTCCCATTCATAGAAAATGAGGAAACAAATCAAATCCAATCCACATTGAATATTGTATACATTTACATTTCAAATTCAAGGCACTATTGCCAGTATACCATCATGTTCACATATATCACATTTGCCCAATTGGCAAAAACATCAAGATGATGGATCTGATTCGATCCCAATTTGAACATCACATATATAATTCTATCATCCCACATAATAATATTGCATGATATCCATTAAATTACTCTTTTTACTCATATCTCAAAATTGACATAAAGCTAGGCCCATGGCCTTTCCACCATTAAAGACCTCAAAAAGCTGCATAAATTAAATTTCAAGAATCCAAAATGTGATCAATACCCATTGGTTCAAATATGAACAACAACACATTCCAATCATAAAATTAGGATTCCCAACATTCTACACAAATTTTGATGGCATAACACAATGTATGACATTATTGTGGGTTTTCAATCAATGCAAATGATATTAGGTATGAATACATTTGGTATAAACATGGAATATGTTCTAAATCCAATTACTAACCAAACAAAACTAATTTGAATAAAAAATTAAAAAATACTACCTCAACATGAGCAATTTTGAAACTTGAAGAAAAGGTCACTTACTCAATGGTTGATCGAATCCTTTAGACAATAGGAAGATCTCGCCAAGAGAAATCCAGCAAACTATTACCCACAAAATTCTTCCATTTCAATCATTCCCAACAAGCAATCCAAAATCCAAGTGTTGTGTGGGTTTTGAGCAAAAATTGCAATTAAAAGACCAAGTGTCAAAAAAAAATGCTCCAATTACATAATATAAAAGCCCATTTGAAAAGGAATAAAACAATAATAAATTAAACCATCACTTAGAAATCAATATTAAAATTGTCAGAACATCCCAAATACTCAAATTAGGCACTTCCCTTCATATTAAACACACATAAGGCATATTAAATCATTTAATTATTAAATCATCATAATAATATTAAAACATGATTAAAATATTAATATACAACGATAATTTACAATTAAGCCAAAATGAACAAACAAACTTTACGAGTTGACAACACATGATGACTAGGGTTTCTAAATTCTACCAACTATGATAGTTGAGTCTCAAATATAAAAATACAAGGAAATTGTCTTTATCAAGGAATGACAAGTTCTGGCATGAGGTTATTTTGGCTAATGTGTTGGGGAAATGGGCACTCTCATACTCATTGAGCCAAGTGGAGTCGATGCTCTATACCTACATCACTCAAACAAAATTATGAGTATTTGTGCATGTTCATCATAGTTGAAGAACATGTAATAAATATATAAATATTCCCATTCGAGGTCAACATGATAACATGGCTAGCACATCATCATACAATCATGTCAAATTGAATGTGATAAACAATATAATCTAACTTATATATCATCAATTATGTTGATAACCATTTAATATCTCTAAATAGAATAAAATAACATAATATATCACTTGCTATATTCGAAGAATTAATCTAATTAACATAACAATTTAACACTAGCATCAATAGCTCAAAACACGATATTTTCAATCACAATCATTGATCTATCTCAATATGTATTTCAATGTCAACATCACAATTGATCCACATTTAACCAAAATAACAACCTCAATAGATCCAATATCAAAATCAGGTGAAATGTCACATCATATCATCCTTAGGCATACAATTAAATCAGAATACATAAGTTCTGACACCCAGGCACAAGAAGGTAAGCACACATCTCAATGCAATAACATAATCACGATCACCAAGAAGCAGTCCAACACATCTTTGGGCCATAATGTGAACATAAAATATTTAAAATCAAAGCATAAAATAAGAATCCAAGAGCAACATGCAACAAAAAGGCATCCATAACAAGGTCACACCATCACAAAACATCCACATCAACAAGATGCAAATGGAAAATCCATAGGCACAATGTCAAATCCTCAACAAGATTATACAATGCAGGAGAGAAAACTAGAGAGACAGTACACCCTCCCCCTAAAGGACTAGGCTTACTCCTAAAAGCCTACAAACAAGGATAAGGTCTAAAAAAGACATCAAACACAAAAGAAAGTTCAACCAATTCACTCACAAGTGTAGGCCATGTAATGCCCCACTAAGGAGCCCCAAAGGAACTAACAACTAACAAACTAAATTAAAATAGCAATAACTCTTTTTTTTAAATAATGTATTTTATCGTTAACACATCATGATACACATCATACATATGACCATTGCAATGCACAAGCGGAAGATAAACACACTTCTCTAAACAATATCCTCTATGGGTTCCCTAACGTTGCTATCATGCAACACAACTAAACAAGATCTAAGATGCATAAATCATTAATAAAATAACTATAACATTACATAACATAAGAACATCTACTTCTACAACAAAACCTATTTTTGCTTTAATAAAAAACATCAAAACATCTACTTCTACAACTAAGTTCATTTTAAGCACCAAACCAAATGTTCGTATGATAACCTTTCAACATGAAATAAGATGGATTATACAATCACATATGAGTAGTCACTGCCAACACCGATCTACCTAAACACTATTCTACCATTACATGAATATTAATTACAATCATCTAAATTACATCAACCTCTTTATGGAGTGTTCAAGAATCAATAACAATACAATTATAATCCTTCTCAATGATACATAACATATAACATTTACATTTACTGAATGATAAAGGTACTAGAATGAAAAAGACAAAGATCCTTCCAATATGCACACGAAGAAGACCACTAATCCCTAATAGAGGTTGGCAACTACCACCCGACCATGTGGAACCCTCAGGTCCACCCCACCATGCTCAAGAGATAGACACAAGGCCCAAAACACACAAGAAAACAAGGAAGAAACACAAGGTCTAATCTCAAGCACAACACCAACATCCATGAGAACATAAGGCACTCACAAGTACAAAGCCCAAACAAGGTCAAATATAAAACATGACAAGGATCCACCAGAAGCTTCTACTCGTAACCAAACATGATAGGATATTAGAGTACAAGAAGGAAAGAGTGTCATTGCATATCCTCAACATGAATTACCTTAGCAACCTCTCTAGACCCCATCCCCCACTTGATAGCTCATGCATAACCAAATAGTCCTTTCATGAAGACGAGGAGGTTCAATTATGCCAAATCAGCGCCCCTTAAATGGTAATGCCTTCCCACTCCCATCCTTATTTTTTACAAGCACTCAAGGCCATGTGCAAGGAACCATATTACCTTGTTAATGTGTTTTACCCTTGATCATTAATTACGTTTTTACTTGATTAAGAAACTCTCCAATGAGTTACCCTGACAACCACTTTAGGGCCCTTACCCCCATTGAGAGTCACTCTCCCTAATTGCATCTATATATCCATACCTTAGGGTTAATTTTAGAGTATCATAAAGAATCTATGACATAAATATCTCATATAGAACATTTGTGAATCCATAATCTAGAATTGAAATGCATAGGCCTCTCTAGGCCTTCACATTATGGATTCAACCATGAAACCACTCCCAAGAACAAAATCAACTAGATTATTTCACAATAAAACATATGAAAGGGCATATGATTATAAAATCAACCCCTTCCATAAACTCAACCAAACCAGCCCCAACACCCAAACACAAAGAACAGGACAAAAAACCCTCAAACAACCCACATTTTGCATAATGAAAACAAGTGCTTTTCAAATAAAAACTATCATTTTCTAACTATAAATGGAAGAAACTTTTAGATTGATAAAAATGATCGTAAACACACCACATTTCCATTTCAAAGCAATAAATTCAAAGAAAAATACAAGAGGGAAGAAGAACTGTAACTCAAAATTTGAAAAACAAAGGAAATGGAGAAGCTTGGACACCAAAACATTCGAGCCAAATCCCTCTCTAAACAACAAAAAATTTAATCAATTTCAAGAAAATCCATATCACAATCCAAGCCTTAATCAGATCCAAGCAATTACCAACCAAAATCTCCACAAAGATCAAGCACAAAATTGCAAGAGTATCACCCAAATTTCACACCAAAACCCTCCTCCAACATTTCCTACAAAAGGTTGCAGCCCAAAATCCCTCAAAGTATCCACCTGAATCTCAGCAAAATAAACCTCAAAATATCTCCAAAAGTTGTAGCCAAAATCCCTGAAACTCTCCACCAAAATTGCAGCGAAAAAACCTCAAAATCTCTCCAAAAGTTGCATCCAAAAGCCCTCAAAGTCTCCACCAAAATTGGAGCAAAATAAACCTCAAAATATCTCCAAAAGTTCCAGCCAAAAGCAACCCCAAAACCTCCCCAAAAGTTTCAACCAAAAGCCCTCAAAGTCTTGACCAAAATTATAGCAAAAGAAACTTCAAAAATCTCTCAAAAGTTGCAAACAAAAGCAACCCCAAAATCTCCCCAAAAGTTGCAGCCAAAAGCAACCCCAAAATCTCCCAAAAACCAACAATAAAATGGTTCCCAAAATTCATGAACAACTATTCAACCAACCAAATAACCAAACATTAACAACTCATAATAATAAATACACCATTTAATAATCACCATATATAATTACTCCCACATATATTAATTTGTTTATATGCCATTTATTAATTCTCCCCACCAATAAAGCATATGCACTTTAATATAGTGCTCCCAACCAAAATATAAATACAAGAGAAGGAATATAGGGATAGGAGCACAACCAAACCAATAATAATCATAAATATAATTATAGCACTTAGGGTATAGATATCACCCAAAAAAATAATATAACCTAAATAACATAAAATGTCAATAAAATTAATAACAATTACCACCATAAAGCCACCAAAATCACACATTGACATAGGGTACACAGACATTGCCTCCATGACAACCCAAGAAGGTAGAGTCAAGACCAAGATAATCACCCTCATTGGGGATGATGTCTAGGGTTAGGTTATACAGGCCTCAATGTTATCTCCATATAAACCATCGTCAAGGATTGTATAGGCACGCTCAAACCTGCAAAGCCAGGTGGAGTCGATGCCTTCTACCTGCACCAACCAAAACACAAAACACCTACACAGCATATAAATAAATATACATATACACCTAATATAGTATTTGAAACATCAATAGTCCTAATAAATCTCCCTTTGAGGTCACCTGAAACACATGTTAGCACATTGTAACAATATATCCCCAACATAACAAAATTATTAGGAAATCATAAGCAATAAATCCTAATATCATCAATAGGTCTTTATATGTATAAATCATCATAACATCATTCCCCCAAAATATATCACATAGTAAAAATGCTTATAAAATCCACTTGATAACTACACACTACATCATTATCAAAGTATCATCAAATTACCAACTCCTAATTAGCACAATCAGGTTATTTTCGCATTATATCTAGGCACCTCATTTACATACAAACAACTAAAATATTAAATTCATTGGAAGGAGATTTTAACATCACATCCATTCTCGTCTATTCAGATGATGTGATATCATCCATTTCCCATCTAACATCCATAGAAACATAGCCATTATACTTTAAATAATTAAGTGTATTAGTAGAAACATTATCATTAGAGTGAACACTAGATCTCACAATTATCTCTATCTATATTGATTATCATTTCAATACTTACTTCATTTGCGTCTAGGTGTAGGTTCAATATCATAATATCTGCTTCATTATGTTAGGGTTAGAGAGGTGTTACAAGCCACATCACACAACTCTCTCACAAATACCACTGCAACTAAGGTAAGGACCCACCATGCAGTCCCAAAGAGAATAAAAAACTTACAAGTTCTACGAAGGAACCACTATCAATGCTAGATCTAATCACCAACTCAATCAAAGCAAGTGAAATTACTAACAACTTTTACCTCACTATGAGCGAACCAAGCACAAGAGTGAGCCATCTTTAGTCTCTGTTTAGACCAAAGAACCAACTTTTAGTGCTACAACCCAAAAATTAAGGGAAATAGATCATCCCACAAGGTAGAAAACCACCACTATGCTCACCCTGATCATACCTCTCTCCCAGAAAACATCTCATTTCCTCACCATTATTCTATAATAGTGAGGATTTCTTAAGCATAACTATCTCTCTTCAAGAAACTAAAGGCCACTTGCGGGTTCTTAGAGGCACAAGTACATAGAACTTACCTCTCACATCCAAGAGCACCCATGCTACAAAGGCTCAACAACTCCAAACTTCATGAAAAGGACCACACAACTACCCAAAAAAACACAAGGGACAGAGCAAAGTAAGATTTATTTACTACCAAACGCTCAAATACAATTGAATAAGGGTTACACGATCCAACTAGATCATGAATTCATGATCAACAAGGTGACAAAGATCCTTCACTCGGCTCATCATCACACACTCTCAACTAGGAACACACTCAAGATAGCCAATTTATCTCCTAAAAACCACATCCTCTTCTAGCCTAAGCTACGAACAACACAACCTCTAGGGATAACTTATTTGAACACAAACCTGACCTCCAAGAAGGATTTTATATTACAAGCTAGGGTTCTCGTTGCACCAAAAGATCGACCTATCAATGCCCGATACAACCACTAGACTTATAGAATCCACAGGAGGCTGTTAAACCATGTCGCGAATCCCCGCGAGGGATGCTGGCCCACTGCCAACATCCCCCTCCCAGCGTCACTCATCGCGGCCTACGTGATTTGAACCTATGACCAAGCTTTGATACCACTTGTTAGAAGCTAGGGTTGTCGTTGCACCGAAAGATTGACCTGTCAATGCCTGATACAACCACTATACTTATAGAATCCACAGGAGGCTGCTAAACCATGTCATGAATCCCCACGAGGGACGTTGGCCCACTGCGAACAGTTTGACAAAAGACATACATATAAATATAGTAGATAATATACAATAATTAGATGTCAAAGCACTAACAGACAACACTTCTTGTCCCTACACTATATCAACCATATTTGTAGCTAGGGAATATGCATCTGTAGTGACACGATATGTACCTATCCTCATGCTTGAATATCATAAAATTATAAATCTGATTAGGGGGTGAATCTTTAACTAATCAAGTATAATCAAACATAACACAATAGAATATCAAATATGAAAGAAATGAAAGCTTTAAATGAATTCAAACTCTCTATTTCTGATTTGTGCTTCCATTGTTCTTCTCCGAAATTGTGTGGGTGGCTCTTAGGTATTGCACTGAAATTCCTGCATAAAGATGGCAATTGCTTTGAAGAGTATGATCTAGCTTGAAATGAGAAATTGATGTTGTTTATATAGATTTTCATGAGAGATGGGGAGGGATTTTGAACTCAAGTCCTGATTGGGAGTGAATTGATTTAGATTGATTCGTTATCAGAGTTGATTGATTTGTTAACTCGTTTGATTGAGTAGTTAACTAGATAGATTGGATAGTGGAGTGAATAGATTGATCAGTTGTCTGGATAGATGGATTAGATGATTGAATGGATTGGAGAGATAAGTGGATTGATTGATCAGTCAAAAAAGGTGATTTGGAGTAAAAAAGGGAGATTGGAGAGTTAACTGAGTTAATTGATTTGATCAATCAGTTATGAATTCAACATGTGTTGTAGGATTTTGAAATTGAATTTGATTTTCATTTTCAATTTGGATTTGAATTTGGACTTTCAAATGCTGAAATGCACATGAAATTAACTGAAATTCAGATTTGGTGAAATGTGAATTTGATGATTTGATATAAATTGAAATCCACATTTGGGGAATTGTGAATTTGAAAGAAATGAAATTGGATGGAATTATCTGAAATTTGAATTTGGGGAGAATTGGAGGAATAAAGTTAATTAATTTAAATAATTTAAATGAAATTATTTAAACATTAGAAATAGAATTAATTAAATAATAAAGATTATTTAATTAAGGAGTTAATCATAATTAATTAAATAAATATGATTTAATTAATATTTGAGAAAGAGGTTAAATGATCAATTGAATAATTAATAAGATGAAGAATGATGATTGAGTCAGATTAGAAGAATAATTAGCTTAATTCACTAATTCAAGAATTACTTAATTAATTAGGACGAATAATTAGTACATGATGAAAAAGACATTTTGCAGTATCTACATTTGCCCCTCTTTGACACAATATCGAGACGATGTTGTTTCAAATAAAATGAAAGATTTATGCCCCAGTATGCCCCAGTGATGCTTATAATGTAAATATGCCACCTCGAAAAAAGTGGTTGAAAAATTATGAAATTGAGACCATTTTTTCAATATCGTCGTAGTGAGCTATTGTGTGAAGTTTCGTGTGATTCCAAGTTCGTTTGACTATGCTACAATTGTGTTTAAGTTCAGGGGGACCACGACCATTGGAGAGGTAAAAGCCCTAATTTTGAGCTATAAATAGTGATTAGGCCCTTTAATTAGCTCATTTGCATTCATATGGTTTTATTGTGCTCTTCTTGATATTAGTGCTTTCCTGTGACTTTGGAGTGTGATAGCGGGTTAGAGAGCGAGATTGCACTTGTTTGATTAAGTGTGTGCATATCAGAGACCGGCCGGCACTGGAGGCCTGATAAGAATTCCAAAAAATTTGCTCGTTTTTGCTTTTTTTTTTGAATTTTTTTGTCATTTTTGTCAGAGCAAATTTTTGTACTTGATGTGCAATTGCCTTTCAATCTATTCGCAATTGATGTTATTTGTGCACAATTGATTTTATTAATTCGCAATTGATGTAATGATGCGCAATTGAGTTTATCAATACGCAATTGATATTATTAATTTGCGTTTGTTTTGAGTAGTGTGCAAATGAATTTAATGATGCACAATTGCCTTTAATGTTGCGCATTTGCTTTAACTGATTCTCAATTGACTGTCTCCATTTATATCTAATTTGCACTTGTTGTCTTTGTGATTTTTTCAAAATTTATGAGTTGATATTTGTCATGTGAATATTGTATCTGATATTTTCATGTGTTTCATCTTGTAGGCACATTACCTTGTCTTGGTTGGTAGGCAAACAAGGCCAAATGGTCTCGAGTGTTGCTATGAGCTTATCAATGAGGAGACTTCCTTGATCAGACATTTAGGTTTATATCACATATTGCACTTGCCAGAGGTTACAGCCAACAGGGCCATGATTACTGCTTTAGTCAAGCGATGACATTCTGAGACTTATTTGTGTCACTTACCTACTGGTGAGGCATCAGTCACATTGGAGGATGTGTGAAGCATTCTTCATATACCCATCCATGGTGCCCAAGTTACTTTTAATCGTGATGATGGTGTTGTCAGACTATGTGATTTGTTCGAGTGCTCAGAGGAGGATTTATCCATACGGGGTCGATATGAGATCCCATGGGATGATCTTGATTAGGATGACCTTACTATCATTTTGTGCTCTGTTGTTGTTGGCTTATTGATTCCTTATCGACAGACACATGGTTTTCTTGTCAGATGGGGTAGAGTCATCTAAGACATGATTATTGATAGATGTGTTTTTCCTTGGGTTTTGTGCTTATTAGCCACTTTATATCACTAGATGCATGGTATTGTATATTTAGACCAGAATTCCATTGGTTGTGGTATCACTTTTCTCCAGGTATGGGCTTGGGACTATATGGATCTCTTTCATCTAATGGTTCATGTTGATCTTGCTGATGAGCAGCCATATGCCTATAGATACACAACTGACATTCGATATAGGGCGTCAGGGAACACCCTTTACTGGAGACATCAAATTGATATACTATAGTATTTCTCTTAGAGGTTGTATCTTGATTATCACGGTTCAGCTAATGATGAACAACATTTACGTTATTGCAGGCAGCAACATTATCTCATTGGTCAAGATGTTGGTAGACACAGGGTTATTGACATCCATTTGTCTGGTCGGGTACTCTGTCAGTTTGGGGAGGTACAGGGTGTATCAGATATGACGGCTTATTTTGCTCAGATTACATGAGAGATCGGGGATTGGGGGGCTTGCTTACAACCTCATGTTGCTATTGCAGAGTTTGATTCTCTTCAGTCGTTATAGTGGTGTTGGTCAGCTGGAGTTGCAGATCTTGGTGCCACACTGCAGTATGATGCTTGGTGGGTACATCATATACTAGTACCATTGATAGATCTTATGATTCCTATCTCTGCTCATTAGATCCGGCATAGGAGGGCACAGGGAGGGAGAGGGAGAGGGAGAGGGAGAGGGAGAGGGAGAGGGAGAGGGAGAGATGGTGGAGGCCAAGATAGGGGGAGGCCGAGATAGGGGAGGATGAGGTCAGATTGATTTGATAGCAATAGAGGCAGAGTGAGAGGATAGTGAGGATGATGTAGACATCAATGGAGATACTGAGTCTATGAGCAGCTCTAAACAATATGGGAGTGAGAGTGATGATTTTGAGATAGGATCATCTAGCAATGAAGGGAGTGATGGTGGGGATGGTGGCAGGAATGACATTGAGTTGTCCCAGGTTGGAGATGTGCTAGCTATAGAGGGAGGTGGCGAGGAGGAGAGTGAGGACAAGCAAGTTTTGAGAGCTTGGATTAGGAGCTTAGAGGATCTAGTTGTCACAGTGAGAAAATGTTAGATGGATGATAGGGAGCACTTTCACAGAGCATATGGTGCTTTAGGGGTAGAGAGAGATCAAATTGTGGTAGAGAGGGATAGTCTGTAGTAGGAGAGAGATGCAGCGGTGCAGAGGTCTAGATTGATCCAAGATGCACAAGAGAAGTACCTTCATCTTGTTGGCATTGTGTTTTCATTGATGTCAACCAGTATAGAAGGACAACAGGTATAAGTGATGTATGAGAAAAACCATCATGGATGAGTATAGGATGAGATATATTTGATATCACCATGTGTTGCAGAAAACCAGTAAGGTAAGGAAGAGAATTTCATTCAGATGAATGACCAATCGGTACACAAGTTAGTGTTTGACTTGTGTGGATGAAATGGACAGGTTACCGGTATAGTGTATCACTGGTATGGAAAGGATGTCAACTAGTAAGAAATGTGTTGACAATGAGTAGCTGTCAACCAGCAAGCTTATGACCAATGTACAAGTAGAGTGGGAAAGATGTTGAGTTGTTGTTTGTGATGAAGAGTCAGAATTTTACCTAAATCACATCAACACAGGAGGAGAAGAATGTACAGGTCACTGGTATGTTGTGTGGATGCAAAATAGTAGGACTCCCATCGGATAAAGATGCAATCACCATGTGAAGAGATGACTGACAGTGAATATGCCCACACTGGATCACATGTGCATGTTTGAAGATATGTTGCACAAATAGGGAAGCCACATGAGTACATTGCAGGATGCAGATGACCATGATCCACTACCACCGATAAGTGGAGCTTATCTCCTATTATGCAAAGTGTGCATCATATTTTTGTGAGATAAGACAAAAGAGGTAAAAGCAGGTGTTTGAAGGCTAACACCAGATCTATCGATGAATCAAAGGAATGCCTCAAGTGCATGAAATCAGGGTTATGCACTAGACCAATAGAGAAGGCATGATGAGTGACCAGTGCAGATGAAGAGTGATAGGTTTGTCACTTCGATAAATTGGTTGAGACATGGTCTGAGCTGATCAGGAAGAAGGAAAGGTTGAGCAGATGTAGACAGAGGAAAATGGTCGGATTGAAGATGGAGATGTTAAAGGTTGATGACATGGTGTTATCAAGAGTGTTTACCAGTATGTAAGTCCACTGGGAATATAGACAAGGTGCAGATGTAGAAGACTTCCCATTTGATGAAGATGTGCATAAGGTAGGTTAGCAAGAGTGTTGACTGGTTGAGTGTTCCACCGAAAGAGAAGAGGAGTGCAAGGTTGATGACAAACCGGTTTGAGGGTTTAACCGGCAGGGTCAGTAAACTAGTATATGAACCCGGTAATGGAGTTGTTCGGTGATCCCATCCATACCAACACAAATGATCAAGCAAAGGTGGATGTTGATATAGTTGCCACGTGGAGATGAAGTGGCATGCATACACAGGTTGGTGTGTTGAGTCGATGAAATGTTAGGCGGTCTCAAGTAGCTGGTGACAGGTTGACATTTATGTCGACTACAAGATTCACGAGATGCACTATAGGGGTTTGAGGCTCGAGGTTAGGAGGACAATAGAGATCCAACTCAGACTAATTGAGGAGGTCGAGGTAGGTGAAGGAAACCGCAAAACAAATCTTGGTGATCGACCAAGAAATCAGTCGACAGGTCAAAAGCAAGTTGCTAGAAATAGAAGGCATGATCAAGAAGGAACGACAATGGCGGGATTGATTAATGAGTAATAGTTCATCAATCCAGACAATTAGATCGGATGAGATCTGATTGGATTTGGTTTGTCTCAAGGTTGATGAAAAAACCCTAACTGCCTGAATTTGAATTGAGTTTTGGCGGGAAAACCAAGTTATAAATATGCAAGCCAAAATCATTGAAGGGGGTTGCTAAAAGAGAGAGTATTGTCACTGGATGAGGGAGTGTTGTTGCATGTAAGATGAAATCAGTCAAGTGTTCATCAAGAAGAAGTAGAAGATACTGAGTGTGAGGGAGAACTGGATTGAAGTGTTCAACCGGAAACAAAAGTGCAGTTGCGACAGTGACCATACCGATAGAGAAGAAGTGAAGGAAACTACAAGGATAGAACTGGCAGAGTGTAGTACCGGTGGAAAGAAGCAGTGCAATGGAAGAGTAGAGGCAACTAGAAGAGAGAACCAACAAAGAGGGAACCAACAGTGAACTGGACAAGAGATCCAGCAAAGAGATTTGAAGAAGTGTTATAAAATCCATTTGTAACAAGGTTAATAACTTGTAAATGAATATGTTTTGTATTCACTGAGTTGGAGCTCAATGCAAGGGTTGTAGCTCCTTGGTTTGGTGCCCTAAATTAGGGGTATGTTCTCCTTGGGTTGGTGCCCTAAAATAAGGGGTTGGTGCTCCTTGGGTTGGTGCCCTAAACATTGTAATTAGAGATTCATTGTGAGGCTGGATTGGAGTAGTAGACTCCAACAACATTTCTCACCAAGGTTTTTCCCATCTTGGGTTTTCCTCGTATATGTTAGTGCTATGGGATGCCATTTTATGTGTGAGTACATTTGTGATAGTTTCCCTTCTAATCGGTAAGTCTGCATTCAGTTAGAACTGTTAACCAGTATACTCACATAGGATAGAAAAAGGGAAAAGTTTGAGAACCACTGATTCACCCCCCTCTCACTGGTGCATTATTTCTAACAGATCTTTCTACAAGTTCGAGAGATGAGAGACTAATTCATCTTTCTTAGGAGTGTGCATACTGGCATCATGAGTATAAGGATGTCATGTTGGAGGGTCAGCGAGTTCTGGTTTATATGAGATATATCTTGGGTAGGATATCTAGCAGGTCTACCAATCATGATACTAGTACAGCAGGGTTCATGGGTCCACCTAGGGTATCTTTGGGGCATCCTAGGGTAGGATCAAGCAGACAGGATCCACCTGGAGATATGGGCAGTGTCGGTTGAGACATTTTGTCTTGTACTTGATATGATGTATTTTGACTTTTTGAGATATATATATGATATGCATTTTGGCGGCGTTATACATGCCTTGTGTTATCTCTATGATGTATGGTTCTATGTGATGTGTCTATTTGATGTGTTGTGTGTGTGTGATGCATTTTATGATTCTAGTGAATTCTTTTTTTTGCAATGTGATGATATGTTTGTGCAACTAATGCTTCTATATGATAATGAGTCTAAAATGATATTAAATTTATGTAAATGAATCTAATGCTTTGACATGTAGATGAAATTAAGCTTGAGTAATAATGCAAGTGAATCTAAGTAACATGTATTTAAATGCAATCTAACTAATAAAAAATGAACTTAAAATGATATGCAGCCTATATGAATGTTTTTGTTGTGACAGAATACATTGTTGATTGTGCCTCTTGAGTTAGAAGAAGATAGATTTAGAAAAGACGATGAAGAGATAGTAGAAAATGAAGAATCAACTGTGTTAATTTGAAAGCAAAATTGATATGATATGATAGGATTGATTGTGATGAGTACTCTTCTTTGCCTTGTTCGTAGTGCAAAACATTATCATCATTGAGCCTTATTATGTAATAATGAAGCTTAGTACACCAAGGTATAAGGAACCAGGATGTATATATATCTCACAGCAAGAAACAAACACGTAGCAAACAAGGAATGAACCCTCAATTCTGGGAATTACACTAGGGGTCAAGGTATGTGTGGCATTCACAGGCTAAATGCTCCTATCACAGACACCCACTAGAGAAATTGTCCCAGAACTTCATTGGTTCACACCACAAAACAACAAACAGAGTAAAGGATCGTGCCCATGATGGCTCCTCTAGTCACTTTTGGACATTGTTGAGTAGCATTGAAACATGATCTTCACCAATTGATAAAAGATAAAAACCAAATTAGACAAAATTCAACAGCTAAACTGACTGTGCCTTTGCTTTGATTTGTTTGATGTGATAGTTGATAATGTCTGGTTTCAGAATTTTTGGACCCCTTTTAAGACTCGTCTGTTTAGTTTCGAGTGTATCTGATTTTGTCTAAGACATGATACTGATCACATTGATGTGGATATCAGTGATTGATAAGACTTGATCAGGTTGGTTGTAGATGTTTGATAAGATAGTTATATCCTTTGTTGAACTTCGTGCGAAGTGTTTGTTGGATATCTGCTCGGGTATTTGTTTCTCACGAGACATTTTATTGCAAGTTTTGGTTGATTTTTTTATTTTTAGTTTGTTTTTGAGTTTTTTCGATGTTTAGGGTTTTGTGGATCATTTTTGAATGTTTTTTATTTTGTTGTTTTTCAATTATTTTTGGTATTTGTTCAGGATCTTTTCTGATTTTTAGGATTTTTTCATGACTTTTTACAATTTTTAAGATTTTTGTGTTTTGCAAATGTTTTTGGACTCTGAAGATTTTATCTGAATGTTTTTTATTGATTTTTTTTTCAGGATCATTTTCCGATTTTTAAGATTTTTTCGGGAATTTATCTAATTTTTAGGATTTTTTCAATTATGCCCCCAAGTATGCAGACCTATGATGACATGATGATCTAGGCAATGTATATGGAGACAATTACTTTTTTATATGAGTTATGCTAATGCAAGATGCAAGATGAAGATGCAGTTCTTATTTGAACAAGGGTGAGTGTATGCGTCTTTCATTTTGAAATGCACTTACTAAATTAAAGGTGTGAAATGTTTCAGAGATAGGAGCTCAATTCATTCTCAAAATACTTTAGATCATCCAAACTTAACACACTATGTAATCAAGATTTATGAATGGAGGCACGAAAAACTTCTCCATTATTTCTTGAAACTTTGATCCCCTTTTGCCCATGTGTATGCACTTGAGTTTATTCTGAATCTTATAACCATCAAAGACCCTTGGAATCCTATGTGGCTAGCTACATGTGTTATTCTGACTTCAAAAGCAACCTAGATAGAGCTTTGTTGCTAGCAAGCTTTTAGGGCTCTGACGAGGTTATACACCATAATCTCTCAAATATTGCTCCATTGCCAATAGGTTTTTATAGCCCTGATGTAGTTACTTGCATGTTCCCTTAGTCAAGCTTTATTGCATATTTTTGCATGATATTTGAGTTATATATTTGTGCTATTTTGCCTCGAGATGGATATTTGGCATAACTTTTCTTTTTTCTATTTTGTTGTCTTGACTTGTAAGTAATGAAACCTACTTGGGTATGACAATTACAGGGGCGCTAAAGTAGAATTTTGGATTTTTCACTAGACACATGACCAACTAGGTATCTATAATCACTTAGAGCTATTGATTAATGTGTGATATATAGCGATTGATAGAATTTGGGTAACAAGGCTCAATAGTGAAACCTCTACTCAACCATGGATAAAGCTCAATCACAAGGTGACATTGGAGATAAATGAGTGAAGACATCCTAAAACTTCATGGACAAGTATATATGAAATGAGACAACCTTCGCTCCTTTCAGTGCAGACCGATGAATGACTCGGACAATCGCCTTGTTTATAAATGTAGCTATATATGAAAGCAATAAGGATATGTAGCTAGATGTTGTACAATATGAAATGCAAGCAACTATGATGCACTTTGAAATGGAAACATGCGATGCAATATAGTAAAGAAATATGCAAATGCAGTTCTTGGAAATTTAAATGAACTCATCCCTTAGATGTAATATATTTTTAGGTGTATGTTGTTCATGGGTTTGGGGAGTAGATCTCCCTCCATTGCTTTGCAACATTTTGTAAATGGTTGTTCATTTCATATATTTTCTAACCATTGAGGTGTGGTTGGTAACGATATGTTGTTTGCCACTGTAATATCAATTCTAGTGTTGAGGAGTGAAAGAATATAATTTTCTGAACTTACCTTTTCTTCACATTGCTTTATGTTGTTCACATAATCTTCCTCATTATAGGGTATCATGTATTTGAGAAATGTCGCCTGAACATGCTGATGTTTTGTGCTTCTTTCATCAAGAGATGTTATCCTATCCACCTCTAGAGTGAATCCCATTGTATAAATATTATAGGGGAGTTCAAATTTTTTTTCTATGGTATTGTCATTATTGGTCCATTCTAGTTGTGGCAGCACTTGGGATTCCCAGTCAATTGGCTTTAGGTGAAGAGTTTCTTACATCATACATACTTGTTTATGATGATTTTTTGTAATGACACAACCTCTCATACCTGAATTGAAGAGTTTTACTCTCTTAGCACTTGGATTGTCATTTATTGCGAGATCTTGTCCTAACATCATATCATCCTACGTTGGTTCTTTAGTATCTTTTTCAAAAAGGAGTTTGATGTCTTCCACACATGGTTCGGTTATTAGAGCTGATGGTTTAAACTGTCTTACCTCTTCTTGCCCCTAGTCAATTAGATGTGAATGTACAAGGGGTAAATCTTTTCTTTCGTCTACAAAAGAAGTGATTGACATCAATGCAAATCTGGTTATTATGAGCATCTTAATAGATAATGTCATTTGTTATGTCTATTGTTTGTGGGCTATTGTCTTGAATATATAGAAACTCATAGTCATGAGAATCTATCATACTTTGTACATATGTCCTACTGTTTGAGGCTATGTCGATTATCTCATCTTGCTCTTGTAACAGAATTTGTTCTTGACTTGAGGATCTTCCTTGTGTGGTGGAAACTCTTCTTAAACCTAGTATTAGACATTGCAATTTTTCCTCATTTGGTGGAGCTAAGCTTGTTTCCCTTGGTAAAAGTATTGATAGAATCCAAGGATTAGTTGCATTTGTAGGTGGTGATCTAGTTTCTATCACCACATTTGCTTGTGAAGTAGTTTCAGGCACCATACTGTCAAGTGGTGTCTCACTAGTTTCTTTCAAAAGGCATATGAGATATGCACCATCTAATTCTATACTAGGATATGTTGTTTCTTTCTTGATTCTATGAGATGAAGAAGGGAGTCTCTGTGTTGATAATTGATTCTGAGGTATATACTCTCATGCTAGGCCTAACGTATTTAGTATATCCAATGTTCATTATTTTGCTTCTATTATTTCATGACATGCTTATACCCTAACCCTCGATTCTTCGGGTTTTCGTGAGGTAGAACAAACTCTAATCTTCCTTGTTGTTGTAGTCCCAAGCCTGTGGTACCATCATAACCATGTTTTTGTAGCATTTTAAAACCATTGCCATAATGATTTAAGGGTAAGAGTGCTATTGTCATGTCATCCTCTTCTCTATATAACCAGTGATTGCCATCTTCTTCTAGGGATTCTTCCTCTAAGTCTTCCCATCTAATGAAGAAGCGTGAATCTAAATATTTTACTATCTCCTTTCTTTTATCTTGTTTCATCATTGTATGTTGAGGTTTGCCAAAAGATCTCAGAGAAAGAGATAATTGTTTGACATTTGATGTATAGGAGATAGAGTATTCCCCACAACCAACATCCTTAATCTACAAAGAAGATGTTGTAGGTGTATCTTTTTGTGCTTATCTGATTGTCAATGAGTCCATTTGTGTAATAAGCGGTGTTTCTTGATTAATCAAAACTTGATTGTCTATGATTACTCTTAAAGTATTGCAGTGTTGAAAGGGGTTAGGATCCCCATGCACAATTATTTCTACTCCATTGACTGGGAATTTGATGCATTAATGAAATGTAGAAGGTATCGCCTTCATGGCATGTATCCATGGGTATCCTAATAGCATGTTGTATCCCATCTCTTTGTCCAACACTTGGAATTTGATGTCTGTAGTAACTTGCCCAATTTGTACTGGTAATGTGACTAACCTTTCAAGAGGATGTTCCTCATCATCATAGGCCTTGATGTTGTTCTTTTGTAAAGACGTAAAACATTCTAAATTCAATTATAAAATGAAATACTATTCATTCTTAAATAAACTCATATTTCCTTTAATAAGTCCATTTTTTTTCATTATACCATTCTTAGCTCTAAATGATAATTCCTTAGATGTCATAACATACACAAGGTTTCTATAAAGAGATTAAAATTCTTCAATCAAGAAGAAAATGTAAGTAGTATCTCACACATATCTATATACATCACTTAGGACTTTCCAATGCCTTAAGTTCATATAACAAGAAAAACATAAAGTAAAGAATAAGATACGTCCATTGATCTGCAATCCAAAATCATCATCAATGAAAAGTTTAGAATGAAGATGAGAATAAGATTCAGGTGCTTTTTCCACCCAACCTTGAAGCTTACACTTCCCTAGAATTCTTGGTCAATCAAGAATACCCGACCCTGTACGAATTGCTTATCAAAAAGAATTTGATAGACAAGATGGAATATGGTGCGTGCCTAGAATGATACATGTATCTTCTATTTTCTAATTCCATTAAGAAACAAGCAAGATCAATCTAGATATGGTAGAGAGCATAAATAAATCCATCTATTTCAATGGTCAATAAGTTACTCGAGTAAAATTCCATGCATAGCAATAAAAGATAGTTTGAAAAAGAAAACTACTCTCTCTATGATTCCACATTCGCCACCCGTCCCAGAAGGTAATCTTTCCAAACACACAAGTGTATCTGGCTTTTCTAATATTCATATGAAATCAGAACTAAGTACATGGAAGACAATCTTTCTTTTCTCAACTCTAGCTTCATATTCTTCACATGATAAAATTATAATATTTAAAGAAAACAATCTTTTGTTAAATAGATATAGAAGAAATAATCTTTCGTTTACAACCAATTATATCTAATAAGAAAACAATCTTTTTCTTTTATCTTTTCTTATAAATCAATAATTAAAATAAGAAGGTGTAATACATGTATGTATATCTACATATAAACGAATAGAATATGAGTACTCTTTCTTCCTTCAAATAACATATGAAATTTAACTCTAACATGTGTTTTCTATAATTTATGAATTGAACTATCTAAATTCAATAAATTTTCTACAACGAGTATTAAGTAAGGCGACATTTCATATTGCACATACCTATATGGCTTCTTCAAACGACATACCAAATAATCCTCATAACTTCTAATGCAAGGATCAAATTTGGAAGTATAACACTTTTCTTCACGAAATAAAATTAAGCTTCAATATTTAATAATTTCTTACCCTAGTATTTCATCTTCTTTGTGGTTCAAATTCAAAGTTTTATATGCGCAAGCTCTCTATCCTCTTACTTTGTTTCTAGAGGGTTTGGTGGTCTAATTTCTATGAAGTACACTTATGTTTATCAACAATCTTTAAGAACATATTCCTTAATACATTTATGTATAGAATATAATTTTCTAAAGAATGTATTTTGATGTCATTCGACAGAATTCTCATAATCAGAAATCTAAAAACTATGACTAATTCTTTCATTTGATTATCGTTTAAAGCTAATCAAAATAGAACATTTTTCTCTTTAGATCTCTACAACAAAACTTTGCTAGAATAGAGCCTACCTCTGACTGATACTGTCATTGTATATGATATTTATTTGGTGTATTATTGTCTTCTTTCTATTTCACCAAGTTCTCAAGAATGTCATTGTTCCTCTGACTTGTCTGCTACTCTTCCTTGCTCCGGTATTCGACTCTTTTTTGAGCATAGAAATAAGATATATTTTCTTTGTTTGTTGTTCTTTTTCTAATACCATTGTTCTTCTCCTCTCCTACATCCTAACTAACAGTCTAAATTTATGCTAATTACATGCTAGGTTTTATGCTACGTTTTCTCCTTAATTCAGGCTTACACCCCACTGCTATACTAGTTTTCCCTGCCACCATGCAGCACGTCTAATAGCTACTTGGCCACATAGGGCTTTTTGAAACGGTAAACACCACATCTAACAGTTCAAAAACTCTTCAAACTCAATGTGGTTGCAAGGTTCATGATCATCTTAAACTCTATGTGTTTGTTTGCATGCATGGTCGATATCAACCCAATGACTTCCCTCTCTTAACTTGATGTTTTCCATGAGTTACATTAATATCGTTCCAAGTCTTAGTGTATACCAAGTCTTAGTGGCGGTTACAACACTTCAAGTTGACTCCACTTATGTCGACTTCCCTCTAACATGCATTCTGATGCATTAATAAATCTGCCAATATCTCAAGCAAGTCGGTATTTATATATTGACAAATATATATAAAACATAAACTCGTTTAACATGTTCTTTAATAAATCACTTTTCATGATTATATATATATATATAAACAATGGATTTACATAAAACAAAATAATTTAATTTCATAAATATATTTACATATTTAATAATTACGTATGTATTTATAGGTATATGATCGAATTTTTTTTATTTTTTATTTTTTAAATCAAGCGCTTTTGACTGGAGCTATGAACCAGTGAGATCACAAGGAGGGCCTCATCTCTGAATTGATGGTCAAGGCATCCTCTTTGAAGCACTTACACAACTTGAGAAAACAGTTGTCAATTTTCTAACCAACGAACGGAGAGTAATCGACCAACCAGCATTAGGGGACCAAGAGCACGCTCCAAATTTATCATTCACGTACTCCTTGGCGTGCACCAACAGCAAATAACCTCTCTGGCCAAGTCAATGGGCCGGCGGGGTCAATCAGTAGTGAATGGCCAATTCAACGGACCGGAGGGGGCCGACGGGGGTGGTAGTAGGGTGAGGGCCGGCGGGAGTGGAGAGGGGCCAAGCCCCGAGCTTCGAACTCATGACCTCCCCTATGGGAGGCTCGCAGTTGTACCATTGTGCTATGGGGTGAACCCCTATATGAACGAATTATTATTCGAACTCAAATACATATATAGTACATACATACATACATACATACATACATATATATATATAGTAATTCAATTCAAATTTAATTATCTTTTCTTTTTCTAAACATTATATAAATCATATACATATATATGTGTGTGTGTTTACTTCATACACACACACACACACACATATATATCACTATCTAGAAATCTCAAAGTAGAAATATAAACACGATATGAAATTTATACATTATCTACACACAAAAAAACTCATTCAAACATCAAAATACATGTATAATCATATTTTTTTTAATAATTAACTTTTAAAAATCAATCTATCTTCAAATTAAAGAAATGTCGATGAAAACTACTATCATCTATCTTTGCAAGATGTAGATTATAAATTCTAATGTGGTGTGTGAGATTCCATCTACTCTAACGAAGTCCAAGAGCTATCTACCTAAACCATGTTCTTGCCTTCATTCACATTCACCTGTTCCTGCATTCACTTGCACTCAATTTCTCATTAGCAATGATGATCCCAATTTCATAATAAAAACAATATTGATCATACAATTTCATTTACATAAATAACATAATGCAAATCCTTTCATCGCATAGAATTTCCTATTTCATTATCATCTATTTCACTAAAAAATCTATTTCCATTTCATTTCAATTTCATAAATGATAAATAAGCATTATTTTCCTAATAAATAATTACAGATAAATATGGTTCGTGACATCTTCTTGGTTAAGTCTATGTGAAATTGGCAATAACCTAATTCGTTGATCATCTTAAGGGTACAGATATTTAGTCCTGCCCCTCCATCTATGAGCACTCTTCTTATTCTCTTGTTATGAACATAACCCTCTATATGTAAAGGATCATTAAGCCTAATCCTATTTGTGGGGATGTCTTTCTATGTGAAGGCCACCCTGGATGAAGCAGTAATAGTTCCCACCATTGCTTGTAATACTTTTTCGTCCATGTCCCTTGATACAATTGAATCTTGCAATGCTTTGTCCAGAATTGCTCTATGAGTTAGTGAAATTCTGTGTAACTCAAAAAGTGAGATTTGAGCAAGAGTCTTCTTTAGTTGATCCACAACATTAAAGTTGCTTGCTTGATGAGGTGCCTGAGGAGGTACTCCTTGTAATGTGACTTTGGATCTTCGGGTTACCACTGCACAATCTACATTTCTAGGGTTGATGGAGATGGTTGCAACCATTGTCTCCCCTTCCCTAATTGCATTGATTGTATAATCATATGCAACCCTTGTGTAGTTGATGTATTGTCTTGTCCTTTTGATGTAGGTGCTTGTCCTTGATTATTCTTCATAGAAGGATCTTTATGTATGATATGTGCCTGGTTTGTCGATCATATATCTGTATCTATTGTTACATCACCTTGATCTATCAGGTCACGTATGAAATTCTTAAGCTTGTAACAACTATATGTTTTGTGTCCTTTGGAACGATGATAGTCACATAATCTTCAAATTTACCAGTACCAATATCTACTGATAAACATCTGTTAAACTGATATATCAATGTTGCAGATTATGTGTTCATTAACCATGCATAAACTAAAAGTAAAGCATAACATCGTATCAAAAACATTCACCATATGAACGCCATGATTTTCAGGTGGAAACCCAAATAGGGAAAAACCACGGTGGGAATTGGTACCCACAAATATTTTGCACTCTTTCGGATTACACCCTTTTAGGATCCAAGCTTGGTTAGAAGCTTACAATGATGCCCTGTTAGGAGAAGACCTTGTTAGGAGTCACCTGGTTAAGGGATTTACCTCATCCCTATTAGGAGATTTGATCTATTAGGATCAACCTCGCAAGAGGATTTAGAACTCATATATTGAGTCATCCTGTTAGGGGATTTTACAATGTAAGGCATGTTAGGACCTACCCAGTTAAGGGATTTTAGCTATTGTAATTGTTAGAGAACAACAGTGAATGATCTGTGTATAAAACTCAATTGCTTGCTTGATCAAATCCAATTAAGTTCTAAGTTTGCATCACTCTAGTAGATCTTCTCACACACCCTGGTTTGGCTTCACACACTTCTCAAAATCATCGACACTTCAAAACATCAACCTTACTGACATAAATAACCTTTACAACTAGGTCGACATCAAAACCCTAAGACTTACTACGTAGATCATCACAGATCTTTATAACTCATTACAAATCATCATATGGATCATTACAATCAATTACAAATCAATATCAACCATTGAATGATCATAAATCATCACAACAAATCGATCTGGTACAAATTCAAACCCTTAGCTCATTCCGCTAAGCACTTTGCACATTCAAAAGAAATTCGCTCTCCAAACGCACCAAAACATCTTTCAAACACATCACATGGTTTGTGTCGTGTTATCATCAACATGTGAACTTGATGTAGATCACCACCAAACCAAAAATCATTATCGGCCAAGAGAATTCTTTACCGGTCCTTAAACCCTTCTTAAACCCTAGCAAAAACTCGACAGAAATTATAAACATAACTTCCAATTGTCACAACATGATGCAGTTTCGGTCAGATACATGTTACAATGATATAAACTTACATTCAAAACCACAAAGCCTCAATCATCACCAATCGCCAGATAGAATCAGAATATTTCCTCGTTTATCGGTTAAGGTCCTAATTCTCAGTTTCTTGATTCTTTACCGGTAAGCTCTCTCCGGTAGACCAAAAGATTTAGATGACACAATAAAACATATTTAAACATCAATAGACATGAATAAAAATTAGTTGCCATCAATGACAACACAAATAACTGATCAAAGTCATCCATCATGCAATCTCAATCTCTTCATCACAATGTCATCTAAAATAGTCTTGTATCGGTTCAATCATCATTCTCCATCTGTATCAGTTATGCCAAACATGCCAACAATATCCCCCTTTTGCATTTATGGCAACACTAAACATCAACATACTCAAATCATATTGTTCTGCTATGTTCTGGACCTTCTCTGCAACTCTTATCTTCTCTATTGCACCTCATATGTCGGTTACACTTTAGCTTCAATTATACATCTTCTCCTCCTGATCATAATTCCTCTTATGACTAATCATATTTCTTCTCCCCCTTTGACAGCAATGCCAAAGGTGCATAAGCATCACAAATCATCAAATCTGTTGTTGTTTCTTCAACATGTCTGCAAACTCATCTAAGCTTCCCCCCTGCGGAGTAGTCTGTATCTCATTAATCCAAAGTGAAAAATAGTCAATAAGCCCACTGGATTAATGCATCATGCATTCTAGTTCTTTTTGAGCAGGGGTTTGACCCCTAATTTACCTCTGAGATACTCAAAGGTTGTCTTCAGCAATGGTTTTGTGAAAATGTCTGCTAACTTCTCTTTGCTTGTCACATACTCTATTCTGACTTGTTTTTCCAGTACTCTTTCCCTTAGAAAATTATATTTCAATTCTATGTGCTTTGTTCTTGCATGTAACACAATATTTTTCAAAATATTAATTGCACTAGTATTATCACAGTAAATAGTTACCGGTTCAGACATATCAAATCTAAATCCTTCAAGCACATGTCTCATCCAGATTGCCTGTGTGCAATTCATTGATGTTGCAACATCCTCTGCCTTTGTTGTTGACTGAGAAACACAAGTTTGCTTCTTACTTGTCCAAGCAACCAATCTGCCTCTAAGAAGTAAAGCTCCACCAGTAGTGTTTTTCCGGTCATCAACATTGTCTGCCCAATTTGCATCAGTAAACACATTCAAAGAAATTTTTCCTTTATAAGGATACCATAATCTATTATTCCTTTCAAGTACCAAAATATCCTTTTCACCACTACCAAGTGAGTCTCCTTGGGATCCTTTTGAAATCTAGCAACCAATCCAATAGCATGTGCAATATTCGGTCTACTATGAATAATATAATGCAATTTACCAATCATAGACTTGTATTCTTTCTCATCAACAGATGGTGAATCATCTTGTTTAGACAACTTGCAACCTGTCACCATCAAAGTACCAATTGATTTACAATCTTCCATGCCAAAAAATTTCAACACCTCTTTGACATACTTACTCTGACAAATAATAATTCCACCATCCAATTGCTGGACCTACAACCCAATGAAAAATTTAATTTCACCAATAAGAGACATCTCAAATTCCTTCTTCATCTCCTCGGCAAAATCCAAAGATAAATCATCATTACCACCAAAAATTATGTCATCCACAAATACTTTAGCTATCAATACTTTATCTCCATCAGTCTTTAGATATATGTTAATGTCCTCACCGGTACGTTGGAATCCTATCTTGATCATGTGTTCATGCAACCTTTCAAACCATGCTCTCGGTGCCTGCTTCAATCCATACAGTGCCTTATGTAGTTTGCAAACCATATCTTTGTCTTCAGACAAAGCAAATCCATCTGGTTGTTCTATGTACACTTCTTCCTCAAGAATGCCATTAAGAAAAGTTGATTTAACATCCATTTGATAGACTTTAAATCCTTTAAATGTAGCATAAGCAAGTAGCATTCTTACTCCTTCCAATCTTGCCACAAGTGCAAAGGTTTCACCATAATATTCTCCTTCTTCTTGTGCATAGCCTTTGCAAACGAATCTTGCTTTATTTCTCACAACCTAACCTTCTTCATTTAACTTGTTTCTAAAGACCCATTTAGTTCCAATCACATTCTTTTCTTCCAGTCTGGGAACAAGTGTCCATGTCTTATTCTTCTCTATCTTATCCAACTCCTAATTCATTGCATTAATCCAATCATCATCCTTTAATGCCTCTCTTACTGTTTTTGGCTCAATAGTAGAAATTAGACAGGAATTTTCTCTGATTTTCCTCTTCGTTTGCACTCCAGCATTTTTATCTCCAATTATTTTTTCTTCTGAGTGATTTAGCATGACATACCTTGGAAGAACTGGTTTTGGTATTGTGCTTCTTGCTTTATGTTCTTCATCTTCTTCATCGCTCTTTGCATTTACCGGTTGAGCACCTATTTCTGCAACATTTTGCTCATCGGTCTTCTGCACTTCCGGTTCTATAAACACAAGTCTTTCTTCATTTTTCTTAGGCTCAAATTTGTTGGTCTCTCCAGATTTCTCAGAGATTTCATCTATCTTCACATTAGCACTCTCAATGATCTTCTTAGTTCTCTTGTTATAACATTTAAATGCCTTACTCTTTGTAGAGTAACCAAGAAAAATGCCTTCATCACACTTAGCATCAAAATTTTAAGTGTAATCATCTCTCTTAATATAACATTTACTCCCAGTAATGTTGAAATAACTTACACTAGGAGTCTTTACATGCCATAATTCATAAGGTGTTTTGTTATTACCTTTTTTGACAAGTACCCGATTCAAAGTATAAATAGCAGTGCCGACTGCTTCTCTCCAAAATATCTTTGGTACTTCACCTTGAATCATCATGGTTCTAGCAGCTTCAACAACTATTCTTTTCATTCTCTCTACTATCCCATTTTGTTGTGGAGTTCTAGGAGTTGACATCTTCCTCTTAATTCCCTGTTCATCACAGAACTTCACAAACTCATCAGAAGTAAATTCACCTCCTCGGTCAGATCTCAAACATTTTGGATTCTTCTTAGTATCATTCTCAACAAGAGCTTTAAATGTTTTAAACTTACTGAATGTCTCAGACTTTTCTCTCAGAAAAGTCACCCACATCAGTTTGGAATAATCATCAGTAAAGATCATGAAATACTTATCACCAAAATAGCTCTTAGTCTTCATAGGACCACAAAGATCAGTATGAACCAAATCAATAATATTCTCTGAAGTGAAAGACTTACTCTTAAAAGATATAGAGGTCATCTTACCCATTTGACAATCCTTTCATAACACATTGTTCAATTTCACAAGGTGGGGCAAACCTCTCACAATACTAGACTTACTAACTTTAATCAAATTGTCAAAATTGACATGAAAAAATCTCTTGTGCCACAACCAGCTATCTTCAATCTTCGCCACCAAAAAATCATTTACATTGGTATTCAGATAAAATAGATTACCTCTAGTCTACTTCCCAGTAGCAATCAATTCTCCATTATTTCCATGATTCCTGCACACTCCACTTTTGAATTCAAGTATATATCCCTTATCATTAAGCTATCCAACACTCAAGAGGTTATGTTTTAGTCCTTCAACCCAAAAGACATCATCTGCATTACTCTTCCCATTTAATGAAATTGATCCTTTACCTTTAACCATGCCGGGAGAGTTATTACCAAATCTTACAACAACTCCATCAAAATCTTCAAGGGATAAGAACTTACTTTTTTCACCGGTCCTGTGGTGTGAGCAACCACTATCTATTATCCATTCATCAATGTTATCCATGTGAGACACCAATGCCTTCTCATCAGTCAGATCCTCCTTCATAGCAACAAATATTATCTCCTCATTGTCATCTTCTTTCGATTCATCATCGGTCACACCTTCATCCATTGCAACATAACAATGTTTCTTTCCTTTTCCTTTGAATCTCCTAAACTTCTCTTTCTTATCAGTGTTAGGGTAGTTAGTAGCTATGTGTCCAATTTTACTACAAGAGAAACACTTCAAGGGTAATTTACCTTTATATTTACCTGTTCCTCTAGGGAATCTTTTAGCCAGTAATGCCTCAACTTCCATTAGATGATCTTCATCAGCACCATCATCTCTGCTACCGCTATAACTAGATCTGCAATCATGATTATGAAAAACATATTTTCCTTTCCTTATTGATGTACCAGTTACAAAAGTCTTAAAAGAAGATTCAAAATGTTTGGAAACACTATTATCAAAACTGTTTAGTTCAAATGCAGTTAACTTTCCAATTAGACGATCAACAGTGACTTTATCTTTTGAAATGGATCCCAGTTCTTGAATAGCTGAAACTCTGATAGAATACTATGGTAAAAGAGTTCTAAGAATTTTACTAATGATAGTATCATCTTCAATCTTACCTCTGACACTATTTATACCACCTACAACTTCCTTAATCCTTTAACCATATTGAGTTATGTTCTCACCATCAACCATTTTCATATCATCAAATTTTCCTCTCAAACTCTCTTCCTTTGCCCTTTGTACATGTTCATCTCCTCCAGAAATTAAATTAAATTTCTCCCATACCACATTCATAGTTTCTAATCCATGAACATCAATATACTCAGAGTCAGACAAAATACTTACAATTGCTTCAAGAACCTGAATGTTTTCTTGTTGTTATTTGAGTTCATCCAGTGTCAAGGGACTGGTAGTAGGAGCAACATACTTATTTATCACATGATTCCAATACTATGAACCCATTCCTTTAATGTAGATCTTCATCTGATCACTCCATATCCGGTAGTTGTCCTTGGTAAACTTGGGACCCTCCTTCTTTATCATCTTTCACAGAATCTTTCCCTCAAGTTGTTAGGCTTTCTACACACAGAGGACTAACACTCTGATACCAATTGTTAATCTTAGAGGATCCGGTTAATACTAAGAGGGGGGGTGAATCAGTATTAACAATAATTTGAAACCAAAAACTTAGACATAAAACTTTCACCAAATAAAATATAGACCAACATTAGTGTCATTTACCAGTACCGGTATCTGCTGATAAACATTTGCTAAACTGATATATCAATGTTGCACATTATGTGTTCATTAACCATGCATAAACTGAAAGTAAAGCATAACATCATATCAAAAACATTCACCATATGAACACCATGATTTTCAGGTGGAAACCCAAATAGGGAAAAACCATGGTGGGAATTGGTACCCACAAATATTTTGCACTCTTTTGGAATGCACCCTTTTAGGAGCCAAGCCCGGTTAGAAGCTTACAATGATGCCCTGTTAGGAGAAGACCTTGTTAGGAGTCACCTGGTTAAGGGATTTACCTCAGCCCTATTAGGAGATTTCATCTATTAGGATCAACCTCACAAGAGGATTTAGAACTTAGATATTGAGTCACCTTGTTAGGGGATTTTACAATGTGAGGCCTATTAGGACCTACCCGGTTAAGGGATTTTAGCTATTGTAATTGTTAGAGAACAACAGTTAATGATTTGTGTATAGCACTCAACTGCTTGCTTGATCAAATCTAATTAATTTCTAAGTCTACATCACTCTAGTAGATACTCTCACACACCATGGTTTGGCTTCACACACTTCTCAAAATCACCGACACTTCAAAACATCAACCTTACCGACATAAATAACCTTTCTAACTAGGTCGGCATCAAAACCCTAAGACTTGCTACATAGATCATCATAGATCTTTATAACTCATTACATATCATTATATGGATTATTACAATCAATTAATATTCAATATCAACCGTTGAATGATCATAAATCGTCACAGCGAGTCAATCTAGTACAAAGTCAAACCCTTAGCTCATTTCGCTAAGCACTTTGCACATTCCCAAGATATTCGCTCTCCAAATGCGCCAAAACATCTTTCAAACATATCACATTGTTTGTGTTGCATTATCATCATGTGAACTTGATGTAGATCACCACCAAACCAAAAATCATTACCGGTCAAGAGAATTCTTTACCGGTCCTTAAACCCTGGCAAAAACTCAACAGAAATTATAAACATAACTTCTGGTTGTCACAACATGATGCGGTTCTGGTCAAATACATGTTACAATTATACAAACTTACATTCAAAAACACAAAGCCTCAATCATCACCAATTACCAGATACAATCAGAATATTTCCTCATTTACCGGTTAAGTTCCTAATTCTCGGTTTCTTGATTCTTTACCGGTAAGCTCTCTCCGGTAGACCAAAAGATTTAGATGACACAATAAAACATAAGTAAACATCAATAGACATGAATAAGAATTATTTTCCATCAATGACAATACAAATAACTAATCAAAGACAACCATCATGCAATCTCAATCTCTTCATCACAATGTCATCTCAAATAGTCTTGTACCGATTCAATCATCATTCTCTATCTGTATCAGTTATGCCAAACATGCCAACAGTAGTTACTTGTGGAGTACCACTGTCTTGTGAGTTGAACATGGCATTGATTGGAACCTTGTTGGAGTAACCCCTGGCATTGGTGTAGAATTTATAGCTGCTTGAGTTGGAGCCATTTGTGTGCTTGGAGAAACACTTTATGTAGGAGTTGTTGTTGTATATGTATTGGACATTTGTGTCACATTTATATTCACTGTCAATCCTGGTGGTGTTATTGTGGAGATGTTGAAATTAGGAGGAAGCTTTGCACCATTCTGAATCAAGAGATGGATACTTGTCTCTATTGTTGTTGATAAGAGCATTGATTATCATTAAGATTTGAGGGTCTTGTTGAGCTGCCTCTATTTCCTCTTGTGTTAACCCTGTTTGCATCTCTTCTATTTTTGGTAATCTATTAGGATATGTCAGTATCAAAGATCTATTTCTTGATTGAGAGCTTGAGCTTCTGGTTGTGTTCATGTTCCAAGTTGGGTTATAGTATGGGTCATTATTTGTATGCATTTGACTTTTTGCCTTTTTTATCTTGTTACTGTCATGTGATCTTGACACTCTGTCCTAAGAGGAGTCTGAATGTAAGGACTCTATCCTAAGAGGAGTGTGAATGGTGGATTCTATCCTAAGTTGAATGCAAATGATGGACTTTTACTCTCCTAATGAAGACTTATGCAAGATATGAATGAAAAACTATACATTCCCTATATGTGTGAGGACCTATGATCACATGAAGCACTATTTTCTTCCATACTCTTGAATGTTTGGCACAATTTGTTGAACTTTTTGGATGTAAACACTTGGTTGTTCTCTTGAATTTTTTACTCTTGATTTTTGAGTTTGAGAAACGTTTGGTTTGATTTTGATATGAAAAACTTGGTTTTTCTCTTGAATTTTTCGCTCTTGCTTGTTGAGTTGAGAAACTTTTGATTGATGTTAATATGAAAAATTTGGTTGATGTTCCACTTTGAAATGTTTTATTATGTAGCAAAGACACAACAGACATGTCAAAAAGCATAATATCATAGAAAGAATACTTGTTTAAGGAACTTTTTCAAATTCCCATGAATGTTGGAGTCTTTTTCAGGACCACATTTTATTTTCATTGTAATTGGTCAATCGATTGCACAACAAGCAGACTCTTTTAAGGTAAAAAGGTCACAAATATTACCACAGCCCACATCTTGATACTTTGTCAGTTCAAACAACCCTGTCACACCCTAAGGTGCGCTCATTTTTTTTCCTTTGTCTAGAAATTAAACCAAAGAGGATCGCTCCTCAATTGGCTCGTTATCCTGAGAGATATATGGTGAGTGTCTTGGGGGCAGATTCTTCCCCACCCTTGCACTGTGATAGTATAAGTGTTTGGTTAATGACTCAGTTGGGCTTCTAATTTCTAAGGTGTTTGGAAAGGGTTCCATTCGAGTGGTCACAATCAATAGCATTTTACACTTCATTGAGGGAGGTCTCCCAGTCTGTAGAGGTTACGCTCTATAGATTTTAGTATAGGCACTGAGTGAGGCATAACGTCGTTGTGACAACATGTAACACTAGTTGCACATGATTTTCATCACATACGCATTTATTTATAGTGGCTTGGATTACTTGGCTTTAGTCATTGCCACTTAGGTCGTTCCCCTCTCACCGGCCTTAATGGTGCCCTAAGGGCAACTGGGGAGGGCAAGCCTTCTAAAGGTTTTAATGCATGAAATTGAAAGAAAGCATAAAAGAGATGGTTCTATATTTTTGATCACCCATTAAAAGGGAGAGCATATAACTATCACCTCACAAACATGCAAAACAATTTTCTTTTTAACCTCAATTGCAAAATTTTCTAGTCTAAATGGAGATGTTTCTCCATGAACACATGTTATTCATTTTATCCCTCATAGTAATTGTGAAGCAAAAGGCAGATTATTTGTGGTTTATTTTAAATGCAAAATGAAAGAGTTTTTAAGCTATCCCTGCAAAGAAATCAGAAAAGGTTAGTTGACACATGGTGGGCTTTCCAGCCTAAATTTCTTCTTGATTACAACTTTTATGTTTGTAGAAATAGAATGAAATCTACCAAGAAATGACAGAAAGATCAAAACAGAATCTATCTAACCTATTATAGCAATTTTGAATTAACCTCTGTTCAAGTGCAAATTACTATCTAATCAAATGTGAAGTAAAATAATAGCAATTGTGAATTTCTATATAAGCAATTGCGAATTACTGACATGTCAATTGTGCATTAGTTAAACCTGCAACTTTAAAAAAAATTAAACATCACAAAAAAATGGAAGAGAGAAGTTTTCGCTTTTAGTGAAGGCATTCTAGATGAGGTTGCCCATTAGTTCGATATGATCATAAATGTCAAATTTGTCTAGGATTTTGTTTATGGTTTGATGGTACAAAGCCATGGCCTCTCCTTCTTCAAATTCTCAAAATTGTCTTTCTACTTTGATAAGCCTTTGATAGGATTTTAGGTGTTTAGAAACATTTTATGCAAAAATATGAAATTTTCCAGAATCAAGAAAAATTGATGGGTTAATCTCGCAAATGTAAATTAACTAAAAATGACAAATAAAATTCTAATTCTAGGCTAATTGTGCAATTGTGCATCAGTTAATGCAATTGCACATTAGAATGTGATCAATTATGAACCAGGATGATAGCAATTGCACATCAAAATGTAAAATTGCGAATTTTTGTGTAGTCAATTACGCATCAAAATGTGCAATTGTGAAATGTTGTGCAGTCAATTGTGCACCAAAATTCTTGTATGGCCCTGCAAACTAGAAAAACAAAAAAAATCATATCAGAAAACATGTTTCACGTCGGGTTCACCAAATGTCCTCATGCTTGAATATCATAAAATTATAAATCTGATTAGGGGGTAAAGACGATCACGAATCTTTAACTAATCAAGTATAATCAAACATAACACAATAGAATATCAAATATGAAAGAAATGAAAGCTTTAAATGAATTCAAACTCCATATTTCTTATTTATGCTTCCATGTTCTTCTCCAAAATTGTGTGGGTGGCTCTCAGGTATTACATTGAAATTCTTGCATAAAGATGGCAATTGCTTTGAAGAGTGTGATCTAGCTTTAAATGAGAAATTGATGTTATTTATATATATTTTCATGAGAGAAGGGGAGGGATTTTGAACTCAAGTCTTGAGTGGGAGTGAATTGATTTAGATTGATCAATTAACAGAGTTGATTGATTTTTTCACTCATTTGATTGAGTAGTTAACTAGATAGATTGGATAGTGGACTGAATAGATTGATCAGTTGACTAGATAGATGGATTAGATGACTGAATGGATTGGAGAGATAAGTGGATTGATTGATCAGTCAGAAAAGGTGATTTGGAGTAAAAAAAGGAGATTGGAGAATTAACTAAGTTAACTAATTTGATCAATCAGTTATGATTTCAACATGTGTTGTAGGATTTTGAAATTGAATTTGATTTTCATTTTCAATTTGGATTTGAATTTGGACTTTCGAATGCTGAAATGCACATGAAATTAACTGAAATTCAAATTTGGTGAAATGTGAATTTGATGATTTGGAATGAATTGAAATCCACATTTAGGGAATTGTGAATTTGAAAGAAATGAAATTAGATGGAATTGTCTGAAATTTGAATTTGGGGGGAATTGGAGGAATAAAGCTTGTACATGGTGAAAATGGATAGCAATAAACAACAATATTGAAAGACTAAAATGGATTCAACCACCAAACCCTAGCCTAACAATGAACAAAGATCCACCATAACATATGAAGATAACCTAAGACAATGCAAAATAACTCAAAAAATCACAAAGATTATACCATCACATGTCCACTAGGGTTTTGATCTCCATTCTTCCTATCTCCATTGATCTTGTTTGATATGCTTGCTCTCAGATTT
This sequence comes from Cryptomeria japonica, assembly GCF_030272615.1. Taxonomy (NCBI): domain Eukaryota; kingdom Viridiplantae; phylum Streptophyta; class Pinopsida; order Cupressales; family Cupressaceae; genus Cryptomeria; species Cryptomeria japonica. Next base: position 525,444,603 of record NC_081410.1, read on the forward strand.
TTGTATGCACAAGAGCTCAACAAAGAACGGAATGTGGTTGCAAGTATGATCGTAGTGTAGCCAAGTACTCCCAAAATTAGTCATTAGTCATTAGGGTATGTCATTAGGGTTAGGTAATGAAGAAAGCATCTCCTTAAATAGAAGACACAATAGAAATGGAGGGTTAAGATTGAGAGGTGTAAAAAGAGAGGTCGGCTAGGATTAGAGGGTAGGTATAAGAAATACCAAAATAATGAAAGGGGTAGGTAGTGTAGGAAATAAGAGATGAATGACATGTGTCATGTGTAGAAAAGGTTAATGAATTAATTAAATAAATAAAGATTTATTTAATTAATAGAAGAAGTAGGGCAATTAAATAAATAAAATATTTATTTAATATAGGAAAGGGATAATTTAAATAAATAAATGTATTTATTTAAATGAGAAATAAGGTTAGAAGAGGATAAATGAATTAATTAAATAAATAAAGATTTATTTAATTAATAGAAGAATTAGGCTTAGATAATTAAATAAATAAAATATTTATTTAATTAGACATGACAATTTTGGGTGTCTACATTTTGCCCCTCTTTGAGACAATGCGGCTTGTCGCGTTGTTTCAAAGAAGATAAGATGAACTGATACAGAGTTGCCCCAGGATGGGAATGATATGCCCCCTCGAGAGATTGGATGAAAAAGTCTGGAAAAATTGCAGACAATCTCTCGATAAGAAAGATGGGATAGAATGGACTGATTGGATAAAGTGACAAAGTCACGGGATGAGGAAGACTGACTCGGGAAATGAGGGCGAGGGCTAGGGTAGGCTATAAGATAGACCACGGGCAAAAGACATCCTCATTGTCATTCACACCCTTACGAGATCACAGTGCAGAGCGAGAAAAGAGCAGCAGCAGTCAGCAGCGATGGCATTCGTTCATAGATTCGACCGTGTCCGCCGATTCCAGCGACCAGCCGATGCAGGAGAGCCAGTAAGTACCCGAAAACCTCCTCGTACTTTCACGCATTTCAAGTTTTGTCAGAAATGCATGTTTAGGAGCAATAAATGCGCTAGAAATAGGGTAGTTTAAAAGTGCAAAAACGCGCAACCGCGTCTGTGTCAGCGCCAGGCGCGTCTGTGTTGGGTCCAGGCGCGTCTGTGCTTGGAACCGCGTTTGTGTTGAATGCGGACGCGTTTGTGAAATGTAGTAGCGTCTGTGCTTTTGAATAGCGTTTATGTCATGCAGGGACGTCTGTGTTCCCTGGTCGCGTTTGTGTCTGGCATAGGCACGTTTGTGTTTAGAAAACGCGTCTGTGTTGCAGAGGCGCGTTTATGCAGTCTATAAGCGCGTTTATGAGTTAAAAGCGCGTGTGTGTTGAAAAAGTGCGTTTGTGTGTTTAAATGCATGGTTTTAGTCCTTTAGGTCAAATCGGCAGTTCTGTGATGAACATACGTTGTCGATTGGATAAGCTGCTGAGAGGATACACTCAAGCAGGTCCTCTAGGAAGATTAGGATAAATCAAGGCACTTTGTGATGAACAGGGAGCACCAGGATATGCAGCACTTTGTGATGAACAGGGAGTGCGAATGTGAGTGACACTTTGTGATGAACAGGGAATGTCACACTCGTAGTACTTTGTGATGAACAGTGAGCACTACTAGGATGAATAGCAACACTTTGTGATGAACAGTGAGTGTCACTAGGGTAGATAGCCATATGCATTTAGGTAGCGAGTAGCATTTTGTGATAAACAGTGAATGCCACGATAACTGACAAGATTGATTTGCTTGACTGCAGGAGTATTTGCCGATGTTGGAGTCACGGGAGAGATTCCCATCGACTCAGAGACTGCGTCCAGAGTTGTCTATCCAGGACATGATTTCCATTGAGGAGATGGGTCTCACATATATGCTCTATGTGCCCGAGTTTCGGGCAAACATGGGGTTGCTGACTGCACTGGCCGAGAGATGGCACTCAGAGACATGCACGTTTCACCTGCCGATGGGTGAGATGACAGTGACACTGGAGGATGTATACAGGATATTACATGTCCCTATTGATGGAGAGTTGATCCCCTACGACCGTGACGGTGACAGGGAGGCCTTGAGACGGGTCTTTCAGGATCCTGAGTTGGAGATGCGAGCAGGCCATGTAGCCTGGGACACCATGACTGCCACAGGTTTAGCATTGCCGACAGTTATTGGGGGAGTTATCAGTGGATACCTGTGTCCAGACAGGGCCACACGAGGATTGGCAGTAGGCTGGGGAGGGGCCTTGGAGACGCTGATGGCAGAGCACACTAGGTATGCATGGGGGCCATGTGTCCTAGCACATTTGTACTATGAGCTGCATCAGTTTGTATACCACGGATCAGTGGGGCTGGGCTGCGGTGTGACTCTATTGCAGGTGTGGGCCTATGAGCACCTTCCAGTGACGAGGCCGATTCATTTCAGAGGCAGAGGACAGGGACAGAGTTTTGTTCATTTGTATGCCATGATCACATCCCAGCCTCGGATTGGGAGATTGGAGCACTGGAGGAGAGTCATTGATGACATTGATATGGTGATCTGGAGGCCGTACCTGGGGTGCGAGGAGTGGGGGGACGATGCACTAGAGCTGCCCTACACCTTCCGGAGCAGGTACCTGATTGGGCGGATGCCCTATATATTAGAGAGACAGCTGGTGGACCGGGTATGCAGGCAGTATGGCCGGATTCAGAGGATGCCCCGAGGCTCGGGTATGTATGCCCGTACTGTTAGAGATCAGGTGCAGTTTGGCCCACTGCTATCATATGATCAGGCAGTGATGCAGCTAGCGGAGATGATGTCGATGCCATGGGACATGTGGCCAGAGGTAGATGATGCAGGGATGGACGCAGAGTACTCTGCGTACTGGGCAGAGCATCCATTTCCGAGGTTGACAGATCCAGCAGAGCCAGTGGATGGAGAGGGTGGAGGAGATGATGATGAGGGAGGAGGGGATGCAGGTAGGGGCCGGCGGAGGCGGAGGGGAGTGGTGGGAGAGAGACGGGTAGCACCTCGGAGGGAGGGAGGTCAGGAGAGAGCAGCTCCAGTAGTGAGAGGACGGGGTGGACTGCCCCTACAGGTGCCAGCAGCACAGGGTCCCAGAGAGGGACAGAGACAGGTGCAGCCAGAGGGACAGAGACAGGTACAGCCACAGGTACCTATACAGGCACAGGGACAGGTGCAGGCAGAGGCACAGGGACAGGCACCTGTAGAGGAGGAGCCACAGGCAGGGACGGAGAGCGGAGACTCCGAGGAGGATGAGGTGGTTAGGCTACGGGAGATCTGCCAGGGCCAGGCAGATGAGATTGAGGATTTGGTTCGAGAGAGGAACCACCTCAGGATCAGGGTCCGAGATACAGAGCGGGAGAGGGACCAGGCCATCCAGAGATATACCGAGGCCGAGACAGCTCTGAGGGCAGGTAGGCGGGCAGCAGAGGATGCAGGGGCAGGCTACGCCTATGTTTTGCGAGTTGGAGAGGAGATCGCCTACTGGAGGGATCTATATTATGCAGCCGTGCCAGCAGAGCAGCGGGCTAGGAGCTTCCAGAGGTCGTCGCGCACAGCGACGGCTACGGGAGGGAGCCGCAAGAGACAGGCATCCAGCGGTGGGGTTATGGGGCCTCCACCACCACCAGAGGGACATGGGGATCCAGGGGCAGGGCCATCTACAGCTCAGACTCCGTCGAGGCGAGGTGGCTCCAAGGGAGGGAGTTCCTCATAGCTATAGTGGGCTCCCATTGTATCAGTAGATGTATCATTGTTGTATTGTAGACACCTGCGGGTGATTCTTTTGTAGCCATATGATTCTTTTGACATCATTGTATTATGACACATTTGATTGATTATATATATGAGATGATTCATCTTTTGCGGCAGCTATATGCATGTGTACCTTATGTGATGAGATGTTCTTATGTGATGCATGTTTTATGATATGGATGCTTATATGATGCCATGCAATATACTTTTGTTCTTTTATGTTGTATATGTGATGCATGATGCGAATGAAAATGTATGTGATGCAAATGATTATTTACATAATGAAAATGTGAGATGTGCTAACATGTGTTGTATGCAGGATGTGATGCAATTATAATATCTATATGTATGAAATGCTTATATGTGGTGATGCAGGTGCAACTATATGAAATGCAAATGTTTTTGGTGTGTCATTATACTCAGTCATGTGATAGCGGGCTACGCGGACTCGAGAAGGACAATGAAAGTCAATCAAGAAAGGGGGATGGAAGACAGAAGATATGAACGTGAAAGAGCTTCTTGTGCGTTATCATCATTGAGCTTTATTATGGCAGAATAGGTTATGACAATCGAGGCATATGTTCGGCCCAGAAAGTCATTGTACCTGTTTGCATGGATATAAGACAGTCACAAACAAGGAATGCCCCAGTTCATACTAGACTCACAATGTCCTCATATCCTTGGACAAGTCATAGCATTACTAAAAGACAATCCACAGACAGCAAATGCAAATAAGTGACGATACCCCATCCTCGCCTTTCTAGTCAAAGACATCCTGGAGATAGAATCTCTAGTCAAAGACATCCCGGAAAAGCTAAAAGACATGTCACCAAAAAGATAAAACCAAAAGAAAACCAAGACTCGACACCCACATCCACTGTAGTCCTCAAGTTTGTGTCTCTTGTCACTTGTTTAAGTCAAATTTTGATTGTGGTCACAATGTTCACTTTCACAAAAAGGATAGATAGCACTGAACCATATGTTGTCTGAGTCTGTTAAAAGATTTGATTTTGTTGAAGCCCATTGTTGCTGCTGTGTCTCCTTGGAAACTGACTGAATCCATGAAACTGATACCTTATTGTGGAGAAGATGGAACTTTATTGCGGATCTGCGATGCAAAATGTTGCTTTATTGCGAATTGTGCGCGGATAGACTGAAGAGAGCTGAAAGAAACTGTACTCCTCGAAACATGTGATGTTCTCAGTTCCACACCCATTACTAGACGTAGGAATTGGCCGTAGTCACAGATAGGATCTGATTTATTATGGATGGAAAGAGAGTGAAAAGGGAGGGTTTATTATGAATGGCTAACCAATCTTGGGTAGATCAATAACAGGCCATGATGGGAATGGGTAAGTTTATTGTGAGTGAATTGGTCGTGAGTGTGTGTGAAGTGAAAGAATGAAAGGGAATCCTGAAAGAGGGAGGAGAAAAGTCCCTACGCATGGCGCTGGTGACCCAGTTTTCACCATGGTACTTGCCCAGGGCGCCACCGAAGTGGTTTTCACCGTTGGACGAAATTATTTCTCTTTACTTTTTTGGATTTTGCAATTTTTTTGTTGTCACAAGGCGCCTGTTTGCCAGGTTTTCACCAAGTAACAATTTTTTTGTTTTTATAATTTTTTTTGTATTTTTGAATTTTTTTGATTTTTTTGTATTTTTGCATTAGGATACTCAAAAAGAGCTTATGTGTAGAACCTGCGAAGGTGCATGCTGTTGATAGGATCCTCCAAAGATTCCCCTTCTGTAGTTGAGAGTTGATATGCCCCAGATCCATATACTGCTGTGATGATGTAAGGACCAAGCCAGTTGGGTTCAAATTTGCCCTTCTTTTCTCTATCTTGCTGATTCTTGGGGTTCTCTCTGAGGACTAAGTCACCTACCTCAAATGTGCGAGGCTTGACCTTGTGATTGTAACTGCGACTCATTCGTTGTTTGTAAGCCTTGAGATGATTAAAAGCAGTGTGTCGTCGTTCCTCCAGCAGTTCTAGTTCTTGTAGGCGAGAGACCCTGTAGTCTTCATCGTTGATTATGTTTCTCAAGGAGACCCGTAAAGAAGGTAACTTGACCTCAATAGGCAAGATGGATTCAGCACCGTAGACAAGTGAGTAAGGTGTAGCTCCTGTAGGTGTGCGGACACTGGTACGATAGGCCCAAAGTGCGGGATTGAGTTGGACATGCCAGTTACGGCCAGCGTCGTCGACTGTCTTTTTAAGTATTTTGAGAATTGTTTTGTTAGACGCCTCAGCTTGGCCATTACCTTGGGGGTAATATGGTGTGGAGAAACGATGAGAGATATGGAATCGCTCACAGAGTTCACGAACATCCTGGTTCTTGAAAGGACGCCCGTTGTCAGTGATAATGGAAGTAGGAATCCCGTATCGGCAAATGATGTAGTTCAGGATGAAAGTAGCGATTTGTTTCCCAGTGACTTGCGTGAGAGGCACGGCTTCAATCCACTTTGTGAAATACTCTGTGGCTGTGATAATGAATTTATGTCCGTTGGAAGAAGGAGGGTGAATCTTGCCTATGAGATCGAGTCCCCACTGACAAAAGGGCCAAGGAGATGCAAGTGGCTGTAGTTCTTGTGCTGGTGCGTGTATGAGGTCTCCATGAATTTGACACTGCTTACACTTCTTGACAAACTGATATGCATCTTTTTCCATAGTAGGCCAGTAGTATCCAGTCCTGATGAGTTTCTTGGCCAAGGTAGGACCACTAGTATGCGGACCACATATCCCTTCGTGCACTTCTCGTAACGCAATCTGAGCTTCGTCACTCTCTAAACATCTAAGGAGGGTGCCATCTAGACCTCGTCGGTATAGGATATCAGCTAGGATAACGTATCGGGAGGATTGGTGGATGAAAGTGCGGCGTTGGTTGTTCGATAAATCGGGAGGTAAGATGTTGTCGCGAAGGTATGTGAATATGGAACCATATAACTGGGATTCAGGACCAACAACACATATCATTTCCGTGAGAGTGATCTCATATGACGGAATCAGCAGGTTGTCAACCAGGAACTCATAACAGGTCTCATTTTGTGGTAGGTCAATGAGTGAAGCAATTGTAGCCATGGCATCAGCAGCATGATTCTGTTCTCTTGGTATCTGCTCAAACTCTATCTTTGCAAAGTGTTGTTTCAGATCATCTACCAGTTGTTTGTAAGGCATTAGCTTTTCATCTTTTGTTTGATAATCATCAGTTGCTTGACGGATGACAAGTTGAGAATCGCCAAAAACACGAAGTTCCTGGATCTTCCACTGAACTGCAATTCTTAACCCCGTTGTTAATGCCTCGTATTCCGCTATATTGTTGGTGCAAGGAAATGATAAGCGGTATGACTTTGGTATAGAATCGCCTTGGGGAGTTATAAAGAGTATACCCGCTCCTGCCCCATGCTATGTGTATGAGCCATCAAAGTATAGTTGCCATGGCTTTGCAGGTGATATTGTTAGAATGGACTCATCTGGAAATTTTGACTGTAGAGGAACATCATCTATCATGGGAGCATCTGCCAGTTGATCTGCGATGGCTTGTCCTTTGATTGCTTTTCTGTCCACGTATTCAATGTCGAATTCACTCAAAATCATTACCCACTTGGCCAGTCGCCCAGTAAGTGTAGCTTTGTTGAGCAGATATTTTAGTGGATCAATTCTGGCAATCAACTTGGTCTTGTGAGTGAGCATATAATGTCGTAATTTTTGTGAAGCGAAGACCACAGCGAGACATGCACGCTCAATTGGTGTGTAGTTGAGCTCATATCCCACCAATGTGCGACTGATATAGTAGACTGCTTTTTCCTTGCCGTCAGGTATTTGCTGTGCTAGTAGTGCCCCCAGTGCTGTTGGAGTAGCTGATATGTAAAGTAGCAATGGTTGATTCGGGATTGGTGGCATCAAAACTGGCGGGTTCAAAAGATAGTCTTTAAGTGCCTGAAAAGCCTGTTGACAGTTCTCGTCCCATTTGAACTTAATGTTTTTGTGTAGCAGGTGCTGGAAAGGATTACACTTATCTGCAAGTTGTGCTATGAATCTTCGTATGGACTGGAGTCTCCCTTGTAAAGACCGAAGTTGACTGATATTCTTGGGTGGCGGCATGTCCAAGATAGCCTTGACTTTTGCTGGATCCGCTTCTATTCCTCTTTTAGACACAATGAATCCTAGGAGCTTCCCGGAGGTTACTCCAAAGACACATTTCTTTGGGTTTAATCTTACCTTGTATTTTTCCAGCCTATCAAAAGCAACTGAAAGTATGTCCAAGTGTGTATTTCTGTCTATTGATTTAACCAAAAGGTCGTCGACATAATCTTCCACCTTTACATGCATGAGATCATGGAAGATAGTAGTCATGGCTCGTTGATATGTGGCACCTGCATTTTTCAGCCCAAAGGGCATGACATTCCAGCAGAAGGTTCCCCATGGACAAGTGAATGATGTTTTATGTTGATCTTCAGGTGCAATCCTGATCTGATTATATCGAGAGAATCCGTCCATTAAAGATAACATCTCATGGCCTGCTGTGAGATCAACAATTAAATCAATGTTTGGTAATGGGAAATCGTCCTTCGGACAAGCCTTGTTGATATCCCTGAAGTCTGTACATATTCGGATGCTGCGATCTGGTTTGCTAACAGGCACTAAGTTGGAAATCCATTCAGGATAATCAATTGGGCGTATGAATCCGACATCTAGTAATTTCTCCAGCTCTGCCTTGACTAGCAATGCCACCTGTGGATGCATTTTTCTCAATTTCTGTTTTACTGGTTTTGCCCCCGGTTTGACTGTTAAATGATGCATTACTAAGTCGGGGTCTAGTCCAGGCATATCAGCATAAGACCATGCGAAGTTGACTTCTCGTTCCTTAAAGAAGCTTATGAACCTTGCTTTCTCGGCCTCTGTCAATGATTGAGCCAAAAATATGTTGTGTGGAACCTCTGCTGTACCAATGTTTGTCTTTATAGTCTCCTCTACCAACATGGATGATTTTTCCTCGTATGATGCTGGGAGAATGTCAAGCCTTCCATCTTCGGGCGCCTCAGAGAGGTTTTCACCCTCAGATACGTCCTTTCTTTTTACTTTTTTAGAGTCAGAGAGCGCCACAGTGTGGTTTTCGCCGTAAGACCCTTGTTTTGTCTTTATTTTCACATTTTTGCGACTAGAAGGCCCGACACCCTCACCAAAGTATGCCATGTTATTTAGCTCTATGGCGTATCCTGCTTTATGGTCTCCAAGAGGAAGATCTTCGCGAATGCCAAGATAATCAACAATAGCTTCGTCATTTTGAAATGTATCAATCTGTGGTGGTCCATCCTGATCCCAGTCAATGAGTTGGGGGTGAACGAGGGGAAGGTCTTTAGTGTTTTTAGAATCCGCCAGGCTAATAGTGAAGATGTGGTTATATTCAGGTATGTCAAGATAGTCATCGAGGTCGTCAATGGCACTCTCCTCATCAGTGTCGATCGTGAGTGAGTCCAAATTATCATCACTAGTAGCACCCTCAGGGACAGGTGTCCTCATCCTATGTGATCCTGACCTAGGGCCCTGAAACGAAGCTTGTGCGGGATCCTTATGGGTCGGTTCTTGACCAACTCTGAATTTCTTGTAAAACTCCTCCTCCTCTGTAGGTTCATCTGGCTCTCTAAATGTCTCATTAAGTTCATAATCGCTGGAGGATTTGTCTGAACCCCATTCCCACTCATTGGAGTCTGTGGAATAATTATCCTCTTGTTGAACTTCAGCCACTTTGACTCGCCATATCTGTTTTGTTCTCTTGTGTTGAATCTTGGGATTTAGAAAACCAAGCCCCTTAGAGCGTTCCCTTCTTGTAGCTAGCTCAGGTTGTAGAGGCTCCATGACACCTTCTTTGCGTAGTCCGAGAGGACTTTTTCCATCATACCCGAATCTCTGCAGAATTTTGAAACCTTTACCATAGTTTTCACAGGGTATTATAATTTGATCATGTGTATCATCTTCAGCGTCCTTATATAGCATTTTATATAAACTTTCTTCCTCTAGTTCGCCCCATTTTTGAAAGACGGTAGGATCCCATTTGAGGAGCATGATGGAGATTTGCTTATTTGGATGTGGTCTCCCATATTCCTTGGGGGAGTTCATGACTTGTCGTAAGAACATTGTTTGATTCAGAGTGTATTCTCCCATGCCTTTGTCTTGAAACTTGGCTCTAAGTTCACCTTGTTTGGATGTCGAGGGCTTTAATGACTCAGGATCAATATATGCTGAAGAAGGAGTAGCCTCACGATTGCTGGGAATGATAATCTCAGTATGTGATCTCAAGTTATTGCAATATATGAATGGATTTGGATCACCATTGACCGTTACCTCGACTCCATTATGAGGAAATTTTATGCACTGATGGTATGTTGATGGGACCGCTCTCATTTCATGAATCCATGGACGTCCTAGCAATATGTTATACGTGAGGTCTAGATCCAGGACTTGACAAATCACGTCCTTTGTTACTGGCCCTATTCTGAGTGGTAAGATGACCGTGCCCTTGGACGAGCGCTCTTCATCATCATAAGCCTTAATAGTGATTTGGTTTGTAGCATTCACAGCTTTGTCAGAATATCCCAATTGTCTGATGGTGCTCAATGTACAAATATTAAGACCTGCTCCTCCATCTATCAGGACTCGTTTTATTCGGTGTTTATGTATGAAGGCTTCAATATGTAGAGGTGCATTGTGAGGCTGACTTATGGAGGCGTCATCGGCTTCTGTAAATGTGAGGGAGTGTGGAACGGATAGGTATCCCACCATGGCTTGAAACTGATCCACGTTTAGATCCGTAGGGACAGCAGTATCTCTCAAGGTTTTGTCAAGGACAGCTTTATGTGCAGGAGATATACGTAAGAGCTCAAGAATAGAGATGAGTGCGGGTGTTTTCCCTAATTGCTCTACAAGATCGTACTCAGGCTTAGTTGACGGAAGATTGGTATTCTTAGAAGAGGTTCCTGGCAATGTGATCTTACCTCAACGGGTTGTAACATGACATTCAGAGGTAGCTTCGGATGAAGATCCCACGCCTTTTAGGATAATTTTAGGTCGCTGAGGAGGATTCTCAGGATTTTTATTTTTGATAGTAATGGTAGAAATATGATTGTCCATTGAGATGTGATTAATAGTGGAATCATAATTGTAAGATGTTCTGGTGTAATTGGCTTGATCATCTGTGACTTTGCCTTTTCCCTTGTCATGTTTCGGGAATGGTTCCTTAAACACCTCATGCTCTTGGTTAGATGAATGTCCCTCAATCTCAATATCTCCTCTGTCAATGAGATCTTGTACAATGTTTTTCAATCGATGGCAATTACTTGTCTTGTGACCCTTGCTCTTATGAAATTCACAATATTCATCATCATTCCACCAATTCGGTTTTACCTTTGGTTCATATGGAGGAAAATCTGGGACCGTGATCACTTTGTTTGCTACAAGCTTTTTGAATACTGATTCAAGTGGTTCTCCCAATGGAGTGTACTTCCTTCGTGGTCTAGCAGCCGTTTGATTGTTCACTTGATTGTTGGTAGAATTTGATCCAGAAAAGATGAACTTTGGTCTCACTGTGTTAGCATCAACAACACCATCATTAACTGTGTTCTTGTTTTTGTTCCAAAACTTTGGTTTGTCCTTTCCCTTAAAGTCCTCTTTGTTTTCTTTGAATAGTTTGATAACTCCTTGTTCAATCAAGACCTTTTCTGTTGCTAGGCCCTTTTCAATGACATCCTTAAATGTAGACAAACAAGCTTTTCTGAGATCATAACCAATAGCCTTTTTAACATTTTGTGTGAACATTTCCACCATTTGTTTTTGCGGGATTTCACAAGAGCATCTGCTAGCTAAGTTTCTCCATCTTTGCAAAAATGACGCAAAAGATTCTCCTTCTTTTTGTTTCGTATTGCGCAAGGTAGTAACTGAGACATCTGTTTCAATGTTGTAAGAGAAATGTTGAATGAATGCCTCTGCCAAGTCGCCCCATGACTTAATACCGGGAGGTAATTGAGAAAACCATTCCATCGCTTGATCTCCTAAGCTCTGTGGGAACAACCTCATTAAGTATGTTTCTTCTGCCGCTACCTCAATGCAAGCTGTGAAGAATTGTCTTATGTGTGCCTTGGGATCTCCTCTCCCTCTATATTTGTCAAATTTCGGTGTTGCAAAGTGCGGAGGAAACGGAGGCATTGGAATGCTCTTATCAAAGGGATAAGGGCATATATCTCTCATAGTATATGTGGGTTTTGATGTGCCCATGTCTTCCACTTTCTTTTGTAGATCTCTAATTTGTTGCTCCAAATTATTTTTGGGAGGAGATGGATTTCTTGTAGCATATCCCATATTTGAAACACCCATTTGAGGAGGAGCTTGTTGCATATATGGATGATACTGATCGTAGACATGTCCATATGGAGGTCGATATTGTTGCGACATGTATGGAGCACTTGGCATAATTTCTTGTTGAGGGACCCCATATCTGTTTTGTGTAAATAGACCATATTCAATGGGCCTTTCATTTTCCATTGTGTTGCCCCCAATTTTGGCATGAGGTCTCCTTGTGTCAAAATTTTGAGGAAGTCCTTGAGTATCCATTTGTCTTGGTTGACCCATATCTTGAGCATGTGTTTGAACATAAGGCCTCCATGATGGTCTTTGAGTGTAAGTATCGTGCATTTGAGCTTGTGTATGTGGGATTGCTGGTTTTTGAAGCAAAACTGATGGTGACTCCGGCATCATATTATTGGGTCCTCCACTATTTGGTTGAGTTTGTTGTGAAGGTCTACTTTCCATAAGTTGAGATAAGTCAAAATCATGTGGTATCTTAGCTCCACTTTGTGCCATCATGTTTAGAAAGTATTGACGATCTCTCCTCATTATCTCTTCAACCAATCTATTGAATTGAGGATCCATTATAGATTCTTGTATGTCTGCTGATAGTATTGAAGAATTGTCCACATTATCATTGTGTGTAGCGTTGTGTATAGCGTTTGCGCTTTCCATATTTGGATTGTGTCTATAAACATTCATGTCTGGTAATGTAGTGTGCTCAGGATTGTAGAAGACATCATTGTCATACTCATAAGAACTCATGTTTACGGGCCCTTGAGCTTCTTTAGCTTTTCTCCTAGATTTTTGAAGACGGGTTTCAACCATGAACTAGGTGTTAGACCAATATGTGAGAGACTTAGACGAAAATGACAAGAGTATGTAAGACCAAGAGTTGTATGGAGTGTAAATGAATCTGAAGTTTACTTGCAATGTCCAAAGTGTAAGACCAAATATGTATGTTGTAGAGTAGGTGTGACTTCCAAAGAGAGGATAGTTTCTCTTGATGAGGTAAGCTGACCTTGACTCTAAGTAAGACCAAATGAGACCCAAAGGTAAGAAACCTTGATGAGGGACCACTTAGCAAAGTGTTGTTGTATGTAGTGTGTTGACAAAGTATAGTGAGGACAAGCAAGTGACCTTTTTGACTCAAGTTTAGACAAGTATGACTGTAAAATGAGGTATGAAGCAATGATGGACTGTGTAAGACCTTAGAACAGGCTGAATGCTAGATGAACCTGAAGAGATAACCTAGGAAGCTCAAGTGTGCCGAAACTGATTTCTTTGTTTGCTTGACTGTTAAACTTTTTTTAAATCCTGACACAGACGCCTCTGTATACTTCACAGACGCGGTTTTAAGACACAGACGCTATTCTGTTTGACACAAACGTGATTCTGAAATTTCCTGTTGATGTTTGCTAAGACTGACAGTTTTTTTTGCAATTGTGGACACAGACGCGCCTGTATACTTCACAGACGCTATTTCCAGACACAGACGTGTCTCTGTTCGACACGGACGCTGGTAAAAACACAGACGCTATTCTGTACTTCACAGACGCGTTTATCAGACACAGACGCGGTTTTAACAGACACAGACGCGTTTCTGTAACCTTAGTGCAATCTTTCCTATTTGTGAATTTGTTTTGCTGTGACCAAATCTGATTTTTCGACTGTTTTTCGTGACAAGAGGACACAGTGTTGATGACCCAATGTTTGCAGACTGTTTAGACTCCAAAAAGTGTGTTGTTTGATGTAAAAAGTTTTTTGCATACACTTGAAGACACAAAAGACACAATGTTTTGCTGTTTTGTCTTGATTGTTTGAATGTTTATCATAAGTCAAGCACAATTCTTATGGCTGGCCAGGACAATAATTGTTGATCCCACATGGGGTTTTACCCCCGAGGCTACGCTATTCAGAGCGGATACTTAGATGCTTGACCTCACTGGCTCCACCCTCGGCACTCACTTCTCGGGTCAGCCAAGCATCAGTCCCCATGAAAACTTCCCATGGCGAACTTTGTATCTCTACTAAGAACCGTATGTGTGTGGGCCGCTACCAGAGGTCCGACCTCCTGCCTCAACAACTAGAAGGATTTGGGCATCTAAAACAATGAGGTACTAGTAAGGGCATCCGCTCGTGTGGCCATACATGCGGCACTTTCAGCTCTGTAAATACAGAAGGCTCCCAGCCGGTAGGGGTTACGCCCTACAAATGATCAAATAAATTTGATCAAACGGGTTTATGGGGAGACATAGTGTCGGTATGAACTAATCAGCACACGTTATTCATAGTTTTCACCATGAATACATTTGATTATAGTGGTTTGGATGAGGTGGGTTTTCCTCGCTACCACTTGGGTCGTTCTCTTCTCACTAGTAGTCCTAATGACCACACGGGAAGACAGGCCCTCTAAAGAATAAACAAAAAGAGCCTATTGCTCAAGACACAAAAGACAATGGTTCAATTTTAGTGCACCAATTGAAGTGTTTGCTAAGCTATGAAGACAAGGCACACAAATAAAATTACAAAACCCTAGCTAAGGCCCTGCAACAAAATTGTTAGTAGTTTGGGTTGTTTCAAATGATAACCCCTTCCTGCAAGCACACAAGTTAGGTAAATTTTAGAAAACCCAAAAAGACTTTGTGAAAAGGGGTCTTCAACAAAAACGTATTTGCCTCCAAAGCAAGCTGCACAAACCAGGTTAGCTAGATTTGCAAAGGTTAGCCAAAAATAAGCCAGATCTGAAAACCCTAAGTACAAAATCCGAAAAGCCGAATCGAAAAACTTGAAAAAAATTTTGCAAAACAGAATGCACAGACGTTGTTATACCAGACACAGACGCGTCTGTCCGACACAGACGCGGCTCTGTGATTCGCAGACGTGATTTCAGAACACAGACGCCTTTTTATTCTGCAGACGCGATCAGAGGGTTCACCGACGCGATTCGGGATCACAGACGCGACTTTCGGAAACCTGCAAAAAATAGAAAATGACAGAAACACAGACGCGATAAAAGATGTCACAGACGCCTCTGAAATACAAAAACGCGATCCGAACACTCGCAAACGCGGAAAAAACCTAAAATGTCGTCGAAATCGTCCGATCTGCAACTTCAAAAATGCAAAATCTGCAACAAAATGTTAAATGCAAAGGGACAAGAGTCCCACCGGGCGTGCCAAAATGTACATGGTGAAAATGGATAGCAATAAACAACAATATTGAAAGACTAAAATGGATTCAACCACCAAACCCTAGCCTAACAATGAACAAAGATCCACCATAACATATGAAGATAACCTAAGACAATGCAAAATAACTCAAAAAATCACAAAGATTATACCATCACATGTCCACTAGGGTTTTGATCTCCATTCTTCCTATCTCCATTGATCTTGTTTGATATGCTTGCTCTCAGATTTTTGTATGCACAAGAGCTCAACAAAGAACGGAATGTGGTTGCAAGTATGATCGTAGTGTAGCCAAGTACTCCCAAAATTAGTCATTAGTCATTAGGGTATGTCATTAGGGTTAGGTAATGAAGAAAGCATCTCCTTAAATAGAAGACACAATAGAAATGGAGGGTTAAGATTGAGAGGTGTAAAAAGAGAGGTCGGCTAGGATTAGAGGGTAGGTATAAGAAATACCAAAATAATGAAAGGGGTAGGTAGTGTAGGAAATAAGAGATGAATGACATGTGTCATGTGTAGAAAAGGTTAATGAATTAATTAAATAAATAAAGATTTATTTAATTAATAGAAGAAGTAGGGCAATTAAATAAATAAAATATTTATTTAATATAGGAAAGGGATAATTTAAATAAATAAATGTATTTATTTAAATGAGAAATAAGGTTAGAAGAGGATAAATGAATTAATTAAATAAATAAAGATTTATTTAATTAATAGAAGAATTAGGCTTAGATAATTAAATAAATAAAATATTTATTTAATTAGACATGACAATTTTGGGTGTCTACAAAGCTAATTAATTTAAATAAGTGAAATGAAATAATTTAAACATTAGAAATAAAATTAATTAAATAATAAAGATTATTTAATTAAGGAATTAATCGTAATTAATTAAATAAATATTATTTAATTAATATTTGAGAAAGAGGTTAAATGATTAATTGAATAATTAATAAGATAAAGAATGATGGTTAAGTCAATTTAGAAGAATAATTAGCTTAATTAAATAATTAAAGAATTACTTAATTAATCAGGACGAATAATTAGTACATGATGAAAAAGACATTTTTCAGTGTTTACAATACCCACAAGTAATAAAATAACAAAGAAAATGGTGTATTAGAAACCTCTACAATCACTCCAAGAGTACCACACATTAGCAAAAACATGGTCTCGTGACTACACAAGTAATAATAAGCATTGTAGGTAAACTATGTCACACCCAATCATCTACCATCAATCAGGATCAAACATGATGAATACACATGGTATTACTATTACAAGTAGAGATCATACAAGAATTACCATAATCACATCATGAACATCCAAATACACTTCACTCAGAATAATATAGGCATCCACGCTTGATCAATATAACACAAAGCATGCACTTACATCCACTAAGAATGAGAAATTTGCAATTCATTATAATTTTTGCAGATGCAATAATATGCAATTCGCATATGATCAATTACACAACTCTTAATAATTTTCATATAGATCAAGAAAATTTAATCACATTTCACCACATAATCCTCTTCTAATATTTTAATCTAACCATAATTCTAAGTAATAGTACATTCTTCATGATACACTCCCTTACAAGTACTATCAGGGGTTCATAATGAACATGATAGAGAACAACACTTGACATGAAATGCAGCCAATAGTATCAAACATTCAAAATAGTCACCATAAGATTCAAAAATAGAAAACCCAAGTGGGGGAATCATCAAATTCGATATTAAATCATAGAAATCAATGTAATTTTAACAATAAATAATGTGTGACAAGTGTCACAAAATGGGTAGATATGAGATTTTGGTGACTGATTCCTCACATATGAAAGTTCAATAGCTCAATGCTAGCCCATACAATACCTGACAATTCATCAATAACCAAAATAAAGTGTCAAACATGAAACATAATCACATAATAGATTGACTTATATTAGTCACATTTGAGGGAGTAATTGTACATGAAACCCAAGAATACAACATCCCAAGGGTGTTAGAGAACATACCCAAGCACCTTAGACAATTGAGTCATCTACAATTTGAATGTTATGCAATGTCTATGCAATAAACATGTAATTGTGATTTCTAGTCACTTACAAACATTTTTTATTTTAATGCAATGCAATCATATCTTTATGCACAAAAACTCATGCAAGGGTATAAAACCATATTCCCAAGAATACATATGATGCAAAGTTCGAGCTCATTTAGAAACTCACAATTATGAGGAAATTTATGATTTAATCACATGTTCATGACTCAAGGCCACTGCAAGGCACATTACGAATTTGAAATGAGGGTACTTTAGACATTGAAATACACAATTGTGACTAGCATAAGCCACTTAGAGATCATCCATATGAGGACATGCATATGCTCACATCACTAGCCACTATCACAGGTTATTTATAATGATACCCACATACTTACTAGAACGACTCAACAAAGACATATTGTCACACTAACACTAGGTTACCATGATATAGGGTTTATGTTAACAATACAAATTGCACACTATATAAGATAAGTTTCACATGAGGTTATGGTCAATAAAGCCAAATGATGTTGAATCCTCGTTAGAATAGCTTATGGTATGCTATGCAAGGTGGAGACAACACAAAGCCATAGATCAAGACACAAGATATACATGATGCAGGTGAATTTAATGAAC
Organism: Cryptomeria japonica; assembly: GCF_030272615.1. NCBI lineage: Eukaryota > Viridiplantae > Streptophyta > Pinopsida > Cupressales > Cupressaceae > Cryptomeria > Cryptomeria japonica. Next base: position 525,462,581 of record NC_081410.1, read on the forward strand.
TTCATGATGCCATAAGAAAATTAAGCCACATAGATATTCACATGATCACAATGAACAATAAAAATTGCAGACCTAAGTTATTAATCCAACCAATCTATTATTATGATTCACACATTTTCACTTATGAAAGTTTCATTTTACATGTACAACAGTGTGTTATTATCAAAACCAATGCACAATTCATTCCAATGCAAACACAACATAATCAACTTATTGCTATCACAAATCAATTCAATCCCTTACATATAGAATGCAACACTCACCCCAATATGGTGTGTAACACTCCATTAGGAGCCAATCATAAACACACAAGTCAAATCAAACAAGGAAATCAACCATGTCATCCCATAAGTGATACAAAAGTAATCAACTCCACTCAAGGGCCACTAAACTTCCATCATAAGAAAGAATAAAATATCGAGGATATTCTCACCCTAGAAGGAACTCCTCGACATGCATAGGGATCTAACTAACCTTACAGGTACACTCAACTACATATCATATTAGTTCAAACAACGCAACACATCCACTATTACCAAAAGCATCCAAACACTCTAACCACATCAAGACCAAATAAAAGATCACACACAGGGAACAACACACCAACAATTGACCCTTATCCAGCTCAAAAAGACTCTCACACATGTGTATCTATTCATCCTTGATACGTGTAAAAGATTTAGAAGGTACTCTTCCTCCCCCACACGCTACTTGGGTCGATTCACCCCAAACTATCAAAAACACCATGCAATGCACACAAAAAACAAGTGAAACAACCAACTCACAATGCTAACTCTTGTGCAACCAGGCACCAACAACATCAACTGCATGCAAAAAAAATGTAACTAAAGATCCCAGTACTAAAACATGGACTCTAATACTAGTTGTAATTCCCCTCCAAGGAACCCAAGAGGATATGGGAAAACTACATATAGGAATACACAAATTTTTTTAAAGTAATTAAGTGTAATTGTATACATCATAAGAAATTACTAAGCTCAAACCTCAAGATTAGGTAAACTTGTTGACAACCAACGCTATACAAGAAAAAGACTTATCACCTGAAACAACAACTAAAAATAGGGAAAGGTCTCCAAAACCCTTAGATAGGGTTAATGAGGTGATTATAGTCATACAAGACCCTTCGTAAACTTACAAGACTTGATTCAAATATTGAGACCTTCTACTAATTCCTAGGTGTCACTGATGGACTCCAGCAAGCACCTACTTGCAATCAAATCCCATTGACACCATCCAAACTTAGCCTAAACCAAGTTTAGACACCTTTGAGGGTTCCCAAATGTCACTAGCTTCATAACACAACTAAAACATAGTCAAACTAAGCTCCCGGGACCTTAGAAACCCTAATAGACTCAAATGAAGGACACAAGCACCTAGAAAGTGTAGAAGTTGATGATCAGCCATAGGAGTCAAGATTCATCTACAATGAAAACACCTCACACAAAATAAATCAATTAAACATTGTATGCTTTATAACAACAACAGAATTATATACTATTGTACAAAATAATATTGGACTAACAATTATAATGAATGAATGAATCCTTATAAAGGATGAATGAAACCCTAGGTGCAAACCCTAATGCTAAAATTAGGAGAGCTAAAACAATGCAAACTAGGAGCTAAATTAAGCTCAACTACATGCTAAAAAGGAAAAAATCAAACTTTAGATTAAAAAACACCTTAAGTGAAAAACTAATAAAGGACCTAATTAATAAATAATTAGATATATGTCCTAATTATTCCAACACCCCCCCTTAAGATTAACTTAGGGATAAGCTAAAAAGATAATATGAATACAAAATATGCATGAATGAGTCCTAGCAACTAGGCCTAAATCAGGTACTCATATACAAACCAATCCAAAGCAAACCAATGAGGTCTCTCTTAAAGGAGAAAAGAAGAAAAAACATATGAAAAAAAAACCCTCACCAAAAGTGAGATACAATGAAATAAAAAAGGTAATACATGTGACTAAGATGAAGGACTCCATGTTCCCCCCCAAGTACTAAATCATCCACATAAGTAAAATCAAGATCCCCCCCATAGGAGAGAAAAAAAAGAGTCAATGTATCCCCACCATAATGAAGAAGCTCCAATGCTGAAGATGTAGGCTCGAGGACAAATGTTGATGAAGATCCAAGAGTGGAAAACCATGTTCTACCCATTTGGAAGAAGAAAATCAAATAGATGAGGTAGAATCAACTCCATGAAATGAGATGGATGGAAATTTCTCAAGATGTGTTCCATGGAAAATTGATCAATTGTCTAAATCATGATATGTCAAATCAATTGAAGCAAATCCAAACAACTATGAAGATACCTAATGAACAAACTATGAAGAAAATAAAGATGGGATGATAGAAATTCTCAAAATTCCATCAAAGAGGAATGGAATATCCTCAATCATGTCCCTAATGTCTGGAGTTGCAACATCTGGCAAGAACTCATCCCGCTCTACTAAAACTGGAAGTGAAAAATTAACCTGTTGAACTAAACTATTCTCTAAAGAAGCAGGAGGTGTAAGAGGATTAAAATAAGTCTCAGGAACCATTGTGGATGATTCAAGTACAAATAGGTTCAAGTCACCAAACCTCTCCTCAGAATTTTGATATATTCTTGATGCATGAGAGGTGGGACCAGTCAATGGAACTACATGCTCAATGGGAGAAAAATGAAAGAACTCATACAACCATGATACATGATCAACACTACCAACTCCAAGAAGCTCTATAATATATATTTTTTTACATATGAGTGTCTTTGTTGTCATTTATGTCAAACTTGTATGGTTTGGATGCTGGTGATGTTGGTGCTATTAGTTTGGATATGTATTTTAATGTATATATTATTATGTCTATGTTGTGAATTTGAAGAAATATATAGTAGAAGTATGTGGTTTAGTATGTTCATGTTCCTGATGATTAGATGCATCTAATTGCTGGTTTGGATGCCTATTTGAATGAGGTTATGCTATAGAGTTGTCTGCAGATTCATGTTGTCCTAACTGGATGATCTAGGATGATGAATTATGGTGTCTCTGGAAACTTAATGTTCCTTACTTAGCCCAAAAGTGATGTTGTTATCTTTGATGACTGCTCTAGTAAACTATATTGTGGTCTAGGATATGTGTTTGTATCATATATGCTACAGATGGTCATGTTGTCTATTGCAAAATTGTTCTCGTGGCTTGTCTTCAGATTTCTAGATTGTTTGGATAGTTGTTCGTGGACAACATTGTTGTTCTGAAGTTGTTTCCAAGAGTGTGCGGAGGAATGCATTGCCTTCCTCCTATTGAAATTATTGTAAATCAATTGTTACTATTCCTAAGGTATTATGGTTCTTTTGTGGTGGATTTTTTATTTATTTATTGGGTCCAGATTATAAGATATTTTTTGATTAAGTAAATTAGTTTGTACCAGCCTGTGCATACTAGTTTGGGCGGTTGCATGCAAAGGTTTTTGATGATGATTGGAAGGTGTGTCGACTTGGTGTGAACCCTCACATGTCTTCTTTACCTTCTAGATGATATAATTTGGGTCGATGTCATGTACACGTTACACTTTTATTTTGGCCAACCTAGTAGAGATTATTGTTGATCAGATGAATATATAATGGATGGATTAGTAAGGTTTTGGTATGGATATTAAGTAAGTAATGTGGTGAGGTGTACAGTATGAACATAATGTGAAGTTAAAGAGAATTAGAGGTTTGAATGGATTGCAAAGAAAATAGATGAGTATTATGTTGTGAACTATTATACGCATTTTGCCAAATGTTATTTTATATATAATTTGGTCTATTATTCCTTTTATATCAGAATAGTTGCTTTGAATCTTGCCCTAAAGAAGTGGTATTTAGTTGTGCAAGTCTTTATCTTGTATCTTGCCTAAGGTTGTGTGCCTTAGTCTTCAAGTCTAGAATAGTGAGCTCTTTGGTTGGTGACCTTAATAATTGTAAACAATTATTATATATTGTGAGTTTGATTGTCATCGTGGTTTTTCCCAGTTTGGGTTTTCCACGTAAAAAATCTTGGTGTTCTTGTGTGGATGCTTTTGATGGTTCAGTTGTTTACTTTCATGCATAAGTGCTTGGATAAATTTTATTGTTCAAGTAACTTAATGTGATAATTTTTTGTATATGTTGATTCACCCCCCCTTTCATCTTTCGGTAGTGTTCAACAATTGGTATTAGAGCTTTGGCTCCTTAGGAGATAGCTTAACCATCGAGGTAGATCTAGGATTTGAAAACTATATTTGAAGAAGAATTGAATGATATGGATCAGAATGATTTGAAAACTATATTTGACATGGAAGGAAAATTGAGATCTACATTCACAAACCTAGATGATAGCAGAGAGAAGCATAAAAAGGCAGTTGAAAAGATTTCTTATCTAAGAAGCCTACTTGATAAAGGAAAAAAGGTCATTGATGAATTTGATACAAAGTTTGATGAGAAGAATAGAGAATGTTCAAGACTTGAAGAAGAAATAACCAAACTTAAGGAGGACCTAAAAATTGCAAAAGAAAAAAATTGATAAAGGTTTGAAACTCAAAGATGACAATGAAGTGTTGGATGTTGTACTTAACTCTCAGAAACAAGGAAAAGACAAAAGTGTAAATTGGCTATGATGATGGTGAATGTTCAAAGATAAATGAAAGTAAATACAAAATCAATGATTACTTGAAGAAATCCAATAAAGATCTGAAAATTTTCATTCTAGACCAAAGCTTCATAAATCCAAAGAATATATGGAGACCTCCTCCTGTTCCCTCTAGGTATTCAGATTTTAATGGTAACTGGTTTTCATGGAATAGATTTGGTCATAGAGTTGGTAAATACAAAAATTAGATAAGAAATCAACCTTTTAATGGAATTTGTCATTACAGTTACAAGTTTGGTCATAAAGCGAGTGCAAAAGTAGGATGAATTGGAATAGAGATGGAAATTCAAGTTTTAGCAGAGGTGCTCAATCTTTCAATGGATAATGTTATATTTTCAAAGCCTATGGGCAAAAATTTTTTGATTGCAGAACAAATTGGAGATTTGGAAATGGTAGAATGAATGGTAGTAAACCTCAAAGAGGTATAATTGTAACAAAATGGGATGCGTAGCAAAAGATTGTAGAAGAAAATTTAAGAAACCTTGTGGTTCGAAAAAGAGAATTAATATCAATAAAGAGGAGGAGATGAAGATGAAATGGGTGAAGAAATCAGATGATAAGATTCAGGAAAAGATTGAGGATGGATCCGCACCTTCTGTGGGTGTAGACCTTTCTTCTAGTAACTATCTCAGACAGTTGTGTCTAAGGGGGAGACCTTAACGGAGATCTTTTGTCCCCTCTTGGTTTGGTGTTGAGGTGTTCTTAGCATGGCAGATGTTTCAAAGACATTTCTGGTGGATTTTAAGCAATTTTGATGGTCTGAAACATTTTTGGTGAATTCAGGTATAGTGTATCATCCTTTTTAGGAAACTCTAGATGACAATTATATATATATATATTGGAATTCATTTGTGCAAATGCGATAGAAGAGTTGCAGAGTGTGAACAAGAGTAAAGGAGATCAATCAAAGGTATTTCTCTTGTTTGTGATCTTTTCTAATGGAAAATTCTAAGATTGTAAGTGTTCATAGTGAGGCTAGACCTAGTTCTGAGATTCGATCGCCTGTTTCGACAATGAGAAACCCTACTGGTGTGTTTTTGGTTGTTCCTAACAAAGTCATTTATAAATAAGATATTTTCAGCTACATTCATTTTTCTTTGGAAGAGTATAATCACAACAAGCTTAATGGTTTTAAGAGAATTCATCTAGTTGATGGTGCACAGATTTTTAAGGCAGATAATGCTAGTCTACCTAGGCATAAGGGTTTGGATGCTTGGAGAAATTTCCCTATATTTGATGATGAAGAGATTATCAAGATTGTGTTAATCAGAATTTGTGAAGATTTTTTATGGTTGAATCGACCATATCCAATTTCCAATGAAGCCCTAAAGGGATATTGAAGATGAGAAATTGGTTAGAGGAATCAAATGCATATATGTTAATCATAAAAAACATATAAAATCATTAAATAAATGCAAATGAGAACTCTTATACCTTCTTCTCCTCCCTCGGATTGAGCCTTTGGTGAAGTTGAGGATGTGGCCCTCCTCAACTTGTTTGGACTGGCTCCAAGATTAGGTGTGGATTTTTCTCCACAACACAACAACAATAGCTATATGGGTGAGTGGATTAATGATTTTAAATTGCTAAGTGTAGGAATCTAACTTGACTATAGTGATGATACTATGGAGGTGATTCTAAGCTTATACTAGCAGCATGAGATTGCATAAATAATGGATATTAAATGAAGGGGAGGAGATCCCAATTTATAGATTTGAGAAAGGAGAAATGGAGGGCCAAGATTGATTTGGGATGAAGGGCCAATATAGAAGGAAAGTGATGGAGGGGATTGAGAGGACACGGTTTGGGATTAAAGAAATTTTTCATAAAGGCATTTCTTGTCTCCAGACACTTAGAGGTACATGGGGAAGAGATCCCCAAGTACATTGGGAGAATAAAAAAGGAATTTAAAATTCCTTGGGAGATGGCAAGAGAATTAAAAATTCTCAAATAATGGATTGCATGGGAGAAAGAGGAGAGAAAAGGAATTAAAAATTCATTTGGAAGTGAGGGAGTGTGGAGAAATGGAGAAATTTGAAATTCTTGACATGACCAAAGTTGGTGCATTTAAGGTTTTGGAAGTTGAGAGAGGACAAACCATTTATGGAAAATGGTTGACTTATTCCTAATCATGAGGATTAGGATTGTGTAAATAATTAAGATGGAGATTAGGTGGGCTAATAGAGAATTAAAGAGCAAGTAGACAAGCTAGGAGGATTTGACAAGGGGAGAGAGAATGAGTGGAGGAATTAAAAATTAAAAAATAATGATAAGCATGCTTCTAGAAGAATTAATTAGTTTAAGTGAGGATTAGAAGACGTGATTTGTAAGAATCACATGACTTAAGTTAATTAATTGGAATTAATTATCTTAAAGGGATTTAGAAGAATAAAAGATTTAAGAGTTTAGAGGAATGAATAAATAATTAATTTATTGATAAATCAATTGTTGGACTATAGTGACAAGATTAATTTAATTTAATTTAATTAATTCTAAGAGGAATGGTAATTGTAGACACCTAAATTTGACTAATTAATTTAATCAAATATAAATCCCTTTCCTCTGATTAATTAATTTAATTAATTAATTTCCCTATTTCGTTCTTCCAATTAATCCTCGATCCTATCCTTCTAATTAATTAATTAACCCCCCAACCCATTTCCTCCTAATTAATTAACCTAGTTAATTAATTCCCTTGTCGCCATCCCATTTGATTAATTACCTTTAACTAATTAAATGACCCATTTCCCAAACCACCATGGATTAATTAATTCAATTAATTAATTAGACTCAAATCCTATTTGAGCACATGGCTCCTACTTCAAACCCCATCTAACCTAACCCTAGTCATGCTCCAAACCTCCTAACCTACCCTATCTATCCTAACCTCCCCCAACCTAGTCATCCTCCAAACCTCCATATGTGCACATCTTCACCTCCTTTCCCCCATTTTGGTGGAAAATATCCTATTTTGGGTGGCTTTTGTCCAAAATGGACATGTGTCCGGACACATGTCACCCCTTTCCCTCTAGTTGAGTCACTTGTCCCCTTTGAGAACACATGACTCATCTTCACACCCCCTCTCCTTCCTCTCATCTTCTATATAAACCCTCCATTTCCTATGCAAAGGATCCCCTTTTCATTCACTTGCATCGTTACTCTATCGAAATCACTACTCATCCTCATTATTACTTTCATAATCACTCATATGTGCATCCATGGAGAATAATTGAACATCCGTTGACATCATGAGCACACATAAAATCTTAGAATAATCAAATCAAAGCGAGGATATCGGTTTGCATTGCTTATCATTTGTGTTCTTCATTTTGATTTTAACATTCTTATCTCGAAGTGTTGAGTTTAATGGCTTGTTTGGTTTTTTTCTTCATTATTTCAATCATTTAGTTTAGCACGCACATTTTCCCCTCACACATTCTGACACACCCGATGGGACCCACTTCATGGGTCATTCTAATTTTTTGTTGTTGGAGTGCATTTTTTGACAGATTTTGAGCACTTGCAGGGAAAAAAGCGGATCTACAAGCTGATTTCTACCTAGGCGGAAGTCTATTTTCGCAATCCTGTGATTTCACAAAATAGTGAGTTTGCACCTTGAAACGGTGGGTTTGCCCCCTAAAACCACGGGTTCACTATTATCATTTTCATATGACAGTGGGATAGCCATTATCATTCCTGTGCAGAAGGTAAAAATTTTATTTTAAGTTTCAGGTTTTTATAAATGATTTTTGACATCTGAATACACATGAGTGGGGTCACATTTTATATGAGTGGGGTCACAATTTAGACGAGCGGGGTCACATTTTAGATGAGTGGGGTCACATTTTAGACATACAGTGGGAGCGCATTTTAGACAACCAGTGGGTTCGTTTAAACTAGCAGGTTTGCACCACATAGTAGCGAGATTGCTAATTATCATTTACATGATTTTCCCGAATGTTATTTTGGTACTAATCAGCTAACTTGTGTGTTAGCATTTTAGACAAACAGTGGGAACGTGTTTCAGACAACCAATGGGTTCACTTAAACTAGCGGGTTTGCACCTTGAAACAACGAGATCGCTAATTATCATTTACATGATTTTTTCATAATGCTATTTTAGTACTAATCAGCTAATTTGTGTGTTGGTTGGTTTTGCTAACATTTGTGCAGCATTTCAAGCTATAAGACGACCCCTAAGTGTTTAAACACTAACATTTTGCTTGTAGGACCGCTAAAGAAAATGGGGTTTTGTTGGAACAAATTTGTTTCATTTCCTTCTTTATTTTGTGTCTTAATGCATAATTAGGCACACTTAAATTCAATTAAGGGAATGGACATGTTGTGTCTTTTGAGTAATTAGGCACACTTCAATTCAAGTAAAGGAATGGACCCCATGTCTTTGGTGTTTTGTATGTGTGTGCATCGGTAGACTGGTCCTACTGTGTCGACTTGAATTTCATCATCAAAATGCTACCTGCAACATGTTAGTTTCACAAAATACCAATGGAAATGCTACAGGAAATCCAAACTCAACCAATGAAACTACATGAAATACATATGAAATAAAAATGCTAGTTTTACCTTCATGGTTTATGTCTCATTACAATGTCCTAACTCCACTATTCCTGGTTGCAGATGGTGTGCTCTCAGACAAGCACTGATAGCTTCCAAGATGGCATATGAAGAATGGATTGATAACTGATAGTTCACAAATGCTATGATATGCAATGCTAAATGATTATGCTAAAATGCTAATTGCTTCAAGATTAAAACTCACGGATGCATAAGTTTTCACAAATGATTAGCTTGTAAATTCACTTGAAGTCTAACTCTCTCAACTAAAACTCTTGATTTTATAGACTTTGAGAGGATAAGATGATGTGACCTAGATCAACAGTCATGATCAAATCTGTAGATTTGGATAGTTGGGAGCAAAGGTGAAGGTTGAGAGAAAGGGGGAAGGAGAAGACAAGTGTCACTCATCTCACCTTGACTGGGTTGCTAACTGAGGGAATCTAGGGATGGGTGGAGAAAATTTAGGCATGAGAGGACAAGTGGACTCATGTCCTCCCTAAGATGTAGGGATGTTGGAGAGAATATAGAAGAAGGTTATGAAATATGTGTACGTACACAATATTTCATTAAATTTGGAGGTTGGAGATAAATGATGAATTAATATTTAAGAAATATTAATTTCCTTAGCCACATGTTTAATGAGTTGGCAAAGGGGAGATGAAGTGGAGATGGAAGGATGAGTTGGATAGGATAAAATAATTTAAAATTATTTAATATTTGAGACTATAGGATAGGAGAATAACCATTAAATATTAGATATTTAATTGATTGAAAGACATAATTAAATATTAGATATTTAATTAATTAGAGGAATAGAATAGATGAATTAATTAATAAAATATTTCAATTAAATTAATTAATAGAAAGACACGAAAATAAATTAAATAAATTAATCTTTTCAAATTAACTATTTAATAGAAGAATAATATTAAATAAATATAAAATATTTATTTAATTGCTCATGGCCATTTTTCTATGTATACACCTAATACTAACACACACTGTCTTCTCCCTTTGTCTCTCGTGGTCGTAGGTACAAGCGAAAAGTGTTAGAAATGCTCGATTTTACTTTCTAAGTAGGAGGTCATGTCCCCTCAAGTAGCCTATAAGGCCAAGTGAGAGGAGAACGACCCAAGTGGTACTTTCTTTCGATCAGCTATATAAATATTTGTGATTTTAGCGAAAGCTATAAATCAACTGGTAATGTTGTGTTATACTAATGGTTTCCCTCAATATCATTATGCAAATACCTTTGTGGTCTTGATGCAAGTCAAAATCCCTTGGTGCTTGTGTGGTAGATGCATAAAATCCGTGTTCTACGGGCTAGGATATCTCTTAAATGAGCTAGCCACTACATGTATGACACCCTAATTGACCCCGAAAGTTCTCCCACTACAAGCCAATTGTTCTTTAGCATCCAAAAATCCTCCTATGTATTGACTCGGGTGTTGTGATATGCAAATACCAAAGAAACTCCTCATGTACCCCCCAAATCGAGATAGAAAATTCACTAGGAAGTGATTACCTAGGAATTTGAAGCTTGACATGCCCGAGAAATGTGTCGAGGGTGGAGCGAGTGTTGTCAGGCTTCTATCTATCAAGTTGGATGTGGTATTTTATGGTCAGGAGATTTAACACATACTATCATTTGACTATCCATAGGGCTATACTTAAACTGATTTTATCTGTTTTATGGTCAGATCTTCATGCTTGATGTTTTTGGTGTCAAGTCTTTTATCGAAATATCAGTCTATCAGGTTTGAAGTCAGTTCTAGTACGTTTGTGGTCTTTACAATGGGTTTGCAGTCTTGTATTAGTGGGAATGTTGTCAACTTTGAGCCAGAATTGACATACTTAGTGCAGTGACTATCATTTTCTCAACCAGTGGGTTTGCATCTCAAACCAACGAGTTTTCTCTTTGTTCTAGCGGGTTTGCTTAGGTTGTTTTTAGTCCTGTTCTAGTGGGTTCACTTTTGATATTGTCTATTGTGCTCTTCTAGCGAGTTTGCACCCTGTTCTAGCAGGTTTGCACCCTGAAATAGCGAGTTTGTGTTTTTGGTATCATTATGTTATCCAAACATTTTTCTGTCTTACCTATCTTGTTCTAGCGGGTTTGCACCCTTGTCCTAGCGATTTTGCTTCGTCTTGTCCTTTTTGGCTAGTTCAATCTCCTTATGTTGTTGGATTTTTGCTTCGTTGATTTGCAATCTTATGTTTCCCCAATAGTTAGGGTCAATCTTTGGTGATCCCAGTCTTAGACGTCATTGTTCTATCATTATGTTGTTCGCATTGCTATATACATTTCTTGATCTATCAAAAGTTTACACCCATCATTCATGATCTAAGTTTTAGACGTCATTACATTGTTGTTATGTTGTCTACATTTCCTTACAAACTACTTGATTCCTTAGTTGCTAGTTATCTTCATGATCTTAGTCTTAGATGTTGTCACGTTGCCGAAAGTTTGTCTGTTTAGCTTTAGAGTTTCCTTGACACTTCAGTTGTTAGATTTATCTTTATGATCTTGGTCATTAACATGGTAACATTGTCAGAATTCTATTTGTTTAGCGTTAGAGTTTCCTTGACTTTTCAGCTGTCAGTTATCTCTTTGATATTGGTTTTTTGGCGCCATCACACTATCGGAATTTTGTCCATTTAGCGTTAGAGTTTCCTTGAATTTTCAGTTGTTCGTTATCTCTTTGTGATATTGGTTTTTTGGCATCATCACGTTGTCGGAATTTTGTTTGTTGAGCAGTAGAGTTCTCTTGACTCTTCAATTGTTAGGGTCTATGTCGACGGTCTTGGTCCTAGAAGTTATCACACTGTCGAAGTGTTGTCCGCATTACATTAGAAATATCTTGAGTTTTCAATAGTTAGTATCCATCCTTGCGTATTTTGAGTCTTAGACATTGTCGCGCTAGCAGAGTGTTGTCCTTGGTTTGATAGTTCTCTCTTGATTGATATCTTTTGCTCTTTGCTTTTGCATTCCAGTTTCGATTGTAGTATCTCGATTTACGTCCAAATGCTACCGATTTTTTATTAGATCACTTGTTGTTTCATATCTCTCGACATCTGGGTTGTCATCCTCGTCATCAGTGGTTTCATAGCTCTTTGGTCATCTCTTTGCAGTTTTGATTGGTCCAGTTATCAAAGTAGTTGCTTTTTACCGTGATTGATCTTTCATCATCTTATGTACATGTGTCATTAGGTTGTTGGTTCATCATTTTTGGATCTGATCTCTCATAATATCATTCTTCAATCTTTTCCATCCTCCATTCATTGGTTTAGGTCTTCTAAGGTTTGGATTTCGATCAGGGCAATATGTATCTTCTTGAGACAATTATCACCTCTCCTTGGACTATATTGTGTCCTAGGGTTTTTCATCACGTATCACATTGCAATCTTAACACCTTAAGAAGCCATAGGTTCGATCTCCAGTGTGTTACCTTGTTGGGTTTTGTGTTTGGTGTATCCTCCAGAGCTATCCCAGTGTTGCATTGTTTCTTATTAGACAGTACTCAATCCTTGTCTAGGTCTTCATTTTCTCATCTGCCCAATCAGATCATCCTATGTAGCGTAGTCTCTTGTTTCCTTAGTTTGCAACATCTCTCAGTCCTTTCATGTGGTTCATGCCCATAACTACTCAATCTAAATATAGGCAATCTATGGAACAATCATCCCATATGAGATTAGGGTTTTCAAACCCACAACAAAACCTTGAGTTTGTTGGCAATCCCACTATGGCGGCAAAAATTTCTCTCACATACAGAATGTTCAATCCCACCATCTCAGATAACGCCATGGTAAATCAACCTAATGACACAAATACTCAAATCATTTTTTTTTTATCAATTCTTAGCTAACACTAATAACACCCAAATGGTTGACAAGATCATTGAAGCTCGTAAAGACCTCATCTTCACTAACATGGTCACAAGTGGCATGACTATTACATTACCTGATGTCCCTATAACTGCTAGTCAGCAAGAATCACCTCAACAAGTTGTGTTACCTTCGCTAGAGATGTCATAGAGCGACATGTCCATACCACATATGCAAGTGCCTATGGATTCACTTGCACGACACTACCAACCATTTTATGCTAAGTGGCAAGGGCTTGCATTTGCATGAAGCAGTATTTATAATGCACTGGTTAATGTGTTATCCACACAACTCACCACCTCTCTACCATTAACGACACAGATGCCCATAACATCTAGTGTGATGCAAGTCGTGCCTTTTACCAATCCGGACTCTTGACCCATCAATGTGCCTTCTACACAAATACCATTTTGGACTACCTGAATGCTAGGTTATCCCCTCGTTACCACACAAGTCTTGACTAGGGGTATGAATTACATGATGCCATCATCATCATCATCTATACCCCCACCTGTTCAATAAATGTCGCATGTCATAGGTAACACTATAGGGATGAGAGGCTTCCCTCTCACATCCGCTATGTAGATCCTGGTTGGGGGCATGAATCACATGATTCCATCATCATCATCTATACCCCCACCCATTCAATTAGCACCACCAGTTGTCGGTGCAACCTAGTATCAACCCCAAGTAACTTTCCAACCACTTGTTTCACAATCACGATTCAATTACTTGCAAGCATCACCTACCTCCTATGTAGTTACAAATGTTCATCACATGCAAAGCAGCACAAATCAAATTCCCTCGGCAAGAATGCTCAATCTAACGTATATCTCAATTATACAGAGGGAAATTATCCACAAGGCAGTGCGCCACAAATTCAACAGTTCCAAAATTTGCAATATCAACAACCACTTGGTGCTCTACAGTAGAACGCGGTGACCTATTCGCAAATACCTCAATACCAACAACAATAGATAGGTCAACAACAAATCCTAGGTGATCAAAACATGGAAAGTTATCAAAATCTGCCACACCAGCAAGGATATCATCAGTCTCAACAAATGTCATATCAAGTACCACAATACCAATCGACTTCTCCATCTCCCAATGCTTTTCCATTCAATAATGAATGGGAGGAAATGAAGGCCACCCTCAAGTCATTAAAGGATAATATCTCCGAATAGGTCTTAAAATTTGAATAACTTTTTCCATATCCGTTTGACAAATCTATCATAGCTATGCCTTTTCCTAAACACTTTGAAACACCTAGATTTGATAAATACAAAGGAAAAGGGGATCCAAGACATCATGTCAAGGAATTATTCATGGCTTGCCAAGAAGTATCGTGGTGTGACAACTATCTCTTGCGGTTGTTCCCTAAGAGCCTTAGTGGTCCTTCATTAGAGTGGTTTTCCAAATTACCATTTGGTGTCATCACCACCTTTGCAGACTTGTCTGAACGTTTTGTAGTGCAATATCACTAACATATAAAATGACACCTCCATGCTCAATTTATGTCAAGCTAAGAAAAAGGGTGGTGAAATTCTTCTTGATTATACCCAACGATGGAGAGCCCTAGCTGGTCGCCTCCCATGCACATGATCGAACACCCAATTGATGCATGTTTTCATCAGTAATCTCTATCCAAAACTAGGATATCACATTCGATTGAATTGTGCTAACACATTCAAAGATATCAATTCTAAAGGACCACTGGTAGAACAAGCGTTCATCGATGGAGTCATAAAAATTTACAAAGAGTATTCGGATAAGCCTAACAATGATAGGTCTTGTTATTGGAATAGAAACAATAATGTTGTTGGTGATGGAGTCATCGATTCCAAGACTATGCAAATGATTGTGGTTGCAAAGCCACCACCCACACAACCGTATGTTACGAATCCACCACCAATGCATATCCCTCCTCCACAAGCGCAAACAGAAAATGTGTAGGCTAATAGGACTAACACAATCACATTATCTTAGGCTCCCCCGCGTCAAGCAAGTAACTACAGTCCTCGACGCCAGTTCACGCCTATGGTTGAACCACTCGATGTTATCTTCAAACGTATGGAACAATACAACATGGTTATATATCCTCAAACACAACCTTTTGTTGAATCTAAACCTAAGCTTGATTGGTATAAGGAAAATGAATAGTGTGCCTACCATCACATCAAGGGTCATGAAACAAACAAGTACATGAAGCTAAAACACCTGGTTCAAGACCTTATTGATCAGGACAAAATTATTGTCGATCCTATCATAGGAAAATCACCCAATGCCAATTTGGGAATGTATAAAACTGATCTTCCCAAGCATCAAGGGGAAGAAAGCACATTTGTTGTTAATCAAGGTCACACTACCAATAACATTAATTACAACAATGTTCCATTTGACTATGGACCTACTATAGGGTACATTTCTCAAGTTGATGATCATGTTAACATGATTTGTGTCAAAAGGGGGTGATACCCATTGTGTAGTCACCACTAGAAGAGCTTGCATGTCAGTCTTAGGGGCCCCTATGTCTAGTGTTCCTCCTACGTCATCAGTGTCTATGCAATACAATATCCTTGAGAACATAGGAAAAACTCCTGCACATATTTCCATTCTTGACCTCCTAAAAGCCTCACCTACTCACCAAGAGATCCTTACATGAACCTTACAAGAGACTTGTGTTCCTATCAACATTAACACCATCTAGTTTCAAGCTATGGTGGCCCATTTATCTTCCACTTATCACCTCAATTTCACACAATCTGATGCTATAGTCTCAGATCCTGGTCACAATTTCCCATTGAACATTGAAGCCATAGTCAAGCTGCACAAAGTAAAATGAGCCCTAATTGATAATGGTTATGCCCTTAATCTTTATGCGTTAAGGTTCATTACTCAAGTGGGGTACACTGTCTTAGATATGCACAATCAATGCATTACTATCAAGGCCTATGACAATGTTGAGAGAAGTTTGGTAGGGATGATTAATCTCCCTATCCAAGTGGGCCCAGCAACACAAAACACATTATGTAATGTCATTGATCTTGATCTCCCATTCAGCATACTTCTCGGTTGCCCATGGATTCATGCCATGCAGGGTTCCTTCCACCTATCACCAATGTCTCAAATTTCCATTTAAAGGATGCAAAATCACCATTCGTGGTGATGCTCAACCCTATGAGTATTGTCATGCACTCGAGGCCTCATCCCCATATTCCCATCACTGCCCTGGTATCAATAGCAATAATGCACTTAATGCCACATCATCCTCATATGTTGATCCTAACACCATCTTAGTCATTGCTAAAGAAAAGGCATCTATCTCTTTGGCCTTTTCCCAACTCAATATCAATGATGCCGGCTATGGCGAATACTCCCTACAAGGTGCTTTCACAGTGGGTTCTCTACACTTAGATCCACATTCCCATGGGAAACCCACTAAGGAACGGAATAAGAAAGGACCAGTGATCAAACAATATGGCTCCACCACATTCCAAGCTCAAGGACAGCTTAACCATTAGGTCATAGAAGGAGTCATAAATTAGTGGCTATACAAGGATGTCCCTACAGACAATGAGACCCATCTCCAAGGATTCAAGCACAAGTATCCCAAACAACACAAGTAGGCTACTAAGAAATGGAACTATCAAGGTGGTGGAATAGGTCAAGCAGAACAAGGCATAAGAAATCCTATTGATCCCATGGATAATAAGAATCACAAAGGGCTTGGTTTTGGATGTCCCTCCCGTGAAGCCTCAAGTTCGATTAGCACTTCTAGAAACAATGTGGGTGTTCTGATCGATCCCAAAAACATTGCCAAAGTTGTCAAACATGTGTATGACGATATAGATATCTCATAATCCTTTGGTACATCTGAGCTATTTGAAAACTCCATCCTCCTTATTGTTCCCCTTCACCACCCTGAACTTATTAATTGGGACCAAACTATTGCACACCTATATACATTCCAAAATGACACAACGCTCCTGCAATTTCTAGGGGCAACTGAGTGTGCACCATATTACAATCCTGGTCAGAATAAAATTTACAAGCTTGATCCTAAAGGTTACTTTGGGGAAGAGGGAATCCTTAACCACAAAATTGAAAAAGAAATAAAAAATCAAGGGTCTTCTAGAGAAAACCTCTCAGAGGCTCTTCCTGACTCCAAAATGGTAAAAATAAAGGGTGTATCTTCTAGTGAAATCCTCTTTGAGGTACCAGAGGATGAGGATTTTCTTCTTCCCCTTGGAAATTATTATGTTCTTGAGCACTCACCTATTCTAATAGATCTGATGAAAGAGATAAATTTGGGTACTTCAGAAAATCCACAGATTACTCATGTGGCAGCATCTCTATCTAACAATGAGGCTCAAGTGTTCTCTGATATTCTTCACAGATGGCCCGTCAACTTTGCATGGTCCTATGTGGACATGTCTAGCCTTGATCCTAAGTTGGTTTCTCAACATCTTGTAGTTGATTCCAATGCTAAACCAGTCAAACAGAAACTGTGAAAGATGCATCCAAGAATTACATTGTTGGTCAAAGTAGAATTAGAAAAATTGTTAGAAGTCAAGTTCATCCAACCAATTGATTACTCATAATGGATCTTAAATATGGTCCCGATTTCAAATCCTAATGTTGATATCATAGTATTTACTAACTTCAAAGACTTGAATAAAGCATGTCCCAAAGATGATTTTCCACTTCCTAACATTGGCATCCTTGTTGATCTTATAGCAGGACATGAAATGCTATCCTTGATGGATGGCTTCTCGAGATACAATCAAAATATAAAAAGATGATCAGCATAAAATAGCTTTTACCACACCATGGGGTATGTTTTGCTATCAGGTCATGCCCTTTGGCTTGAAGAATGTCGCCACATATCAATGCACTATGATAGTGATATTTCATGACCTTATATACAAAGTAATAGAGGATTTTATGGATGACATATTGTGCAAATATAAAACAAGAGAAGATTATCCAGCAATTCTTGAGCAGATATTTGAGCATTTGGCTAAATACAAGTTGCATCTCAACCCTAATAGAAATGCCTCCTCCCATAACATTAAGGAATCTATGTAGTCTACAAGGAAAATTACAATCTATTGGGTGATTCATCACACGCTAGCAGATAAATGTCAATCTTTCACTCATCTACTCAGGAAAGGTGCAGAATTTAAGTGGGATATCCAGTGTCAACAATCTTTTGATAAGATCAAAGAATATTTAGCTCATCCACCAGTTCTAATGTCTCCTATTCCAAGTCAACCTTTTATTTTATACATTTCTATAATTGCAACAGTAGTGGGGGCATTACTTACACAGCTTAATGATTAAGGCAAGGAAAGAGAAATTTATTACATTAGTCACACATTAGTGGGATATGAGCTTAATTATTCTCCAATGGAAAAAGCATGCCTAGCTATTGTCTTTTGTTCTCAGAAATTGCGACACTACATGCTAATTCATACGATGAAGTTCATTTGTAAAATTGATCTTTTTAAATATCTACTTTCCAAGACTACTCTAACATGACGTATTTCCAAGTGGGTCCTATTTCTCGGCGAGTTTTATATTCAGTATGTGGATCAAAAAGCTATCAAGGGGCAAGTCATCACCAATCAGTTAGCAAAAACACCATTAGTTGATGCATATCCGCTCATAACAGAATTCCCTGATGAATATGTATGCACAGTCAATGCACAACCTCCCTGGAAACTATTCTTTGATGGTTCGCGTACTCAAAAGGGAGCTAGGGAAGGATTCTTGTTTGTAACACCCCAGGGAGATCTAATTCCAAAATCTTTTAAGTTGGCATTCTCATACACTAATAATACTGTTGAGTATGAAGCCTTAATCACTGGATTAAAGACATCTATCTAATGGAATATATCAGAACTTTTAGTTTATGGAGATTCACAGCTTGTCATCAGACAAACTAATGATGAATACGAAACTAAAGATGATAAGCTCCTACCTTACAAAAGGATGGTTGATGACCTTAAGATTAATTTTTAGAATATCATCTTTGATCAGGTTCCACGAGCTCAGAATAAGGTAGTTGACCCAATGGCCACCATTGGATCCCTCCTGGATATTAGATTAGATAGTCCGAGATATGAATTCCTAGTTGAACAGCTTCTACAACCAGCATTTAAGACATTGCACATATACATGGTGTGCAACATTGTTGGAACCCAATCACCCTAGTACCACGACATCCATGACTATCTCAAAGATGGTACCCTCCCTGAAAAACATATCCCATAATGACCGTTGAAATCTTATCTGTCGCTATTCCTGATTCACCCTTATAGGAGACAATCTATATCGTCGTGACTATCATGACATACTTTCTTGGTGTCTCAATTTGAGCGAAGCTAAACTTGTGATGCAAGAAGTGCACGCCAGTACTTGTGGTTCTCACACGAGCACATATGTTATTGCCAAATAGCTCTTAAGAGTGGGATATCACTGGCCCACCATGGAACATGACTGTTGTGAATATGTGAAGAAATGTGTACCATGTCATCAGCACGGGGATTTGATTCATGTTCCAGCGCAGGATTTGCGACCTAGTGCAACACCATGGCCTTTTTCCACATGGGGCCTCGACCTTGTTGGCAAGATCCATCCTCCTTCCTCAAATGGACACGATTTTATCATTGTTGCAACATAATACTTTACCAAATGGTTGGAAGCCATTCCCCTTACCCTCACTACTGGTGTCCAAGTGTCCAAGTTCATCTTGTATCATATCATTTGTTGTTATGGGATTCCCTCCACTATTATCACTGACAATGGAACCCCATTTAAAAACCAATACATTCATGATCTCTACTCTACATTCCACATCTAGCATCGTTGGTCTACACCATACTACCCCCAAGGGAATGGCCAAGCCGAGGCAACTAACAAAACATTGCTCTGTATCCTAAAGAAAGTTGTCAATGAAACTGGTCGTGACTGGCACCTCAATCTCAATCCTGCCTTATGGGATTATTGAACTAGTATTCGGACTCCTACGAGAGACACCCCTATTCCCTTGTATATGGTGTAGAAGTGGTCTTACCAATTGAGGTCAAATTACCATCACTGTGCATCTCTCTGAAGGATTTTGTTTCTGATGAAGATTATAGAGTGGCAAGACTAGCACAACTGGATCTTCTTGACAAACAACATAAAAAATCCTATGATCATATGCAAATATATCAGATCCACCTTAAGAGGCAATATCAGAAGAAAAAAAATCCACCACCGTGAGTTTGAAGTGGGTGATATAGTCCTAAGAGAAAACCCATGGAATTAGCAAGACCAATAGACGAAAAGAAAGTTTGAAGCAAACTGGCTCAGTCCATATGTGATCATTGCAAAATATGGTTTAGTTGCATACCAATTATCCACTCCAGAAGGGGAACCTCTCAATGATCCCCTTAACATCCTGCACCTGAAGAAATTCTATTCCTAGTATGTGGCAATGTACCTCAAATTTTAGAAAAATTAGAAAATATGAAAAAATAAAATAAAAAAAACATGTCCTCTGGTGAAAACCACTTCTTGTGGCGCCTTGGGCATGTATATATGGTGAAAACCTATAAACAAGCGTCATATGTACCAAAGGGCAGTTCCATTATCTTTTGGCCCTTCTTTTAACCCTTCTTAGCGTGATATATATTGCCACCTGCCACCATCATCTCTCTTTCCCCATGTGGTATCTCATGTTACGCGCATCCCATTCCATCGCATCCCATTTCCATTGCATCACATCCGGCTCCATTGTATCCATCTCATTTTGGTGCAGTATCCCATGATACCTACATCTCCATTTGCCTCCATCCTCATCACTTGTACATAATCCTTGTAATTATCTTGTTCATGCTTGGTCCTTTGTGCATAGCTGGTCTTTTGTTGTTCATAGGTTGCCTTGTATATAGGGTTTTCATTGTACATAGCTTGTTGGTTCCTTTTCTCACTCGGCAAGATATTTTCCTCTTGGCTAGTTCTTTAGTAGGATTTTTTAGTCTCTGGATCCTCGCGTGTCTCCCAAGTCCTTTTGTCAGTCCTCAGTTCACCCGTCATTTGCCCTGGTGTTGTTCTGAGTTGTATCCTTCTCACCAACACCTGTCAACAGTTTGTGCTAGATGTATCCTTCCTCTAGTCAGACAGCATCAGCAATCCTCATCCGTCTATCATCCATCGACAAAAGACATCTGTGACACCTTGTGTTGATTTTAGGCTCTTTTTAATCTTTGTTTATCTTTCAAATCTCCTTGAATCTTGTTTCCTCTTGGTCACCATGATCCTTTATATCATGGTGCACTAGGAATAACAGGGCTCAAGAAGGGATCTTGTTGCTCTTTGGTTTTTTCCTGGCATGTCTTTTTGGTATGTCCCTTTGTTTTTCCCTCATGAGGTCTATGTTATCTCATGTTACACTAGGGCATATCTTCTGCTTGTGGTCATTCTAACATTATTTCCTGCAGGGTCAATATAACTCTGTGTGATGCTGGATTGGCCTGTGTGTCTATGCATACATGTTAGTCTGTGCATTGGTTGTGAAATTCCATCCTGGCTCTCTATACTTTGGTTGACTCATAGACAATGCTAAATCAAAATAAGTGCTCACTACATGGCATCTCATTCTACGCAGATGTTCACAATCCATGATTTTCCTCATCTTCATTTCATCTCCATTTGCATTTGATCCATCCCTTCCACCTTAGGATGTGCACGCATTCCCTTGTTCATTTCCTCCCTTGCTTATCTGGCCTGATTCTCCTAGAGCAGTATCCATCGTAACTTGCATCACATATGGGTTAGCACATAGTCCATATCTATCATATCATATCACATGCATTGTTTTCTCCGTAGCATCTTGAGTCACATATGGGTTAGCACATAATCCATATATCCAATCACATCATATGCATCCATAGCTCATGTCATGCATACATAATATCATCACATCTTGCATCACCAATGAGTCAATTTATCATATATAACCTCTATCATACATCCATGCATCTCATAATCATGTAAGCATAGGTCCTCATAAAAGCATAAATCATACATAGCATATATCATGGCATCATATGCATCCATGCATGCATCATAAATCTCATAGACAAACATCATATGGTAGACTCATAACAAAATGTATATCATAAATATCATCATGGTCTCAACATGTATGTCAATACAAAATGTACATGTATATCAATGTGTACATCATCTGTTGTATCTAATCATAAGATGCATCGAGTACATACAATATCATAACGAATAGTGATCACCTATCATGCTCATCACACGCATGAGATGCAAAATAAAATGGGTACAAAACATATATATCTATGTGTCTGTTATATGGTGTACCAAAAATATCAAAATTGCATCATCTGTATAGTCATCTGCATAGTCATCTTCTCTCTGGTAACTGGGTTGGTCCCTATCCCTGCTCCTATCCCTATCTTGATGATCCCTATGTGGATCCTGATCCTAACACTGTAGTGTTCTCTGTCTGATTCCTCCATCTAGTTGATCCACCTATGCTACGACTGGATCTCCTTGTCCCCTCGTTGGATCCTCCACTGTGTGAGGAACTAGCTGCCCTAGCCCAAGAAGGTGGCACATACTGCTCCCTCAGCTCTGCTAGTACTGCTTGCTCGAACCGGCCCCTATACCATCTGACCTGATGAGATAGGGCCTCCATCTCGACCATCTATTGTCGCACAACCTGCATTATCTCCCCTCCGCCCCCAATAGGCACAACCTATCACTTGGCCTTGTCCCTCTCCTTCTGGTAGTGGGCCACTGTCTCCTTTTTCCTCTGTCGGCGGTGCTTCATCACCTCTCTCACAACTATTGCTACATACCTCTCTCGGAAGAAGTTGTCCCTTTCTGCCTATAGTTGTGCCTTGGCATTCTCTGTTGCGTCCCTCTCCTAGAGAAGCCTGTCTCTCTCTCTCTATCTACAGCTATCTCCTAGCCCCCTCTACAACATCTATCTCCCCACGTAGGTTGTCTCTCTCCTTGCACAGGTTTTCTATCTCTTTAGTGACACCCTATAGTATGTTCTCTGACCTCCTCAATTCCTCCTCGAGGGTGCGAGTTCATGTTGCCTAGTCTGGTGATACTCTGAACCCCTCTCCCCTCTCATCCCTCCTGTCTCTCCTAGTGGGTATTGGTCTCACTGAGCTCCTACCTTGTGCCTACCCCTCCTCCTTTGATCCCCCTATCTTTGCCTATGGTGATGAGTCCACATCCATGGGTGTTGTCTCCTCTCTCTCCTCTCTCCTCTCCTCTCTCCTCTCCTTCACTGTCCTCTGAGCCTCTCACCCTGCTATTGATCTGGTCCCCGCCCAAAACACATGCTCTGCCACTATCTTGGTTGATTGTCTAGTTGGCTGATAGGGTCCAATCCTTCTCCCCCTAGCTAGTGCTTGTGCCCTCCGCTTTGCGAGCGGTGCCAATCTCAATCTCCCGATTGGCCTCAGTCTAACCTTTTTCCCACCACTCTCTATAAGTTGTTGTGACCCCTGCATCTGCGAGTCCCCCTTGTGGATCCCATGTAACCGGAGCCATATGAGTCCACCTGTCAATGATACTTACTTTGTCCTATACTAAGGGCTCAAATTCTACCACCCTCTCTCGGGTGGTACGACGGAATCTATGTGGTGATGTAGGTACATCTTGTACCTGCCCAAACTATTGTTGCACCCGTTACGGATGATACATCTTGATCAACCACTCCCACCTCCCGATGATGTATCCTGTTGTCAGCATGTATAGAATGTGTCATTGATCCTCTGGCCATGGAGGGATCCTCACATATGGTCTCCATGTGATAGCATCTATTGTCAATCTATCAAGTGTCTCCCTCCAATGGTCAATGTCATCGATAACCTCATATCTCAGTGCTCCCTACCAACTGAATGCCATGGGATCAGTTGCATCTCTATCTAGTGTAGGCACCGGTCATGTGACAACAATATGCTCCCACGCCCATATCTATAAGAGTGTGATGAATTTGAATCCTTTGCTTGGATGATATACAATCTCATGGAGCTCCCTATATAGCTCCGTCAACACCAAGGTCCCCCAAGCCATCGGTCGTTCATTATCCACTGCCTCTACAACCACTGGGATCATCCCCAGTACAATAGACCTCTCGCTATGATCTGGAATGATGTAACTACTGACAAGTGCATAGACATAGATGTATATCAGCCTATCTGGTGGTGCCTATGCCACCACATGCTCCAATGATAACATCCCCTAATGTAGGGGAATCTATCCTCTGGCTAAGAGTCTAACAACCTATGCCTGCTCAATATTCTTGGCAATACATGGAGCTCCTCATATCGACAGTCTCATGATCTGGTATATGTCCTCAGGGGTCACGATCATCTCACCTGTAGGCAGGTGGAAGGTTGTGGTCTCGCTCCTCCATTACTCTGTCAGCGTTGTCAGCATCCCCATGTGCAACCCAATGTGTGGCATCCATGCCACATAGCCCAACCCTATCACATTATTGCATGCTCGCTTCACGTCTCTCAACTCCTCTCCAAGCCTCAGTACCCCGAGATGTGTCTCGCAACTCATAAGAATGTCCATTCTCCACTACACATCAAGCAAACAACAACTTATCAGTCCTTTGCCTTCCTTTTCCCCAGCCCCTCGTTCACCTGTTTGGCGACTTGCTTTCCCTTCTTCGATGAATAGGTGTTTTTCGCTGGCCCATCTAGTAGTCCCTTTTGTAGGACCGTGTATGCCTACGGGAAAAAAATTATTTTCCCCGCTCTCATCTTTTTCTGTTTCTTTTTTGCCCCCTTTTCTTTATGTTCGCCCGCGGGGCTATGCTCCCGCGCCATGGGGTTGCACCCTTGCGTTTACAAGGTTGTGCCCCCATCTTGGTAGGGTTGCACCCCTACGCTAGCGGGGGAACACAGGCATTGCACCCCTGTGCCACGGGGTGGCCCCCTGTGTTTGCTCCCCCCCCAACCTTGATTTGCTCAAAACAAGAATTTTTTTTTAAATTCATGAAAAAATTTGACAAAGGGCTCATTTTTTGGGACATACCTCTCGATCTAGTCTCCTGCGTCGCCTCCACACCACGTCCATTCGGTGCCTCAAACTTTTTGGCCTTAAATGGTGCATTGTTGGCTCTTTTCTTTGTCATACACCCCCACAAAACTGTTTCGAGCATATCTCCTTCCCCTAACCTCCTTTTGAGGTGTCGTTTTTGCCTGCTGGTTCATTTTTCCATCCCCTTTCTTCCCATTGGTCAGAGTTGTGTCTTTTTCGAGATGCCACTCGAGCCTCTTTTTCCCATGCACCCTCTCAAGGGGGCACCCCTTCCCTCATCCTTCATTCTCAGTCGGGATTGGGGCATTTTTTTCACTTCCTCACTCTCGGGTGTTTTTTTTTCTTTGCACTGATGCTATTTTAGCACCACCACGAAGAGGGGCAAAATATAGACACTTAAATTTGACTAATTAATTTAAACAAATTTAAATCCCTTTCCTCTAATTAATTAATTTAATTAATTAATTTTCCTATTCCGTTATTCCAATTAATTAATTCTTAACTAATTAATCCCCAATCCTATCCTTCTAATTAATTAATTAGAAATTAGTTAATTAACCCTCCAACCCATTTCCTCCTAATTAATTAACCTAGTTAATTAATTCCCTTGTTGCCATCCCATTTGATTAATTACCTTTAATTAATTAAATGTCCCTTTTCCCAAAACCCCCATGGATTAATTAATTCAATTAATTAATTAGACTCAAATCCTATTTGAGCACATGGTTCCTAATTTTAACCCCCGTCTAACCTAACCCTAGTCATCCTCCAAAACTCCCAACCAACCCTATCTATCCTAACCTCCCCCAACCTAGTCATCCTCCAAACCTCCATATGTGCACATCCTAACCTCTTTTCCCCCTTTTGGGGGAAAATATCCTATTTTGTGTGGATTTTTCCCAAAATGGACATGTTTCCTTTGGGACATATGTCACCCCTTTCCCTCTAGTTGAGCCACTTGTCCCCTTTAAGGACAAGTGTCTCCTCTTCACACCCCCTTTCTTTCCTCTCATCTTCTATATAAACCTTCCATTTCCCATGCAAAGGATCCACTTTTCATTCACTTGCATCGTTACTTTGCCGAAATCACTACCCATCCTCATTATCACTTTCATAATCACTCATATTTGCATCCATGGAGCATAATTGAATATCCATTGACGTCATGAGCACACATCAAATCCTGGAATAATCGAATCAAAGCGAGGATATTGGTTTGTGTTGCTTGTCATTTGTGTTCTTCATTTTGATTTTAACATTCTTATCTCGAAGTGTTGAGTTTAATGGCTTGTTTAATTGTTTTCTTCATTATTTCAATCGTTTAGTTTAGCACACACATTTTCCCCTCACACAATAATAACATAATTAAATGAATTATCATGTAGAAAGGATAAATTAATAAAAATATTAATTTAATTAATTTTAGATGTCTAGATTTTGCCCCTCTTTTACACAGTGGAAAAATTGTCAATGGGTAAAAGATAGAAGAGGATGCCCCTTCATGAAGACGCAGGTGGTATATGCCCCCTCAAGAATTTAACTGAGAAATTTTAAAAAACTTCGAGAAAATTCTCAAAAAGAAGAAAATAGTGGATAGAAGAAAAGAGAGAAAGAAGAGAAAACAGAAGGAGAAAAAGAATTTGGTGGGAAGAAAAATGGAGAAAGGGAAAAAAAGGGTGAAGGGGGATCCTATATAAGCCACACAGGGCCCAAGGAGGGGTCATTCTCACACATACACCTTGGAGATTGAGAGAGACCAAAGCATTTAAAAGAGATGGCATGTATTCCACACCACGAGCACCACGTCGAGAGAGTCTGACGGTACCAGCGACCGATTGAGTACGGCCCACCAATATGTACCCCAACCTAACTTCATCATTTTGTAGGTTTGGCATTAATCAGGGGTAATTAATAGGGTAAAAAGGTTGTCAGCGTGGAGACATCGATCGCCAGGTTGATGCCTCTATGGGGAATCAACGCCTGCATGGGCATTCCATGTCCGCACATGCATTCCCCATCTACGTAGGTAAAGAATCATCTATAAAAATGTTGAAGGGTTTCCAGAGGGAAAAAAGGAAAGCAGACTACAAAATGACGTCTTCGTTCTACAGTTTGGCGCATAGGGCATGGTTTTGGCGTCTCCGCCTAAGGAGAAACACCATCTCCGCCTAGGAGGCAAATGAGGAAAAAAGAGAAAAGAAGAAAAGGAAGAATGGGTTTAGGGGATCACATAGATGCCCTAGAGATAGAATGGACTAGAAATAGGCTAGAAAAAGAGGGCTAATGAAGTGATTTTGTTAGATGCAGGAGAATCCCGACATTATCACTTCTCAGGAGCA
Source organism: Cryptomeria japonica (assembly GCF_030272615.1). Classification (NCBI taxonomy): domain Eukaryota; kingdom Viridiplantae; phylum Streptophyta; class Pinopsida; order Cupressales; family Cupressaceae; genus Cryptomeria; species Cryptomeria japonica. The sequence continues at coordinate 525,490,160 of NC_081410.1, forward strand.
TTGGCAACTGACTATGAGGTTTGTTGTCTTCAAAATCTGATTCACCTTAACATCCTTATAATAAAATGATTTAAACTCTGTGCAGAAGAGATATTAAAGGGAAGGAAACTCTTAGGACAACATATGACAAGGTTTGATTTAACCTTCGACACTTCAGACTTACTCAAAGTCCAGGCGGGTATACCTTTGTGAACTAAATTCACACTTTCAAAAGATAAATCCACAGCAAACCAGTCCAGAAAACCGGTGGATCTAATCACCTTGAATCCAACTAAAGCAAAGGAATGAAAATTATACTCATATTCAGTATTTTGATCTACAAAACATGCAATTGACAACCTTGATCTATACCAGTGCCTTATCCAAGGTCACAGAGTCATCTAAATTCAAACAATGCATGAGAATGTATGCACACCAAATCAAACTATGCTCATCAAGATTCAAGATGTCTCACAAGTAATTTACCGGTAGAAGTGATCCCTGCATATTTAATTTCTCTCCTAAAGAGAAAAGCTAGCGAACACATCTACTGAAAGTTGCCTTACAACCCCTATTCAAACAAAATAACCCTGGATTATTCAGTATGAAATAGTAAATAATTGCAAACATATTATCTTCAAGAAATTATTACAAAACTTTTGAATATTCTCCATTAAACTTAGAAAAGCTCAGATAAATTTCTGCAGCGTTTTCTTACAATTCTTTGTGATCATCTTTTCACTAGTCCTGGTATCCATTTATAACAATATGGATGCACAAAGCTTCGGAATTTCCTAGGAGAATTTGTTACAATCATTGCTTCTCAAGAAGAAGTTACAAAACCTTTTGCAAAAATGGTTACAAGTCCTTTTCAACCTCTGCAGCTTCTTCAACTTGTTGTCCGGTCGCAACCTCTTCTAACTGTTTAGGAGTGCCCTCTAACTTCTCTGCATCCTGGATGGCATATTTTCTTGTCCACTCATTGTACACATCATCAGTGGGCCATGTGAAATTAATCACTTTTGCTTTAGCCTTGGTTAACTTTTTCCATGAATTCCTCATCTTGTTAACCTTTGAATTGAGAAAACCATAATGAGATTTGATTCTCTCTATCTCCTGAATTGTTACAAAAAAAAAGGAAGCATCATCTAAGTCAACAATTCCTTTTATTCTAGCTGACAATTTGGCCTCTAATTCCTTGAGCCACACTTGTTTGTCCTTCAGTTGATCTGGGCTGGCAAAAACTCCTGGGAGCAACTCAAAAACCTAATCAATATATTCCTTTTTGTACAAGTTAATTTTCCTATCAGCATTATCCACCCCTTCTTCTAGTTTCACTAGATCCTTGGTGGTATCACAAGTGGATTTGATGATAGGATTGGCCCCTACTTCATCATAAGAGGCAAAAATAGACTCCAAGTCCTTCTCTCTAGGCCTCCATTTGCCAAAAATAGGTGTCAGAATGGCTTTATCTCCATTGAGCTCATTCCTCATTGTATCTACAAAACTTGAAATAGTAGCCCTTACTCTCTCCTCATATTTCTTTGCATACAAGGCCTGAGCCTGTTTTAAATTCTCTAGCTCTTGAGGAGTAATCTCAACCATTTGAGAGCTGGAAGGTGTTGGAGATGGTGGGAACTCAATGATGGGGCTGGTAGGTGGAGGTCTTGCAGGGGAAGAGGAGATCATCAGTGTTGAAGACTCACCTTGATGGTACTGTCCTGTCAACCGGCTTTGCAGCTTAGCAATGATGTTATCTTTACCTCTTACCTCCTCCTTAGCACTGTTGTAAGCCTTCAAAACTGTCTCCAACTTGACTTGGAGGACCTCTTTTTCCTTGGCTTCCTTTTCTGCTACTACAACACTAAATTTTGTAGTCTCTAGTACAGTGCTAGCAGCTTCTACCACCCCTGTGTTCTGCACTCTCTTCACTATCATTCCACCAAGGTAGCTTGACCCTGGGGTATCTTTTCTTCTCTTACTCTCATCTCTCTTGAGAGACCACATGACGAGTGCAGCATTATCCTTGCTGAAAGTGATTCCCTCCATGGGCTTGGTTTCTTTCCTTACTACCTCCAATACCAGGGCATCTGCTATATCCCACTCAGGTAGAATAAGCACTCCAGCTTGTGCCACCATATCTCTTCCTTGCTCAGGAGTGATGGTCTTAAATTCTTCCATCATTTCCTATTTTATTTCTTCCTCTACCAGAGCTGGATCTTTGTTAGGCTGCTCACCTTTTATCTTCTCGCATCTTGCATTGTATTTATCTATATTTTGCTTCCATACAAATTGCATAAATGCTCCTGATGAGACAAAATTGTTGTCAGCCAAGAAGTCATTACTGGCCCGCTTTATCTCAGGATCCCACTCCTGGCCTTTAAGTTCAGTGGTAGTAATATTCATTTCAGCAGCAAGGGGTTCTTCTGGCATACCCTCCTCCACTTCATCATATGTATAGGAAATTTCTCCTAGACTGCCTAATTGTAAAAGTTGCTCAGTTGTTGCTTGCTCATCTCCTATGTGGATAGGGGATTGGGATGCAAAGTACAAAGGTGTATCAGATGGTATTTCTTTTCCTACTCTCTACTTCTTAGGGCTCTCTTGGATGTCAATGACATCTTGTATCTTCCTCTTTCATTTGGAGGTAGAGGGCTCCCCTGTTGTAGGCATCAGCACACTATAACTAGATTTCTTGTGCAAGGTGTAGTCACTAGGAGGGATTGCTTTGGTGGAGGCAGACCTACTTAGAATCATTCTTTCCTTTTCAGGGTTTCTTTTAATCATAGCTTCCCTCTTCTCCTTCAGGGTCTGCATCACATCCTCAAAGCAAACAATTAAAAACTTTATTTTCTCCTCCAGAGGGAAAAAGCTAGACAATGGGTCATAGTTGGCATCAAACTGATGCACAAAGTCTAAGGCTTTCTTATAAGCCACCCATTTCTCCTTCCTTAGTTCCTACTCATCCAAATCAAATTCATTTCTAATGAGGTCCTCAGGAAACTGAAATTGATGGGGTCTACCCCTACACACTGCTCTCTTTCTAAACATGCCATTAAAGAAGTATTCTGGATCGACACACCTAGATATTGCAGTTGACAAATGATAAGGTTTGAGAAAATCCTCAAAACAATTCCAACCTCCCTTAGTTATTACAAATTGGTGGGCTATGGTAACCTTAGGGAAAATAGTCCCTTTACCCCTGCCTGTCAGTTCTTCCTCTTGTACACTACCAATTTGTCTAAGGACTTCTGCAATTCCCACTTTGAGAGGGACCTGATAGGGCAACAAGAATGGAGTGCCTCTGAAACCAAAAACTCTGAAAACTGTTGAGACTGGGTACAAATAAATGTACCCCAATTGTGAACAATCTTTATGCTCTCTGCAAATTCTTTTGGTCTAATGAATTCCAAAAGAACCTTGGGGATTCTTGGGTTCTCCGAGCAGAGGAGAGTCCTGATCTTGGATGCAAAATATTTATCAAACTTCAAGAAACTGGCATCCTCTCTATCCCATGACAAGACAGTACTCCATAGTTGCACTGGCATCTTTTCTCCTTCCTTCTCTTTGATAAGGTCCAGTCCATTGGCAAAGTAATCACCTCCTTTGAACAGAAATAGATGCATCAGGAGTGAGTACCATCCGAAAGGCCTATCCACCTTTCCATTCTTTATTCCTACTAACCCTCCATGGATAGGATCAACAATGAAAGAAGCATAATCAAATGTTACTGCAAGGGAAGGATTTAAAATCTGAGCAATCATTAACAAGTAGTGATTGGGCATATTTGCTTCAGCATCTTCTCCCAAAACTTGGCAAAGTGACCAATACATTCCCTTAGCTCTGAGGGTAAAAAAATTTAATGAGAAGGGCTCTTCTGTGTTGGGTCCTACAACAGTCAACCCACCTATCTTCACAAAAAATTCCTTAAGAGGCCCACTCCTAAGATGATACCTCTGTGCACTGTATACTTGAGCTAATGATTTGAAATTTATGGGTTCAAGAAAATTTGTAAACTCATTTAGCCCAAAAGCACTTCTGAACTCTTTAGTATTAATCTCAATAAGGGCTTTTCCATTTATATCCCGAATGCTTCTTGTGACTGGATCATAATTAAGTGCAATTTGGGTCAACAAATCCATATCCATAAATACCCCTGGGACTACCAACTTCCCTACATCTAATTCCTAGATGCTATTTTGTGGGGTCGGAGAATTCCTCATTCCAAATCCAACCTTGAATAACCCCAACCCAGACAATCCGACCTGCAGATCTCTCAACCAGTTACCCTTGTCATATAGCCCTTCTCCTATTTTCAAACAAGGAGCTCTAGGCACTAATTCTTTTGCTTTCGATGCCTGATTAGTTGACAATGTCAACTGCTCAAGAAAATCATCACAAATGGCTCTCTCCGAATAATTGACTTTCCTAGAAAATTCCCTCTTAGGTGCCATTTTGAAAAATGTAAGAAATCAAAATACTACCCCCAAATAGTTCTGTGACAAATCAATATCTTATTTAAAGCACACCACAAATAAATTGCTACACGAGAGTGCAAGAAAACCTGTTTTTAGCTCGAGTGAATCCGCTTTGCAACTGAATTGACTTGCTCTGTATTTGAAGAAAATGGCTCTATATCTGCTCCTCTGCAATAATTCTTTAGAAAGATACCTTCATCCGGTTGATAGGAAATCATATATGGTACCCAGGCTCTTAACTGCAACATTGATTCTGCATGCTTCGGTCATCCCTTCAGAATTAAATTCATGAGAGAATTCATATTTTCACTCCAACGGGCCATTTGATTCCTACAATTCTTTCCTTTCGCTCTTTCGCAACTTTGCAAAGCACAACCTCCAGGCAATTTCATCCTACGAAATAGCGCCAACCGTCCGATCAAAAGAAACCTGATCGGACGTTATACTGACTTAATAGTCTTGCCTCCGCATTGGGCCCCACCTTCTTTTCGCCATTTCATAGACTTTATCTTTCAAGCACTTCTCCTTCACGAAACAGTGCCAAGCGTTAGATGGAACTCTAACTACTTGGTGCTTAACTTTGACCGAAACCGTTAACATCTTTACTAACCGTGCCTTTACTTTGACTGCTAGTGGTTTTTCGCTATTTCGCAAAGCTTAAACATCTATCAACTTCAGGTTGTGAAATTGCGCGAAGCATTGGATCAATTTGGAGATGACCATCCTTTAAGGGAAACCTTTATGCTTTCTTTACTTACACCATCTTTTCATTGGCTACTAGCTACCACGTGGCACTCAACCATTGGCTTTGGAAAACCCTTCGCATTTAATTCAATGTCAACCACGTGTCTCTCCTTTATACCACCGGTTTCACCTTGGCGGGCCCACGGCTTCTTCTAAAACCATGTGTCCATTGGGCACGTCACCATCTATCATGACACCTAGATGAACCCTTTTTACTTTCGCTATTTCGTGAAGCATATCCTTCAAGCATCTCACAACCATGAAATAGTGTCGGTCGTTGGATCAAAACAAAGTTGATCCTCTTTTAACCTTATGTTTATCTACCTTTGGGGATGAAAAACCTTTTCGCCATTTCGCAGGGTATAAAGCACGAGCATCTTATCCTTGTGAAATCACGCGGGCTGTCAGATCATTTTCTACTTGTTCGGTGCTTAACCATCTAAACAGACTCTGGTAGACGTGGGCCCTCCGACCCAACCTCGAACACCTGGCATCTAGTCACTTTCAGAGCTGACATGTCAGTATTTCATTTGCCAAGAGAAAATATTGGGTTCCAATTAATTCTTACCACCTGCATCTACCAGGTCACCTCTTATCCCGCGGCATGACTCACCTCTGGGACCCACCTTTTAACTCTTAGACCTAGCTTGCTGACTATTGTAGCCTCTGCCACGTGCCACCATCTTACTCGCCCTCTCGACCAGTTGGACCGTCTACTTGAAATGCCATGTCATTTCGCAACTTCGTGAAAGATAACTGTCGAGCATTTTCATCCTACGAAATAGCACGAACCATCAGATCAAAAGGGACTTGATCACCTTTTAGTCACTTAGAAAATCCTTGCATATAGGGTCCCACCAAACGCTTTTGCCATTTTGCGAAAGTTATTTCGCTTGCAAGTTCAGGCTGCGAAATAACGCCAGCCGTTGGATCTTGGACAAGATGAGACCTCTTTAGACCGGACCAAAATCGCCATTTAGAATGCAAAGCCTTTTCGCAACTTCGCGGGTTTTAAACCATGCACAACTTTGCCTAGCGAAATAGCGAAAACCATAGATCCACCCGAGAGATGCACACCACTTACTGGGCCCAACAACATTAGGAGGAAAATACATAAGGCATAAATTTTACGATTAATTCACACGACCGCCTAGGCAAATGACAAGGGGGGACACTTCCTACGACTCCAGGACCCATTACTTAGGTGGATAAATTAATGAAGGAAAGAAACTAGAGGGTTTTTTATCAGACATTAAGCGATTTAAAATCAAAACCCTAAACCCTTAAGACCCAATACAGACCTGAAGCAATTCATAATGTGTCTTACTCAAAATTTCAAAATCATATACAATTATGGGAAAGGAAAACCCATTTTTTAAATAGTGATAACAAGGTTGTTCAGACAGTTGTGTGAGGATGAGTGAATAGTGTTGAGTGAACTAGGACTTGGTTTCATTGGGAGATGGTCGCAGATCTAAGCTTATACGGCTTTGATGACAACACTAGTCGACAGATGGGATAGCCAGACTTGTTTGTTTCATTTGCCTACAAGTGAGGTCGACATCACACTTCTTCATGTCTGGCAGATCCTTAAGGTCTCTATCAAAGGCATGATACCAGAGTACAGGTTGGATCATGGGCTAGACTATCTATAGAGCATTCATGAGTGTGATGATTTTCCCATGGATAGGACGAGGATGTTACTCTAGGAGGTGATGCAGATTCAGAGGATTCCTCGCCTATTTTTGTTTATCTATGGATTGATTAGTGGATGCATGATGTCAGATTTTAGTGGGAACAGGTTTTTTTATTGAGTGGAGCAGATGTGTCGATTATATGCTTGAGGATAGAGTGGAGTACGCATGGGGAGCCGTGATGCTCGGCTAGTTGTATCATGATATCACATGTGCATATACCAAGGTTATAAAAACCTTGGGACATGAGTTATATTGCTACACATTTGAGCTTGGGAGCATATCGTCGTTACATGACCCCAGGGAATACAGGATCAGAGGTGGTGGTTTCCATAAGTAGATAGGTACAGGGGACTACTTCATTATACTTGGGTTGGTGCCCCTTGGTTTTGGAGGAGGATACTAGATGAGCTCATAGTTTTCACCTGGCGATCATTCAGGGACAGTGAGTGGTGGAGGTAGGATTGGCAATTGGCATGTGTTGCAAGGTGTGCACTCTTGGTCTCCTTATGTTGTGTAGCACAGTGCTCAGGTTTGCGACATAGCTTAACTGCTTCATGTGGATTCTATAAGTCTAGTGGTTGTATCGGGCATTAACAAGTCGATCTTTTGGTACAACAACAACTACACTTTTAACAAGTGGTATCAGAGCTTGGTCATAGGTTCAAACCCCTCGCTTGTGTTGGGGGGATTGTTGCAAGGTGTGCACCCTTGGTCTCCTTGTGTTGTGCAGTGCAACACTCAGGTTCGTGACATGTCTTAATCGCCTCTTGTGGATTCTATAAGTCTAGTGGTTGTATCAGGCATTAACAGGTCGATATTTTGATGCAATGACAACCGCACTTGTAATAGCATGGTTACAGACTGAGGGTTGGCTCTTTGGGTGAACTATACATATTATTGATTATTATTTGCCACATCGGGTTATGAGGCAGTTTGGGTTCATGCGAGACATCGTTGGGCACAAGTGCACAAATCCATGCAATAATAGAGAGGCTGCCACATGGGGGGAGGTTGTCGGTCCATTTGAGGTGCGAATGAGTTGGATGGGAGTAGCCACCATTCCATGGGATGAGAGACTGCATATTGGCAATGATTCAGGATGTACAGGAGCTTATGCAGCCTAGTGGGATGCACACAAGCTAATTTGACCTACCATTCCCAAGGTTTTGGAGGTAGATGAGGTTGCACCATTAATGGATGAGATCATTGGTGGGGAGGGGATGGGCTATGAGAGGGAGATGTTGTGGGAGGAGCCATGGGACAAGGACAGGTGCCTCAGGGAGGATAGAGGAGGAGAGGGGGATAAAGGAGGAGGGCAGGTGAGGTACCAGCAATGGCAGTTCTGTTACAGGTACAAGCACCGGTACAGGAGATTGGGGGTCCTTCCCAGGAGGAGGCGATAGAGGGATTTGAACCCATGGACATACCATTTGTGGAGGGTGGATAGGGAGGACAATACCAACAGGCTGGACAGGTACTGCAGGCTGATTTTGACTAGGCCATTTCGGAGTGATACATAGAGAGGGCCTAGGCACAGAGCCTGGAGGATCAGCTAGTCGCTGAGAGATAGAGGGCATATCAGGAGAGGGCCCGAGTGGACAACTTATAGGAGGATGTAGGTCAGCTGAGAGCAAAGTGGGACTCAATGAGATGGGATGTGGATGCATCCATCTCAAAGAGGGATAGCCTGAGGACAAAGGTGAATGAGGTCGAGAGGATGTTGGAGAAGGTGAGGACTGGGGGAGCCATAGAGTAGCTCAGGGATGAGATACAACGCATGGATGATGAGCTAGAGACCCTCCAAGACAAATTGAGTAGAGCCAAGGCAAACACTACTAGACTCAAGGGGAAGAGAGATGTGGCATGACATTTGTTAGTTCTTGGAGGGTTGGGTCCTATTTTTTTAGAGATCACAGGTACCAGGCATCAATCAAGGAGATGGGTTAAGAGATCCAATATTATAGGGATCTCTACCATCAAGTTGTTTTAGTAAAGCAGAGAGGAATGTCCTATGTCGAGAGTACTCGGTCACACAGGACACAAAGAGTACGATCTGGAGGCTCAATAGGCATGAGAGCACCTTGACCGCCACCAACAAGGCCATCAAAGGGTGCAGGAGACACAGAGAGTGTAGGATACCACTCATAGATGTAAATATGTGACATTTTAACCCCTAATGGGATATTCTTGTACTATAGTTGAACACGTTATTATTTTCGATATATATATATATATATATCCATTTGTAATGTCCCCTACCTAATCTACTTCAATATATTAAAATTGATTGATATTATTCAATTAATTATTATCAAGTGCTTATCTATTTTCCTCATTAGATGATTAATTTCATTATTCATAGTTCTTAATATATATATCAAACCTTGCTACTACTTCAGTTTTAAGGGAGAAGGGTTTATGTATGTTACCAAAGCGCTTAGAAACCAACTACAATAGGTTCCCTCAAAGTTTATAGATCCAAGCCCTTACCTATCTTGGGTCTATACCCTCAAGGCTTATGGGTTGTTGATCCCCACCCTATCTTGGGACTTAACCTATTGCTTGGATTTAGACTGCCCCTCTTTGGAACATCTCATTCCCATCTTCCTTAATACAGACAGTAATAACATGATTTAGACTATAAGTATAAATATTTCTTATGTATTATGAATATATATATATATATATGAAATTATGTATGATTTTCATACATATTGCAGTCCATATTATCAATTCCGCTTAAGAACATTATTGGCCTTCATATATTAAGCATACTTATTAAACACATCCCATGCATACCACCAAGAACAAGGATTTTACTGCCTGTAACTTAATAATAGTTCAGTTTTGATCTGATCGATGGCATAGACCATATATAATAATTCCCAATCTATTCGATGTTGCCAATATTATCTATCTTTCTTTCCTTTTGTATATGCAACTAACAATGCCAATGGCAATCACTCCACATAGAGCATATTTTATATATATATATATATATATATATATATATATATATATATATATATATATATATATATATATATATATATATATATATATATATATATATATATATATATATATATATATATATATATATATATATATGAGATGCAGTTTTGGCGGCGAGATGTATATGTACTTTATTATGCACTTTTTATGGACTTTATTATTTATACGTGATGGATGATGATTTGGATTTTATTATGATGATGATACATGTGTGCTAACATTTTTGTGATGCAGGATGTGTATGACCTATATGATATGTATGTTTATGATTATGATGCGAACATGTGGTATGCAGGATGGATGCGAGCTATGTGATGTGTATGCGTATGTCATGATTATGCCTAACTTTGTGGTGGGTGCAGGGTGTGTTCATGTGATTTATTTGATGTGTACCTATATAATAGATGATGTTTATCTATCATGTTGTGATTATAATGTATGCTTATGATATGGTGATTATGTAGTGCAAATGGATGTTCTACACGCTTTTAGTGTATTTCAAATCAATGTAATTTGCCTTTATTTCAATGTATATCTTGGATATCATGCCTTTATTGCATTCGAGTTGAAATATAGCTAGTAGCATATTCATATGTTAATTCTTATGTACATATGACTTGATGGATGCACTATGATATTTAAAATTCCACTAAATGAAATGAATGCAATGTGTAACAATGCACCTAAATGAAATGAATTGTAATGAATGCAACTATTAATAAAATATGGCACTATGACGATGTAATGATAATGGGAAAAAATAATAATAAAGTTGCAATGATAGATAATGATAATATAATAATGAGCCTAAAATGATAATATGACTACACAAAATGAAAATGCAATATAAATAATGATGCAATAAAAGATGCAACTAAATGATAATGATAATAAGATAATTTTTTGTTATATGGCAATCATAATACAATGATATAGGACTATACAGAAGAAGGAGAATAAAATTGAGGTCTCCAAAATGAAAAGGGAGGTGGAAAATGAAGTGTATGAAGTTGGGGGATTTTTTGTTGTGTATATGTGGAGAGAAAACCTACTTTTGATTTTGGTGAGGATGATCTACATTACTAATTGTAGGAATCAGGATGTCGTGAAAATCTCAGACGTGGACTAGACTCTCAAACAATAGGTATCCCTTGCACATAGATGCGTAAACACCATGATGATGTAGATACGAAATTGCAGGTTCGTACAAGAGAGATCCTCAAACACGTCATACCACAAAAAATAGACCCCAATAGGAACCAACCCAAGACATACCAAGATATAGAATGATCCTAGCAGTCGTAGATAGGAGTAATTGTCTAGGACATAGATGCAAATCAAAGCAACAAACCAAATCAAGCAAGTGGCATGCACATGGCCAACTGACATCTCTTACCAAGAGTAGGACTAAGGTGGTGGATAGATTGTCAAACATGGGAAGGATGCATCTCGATGGACAAGGGTAATTGATAGGGCTGAATAGGCAATAGAGTAGATGGTATGTGTACATGGCTGCGAATGTGAGATTGACTGCTTGGACTTGGTTAGACTCATATGGATGGGTGTTTGGATAACCCACAAGTCAAGAAGAATCTCAGTTTGATGGGATAAGCTCAGAAATTGGGGGAAATCTCAATGTGATGGGATAAAAGCTCAGTGTGATGGGACAAAAGCTCAATGTGATGGGACGACCCTTATTCACAGTTTGGACAAAAGCTCATCATCTCGTGAAGGGTGGATGAGGCAAAGCGGAAGGGGGGTGGAATTTATTAATTGTGGATAATTCAAATATTATTTAAATTCCATTGTGGATGGGCACTGAAGGAAGTGGACTAGCAGATGATGGATTGGAGTTGAATTAATTCCTACATCACTAATGGGATATGGAGGCTAGGCAAGGAAGGGACAAATGGTCAAAATGGGAACATCCTGCACAGATGCCCATAAAAGGAGTAAACCCATCATATGACTTAAAGGATTAAGGATGTGTAAGTGGGCAGTCTGATGATAGATGCAGGGTGAATTCATTCCTGACATTGCTAATGACATATGGATATCGGGTGAGTGGGTGGGAAGAACAGGGTTTATAGTGCTGGGAAGCAAAATTTTCTCATGAACACTACAAAAATAGAAAAATTGCGAGGCTAGTGGGGGAGGCTTGGTGGAAGATTCTTTAAGTCCCTAGAAAACCAGTTTGTCTGACAAGACGATGTATCTAGCTTATTTACCTTGATGCCTAGAACCAAGTTTTCACCAAGGTAGTTGCCCACAACGCCATGAAGTGGTTTTCATTGATGGACGAATTGATTTTTATTTACTTTTTTTTATTTTTTTATTTTTTTTTGTATTTTTTATGATTTTATGATTTTTTTGTTCTTTTCTTATTTTTGAAAATTGGTAACCTCTAAAAACTTAGGCATAGAATCTCTTCGAATGCATGATGTTCATAGGCTCATCCAAGGGATTTCCTTCGGGAGTGGTCAACTGATAGGCACCTGATCCATATTTTGTAGTGATCACATAAGGTCCAAGCCAATTAGGCTCAAACTTGTCTTTCTTCTTATGGTCCTGGAGATTCTTCTAATTTTCCATAAGCACAAGGTCACCAATGTCAAACTCCCAAGTTTTGACTTTCTTTTTATAGCTTAGTCAAAGGTGATTCTCATATACCCAAAGATGATTTAAGGCCTTGAGATGCCTTTCATCCAACAATTATAGCTCTTGTAGTCTAGAAACTTTGTATTCTTCGTCGGGGAGAATATTTTGCAATGATACCTTGAGTGATGGGATCTCGATCTCAAGGGGGAGAACGACTTCAAAACTGAAAACAAGGGAATATGGGGTGGCTCCTGTGGGAGTGTGGATACTTGTGTGATAGGTCCAAAGGGCGGGGAGGAGTTGCAAGTGCCAATCATGGCCAGCTTCATTGATTGTTTTCTTGAGGATTTTTATAAGGGTTTTATTCGAAGACTCAGCTTGACTATTACCTTGCGAGTAGTATGGGGTGGAAAAGTAGTGTTGTGTGGATAATTTCTGGCACAATTCTTTAACATCCTAGTTTTTGAAAGGTCTACCATGCTCTATTATGATTACCTTAGGAATTCCATAGCTGCAGATGAGATAGTTCAGGATAAACTTGGAAATTTGTTTGTCAGTAGTGAAGGTGAAGGGTATATCTTCCACCCATTTAGTGAAGTACCATGTGGCGGTTATTATAAATTTGTGACTGTTAGATGAGGCAGGATGGATTTTCCCTATGAGATCGATCCCCCACTGAGGGAAGGGCCAAGGAGTGATGAATGACTGCAGATTTTGAGAAGGTCCATGAATTTTATCGCCATGTTTCTGACAAGGGATACATTTCTTCACATAGTGATATGCATCCTCTTCCATTGTAGGCCAATAGTATCCCATGCACAAGAGTTTCTTAGCCAAATTGATTTCACTTGAGTGTGCTCCACAAATACCTTCATGCACTTCACATAGTGCCCATTCAACCTCCTCTTTGACTAAACACCTTAGGAGGGATCCGTCAAAATGCCTTTGAAAGAGGGTATCACCAAGGATAGTATATCGAGAGAATCGGTGGATAAAGGTTTGTTGTTGGGTTTTGGTAAGGTGAGGGGTGATAATGTTGTCTCATAGGTAGGCAAATGTTTATTGGTACCAAGGGGAGTTAGGACCAACGAGAACACACACCATTTCAGAATCAGGGACATCATATGCCGGTATTAGGAGTTGCTCGACCAAGAATTCACACTTCTAACTATTTTTGATATCTACAGGAGAGAACCAATTGTAGCCATGGCATCAACAACTCTGTTGTTTGTCCTAGTAATCTAATTAAACTAAATGAGAGTGAAATGTTGTTTGAGATCTTCGACCATGTTGCGATAGGGGAGTAACTTGTGGTCCTTAGTTTGATATTCATCATTTACTTGTTTAATGACAACTTGAGAATCACCATAGACATGCAACTCTGTGATTTTCTATTGAATAGCCAAGTGGAATCTTGTGATGAGCGCTTCATACTCTGCTATGTTGATTTTGTAGGCAACGACAATTTTATATGACTTAGGGATGTAGTCCCCATGAGGTGTAATGATGTAGAGGTATGGTCTACACAACTTGGAAAAGCCCAAATTGCTCACTTGCTCAATAAGCAACACTACCCCTTTGGAAAAGAGGTTCTCCCAACCAGACCTCAAACCTTACAAGAACAAATCTAACATCTCAACACATATGTTTCCTTCCCCATAACCCCCCATTGAGACATTTCACAAAAATCACCAATTATGGATTAACAACCCCATAGGCAAAATGCTCAAAAAGTGCTCAAATGGCTCACACCCCTCCAAATTAGGTTTATATGCTTCCCAAGGCCTTGTATAGGTTTGATAGGTCTAATGGATCATAAAATACCCAAATCCACCCTCTAGTTTTCTCCTCCAAGTCCCCAAGGTATCCAAGCCCAATTTGGCTCTCTAGGCCCACTAGTCTCCAAAAACAACTTTTTGGTTTAAAACACAAAATCTCCAAAGGACACCTAGATTTTATTGCACACCTCAATTAAACTCCCTTGGAAAGCACCTTTTCCAAAAGGAAAGGTCTTTAAGGCTTCAACAAACCACATTTCTACCAAACCCTCAATGGTGACAACAAGGACTATTTCAAGCACTTAATGAAGGAAGTACCATTTTTACACACCATGTCAAAAAAGTATGACTTTGAGAATTTATGGGAATCCAAAATAATACCAATTCCAAGGTTTTATTCACTGGTTTACAATTCACCAAGAGTTATGGGGTCTATAGTGTCTTTTTACCACTTTTGCATTGCCAGCCACATAGAGATGTCTGGCTTCTTTCAATTCATGCTCTTTCCAAACACTTCCTCCAGGTCTGAAACAAAGAAAATCTTAAATTACAGTCCCAAATCTTCCATCCAACGAAGTTTTATATTTTTTCCATGGTTAAAATGGAAGAAAAGGGAAAAGAAAAGTGAAACCCTAGGTTTATGCCCTTTCACGGGCTGTCTTCACTAAAACTTCAATATCTCGCTTATTTCTCCACTTCCAATGCTCTAGTTGGACTCAAATGAAAGGTATTTCACCCCTCTAACTCACCGTGGAGGAATTTTCCAGTTTTTAGATTTTACAAGCCTGTACCAACCGAAATAACAGCAAATGTGTAGGAAAATACAAAATTTGTATTGCTTCAAATTATCAACTTTCACAATATCCCCCCAACAACCCTCCAAATTGGTTTGTTGAGGAATTATATAGCCATCCCAACATGTTCCAACCAAAATTAGGTGGTTGTGAATGTTAGGAACTAATTTTAACAACTTTTCAAAAAGTTGTTCACCAATATTGACAACATTTTGTCAATTTTTGACAATTTTGTATTTTGCCAACAAACTATCTTCAAACACATACCTAGGAGCCTAAACATATTATTTCGGACCTAACTAGACCAAAATACACTTGAATCACTAAATCCACACATCCTAAGTCATTTTGACCATAGTTGACCATAGGTTTTATAAAGCACCCTAGGCCATTAGGCCTTACAAAAATGGACTATGAGGACTTTATTATCAAAACTAAACATGAACATGGGATTCTAAGATCCCTTACAACACCTTGAAACAAAAACATGAAATTAATTGAAGAGGAAATGATTAATTTTAGTCTTGTGCCCCTGCACCATGTAACCAACAAGATACCTGTCCCTGATCCATTTTGTATGCAGGAACCATCAAAGTATAACTGTCATTTTGTTGATGTGGTGACAGTCATGATGGAGTCATCAGGAAATTCTATGATAAGGGTGTGATCACCTTGTAAGGGAGCATCTGCTATTTGATATGTTATAACTTATCCTTTGATGGCTTTCCAGTCTACATACTCAATGTCAAATTCACTCAAGAGAATGACCCATTTAGTTGTGCGACCTGTAAGGGCTACTTTACACAACAAGTATTTTAGAGGATCAATCTTTGTTATTAACTTAGTCTTGTTGTTGAGCATATAGTGTCATAGTTTTTGTGTGTTGAAGACTAGTGCAAGAGAAGCTCTTTCTATAGGGGTATAATTGAGCTCATACCCTACAAGAGTGTAGTTGATGTAGTAAATTGCATGCTCTTTGCCTTTGTCATCTGTCTGTGCTAGTAATGCCCTTAGTGCCACTGTAGTCGCTGATATAACAAAAGAAGGGGTTGTCTTGGAATAGGTGGCATCAATACTAGAGGGGAGGCAAGTATTCTTTCAGTTTATCGAAGGCCTTTTGACATGGGAAGTCCCATTTGAATTTAGTGTTTTTACACAAGAGATGTGCAAATGGGTGACACTTGTCTACCAACTGCATGATGAATTTGCGGATGGACTGGAGCTTCCCTTGGAGGCTGCAAAGTTGTCTGAGTGTTTTGGGGGGAGGTATTTCCATTATAGCTTTCACTTTTGTGGGGTCCACCTCTATGCCTCTGCGAGAGACTATAAACCCTAGGAGTTTTCTTGATGTAACCCAAAACACACATTTCTTAGCATTTAGGCGCAACTTATATTTCTCAAGTCTCTTGAAGATCTTCCTTAGGACTGGCATGTGTTCTTCTCTTGTTTTAGATTTTCCTAGGAGATCATCAATATAGCCCTCCACTATATTATGCAAAAGGTCATGGAATATAGTGGTCATTTATCTTTGATAGGTTGCTCTTGCATTCTTAAGACCAAAGGGTATAACTTGGTAGAAAAAAGTGCCCTAAGGAGTGGTTAAATGTTGTTTTATGTTGATCCTCTTCTACAATTCTAATCTGATTGTACCCAGAAAAACCATCCATTAGGGAGAGAATCTCATGTCTTGCTGTGAGATCTACAGTCATGTCTATGTTTGGTAGAGGAAAGTCATCTTTTGAACATTCTTTATTAAGGTCTCTGAAGTCGGGGCAGATTCTGATGCCCCGAGCGGGTTTGCCAATAGGTACAATATTTGAAACCCACTCAGGGTAGTCTATGGGTTTGATGAATCCTACATCCGACATCTTTTGTAGTTCTTCTTTGACTTGAGGGTGCATCTTTCATATCTTTTGCTTGACAGGTTTGGCATCTGATCGGACTGCAAGATTGTGTACTACTAACTTCAAATCAAGGCCTGGCATGTCAGCATAAGACCAAGAAAAATTGATTTGTGCTTCTTGTAAAAAGCTCATGAAGTTCTATTTTTCTTGATCCGTAAGTGAATTATCACTAATCACATTCTTTGGTTTGTCTTTTATTCCCATTTTGATGTTGTCAGTCTCTTCAATAAGCAGAGGTTATTTTTCCTAATATGGTGGAACCATTATATGCAATTCAAGACCCCCATCTTCCAGCACCTGATCCAGGTTTTCCCTAGAAGATGCATCCTTTATTTTTACTTTTTTTCGTCTGAAGGTTCCTCAGAGAGGTTTTCACTAGGGCACTTTTGATTTTTTATTTTTATTTTCATTTTCATTTTTGCAACTAAGGGAATTGACTTGACTACCAAAGTAGGCTTCCAGATGAAGTTGGATCCCATTTACAGATGTGTGGTCCTCAAGGTCTGGCATGTTGAGTAATGCCAGGAGGGCATTGTTATCGACACATATGTCTAGAATAGGTTGTCCTCATTGGCCCCAATAAATGTTCAGGGTGTACAAGTTTAAGCTTAGATGGAATGAAAGGGTTGATGGGGGTGATGATGTTCACATGGGCATCATCAAATATGTCATCAAGGTATTTGAAAGGCAATTCATGGAATTCTTCTTCATTGAATTCTTCGACTTTCGTAGGAGGGTCTAGTTGGGCACCAATGATAATGATCTTAGGTACTAGTGACTAACCCAAGCCCCTATTATTCTTGTAGGAAATGGTAGATATAGGTGTCTTGATTCCTTTCTCTTGTGGTCTTAGACCATGTCCTTTATAACCCATCTTATCTACCATGGCGGAATCTTTTGGATACATTTGTTTAGGTATGTTTGTTAGTGCTTCTTCTTCTTCTCAGTATAACCAAGAAGTGACATCGGTTTCCATACTTTCTTCATCAAGTGGACCCCACTATTGGAAGGTGGTTTTCTTGCACTTTATAGTGGGTTTTCTTTGCTTCTTGATTTCTTTCGGCTTTCCATATGACTTGGGAGAGGGTGGGAGTTGACCCACATAGAGAGCATTCTGAAGGGTGTACTCTCCACAGCCATTATTGATGATATTGACCTTGACCTTAGGTTGAGATGAAGTGGAAGGGATATTTGAGGGATTAGATGGAGGTGGTGGAGCAGGTGTATTGAGTGGACAGTGATAGGGGTGCTTCCCTTCAAGAAGTTTACAATATTGGAAGGGTTGTAGGTCAGCATGGATGGTGATTTCTCTACCATTGTAAATGAATTTTAGGCATTAGTGATAGGTGGATGGGATAACTTGAATGGAGTGGATCCATGGATGACCAAGAAGGATATTGTATGGGAGATCAATATCCAAGACTTGACACATCGTATCCACTATTATGGGGCCCACTTGAAGAGGTAATGTTATGGTGCCCTTGGAAACTCTTTCTACATCATCATAGGCTTTGATTGTGATCTAACTAACGTGTCAACCAAATTTTCAGAGATTCCTAATTGTTTGATTAACTTATATATACAAAGATATAGGCCAGATCCACCATCTATAAGGACTCTCTTAACTTTATATTTATGTACAATGGCTTCAATATGAAGGGGCTTGTTGTGAGATGAGTCATCAGTAGGTGCATTCTTGGATGTGAACATAAGGTGATGTTGTGTAGAAAGGTTGTCAATAAGAGCTTGAAATTGGGTTTCATTGATATTTTCAAGGACATGGGACTCTAGGAGGACTTGTTCAAGGATCTCTTTATGGACGTGAAGCAGTCACTGGTGAGGAGGGACCTCAAGGAGATCAGTCCAAACTGGTCAGAAAGAGTAAACACAATCAAAACACACAAATATGATGGAGGCAATGCATAATAGATAGTTTTTTTATTGCATGAAAGTTAATTACATCCAATCGGTAACAACCAGGTTACAACATACCAGCACACAGGCCTGGTCAAATAGGTCACACCGGGACCTTAAAACTCTTCTAGGCACAATTTATCTATCTGATACTCTTGATTTCTAAATTGATTGCATTCTAAAGCATGATTACAAATATATATATCGATCCAAGGGATCATGTCGGCCCAAAAGGATCAAAACCTGAAGAACAAGACCTAACATGCAAAATGAATAAGGTCGGCCTTCGCCAAGAGATTCCTTCAGAAAATCCAAAGGATGAAATGTAGAAGGTCGGCCACATGCCAAGAAACATCAATATCAACATCCAAGGCTCCACAAGCTTCGAAAAGGGTTTTTGTAAATCATCATAATAGGTCTCAAGCAACCGGTAACAATGGAACAATCGGTAACAAGAAACTGTCAAGGAAACTGGTAGCGATATCTTGTCAGAGAGTGCTCCAAATGTGATGTGGTTAGAAAGCAAGTAGGCTGATCAAGTCTTCAAGTAGAATCCAACTTCATAGGAACTGGTGAGCCAAAACCAAGACACACAAAAAGGAAAACTGAAACTGCAAACAAAAAACAAAATGTTTTTGGTTGATGCAAGATTGTTGTGAACCGGGGATGCTCCTGCATCAGACATCCAGGATTAATGAAAAAGTGAGCCTCTCACTTTGTTGGGGTTAGAGGGAAACCAAGGCGGTCTACCTCTACCTAAGAAACCCAAGATGAATCTTCCATAGGTCTTTTCTTCCACTTCACAAGATATTCTCTGTGCTGACTGCTTCAGGTACTACGCCCAATCCTGTTGTCCAAAATCTCTTCAACCTGATTTGGCTCCTTCCGGGGCAATTGTTTCTCCAAGTCTACAATACTATCCTCACTAAATTCTACTTCATGGTACTCATGAAGATCTATAATGTTGAATATAGGTGAAATACTTAGATTATCTGGTAGCTCCACTTCATATGCATTTCCAGAACTGAACTTTCTCAAGATCTTGCAGGGTCCAAACTTCTTCATCTACAACTTATTATAAGTTCCAACCTAGAATCTCTCTTTTCTCAAATAGAACATCACTTCACTGCCAACTTCAAATTCCTTATGTCTCCTCTTCTCATCTGCCTTCTCCTTGTATTTGCTATTCATGTCTTCCAAATGTTGTCTAACTTGAATATGCAATGCTGCCATGTGATCTGCAAATTCTTCTACTTCTGAACTCTTCTGATCTTCACTGCTAATGTCTCTCAATTCTACTATTCCTTTAGGATGCACTCTAGTAATAATCTCAAAAGGTATTTTTCCGGTACTTCTATTCACTTAATTGTAATAGGCAAAATTTGCTTATGCAAGGATCAAATCCCAACTTTCGATTTTATCTCCCATTCAGTTTTATCTCCCACTAAACATCTCAACAAGTTTCCCAAACTCCGGTTAACTACTTCTATTTGTCCATCAGTCTATGGATGAAAAGTAGAACTGAACTTCAAATCTATCTTCATCTTCTTCCAAAGTGTTATCCAAAAATAGCCAACAAACTTAGTGTCTCTGTCTGAAACTATGCTCTTAGGTAATCAATGCAATCTTACCACTTCCTTGAAAAATAGGTCTAATGCATGCAATGCATCTGATGTCTTCTTACAAGGTATGAAATGAACCATCTTTAAAAATCTATCCACTACCACAAGTATAGAATCATTCCCTCTCAGTGTCTTAGGTGAGCCAAGTACAAAATCCATACTTATATCCTCCCAAGGTCTTACTGGTACTGTCAAAGGTTTATACAATCCCACATTCTACTTACTACCTTTTGCAACTTGACAAACTCTACAACTCTGCACATATCTCTTAGCATACTTATGAATCTGGGGTCAAAAGTACTACTCACTCACCAATGCAACAGTTTTATCAATGCCAAAATGTCCAGCTAAACCTCCACTATGCTTCCCTTTTATCAGGTTCTCTCTCATAGAACTTTAGGTATGCATAACTGAACTCCCTTGAATAACATCCCATCCTGAATAAGTTAATCCAACCATTTGCTCCTATCAACCATAACCGGTTCTCTATATGCTTTCTAAGGTTCTACAAAATCTGGGTCTTCGTCATACAAGGTCTTCAAATCTTCAAAACCTAATACTGTCACTCTCATCTTTGTCAGCAAATTCCTTCTCCTACTCAATGCATCAGCAAATTTGTTAGATTTCCCACTTCTATGTTTTAACGCAAAGGTGTAACTCTATAAGAGCTCTACCCATCTCATATGTCTCTGATCCAACTTACTCTAACTATTCAAATATTGCAAAGCTTGATGATCTGTATACAACACAAACTCCTTAGGCAACAAGTAATGTCTCCATTTCTTCAAGGCTTGAATTATGGCATAAAATTCCTTATCATTTACTGAATATCTCTTCTGGGCATCATTCAATTTCTCACTGAAATATGCTATTGCTCTCCCTTCTTGACTCAAAACTACTCCTATTGTTGTTCCACTTGCATCACAATCCACTTGAAATACTTTATTGAAATCCAGTAAAGCCAACACAAGATGCTCAATCACTTTCTATTTCAACAACTCAAAACTTTTGTTTGCTCTGGTGGTCCACTTGAATTCCTTCTGATCTCCCCTCATGGTCTCAGTCATAGAGTTACAAACTGAACTGAAATTTCTAATAAACTTTCGGTAAAAACTAGCCAATCCATGAAATGATCTTAACTCTCTAATGATTTTTGGTGTAGGTCACTCAACAATGGCTTTCACTTTCTCAGGGTCCATCTTCAAACCATCCTTAGATATCACAAATCCTAAATAGACTAACTCATCCTTCATGAAAGTGCACTTCTTGATATCGATCAAATTCTTTTCTTCTCTCAACCTCTGCAAAACTTGTCTTAACTGCAGAAAATGCTCCTCTTTTGTCTTACTGAAAAATCATAATATCATCCAAATACACAATAACAAACTTTACCCAAGAATTTCTTCAAAACCTCATTCATTAGTCTCATGAAAGCACTCGGTGCATTAGTCAATCCAAAAGGTATCACCAACAATTCATATAATTCTTCATTTGTCTTAAATGTTGTCTTCCATACATCACCTTCTCTGATTCTGATATGATGATATCGAGTCTTCAAATCTATCTTTGTAAAGTACTTTTCTCCACTCAAATAGTCCATTATGTGATCCATCCCAGGCAAGGGAAATTGGTATTTCACTGTGATCTTCTTTATTGCTCTTGAATTGGTACACATCCTCCATTCTCCATTCTTCTTAGGTACTAATATTTGCACAAGGGCTTAGACTTTCCCTAATCAAACCTTTCTTCAATAGCTCCTACACTTGTCTATTCAGTTCTTCATTCTCTATCGGTGTTAACCGGTGTGCAGCTTTGTTAGGCAAACTAGCTCCAGGAACTAAGTCCTTGAAATGACTAATACTTCTAATAGGTGGCAATCCATCAGGTACATTATCTAAAATGATGTCCCCATACTCTGTCACCAAATCTCTTATCTCTGTCGAGTGTTCTCCTTCCGATTCCGGTCTCTTAGTCTTCTTAGGAATTAAGGCAAAACACACATTCTCATGTCTCAGTCTATCCATGAACTTCCTTCCATCTACTAGATAGATTTTGGTATTTGTACAGACTTCATTCTACAAAGGTTCCTCCAAAGGCAACAAGATTTGCTTCATCCCATTGGCCACAATAGTGTATGTATTCTTCCTCCCATCATGTATTGTTTGTATATCAAACTGCCAAGGTCTTCCCAACAAAAGATGACAAATGTCCATAGGCATGATATCACACAAAACTTCATCATGATAATTCCCAATTTTCAATTTTACTAAACACTGTTCACTTACTAACGACTTATGTTCATCTTGAATCCATTCTATCTAGTAAGGCTTAAGGAATCTCTCCAATTTCAACTTATTCACCATCTCTTTTGAAACAAGATTATCTGAACTACCACTATCAATAACAACTTTACAACATTTACCAGATACCTTACATCTGGTCTTGAACAGGGTCTTCCTCTGCAAGGGTTCTTTATCTCCTCCAGTATGACACAAAGCTTTCCTCATCATCAACAGCTCTCCATCTTCCAGTTTATTGTCTGATCCGGTGGGGTTCTCTTCCACCACTGTCGCTCTTCCGGTAGCCTCTGACTTCTTACATTCAAATGCACGGTGTCCTTCTCCTCCACATTTAAAACAGGTTCCTCTTAATGTCCTTTTGTCTTGTCTTCCAAAGTTCTCATTCTGGTAACCATCCGGTTCTCTCCTCCGGTAGAAATTTCTATCATCCTTCTGGTATGAATTACCTTCCTTTCTCACTTCCTTGTCCTTGTTCTAATATGTATTGGTTCCTCTTCCACCAGTGTATCCTTTTCCTCCTTGAAATCTTCCTTCGGTAAACCTTCCACCTCTACCTCTATGTCTCTGCTCATGCCTTTTATTCAATTTCTCTTCAGCCTTTATTGCATACTGATAAGCCTCTTCAACACTCTCTAATTTGATCATACTGAGTTCATCTTGTATAGACATCTGCAATCTATTCAAATATCTTGCAATTTGTTCCATTTCATCATCCACATGTCCGGATCTGATGTTCAACTTGTAAAATGCTTTGGTGTACTCCTTCACACTAGATTCCTTTTGTCTCAGATTCTGCAACTTTCGAAACAAATCTACTTGATAATTTGTCGAGACAAACTTTGATTTTAACTTAGAAATCATCCTATCCCATGTCTTAATCCTTTCTTTACCTCTTCTTTTCCTATCAACTTGCAAGTGCTCCCACCAAAGAGATGCATGACCCTTCAATTGGGTATAGGCATATTTCACCTTCCTCTCTTCTACAGTGTTTTCAAAATCAAAATACTTCTCCATCTCCGAGATCCAATCCATCAATTCATTTGAATCTAACTTCCCATCATATTCTAGAGGGGTAAAATAAGGTTTAGTGTTCGCCCTACTCAAAACCCTTAAAAACCTTTCCTCCTCTGGATCAACTATTGGTAGGTTCACTTGCTCTATCGAGGCTTCTTCTCCTTCATCTTCCCTCACATCCTCAACATGTCATCCTCTTCTCTGGGTTGTCTCCACGGCTTCTAACTGGGCTGCTATTCCTCGCAATATCTCCTTTACAGCAGGGTCTGCATTCCCACGTGCTCCACCATTCCCATTTCATCTTCATGCCATTGATCCATGCTAGTCCTCAGCAATTGCAGGTCAGATCTACAATCCACCACCCTACAACAAGATTCAGGACACACAACCTCTGGAACAAACTTCACTTTGATACCACTTGAAGCAGTCACCGACGAGGAGGGACCTTGAGTAGATCAGTCCAAACCGGTCAGCAAGAGTAAACACAACGGAAACACACAGATATGATGGAGGCAATGCATAACAGTTAGTTTTTTTATTGCACGAAAGTTAATTACATCCAACCGGTAACAATTGGGTTACAACATACTGGCACACAGGCCTGGTAGAATAGGTCACACCGGGACCTTAAAATGAAAGAGTTGTTTCTAGGCACAATCTATCTATCTGATACTCTTGATTTCTGAATTGATTGCATTCTAAAACATGATCACAAATATATATATATATATATAGATCCAAGGGATCCTTGTTAGGAACCGGGAAGGACAACTGAGAGGGGGGGTGAATCAGTTGTAAACCAGTTGTCAATAAATTATAACCCAAATGCAAATTATTCCAACTTAAACTTAGTGTCAGTAAACCAAACTTAAGTGTCGGTAAAATAGATTAATTGTTATAGCAGTACCGGTATAACAATGCATGAAACAGAAAGAGAAACAACAGCCACAACACATGACACAGATATTTTGACATGGAAACCCGGTAAGGGGAAAAACCATGGTGGGAAACCTTACCCACAATCAGATGATACTACTACAGATAGTAAGTGTATACAAATGGGGTTTGCACATGCAGAAAGGCCAACCACCTAGAGCTCACTGCTCAATCACAAAATAGGAGTCACACTGAGTACAATTGGATGGTTAAAACCAATAACAATGTACTGCTCAAAATAGCATCTGCAATGCTGGATTCAGTACTGGTTTAAGCTTTGAACATGAGTGCCAAACACCTTCATAACCTTCTTTCAACCTTCAAATAATGTCTGCGTGATTCACACAAGGATCTGCTTATTTTCGCTCTTCAATATTTGGACACACTCATCATAATCCTATGATCTTCAATAAGATCCTACAATCATATATACAAAACCTAAGACCTATACATGAGATCGGCTCACTAAATATATTACAATAAAATCAATTTACAAATAATTCTTGATGCGATACAATATGTCAGCTCAATACATTTACCACATTATCCAATCAATAAACCATCTCCAAAACGTGTCATGCTGATCTGGAATAGATATCATGTACCGGTCCATAACCCAGACCTATCTGTCGGTAAAGGCAAATCTGTCAACCCAATTAGACCAATAAGAAAAACACCAAATCCAAACTTCCAATCCATGTCTTCGACATAACCAAATGATCTCCAAGTTATCATCGCTGTCGGTGAACCATATAACCTGTTGGTGAACATATACTGATGATTGTGCATAAGCCAATATCCATGTCGGTGAACACAATATGTCGGTTCAACAATAAACCAATATAACCGTAGTGCCAAATCAACAATGTAGAGTTCCAAGAAGATAAGTGTTGACATCAATGACAAAACCAATGCAAGACATGACGAAGTCATCCATAATACCAACAATCCTGTCGGCCCAAAAGGATCAAAACTCGAAAAACAAGACCTAACATGCAAAATGAATAAGGTCGGCCTTCGCCAAGAGATTCCTCTAGAAAATCCAAAGGATGAAATGTAGAAGGTCGGTCACATGCCAAACAACATCAAGATCAATGCCCAAGGCTTTGCAAGCTTCAGAATGGGTTCTAGTAGATCATCAAAATAGGTCTCAAGCAACCGGTAACAACGAAACAATCAGTAATAAGAAATTGTCAAGGAAACAAGTAGCGATATCTTGTCAGAGAGTGCTCCAAATGTGATGCAGTTAGAAAGCAAGCAGGATGATCAAGTTTTCAAGTAAAATCCAACTTCACAGGAACCGGTAAGCCAAAACCGGGACACACAGAAAGGAAAACTGAAACTGCAAACAGAAAATAAAACAGAAAAGAAAATGTTTTTGGTTGATGCAAGATTGTTGTGAACCAGGGATGCTCCTTCATCAGGACAGGGGATGTCTTGATTGTAAGGAAGTTAAGTAGCAAAACAACTTTCTACACTATCCTTGAGAGGAGGGTAAAGCAAAAAAATTTCCAGATTGTTACAATAGTTACAAAAACTTAACAAAAATAGACATAATAACATTCATACCACAACACGGTGATTTACATGGGGAAAACCCTTTCGGGAGAAAAACCCCACACTCCAAAAGCCACCCAATATATTATTCAGCAATCAATAACAAATTATAATATACTTGCAGAGCAATCTCTTCATAGGAGTACCACTAATCAAAGATTCAGAGGTAACTCCATAGCCATAAGACTCTTACACACAACCTCTATCTCACGCACCTCATATATAGGAGATACAATACAAGAAATTGTCAAACAATATTACAAAACCATGGGCTAAAACCACCCATTAAAGTATAGTGGACCTTATCTCCAATCTAGATGCCCTATGACATGTTAAAAAACACATCAACATGTGTCCCTCCCTTTTATAGCTTATTTATGTGTCTGATACATTTTATATTTCTTATTTCAAGAGTCCAAACTTCCAGAGGCCATAACTTGTGAACCGTGTGTCTGATTGATGAACTATTTGAAGCATCAAAAAGCTCGCGAAGTGCTTTATCACCTCATAAACCGCTATGTTGTTTATGACCACTTTTCAAGGCATTTCTAATTAAGCTTAAATATTTCATTACACCCCTCCAAAATAGAAACTTTAATATCTTCAAAACTAGTTGTGATCTTGAGATAAAACTTTATCGATATGCTCATCTAGCCAACTAGAAGCTTTGGGGAGAATTTTGTACCCTTACATGCTCAAATGAAAACTTACTATAAATAGTAATCACATGTAAATGCAAAGTTGAGACACCATTTTCCCAACATTCTCCCACTTGTCAAACACCTTGCAAGAGAAAAGGGAGTATCAACGCAATAGATCAATTGCTATGGGTCATGAGGCCCATAGACACAAGACACCATCTTAACTTCTCTATGCTCATAGCCTTAGTTAAAGAATCTGCAACATTCATCAAACTTTCTACCTTAACTAGCTTCACCCTACCATCTTCGACCATATCTCTGACAAAATGATATTAAACATCAATGTGTTTGGTCTGGGCATGAAATGTTGGGTTCTTCGCTAGGCAGGTCACACTCTAACTACCACAATAAATTGTCATTGCTCCTTGTTTTATTCTAATATTTGAACATAGTCTCTTAAGACAAATGTCTTCTTTACAAGCATGAGTAGTTGTCATATACTCTACTTCAGTAGTGGACAATGCAACCACAGCCTATTACTTACTCATCTAACTAATTGCACAACCAAATAAACTAAACACATAAGCACCAGTGGATCTTCTACAATCAATATCACCTACCCAATCTAAATCCACAAACCATGAATATCAAGGGAAGTCATGTAGCCAACCAAATTACCATGATAACACAAAGAATACTCTGAGGTACCCTTCAAATATCTAAAGACTCTTTTAACTGCATCCCAATGAACTCTACCAGGATTAGACATATATATGGAAAGAACTCCCACTGCTTAGGTAATGTCTAGTCTAATACAGATCATAGCATACATCAAACTTCCAACTACACTTTGGTAAGACACTCTACTCGTGTCTTCCATCTCTGATGAGGATGTAGGACAATCTGCAACAAATAATTTTGTTTCAACTATAAAAGGAACACACAATGGTCTACAATCCTGGATGTTGAACCTCCGTAAAACTGGATTCACATACTTTGGCCTATCCATAGTTTTCTATTCACTCTATCTCTTCTAATTTCCATCCCAAGAATGTGCTTTGTTGAACCAAGATCTTTAATTTCAAATTTAGCAGCAAGCTGAGACTTTAGTTTTGAAATCATAAATTTCCCTTTACCAATGAATAACATACAATGCAATGCATAGGAAATGATCACCATCAGATTTATAATAAACATGGTGATCTGATTTAGAATGCTCAAATCTCAAAGTCAACACAAATGTATCAAATTTTTGGCACCACATCCTAGAACTCTGGTTGGGGCCATACAGAGATTTCTTTAATTTACAAACCAAATTACTTTTACCTTTCACCATATAGTGCTCTGGTTGTGTCATATAAATATCCTCCTCCAAATCACCATGAAGAAAAGCAGTTTTCACATCCATTTGCTAAACCTCTAAATCATAAGTAGCAGAAATGGAAAGCAAAAATCTAATGGATGTCATTTTTGCAACAGGAGAAAATATCTCACCATAATCAACACCCTCAACCTGAGAGTAGCCTTTTGCAACCAACCTTTCTTTATACTTCTTAATGCTTCCATCTGAACCAATCTTTTTCTTGAACACCCATTTACAACCAACAGGTTTCTGTCCTTCGGGCAATGGTACAATCCCATGCATCATTCTTTTTCAAAGTTGTCATTTCTTCTTCCATAGCAACCTTCCAAGATTCTGCATCATTCATACCTAATTCCTCTTGTACGGATCTAGGTTCATCCATATTAGTATTCAAAGAAATGTCTTATAGACCTTCGAAAAAGCTAAGTTGGAGGTTCTTCCTCCTCTTCTAAAGATTTGGAGCTAGATGAGCTCTCCTCAACTTCTTGCCTATCTAGGGGTCTCGATTCAACTCTTTTAGGCGTAGAAGGGAATTGAATCACATCTTCTTGTTTAGTCTATTCTGGCTACAATGTAACGGAAGGAGACTTAATTTATCTAAAAATAACACTTCTACTATGAATTACCTTTTGTGCAACAAGGTCCCAAAGCTTGTATCCTTTCATACCATAACTGTATCTAGTGAAGATACATTTCACAGCCTTGTTCTCCAACTTTGTCCGCCTATCCTTTGGCACATGTGTATATGCCTTGCAACCAAAAACTCTAAGATGTCTTAATGAAGGCTTGTATCCCAACCATGCCTCCATAGGCATTTTATCAACAAGGGTTGATGTGGGAGACCTATTAATTAGGTAGCAAGCAGTGGCAACAACTTCAACCCAAAACTTTTATTCTTAACCAGCACCACTCAGCATACTCCTAGCCTTCTCCATCAGTATCATGTTCATTCTTTCTACAACTCTATTCTGTTGTGGAGAATATAGAGTTGTCTTCTATCTATTAATGCCACAGTCTTTACAGAATATATCAAAATCATTGGAATGAAATTCACCATGATTATTAGTCCTCAAACATTTAATTTTCTTTCCAGTCTACAACTTAGCCATTGATTTAAATTCTTTAAATCGACTAAAAACTTCAAATTTACTCTTTAAAAAATATACCCATGTCCTTCTACTACAATCATCAATAAATGAAACATAATATGTGGATTTTCCAATTAAAGGAACATCTACAAGACCAAACACATTAGAATGAATAAGATCCAAAACACCACAAGATTTATGAGAACTTGAGTAAAACTGAATGCGGTTTTGTTTTCCATAAATGCAATGCTCATAGAACTCGATCAAGATTACAAACGTTCAAACCTTCAACAAGGTTTTTTTATTTTTCAAGGTCCTTAAACCCTTTTCTCCAATGTGGCCAAGTCTCTGGTGCCATAACATAGTCTTCTCTGCAGGTAAATTTTCTTCAAAAGAAAGAGCACCCTTAGGTACCCAAAATCCATGTCCATCCGTTGAAGGTGAAACCCTCAAATCTTCCAACAAAGTATCTATAGATTTACTTTTATAGAAGTGCTATCACACTCAACAATGTATTCCTTGAGCTTATACAAAGTGTCAAACCTGAAACCTCTAGCAATCACCATAGCACCCTTAATCACCTTGCATCCTACATCAGAAAAGACTACCTACACATCTGCATCTATCAGTTTGCTCACACATAATAAATTTCCTTTTAATCTAGGGATATGCAACACACCGCCAATCCTTTTTATTCTACCATCAGGAAACCTGATCCTAAATTTACCATGGCCAACAATATCTAAATCTGAATCATCACCCAAGTAAACCTTACCTCATTAAATTCTTCATATTTAGAAAACCAATCTCTATTGGAAGTCATATGAAAAGATGCACTTGATTTAATTGACCATGCATTATTATTTGCATGAGTAGCCAAAGTTGCAATGAATGTATCACCATCTTCCTTCTCGAACTCAGAATCAGAATTGTACTTCTTCTTTTTCTTTTTATTTTCTTCTTTGCAGCCCTTACAGACGTGTCCTGGTTTACCACAATTCCAGTAGATGACTTTGGAATTTCCAGGAGATTTTGATCTCCCTTTGGACTTGGATTTATTACACTTCTCTTTTTTCTTGCCTTTTTTCTTACGTCTTCCATGAATAGTTAGGGCTTCCTTTGAATGGATGGGTACCTTTCTCCGCATCTCTTTACTAGGTAGGGCACCCACCACATCTTCAAACTTTAAAACAACAGAAGTACTACCGATAGCCATAACAAGAGAATCCCATGAATCAAACAAATAACAAAGCAAGATTTGGCATTTCTCCTCTTCATCCATCTTAAAACCAAAAGATACCAATTAAGCTACCAACATATTAAATACTTCCAGGTGGTCTACAATTCATCCACCCTCTTCCATTTTCAAGGAATATAATCTCTTCCTCAATAAAATCTGATTTAATAAAGATTTGGCTTGATACATCTCACCAAGATTAGTCCATAACTTCTTTGTAGTATTTTATTCATGGATATTGATCAGAATAGAGTCTACCAAGCATAGTCTTATTAGACCCTTGGCTTTATAGTCCATAACATCATATTGAACAGCCTCAGTAGGATCTAAGGGTCTGTGGACATTCGCATCAACAACATCCCATGGATCTTGATCTATTAGCAGATCTTCCATCGTCATCTTCCACATCCCAAAATTACTTCTATTATTTTTTTCCACCTCTATTATCCCCAATGAACTTGCCATCTGAAAATTCCCGCAACAAGATCAAAAAGTGTCTCCTACACAAGCTCCCACTCAAATCAGGATTAGTTCAAAAAACCCAATAACCCACAACTGAGACCAAAGGTGATCAAGCTCTAATACCACTTACAAGGAAGTTAAGTAGCATAACAACTTCCTACACTAACCTTGAGAGGAGGGTAATGAAAAAACTTTTATAGATCATTACAATAGTTACAAAAACTTAACAAAAATAGACAAAAGCCGCCCAATATATTATTCAACAATCAATAATAGATTATAATTTACTTGCAAAGAAAGATCTTCACAGGAGTACCACTCATCAAAGATTCAGATGTAACTCAATAGTCATAATACTCTTACACACAACTTGTATCTCATGCACCTCATATATAGGAGATACAATACAAGAAATCATCAAACAGTATTACAAAACCATGGGCTAAAACCACCCAATAAAGTATAGCCGACCTTATCTCCAATCTAGATGCCTTATGACGTGTTAAAACACACATCAACACGTGTCCCTCCCTTTTACAACTCATTTGTGTCTGATACATTTTATATTTCTTATTTCAAGAGTCCAAACTTCCGGAGGCTATAACTTGTGAAGCGTGTGTCTAATTGATGAACCATTTGAAGCGCTCGAAAGCTCACGAAGTTCTCTATCACCTTGTAAACTGCCATGACATTTACACCCACTTTTTAGGGCATTTCAGAGGGTCTAAAGTCCCCAAAATTATGTTTAAATTTTTCATTGCACCCCTCCAAAATAGAAACTTTAATATCTTCAAAACTAGTTGTGATCTTGCAACGAAACTTTATCGGTATGCTTATCTAGCCAACTAGAAGCTTTTTGCGAGAATTTTGTACCAATTCATGCTCAAATGAAAACTTACTATAATTAGTAACCACTTGTAAATGCAAGGTTGAGACACCATTTTCCCAACATTGAGGAGCTCAAGGATGGAGATTTGTGTAGGTGTTTTGTTGAGATGATCAAGGATATCATAACAGCGGGTGGATGACATGAGAGGTTGTGGAGGAGGAGGAGCTCCCTAGATGGTCACTCTTCCTCTGCAGGTAGTAACATTACAATCATTCTAAGAAATGGAAGGTGTGGCACCTTGAATGACTATTTTATCTTGGGAAGCTCGGTTTGAGGATTGCGGGGGAGAGATACTTTGAATGGTGACTCTGGGTCTATGAGTGGTGGGAGGGGGATAGACTCCTTTGATTGTGATGGTGTTAACACAAGTGTTAACAGGTTCTATGCGACCTACCAAGGAGTCAAAGTCAGAAACATAATTGGTATAGTCATAATTGATGGCACGAGATGATGAGGCTTTGTCCTTACCATGCTTAGGAAAAGGGTCTTGGTACATTTTAAGTTTGTCATTCGAGTTACAAAGTTTGGGGATATCAACTCAATGTCACCTTTGTCAATAAGGTCTTGGATGTAATTTTTGAGCTTCACACACTTAGGTGTATCATGACCATTGACACAATGCTAGTCACAATATTCATTTTTATTATACCATCAAGGTTTAGGTTGATTTGGGTCAAAAGGGCACATCATCAGAAAAACAACAACACCGACCTTGACCAACTATTTGAAAATGACCTCAATAGGCTCAGCAAGTGGAGTGTACTCACGTTGGGACTGATTGTTGGAGAGAGGAGGCCGATCTTGGAAGGAGGGATTATTGTGGGGTTGTGATTGATTGTGAGGGTTGGATTGATTGTTGAAGAAGTTGTTGGTGGTGGTGGGTTTGGATGGGGCGGCAATAGTTTGGACACACTTGATGTCGGTGACTCTATCATTGACAAAATTCTTGGTCTTAGACCAATATTTTGGCTTGTCATTGTAAGAGGAGGAATTTTGATTTGATTTTTGACAATGTTTTAAAGTTTCTTCTATGGGAATCAAGGAACACTTAGAGGGGGGGTTGAATCAGTGTTCTACAATTTTTAACGTTCTTAACTTGTTCTTTCAACCACTTAATGCAAATGAACAAAAGAGAGATGCAGAAACACAAAGCAATAAGTAACAACACCATAACACCAAGATTTATACGTGGAAAACCCGGTTAAGGGAAGAAAAATGGTGGGAATGAGACCCACAATATAAATATACTCTATTAGAAGTATAAGAATATTACATTGGGAATGGACATGCATTCAGGCACACTACCTAGAGCTCATTGCTCAAAAGAAAGAAGGGCAACAACCTCAGAAGGCTCATTGCCTTAAAAAAAATTTACAAAAGATCATTGGAATGTATGAAATAAAAAATAGCATCTACAAATGCCAAGGTACAGTTTCGGTTAAGCACAAAACTCTTGATCTCACACTGCTCTGCTACACTACTTTATTTTGTTGTTCTTCAATATTCTAAAGCAGAAATCCTTCACTCGCACACGTGAAACTTTGCACAATCGATCACTAACACTTTCCATACATGCGTCAATATAAAAAATGATCATATCCATCGATCTTTTATATTCGCAACATGAAATTAGGTCTTCTATATGTCGACTTGAAGAACATTATCCAAATAATGACACGTGTATGCATAGTCGGCTCAATCCGAACTCCAATGCATATGCGGACCAAAAGAAATTTTCCACACACTTCCCAGATGTCGGCTAAACATACTCAAACACAAAATCAATCACAAAAATTACTCCATCAATTATGCACAATGATCAACTATCCAAGTTGTCCATTCCACACTGTCCATCCAAAAAACCTCTACACTAGATCTTCTAACTCACACAACAATCATCACCAGAGGCTAAGATTCTGAAATAAGGTACTCCAGATATCTAACTATCTTTCTCTAGCTCCACAACAAAAAATATTCAACCAAAATGAAATGCCAACCAAATATTGCATTATGTCAAGTACTCTGTGCTCTCACCGAACAACCAACTCTTTATTCTGACTTCTAGTAGGATCCGATCACACACTATGGATAGGATCTCTGACTAGAGTTTTCATCAATGACAACATCAGGTGATCTTTACAAAGTCTCTTGCCAACAATCTCCCCATTTGGCATTAATGGAAACACTTAGTGAAAAATGACTAAGTGTCGGAATCAATACCAACATATGTACACTGCAAAAACTCAAAAATCCAACATTCCAAAATTTCAAAACTCCCCCTAAGATGAATACATTTTGGAACTCCCCCTAAGATGAATAATGACAAAACTCGCCCTAAGATGAATACATTTTGGAACCCCCCCTAAGATGAATACAACATTTTTCACTACTCTACACTCCCCCTTTGACATCAATGGCAAAGGTAGGGATCCAGATGCCAAAATGTACACAATTTAATATACAAAAGCATATATACACAGACTTACTATTGTTGGAATCCAAGAACACTGAGAGGGGATTGAATCAGTGTTCTATCAAGAAATGTTATTCTAAATGTATTCCTTATGAACTGATTAACAATAAATAAAATTAAAGTGCATAAACCAAATAACACATAAAGAAGCACAACCATAACACCAGTATTTATACATGGAAAACCTTGTAAAGGGAAAAACCACAGTGGGGTTGATACCCACAATATCTATATACTTGATCAAGGTATACAAATATTACATAGAGGGGATTGCACATGCAATCAGGCTCACTGCCTAGAGCTCACTGCTTAAACAAAAGTCTCACAGACTTACACAACATTATACAATGATTACAAACAAGAATGAATTTATAGATTGTATCTGACCATGTTGGATAATTTTCGGTTCATGCTCTATCGACCCTTTGTGAATCGATTTATTGATACTATGTTATGCCTTGTTCTGCTATCGGTTGGAACTGCACGCGTGAAACTGCGCACAAAAGCTTTCACTCATTGACCAAATCGCATACCATCAATCTCTATCTAATTCGCATCTAGAGTCACATCTCTATTAACCTTAAATCTATTGCTAAAAGATCTTCCTTAAATACCCTTTAACTTTTCACCATGTCGGCCTCAATGAGAAAAATAAACCTGTCAGTTGTCAGATCACAAGGTATATCATGCATAATCTTGATGACCATATCGGCCTTCACACACTACCAAAAATTCCTTGAAATAAATTATCAGGGTCACAAGATATCTTAGTCAGTTTCTATACTTAACCAGGTTCCAAATATACATTATCAGGACCAAGACTAACCAGTTATTAAGGATAAAGCAAAGTGTATATACCGGTGGTGGGCAGTGTATACCGGTTGACCCAATCAAAGCAAAATGATGAGACAGTGAATCCCAATGAGAAATATCAACACCTGAAGATGAGTTTCCATCAATGACAACCCTAAATGCAATTAGCCTTACCAAAAGAGTGTCAGTTGCCAACAACTGCCTCACAAAAACTTTAAGATATCTGCAAAAGTGTTTTTCAATGAGTCTAGATGGCTATCCTAGCCCTTCTGGAGGCACTCATATAAGACCACTGAAAAGATAGGCTTACATATTTGTCGACTTAAGATCTTAAGGTTCACTAGCGACCTGAGCATCCTTTAGGACACTGAGAAATGTGTCCAACTTGGGAGTGATGTAATGCCAAAGTTCACCAACTCTGCTAACAATCTTCTCCCTGTCATGGTTCAAACTCTTAATTTTGTCAAGTAAGAATATTACGTGATCTTCATGACTACTAAAAAAAACTGATAAGGGATCAAATGATTGAGATATGCTGGCTAATTGCATTTCATGCTCCTTGGACTTCTTATCAATATCCTTAGTGAACTTTGATAGAGATAGACATGATTTGTAAATGTTACCTTCTTCAGATAATGCATCTTGAATGCTCTTAATACAAGTATCTAGTGTAACTCTATCATCTGCAATCATTATCTTTAATGTTTGGAGCCTTTTGGCATTAAATTCATTGCGGACCTTTATCTTAGCTATTTTTTTTGGTGACTCAAAATGAGTGTCTGCCGAGTTGATCAAACTCTTCAACTATCTGGATGGAGTGTTAGATGTATCCTTTTAGAATGTAGGCATTATTTTCTCCAAGATACCAGATGCAAAACTTACAAGCTCACTATCCTCTATTTGAGACTTTAAGATCTCTTCTCTAGCCTTGGCTATGCAAGTGATGCTAGTTTTAGCTTCTAGATTGGAGAGAGAGAATCTAAGTTAATTGGACCTTGTGACAATGTCGAATCATAAAAAATTGCTTGTCCTTTTCCAAAAAATCCTTTACATCATCTACAGTGTCTCTTGTTGCATCCCTTTTATCTTTTGCATCTACTTCTATCTTGACCTCTTTAAGGCCTGCATCATCAACAACCGAAGCTTGATTCTCAACTGAGGGTGTTGTATCCATGGGTTGATCCAAAGGATTTTGTGTATCCTCATCCTTATTATCATTACCTGTTTCATCTTCATCTTTGTCTGCCACATCCTCATCTCTACTCTTCTAAAATATTCACCTCTACCTGATCAACTGTTTGTACTTCCATACTAGATTTACGAGCACCATCCTAAGTTTTCTCAGGGATAACTGCTTACTAATTCTGAAGCAATACTTTCCTCAAAATTTTATCGGTGTCTTTTATGACTTTGCCTATTTTGTCAATCATTATCTTATTGACTCTGTTTTTTCTCCTAAAGTCATTCTTGGCTTCCTTAAGAATTTTGTTGATTTCTTCCTTAGATATCACGGAGGATATATTGACTAACACATATTCTCTTAATATTTCATCTTCCTTATTTGCATTTTGTCTTCTCATTTCTAAAATCTCATACAAATTTTTGGGGATTTCTGACATTATTTCTATTAGAGTCCTACTATAGTCATTCAAATACTTAACAACAGCTTCCTCTAATGCCCTTTTTCCATTATCATCAAAAATGTCATACCATTCAGACATTGGCTTGAAATTTTCATGCTTAACAATTGCATCTATAATTTCATCTAATGACATAGGAGGTTTAACTGTGAATCTTACTTGCTTAATTGCTTTGTCTATTTCAGAGGCTTTTGGTTTCTTGCTTGGCTTGTCTCCACCGGATGGCTTCTCCTTAGCAACTTTAGTGGCCTTGGCTGCTTTGGCCTTTACCTCCTTAACTACATCATCAAATTTTGTCTCCTCATCATCATTCATAGGCACAAATCTTAATTTCTTCTTCTTTTCTTCACCACCAGATGATTTGGCTAGAGATTTTACTAGCTTAGTAGATCCAGAGGAGGGTGTAGAGCTCCTAGTTTGCTTTAGCTTTGGAGCAGAGACTTCCAGTTTGGCTTTCTTGACAGACTCCTTTGCAGATAGGATTTTTCTCTTTCTTGCTTCTCAGACAACCTCCTTAGAGATTCTAATGCTCTCAACATACACCTCTACTTCCTTCCTCACTTTTCTCTGGATCTCTGGCTTCTTGAACTACTTGTGCAACTTCAAGCTCTTCTTAGCATAGGTACCAAATCTCTCCTCAGAGGGATCTATTGGTTTGCTTAATAAATGTTGAGCATATAGCTCCAATATTTTCTCATCAAACTCATACCCCATGGGCATGATCCATACAGTCCTAGGTTCAACAACCTCCATCAAGCATTGGTTGACATCTACCATGAAACAAATTGTATCCTGATACTTCTCTACCACTGACTTAGGGATTCTTTCTCTATCATACATTTCACTCTAAAAATTCTTAAAATAACCCCAGAGAGTGGCCTTCCGGGCCTGCGTTACCAACAATATATAGTAACTCTTTGATTTGTACTCCCACAGGTCTGTCATAAGCCCATTGGACATGTCCTACACCCATAACTTCATTCATGAAGTAGAAGAACAAACATAGGATCAAGGTGCCATACTTGAATGGGTGCTTCTTGTCCTCCTTGATCTTCTTCAAGTTCTTTATCAACTCACTCTGGAGCAATTTACACAAGTCATATTTCTTATTCTTCTAGACCATCTCATAGGCAACATATATGGTAGTTCTGGATACGAAGTGTAGCATGTAAAATTCATCTTATAAAATATCAATTAGAATCAAAGGGAAATCATGAATCCCTATCTAATCAAAGAATTCTAACAAACAGACAATGAAATAACACAATCAAGCAAAATAAGAACTATAAATGAAATCAGTTAAAGACTCCCTATTTCGTGACTGCGTATAACTTCCATTGCTCTTCTCTTCTCTGTGGTATGATGGCTCTCAGATATTACATTGGCAACCTACAAGTGACACAAAGATTCAAAGTTCGTGATTATTGAAAATGGAGATTGAATGCTCGATTTATAGATTTTTGGAGAAGATTGACTGAAAGGTGGAACAGATTGATCAAGAGGTGGAACTCAGGTGAGCTCACATGAAAATTGATAGTTGAACTGTTGACTTGGGGGTGAAACAGAATAGATGGAATAGATTAATTGAGTCAACTGATTGAGAAAAAGCTAACTGAAAGAAGAAAAAGAATGATTGGAGGAAATAAAGAAGATGACAAAGAGAACTATAAGATGGAAATAGAGATTGGAGAGATAATTGATTTAATTAATTAATTTAGCATGTGTTTGCACTTTGACTTAGATTTTCAATTTAATCTTTGCATGAGATTTTAATTCAAATATTGAATTTATTTTAAATTCAATTTAGTATTTGAATATATTTAGAACTTGACTTTGATTTTCAATTTGGTTTTTGAAATCATGCACATGTAATTGAATTTAGAAGAAATTAGAAGAAATAAGAAATTAAATGAAATTAGAATTTGGGGATTTGGAAATGGAAGAATTAATTAGTTAATTAAATAATTTAAAGAAACTATTTAATTATTTAGAAATTTAATTTAATTAAATAATAAAGATTATTTAATTTAAAGGATAAAATAACAAAACAAAATTTTTATCGATAATAGGCCGAAGCCACAGTAGTTTTGAATTATTATTATTATTATGTTTGATTAAATTGACCCTAGACCTTCCCCATTTTTATGGAAGGCCAAGAGTCACATCTTAGAATTCATTTTAGATGTCCCTTTTGGGAGTTGAACTTGGGTCTCCAGAGTGAGAACCCAGTGTTTTAACCAGTTAAGCTCAACCCCTTGGACAAAGGATAAAATCACAATTAATTAAATAATAAATATTTAATTATATTTAGAAAAGGGTTAATGATTAGATGATGATAGGATTGAGATAGAAATTGAGAATTAATTTATTTAAATAATAAAGATTATTTAAATTGGGGAATTAATCATAATTAATTAAATAACAAATATTTAATTAATATTTAGAAAATGGTTAAAATGATTAAATGATGATAGAATAGGAAATAGAATAATTAGTAAGATGATGAGGAAATATGAAATTAGAAGAAATAGTTAATTAAATTAATTAAAGAATTAAAGAATTATTTAATCAATTAGAGGAATAATTAGTAAATGATCAATGAGACATTTTTAGGTGTCTACATTTGCCCCTCTTTGAGACAAAGTCGGAACGACATTGTTTCAAAGAAAACAAAAAATTCTGCCCCAGTATGCCTTGGTACTACTGTATAGTGTAAATATGCCCCCTCAGAAAAGGTGGTCAAAAAATTCAAAAATTGAGACCATGTTTTCGATACTAGTGTAACGAGCACGCGTGTGAAATTTCATGCGATTTTGAGATCGTTTGAGTAGGCTACAAGTTGTTTGAAGCTGGTGGGGACCACGGGCATCGAGGTGTCAAAAAACCCTAATTTTGAGCTATAAATAGAGATTTTAGGTTTTCATTTGCTCATTTGGTAGTTGTTAAGTTCTTTGTTTTCTCTACAAATTTTGTGCTTTCTTGTGAGTAATTGATCATCATGGCTGGTTATAGAGCTCGATTGCACCTGTCTGACCAAGTATGTTCATATCAGAGACCTCCTGGGACTGGCACCATGGTATTTTTCCAATTTTTTCTTGATTTTTTGCTTGTTTTTCACTATTTGCCAAAAAAAATTCAGTGATCATTTTTTCCTTTGCGTCACACATTAGCATATCAATTTTCATGCATTCACCTTAACTGTACCGCAAACGCCTTAACTGTTACGCAATCACTCATAGCATTACGCATTAGTGTAGAATGTACTGCATTCATTCATATCATCACACATAAGTGTTTAATGTTACGCATGTGCTCATATCATTATGCATTAGCTCTAAATGGCACACAAAAGCTATAAGTGTACCGCATTAGTAATAACTATCATGCATTCGTTGTATGTGTAAATTTTTGTCATGCGTCTGAAAATATTTTAGTTTTTTCGTGATCCGATATCTAATATTTTCAACATTTTCTTGTTGCAAGAGAATATTGGAGTGCTATACTGCCGACAAAGCAAACCCAATGGACTTGATCTTCCTGCTGACTTACTTGATGAGGAGATTGAGCATATCCGCTAGCTCGGTTTATATCATGTATTACACTTACCAGAGGTTACGGCCAACAGGGCCATGATTATAGCTTTGATAGAGTGGTGGCATTATGAGACTTGTTCATTCCATCTTCTGACTGGGGAGGTATCCATTACCTTAGAGGATGTATGGCGTATACTGCAGATTCTAATTCATGGTGAGAGAGTTGTGTATGACCATGATGATGGCATTGCTGGATTGTGTGCACTTTTTGAGTGTGAGATATAGGATTTGCAAATCAGTGGCCGATATGACATCCCTTGGGCCCGGTTAGATCATGTGATACTATGCGGTGTTGTTGGCGGTTTGTTGATACCTGACAGATGAGGTCACGAATTTCCAGTGGGATGGGGTAGAGTGCTCCATGATATGATTGTTCATCAACAAGTATATGTGTGGGGTCCTTGTCTATTGGCTATGTTGTATTATCATATGCATGGGATTGTATATCGTGGATATCGGTCTATCAGTTGTGGTGTGACACTGCTCCAGACTTGGGCATGGGAGCATATTTCTATTTCGAGGCCTGTTATTCATGTTGATTTGCAACCTGGTGAGCCTTATGATTTTAGGTACACAATAGGTATCAGACACAAGGGTTCAAGTAACACCTTGTATTGGAGACATCAGTTGGACATACTGCAACATTTTATTTGGAGACCATACATAGATTGCCCTAGTTCAGCAGATGATGTAGTACACTTGCCTTTCTGTCGACAGCAGAGGTGTATGATCGATAGGACTTTTGAGATGCAGTAGATTATAGAGATGTATCTCCCAGGTCGAGTATTGAGATAGTTTGGAGAGGTACAGGTGACACCAGTTGTTACTGCTTACTTTGTTCATGTATCTCGGGAGGTATCTGATTGGGGGGTGTGAATACAGCCACATGTTACTTCTGTTGAGTTTGATGCTCTTCAGCCAGTACTTTGGGGTTGGGGTAGAGGTGCAGTGGATCCAGGGACTACGCCAGAGTATGTTGCATGGTTTGCCAGACACAGGCCGATTCCACTTACTGATCTTGTTATTCCGATTACAGCACAGCAGATACGCCATCCTAGACAGT
The DNA here is from genome assembly GCF_030272615.1 of Cryptomeria japonica. Lineage (NCBI taxonomy): Eukaryota > Viridiplantae > Streptophyta > Pinopsida > Cupressales > Cupressaceae > Cryptomeria > Cryptomeria japonica. The sequence continues at coordinate 525,531,752 of NC_081410.1, forward strand.
GCTTGAGGATAGACATGGGGGAGAGAGTTAGAGGAGGAGAGGAGGGTGGAGATGAGGGAGGAGGTGAGGGAGATGAGGGAGTGGAGGGAGAGGATGAGATAGGAGATGAGGGAGGTGGAGACGAGGATGTAGACATTGGTGGAGACACCAAGTCTATCAGCAATGGGAACAACAATGATTCGTCAAAGCCATCAAGCAGCGAGGATGGAGATGATGATGATGAAATGTCAAAGCTAGAGGGCATGCTTGCTGCAGAGGGTGGGAGAGGACAGGTGGGCGATGAGGATGATCCGCCGATTCTTAGAGCGTGGATCCAGAGTTTGGAGGAGGAGGTCACTAGACAAGATGTCGAGCAAGAGGTCTACTGTGTAGACTACGGTGCTTTAGAGGCTGAGAGGGATCATCTCCAAAGGGAGAGAGATGATGTAGTTAGACGGCCGTAGATGATTCAGGCTGCATATGACCAGCACTTTGCTCTGGGTACCAATACATGGAGTGAGTCTGATAGACTTTACTACGCTGCACAAGAGGCTTTTTACTACCGACAGCTTTATCATAGTGTTGTTCCTGAGTGACAAAGAGCTCCTAGTTTTAGTGTTGTTAGAGGTCATTCTGGCTCTAGTAGGACTTCCACACAGAGGACCAGCAGTGGTGGTGTGATGCGACCACCTTGGCATCTTGGGATAGGACCTAGTGGACAGGATCCACCTGCTGACAGAGGCAGTGTTGGTTGAGACATTTTTTATCATGTTATCTGAGCCTTCAAGCTTTGTTTATTGTATTCCTACACATTATCATTTTGAGATATATATATATGATATGTAGGTTTTGGCGGCAATCTATTTATGTTTTGTTTTCCACGTATGCTTATATGATGCTATGAGTTTTATGATGCATATCTATTTGATTCTATATGATTCATGAATGCAATGGTAGTACATGTATGTATCAATGATGCTAATGAATGCAATGGTAGTTATATGAATGCATATTAACTAATATTTATGATGCAATGGTATCTATATGAATGCAATGGAATCTTTATGAATGCAATGGAATCTTTATGAATGTTTACTGGAATCTATTGTTGTTTTTGTATGATAATGCTAGAACAAATTTTTAACTCAGATACACCGTGAAGAAATATTTGTCAGATGATAGAGAGAAGAGATTGATGATAGAAAGAATGTGATTTAGAAAGAAGATGAGAAATCAACAAACTATCAATAAACATATGACATGAGAATGAAATTGAAAGAATCAAAAACCTGTCACATATTTAATTGTGCAATATATATTCATCACTGAGCCTTATTATTGAACAATGAAGCTTAGCACATTAGGGTATAAGGAACCAAGATATAAAGATATCTCATTGTAGAAACAAGCACGTAGTAGACAAGGAGTGAACCCTCCATTCTGGGAATTACACTAGGGGTTGAAGTATGTGTGGCATCCAATAGCTGAATGCTCCTATCACAGACACCCACTAGAGAAATTTCCCTAGAATTTCATCGGTTCACACCACAAACAGAAAATAAAGAAAAAGATAAAGCCCATCATAGCTCCTCTAGTCACTTGTGGACATCCCTGAGTAGCATAGGAACATAATCTGTCACCAAATGATAAAAGATAAAGACTGACCTGGACAAAATTCAGCCGCTATACTAACCTTGTGCCTTCATTCTCAGTTGCTTGATGTGATGGTTGATAATGTTTGATCTCAGAAAGTTGCGGACCCTGTTTAAGACTGGCCTGTTTGATTTCGAGTGTATCCTCTTCTGTTTAAGATAAGATAATGATCACTTGATATGGATATAATACAATTGATAAGACAGTTTGATCAATTGATTGCAGATGTCTGACTGGATAGCCGTATCCTTTGTTAACTTCGTGTGAAGTGTTTGCTGGATATCTGCTAGGGTATTTGTTTATCACAAGACATTTTATTGCAAGTTTTTTCTTATTGGTTGATTTTCGATTTTTAGTTCTTTTCCAAGAGCTTTTTTGATGTTTTTGGATTATGTAGATCGATATTTGAATGTTTTTGATTGATTTTTTCAAGACATTTTGCATATGTTTTTGGTTGATTTTTTTGGACATTATATCAATGTTTTTGGTTTTCACTGTTTTTGGATTTTAAATTTTTCATTGTTTTTGGATTTTGAGTGTTTCATTGTTTTTGGATTTTATTGAAGGACGTTATATGATTTTTATGATTTTTTTAGGACTTTATATGATTTTTAGGATTTTTTTAGGACTTTATATGATTTTTAGGACTTTTTCAATTATGCCCCCATTGTGCAGACCTGTATGACATGATGATCTGCAGAATGCATGTGGACACAAATGAATTTTTGAAATGACCAATGTTAATTCAATATGCATGATGAAGATGCCTTTCCTATTCGAACAAGGTTGACTGTGTTTGTTTTAGCATTTGTAATACACCAATTGAAATGAAGGTGCAAAATATTTCATAGATAAGCAATCAATCGATCCCTAAGGCTCTTTGGAACATTCAACTCAACACACTTAGTGACTAGGATTTACTAATGGAGACGTGAAAAACTTCTCCATTGGTTCTTGAAACTTTGATCTTCTTTTGCCCATGTGTGTGCAGATGAGTTAATTCCTGCTCTTGTGTTCACTAAAGATCCTTAGCATCCCATATGACTAGCTACATGGATTATCTTAACTTCAAAAGCATCCCAAATAGAGCCTCGCTACCAACAAGCCTTGAGAGCTCAGATGAGGTTATAGACTGTAATTTCTCAAATATTTCTCCATTGCCAATAGGCGTTCATAGCCCTGATGGAATTACTTGCATGTTCCCATAGTCAAGCTTTTTATCGCACTCTTATGCGTGATATTTCAGTTATATATCATTGCTCTTTTGCCTTGAGATGAATATTTGGCATAGCATTTTTTCTTTTTGTTTTCTTGCCTTGACTTGTAAGTAATGAAACCTACTTGGGTGTGACAATTACGGCGGCACTGAAGTAGAATTTTAGATTTTTCACTAGTCATATGATCAGCTAGGTGTCTAGAATGAATTAGAGATCTTCTTAATATGCTTTGAGATATAGCAATTGATAGATTTTGGGTTAACAAGTCTCAAATAGTGAAATCACTACCCAACCATAAGTAAAGTGTCGTCACAAGGTAATGTTGAAAATGAATGACCTTAGAACCCCAAAGACTTCATGTCTAAATATATAAGAAAGGAGATGACCTTTGCATCTCTTGAATGCAAATGAATGATAAACTTGAGCATTTGCCTTGTTTTATTGATGATGCTATATGAAAATGCAGAAACTTTGAGAATGTGATGCATTTAAAAAAGAAACTATATGTAATGCAATGTTTTGAGTAATATGATACGCAATGTAGAAAATAAAACCTAAACTAACCCAGCCCTTAGGTATAATATTGTTTAAGGTGCATGTTCTTCATAGGGTTAGAGAGTGGATCTCCCTCAATGGTAGCCAAATTATATGCTCCATTTCCTATCACCCTTGTTATGATGAAAGGACCTAGCCAGTTAGGTTCGAATTTCCCTGACTTTTCTCATTCCGCTAGGTTCCTTTGATTCTCTTTAAGGACTGGATCTCCCACTTCAAAAGTTTGTGGGCGAACTTGTTTATTATAACTCCATCTCAGTTTGTTTTGATAACCTTGTAGATGATTGAACGTTGTTTGTCTTTTTTCATCACATTTCTAGTTCTTGTAACCTTACTACCCGGTAGTCTTCCTTTGATATGATGTTCTGTAAGGAGACTCTTAGAGACGGTATTTCTATTTCAATGGGGAGTATTGCTTCTGTACCATAGACCAAGGAATATGGTGTTGCTCCTGTAGGTGTGTGTACTCCTATTTTGTAAGCCCAAAGAGCGGGATTTAACTGGAGATGCCAATCCCGTCTTGTGTCAGTGACAACTTTCTTAAGAATTTTTAATATTGTTTTATTTGTTGCCTCTACTTGTCCATTGCTTTGTGGATAATATGGCGTGGCAAATCTCTATTATATGTGAAATTTGTCACACAACTCTTTCACTTCCTGGTTTTTAAATGGACGTCCATTATCTGTCACGAAGCATAATGGAATCTTGTATCTACATATAATGTAGTTGAGCATGAATTTTGCTATCTGTTTTCTAGTAGTGTATATAAGAGGAATTGCCTCAACCCATTTGGTAAAGTACTCAGTGGCCGTTAAGATGAACTTGTGCCCATTGGAAGAAGTAGGGTTGATTTTACCCACTAGATCTAATCCCCATTATGAAAATGGCCATGGTGACGTAATGGGTTGAAGATCTTGTGTCGGTGCACGAATGAGGTCTCCATGCATTTGGCATTGCTTACATTTGTGTACATACTTATAAGCATCCTTTTCCATAGTTGGCCAGTAATAACCTGTTCTCAACAATTTCTTTGACAATGGTGGACCACTTTGGTGAGCCCCGCAAATTCCATCATGGACTTCCTTTAAAGCAAGTTGTGCTTCATTCTCATCAAGACATCGGAGAAGGGTTCCATCGAAGCCCTTTCTATACAAAGTATCAGCTATAATGGTGTATCTAGATGTCCAATGAATAAAGGTCTTCTTTTGATTTCTGGATAGATCCGGTGACATGTACTGAGTATGTAAATATGTATATATTTCATTGTACCAAGGTGATTCTGGACCCACAATTGCACAAACATATTTTGTTGGGGGAGTCTCATATGTCGGTAGCATCAACTGTTCTATGATGAATTCAAACTGAGTTTTGTTAGCAGGCATATTCAGAAGAGATCCTATGGTAGCCATGGCATCTGCTGCCTTGTTTTGTATCCTTGGGATTTGTTCGAAGGCAATTTTGTTGAAGTGCTCCTTGTAATTTTCTACCAGCTTCTTATAAGGCATGAGTTTGTCATCCTTTGTGTTGTATTTATCATTGACCTGGTTTACAATCAATTGTGAATCACCATAGACCTGTAATTCTTTTATTCTCCACTATACAATTGTATGAAGCCCTATGAGGAGAGCTTCATATTTAGCTATATTGTTTGTGTATTGGAAATTGATCCTAAATGACTTAGGTATAGAATCCCCTTGAGGGGTGACGAAAAGAATCCCTGCTCCAGATCCATGACTTGTATATTACCCATCAAAATATAATTTCCACATTATAGATGCAGTCAATGTAAATATGAATTCGTTTGGAAAGTCTATCAGCAACGAGTGACTGTCCTGTAAAGGAGCCTCTGCTAATTGATATGCTATAATTTGTCCTTTGATGGCTTTTTTGTCTATGTATTCTATATCAAACTTGCTCAGGATCATAACCCACTTAGTCAATCACCCAATCAATATTGCTCTGCTCAATAGATACTTGAGTGGGTCAAAGCATGCAATGAGTTGTACCTTATGACTTAGCATGTAATGTATGAGCTTTTGGGATGCAAATATTACTGCTAAGCATGCTCACTCTATAGGGGTATAATTAAGCTCATAACCGATCAGAGTTCTACTTATATAATAAATGGCTCTTTCTTTTCCTTGTTCATCATGTTGTGCCAACAAAGCTCCTAGAGCTGAGTTTGTTGCTGATATTTATAGCAACAAAGGTTTTCCTGGAGTGGGCAATACTAACACTGGTGTGTTTAGAAGATAATCTTTCAAAGCTTGGAAAGCTTCTTGGCATTGTTCTGTCAATTTAAAAGTAAATCCTTTCCTGAGTAAATGTTGGAACGGGTGACACTTATCCGCCAACTGTGTTATGAATCTCCTTATGGATTGTAGTCTTCCTTCTAACCCTCATAGTTGTTTAAATGTTGACGGAGGTTGCATATCAATGATTGCCTTGACCTTGGCAGGGTCTACTTCAATTCCTCTGTTTGACACTATAAACCCTAATAGTTTACATGTTGTTACGCCAAACACACACTTCTTCGGGTTTAGTTTGACATTATGCTGCTCCAACCGATCAAATATTTGTGCAAGGACCATAAGGTGACCTTCTCTTGTCTATGATTTAGCCAATATGTCATCCACGCAATCTTCCATTATGTTGTGGATCATGTCATGGCTCTTTGGTATGTTGCTCTAGCATTTTTGAGACCAATGGCATCACATTCCAGCAATATGTTCCCCATGGGCATGTAAAGGCCATTTTATGTTGATCTTCTGGTCCAATTTTAATCTGGTTGTATCCTAAAAAACCATCCATTAAGGATAGCATTTCATTTCCAACTGTTAGGTCAACTATCATATCGATATTGGGTAGAGGGAAGTCATCCTTAGGACAAGATTTATTTAGATCTCGGAAATCAGTACAGATTCTTATTCCTCATGTGGGCTTAGTCATAGGTACCAAGTTGGATATTCATTCCGCGTAATCAATAGGTCTAATGAAACCTACATCCAACAGCTTTTGTAGTTCTATTTTAACCAGTAACGCAATACTTGGATGCATTTTTCTCAATTTTTGCTTGTAAGGTTTAACTCCTGGTATCAAAGGTAAATGATGCAACACTAATTCAGGGTCTAAGCCTGGCATATCTTCATAGGACCAAGCAAATTTGATAGGTCATTGCTTGAAAAAATGAATGAATCTGTCCTTTTCTTCTTTCTTTAGTGATTTTGCCAGGTGGATGTTATGTACAACCTCTCCTTCTACTATGCTTACCTCTTTAGTTTCTTCTATAAGTAATGTTGAACTTTCTCTTTCGATAGGAAGGTTAACCAACTCACTCTTGCCATTATAGGTGGGTTGATTTATATCTTCTATTGTAGAAGTACTTTCCTCTCCAAAGTATGTTGTTCTATTCAATTCTACAGCATACCCTACTTTGTGGTCACCTTGTGGAAATCCCTCTCTGACTCTGAGGAATTCTGCGATTGCTTCAACATTTTCAAACCAATCCAGAGTTGGTTTTCCTTCTTGCACCCAATCAATCAAGTGTGAATGTACAAGGGGTAAGTCATTACTCCCTTCTATAATAGATTCTAATAACATAAAGACATGATTGTCTAAATGACTTTGTGTATTTTCATCTTGTATAGGCTTTATTTGATACCTTAGTATGACACTTGCTGGTGGGCTAGAATCATGGAGTGATAAGAACTCGTAGTTGTGAGAGTTTGTCTCACTTTCAATGTATTTTTCATCATGAGAGCTATCATCACTTATTTCTTCTTGTTCCTGTTGTTGATTCTGTTGTAGATTGATTGGTCTTCTTTGGATAGTAGTTACCCTTCTTAAGCCTAGTATAAGCCTTTGTAATCTTTCTTCATCTGATTTGTTAGGTTGAGCATGAGTCATTTCTCATGGCAGAAGTAGTGATAATAACCATGGATTAGATTCATTTGCTGGTGGTAAACCTACATCTGTTGCCACATTAGCTTGTATTGTTGTGTCAACAACTGCATCATTTTGTGACTCGATGTTAGGCTCTTGCATGAGTTGTCTCATGTCTTCCCCATCTGATTCCATGCTAGGCGATGTGGGTACTTGATTACTTATTTGAGATGAAGAAGGAAGCAACTGCATGGACAAATCCCTTTGTGGTATGTAGTTTGATGGTTTCATTGGTCGATTTAGCATATCAAGTGTACATTGTCTTGCTTCTGTGATATGTGGTACATGCTTATACCCCAATCCTTGATTCCCTAGATTATCATTAGGACCAATAGGCTCTATTCTTCCTTGTTTCTATAACCCCAGGCCTGTGGTACCATCATATCCATGTCTCTGGAGCATTTTGAATCCATTGCCATACTGATCTATGGGTATTTTGGGTATTGTCATATGATCTTCTTCTCTATAATTCCAATGGTTAACATCTTCGTTCAAGGATTCTTCTTGTAAGTCACCTCATCTAATGAAAGAGCATGAGTCTGTGTATCTGACAATTTCTTTTCCTTTGTCTTGTTTTTGTATTGTATTGTGAGGTTTCCCAAAAGACTTAGGAGATAGAGACAATTGTTTCCCACTTAAAGTATTTGTAATAGAATCCACAACCCATATCTTGTATTTGTAAGGAGGATGTTGTAGGCATATCCTTTTTTGTTTTTGTGATTGTTAATGCCTCCAGTTTTGTAGTGAGAGGTGTTGCTTGATTAATAGGTACCTGATTATCCACACTTTCTTTCAAGTAATTGCAATGTTGGAAGGGATTTGGATCACCCTTTATGGTGATTTCAATACCATTATATGGGAATTTGACACAGTGATGAAATGTAGATGGTACCGCTTGCATGGTGTGGATCCATGGGCGGCCCATTAACATGTTATATCCCAGTTCTCTATCCAAGACTTGAAAAGTGACCTCTGTTGTTATAGTCCCACTTGTATGGGTAATGTTACGATGCCTTTTGATGGACGTTCTTCATCATTGTATGCCTTGATATTTATCCTTTTGGATGAATCAATGTGAAGTTCATAATATCCTAGTGCCTTAACCAGTTTTAAAGTACAAATGTTGAGACCAGCTCCTCCCTCTGTGAGTACTTTTTTGATTCTTCTCTTATGTATGTAAGCTTCCAGATGTAGTGGGTCATTATGAAGGAGTCTATCACTAGGAATATCTTGTTCTGTGAATGCAATATGTGTGCCTTGTGTCAAATTTCCTACCATAGACTAGAAGGCATTTTCATATATATCTCTGTCCACTACCAAATCTTGAAGTGCTTTGTCCAGTATAGCTCTATGAGTGGGTGAAATATGCAAAAGTTTGAATAATGATATATGTGCTGAAGTTTTCTTACGTTGCTCAACAACATTATAGGTCCCTATTGCTAGTGGATGATTTTGTGGTATTCCTTGTAAAGTTACCTTTGATCTGCGAGTAACTACTGCGCAGTCTCTGTCTCTGAGAGTTATGGTGATCGTAGCCACTGTATCATATGACTTATAGGTTTTGTTGGTATCATATGCTATGTTATCAAGATTTATGTTAAATCCCTCTTCATAGACTTTATGTGTATGTTTGACATCCATGATGTGTTCTATGAGTTCCTCTTCAAACCAACCTGAATGAGATGGTTGATCATGCCCCCAGTCTTTAAGACAGAGATTTCTCTCACCATCATATTTTGGTGCCTCTGATATCATGCAAATTTGGTTATCATCTATGTGAGTGTCTAGATATTGCTCATCTTGATTAAGTGTTTCTTGTGAATCATTGTTTACTATATCTCCTGAGCTAATGGTATGAATAGTGTAGTCGTATGAGACCTTTGTGTAGTTAGTTGTATTGTCTTGAGTACCTGATGTGGTAGCTTTCCCTTTGTCATGCTTAACAAATGGATCCTTAAAGATTGTATGATTCATGTTTGTTGAGGTTTAATCGGTATCGATTGTGATGTCACCTTGGTCTATCATATCTTGGACCAATTTTTTCAATTTGTAGCAACTTGTTGTTTTGTGACCTTTAGCTCAATGATAATCACAAAAATCATTATCATTCCACCATGTGGGTTTGAAAGGACCTGGTTCATATACTCTTATTTTCGGTAAAGTGATCATGTTTGTCTGTATTAACTTTTTGAGTGCTGACTCAATAGGTTCTCCTAAAGGTGTGTAATTCCTTCTTGGAGCATTTACTCTGGGGTACCTTGTGTTCATGTTTTGTGTAGCATTTACATTTGTTGAAGTAAGGTTATTCTCTGTATGTGGATTTGATGATTGAATCGTTCCCAAAGATAAAACCGGTTGAGTTCTGTTTATCATTCTGGCATCGACAACACCATCATTGGTCACATTTTTGTTTTCTGACCAAAACTTGGATTTGTCATTGTTGTTGGTGTTGTCATACTTAGTAAGGCCTTGTTCCACTAGTCCCTTCTCACATTTGAGAGCTTTTTCCATGATTTGTTTGAATGTGGTTAAACATTGCATTTGTATCGAATATTTAATCTTGGGAATCAAGTTTTCTGTGAACATATCCACTCACTCTGTTTCTGGGATAACTGTCTTGCACCTCCTATAGAGAGCCCTCCATCATTTTATGAAGGATGCAAATGTTTCATTCTCATATTGTTTAGCGGCACACAAGTCCATCAAAGTAATCAAGGTTTCAATGTTATGTGAGAAGTTTGCAATAAAATGTTCAGCTAACTCTCCCCATGATGTGATGGTTGGTGGTAAATGTGAAAACCACTCTAAAGTTTCCCCCCCCAAACTTTTAGTAAATAATCTCATTAAGTAAGTATCTTCTGTTGCAACCTCTATACATGTCGTTAAAAACTCTTTGATGTGGTCTCTAGGATCACCCTTCCCTCAATATCTATCGAATTTAGGCATTTCAAAATGTGGTGGGAAAGGTGGCATGTATAATGTGTGATCGAAAGGATAAGGACGTAAGTCCTGCATTGTGTAGCTCTTTTTATCATTACCAGTCTGCATGGTCCTCATTTGTTGTTGCAAATTCTGTAATTATTGTGTCAGAATATCTTTTTGGGTCAAAGGTACACCTTGTGTTTGTGTATGTCCCACAAAAGGATTCGTGGTTGCATAACTAGGAGGTTGTTGGAAGGTACCATGATTATAATTTTGTGTGTTGTGCGTTCCACTAGGTATCGTGAAATAAGTGATATGTGAACCCATGTTTGGTTGAGTTGTACTTGTTATATTGGTAAGACCTAGATTTGCATTTTGGTGACTATATTTCGATCCTATAGAATAGGAAACCGAAGGTTGGGGTGCACTTGTTGCTTGTGTTTGAATAGGTGTTGAGACACTTGATATTATCGGTATGCTTTGTGTTGGTATACTAACATTTATTGCCAAAGATGATGCACTTGTTTGAAATTTTGCATTTGTATTGTCATTTGTTTGGATAGGTACATTTTGAGGAAAACTAGAGGTCGTTGCTTGCATTTTTGTTATGGGCGGTGTTTGACTGTTATCTTGACCTAAATTTTTTCCTTGTGGTAAGATCTTTGTGACATCAAAATCTTCAAGGAGTTTCACCCCATTTTGTAATAATAACGAGAGATATTTGTCCCTATCACTATGTATAAGTGCATCTAAGATCATAAGGACATGTGGATCTTGTTGAGCTAACTCAATTTCTTCTTTTGTTAAATGTTGTTGTAATTCATTTAGGGTAGACATTGCCTGAGAACCTGATTGTTGACTAGTTGATATGTCCATATTCCAAGTTGGATTTACAGACTAGTCATTGTTTGGGTCCATTATACCTTTTTCCTTTTGTGACCTTGTGACGGGCATTTAAGACTACTATATGAGGGTGGTTTTATGCAAGACGACGACTAATGCTAGATTGTAGACATAGGTATGTGTGAGATTTTGCCAAGATCAAGAGCTCAATGAAATGTACAAAATAGAGACACAATATAGGACAAGAATAAACTGTATTCTTATCAATAATATCAAATTACATACAATGTAGATGAGCTTGCTTATATAGGAAAGGCTAGGGATATGTGAGCACACAAACATGACATGTGGCTCAATAAGAAACAAGGGTAGGTAGGAAATAGGTGTGGGTAGGTAGGAGAAATAATATAATAGTCCACATGAGGTGGATCACCCACTGAATGTGGAGTGTAACAACAAGATCAACACCATAAAAGGTGGAATTTCTCCTACACACACCATCCCAATGTGGCACAAACACCCAAGTGTCTCATACCCAAACTACTATGAAATACATTTCCTAAGTAAACTTAAGTAAGTGTAATAATATCCAAGATGAATAATTATTTACACCAACACCCCCCCTTAAGTGCAACTTAGGGGAATGCACTTAAGTCTACAATGCAACTAAGCAATGCAAGATGGGTCCCGGCTACGAGGCCATGTTAAGTACCCATGTACAAATGCAAACGATTGCAAACCAATGCAATGAAAACTCTCACAAAGTGGGGAAAGAGAGAAAAACCCAATGGGAAAAAACCCTCCCCCAAAAGAGAGATGAAAAACATACAAGAGAACTCTCATAGAAGAATGTGAAGGACAAAACCCCATGTGAGGAAAAAGTCCCCCCCCATATGAGAGAAGAAGAGAAGCTAGGAAGCCCCCCCTCAATGTGGAATTTGCACCAATGATAGAAGCTCGATATATGAAGAAACTGCTCCATGAATGTCGAACAACATTCCTCCCCTTAGGAAGAAACAAAACCAAAGGTGTATCCATGAAGTCTCCACAATTATGAAGGGAAGATGTATAAAAAAAACTCATGATGAAAGGAATCTCTGAAAACTGGTCAAGTGTCCCCGTGTCGATGCTGAAAGATACCCCCTCCAAAGTTGGTAAACTGTGCCACACTACTGAAAAAGGCACTCCAAGATCTAGTGGAGATGGATGTAGAACATGTCCCAAAGACTCACATGTCTCCTCAAAACATAAAGAGACCTCCTCCAACTGTTGTACATAAGTATCCACAATCATGTCAACCTCGAAAGAATGATCATGTAGAGAATGAACAAGAGGGTCAGAGTGTGCCCTCGCAACAATCGAAGAAGGATCACCTTCATCAAAGAGAAGATGAATGTCATCAATGATGTCTCCCAAATCTGCAATGTAGGATTCCATAAATAAACCTGCAATATCTATCAAGTAATCATCCCATGAATCTGAAGTGGGAAGACAATGAATATCCTACTGCACTGAATCACATGAAGGCAAAACTGTCGCACTATCTGCATCATCGGGTGCAATAGGTGATGTGATATCAATATGAGGAGATGAAATACAAGGCTCAAGAATGGGGTCACATGTGAGAATCCCCATGTTCAAGTGCCCAAAGTTCTCCTCAAAATATGAACCATCACAATAAGTGTGATCATCATGTGTAGAATCATCAAATGTGAAATCATCATCATCAACAAAATCTGAAAAGGAGTATAACCGAGATGCATGATCAACCACCCTAGTCGCAATGATAGCTCTAGTCTCCAAGTCTCTAATGAAAACTGAGTCTGGTGTGAACTCCACAACTCTCTTAGTTGCGCCATGTGTGATTTGATAGATAGAAAGGAGATTGTTTGTCAAGTGGGGTACACACAACACATCATTGAAGGAGTTATCCCCAATGTTAATAGATCCTTTCCCAATCACATCCATGTATGTATGATTGCCCATCAAAATCTGTGGCATGGTGCAAGGCTCAAATGTAGAGAACATAGACTGCGAAGATGCCATATGATGAGAAGCCCCTGAATCTAGAAGCCATCTCTCTGAATCATGACTGATAGTAGCACATAGAGCTTTTCCTTTTCTTGTTCCAAAAGAGTGAGTCTTCCCACTTGTAGAAGCCATGAATGCTTGCCCTTTTCTTTTTGAATGTGAGGAAGTGGAAGTTGATGAATCATCCTTCTTGTAGACTTTAGGCAAATCAATGTTATGCTTTTTGATGATATGTGTGAGCTCATCAATCTTCTTAGAATGGCAACGATGCTCCTCATGACCAATCTTTTTACAATAAGCACAAGTAGGTCTCTCCCTCTTTGGTGAATTATCTCTCTTGGAAGAGGATGAATCTCCTTGTTGTGGAGAGGATGGTGCTTTGTCCTTAGGCTTTGATTGCCATTTCTTCTTGTTTGAGTTGTCCTTTCCTTGATTTCCTTTGTTCCTTTGATTTGCCACTAATGCTTGAGACTTAGAAGCCTTAAGAATGCCCATGCTTATCAACTTAGTTTGTTCCATCATCAACATTTCATTGAAAGCATCAAATGTAGGCATTGCGTAGCTTGAACTCATTGTCATCCTATGGGTTTGGAAACTAGAAACAAATGCTGCATATTCTTGTGGAAGCTTGCCTATCAAGTTGAATATCAATTGAGTATCCTTTTTATCAATGCCACAATCTTTGAGTTGTACCCTCAACTCATTTGCCTTAGTGACATAATCTTGTATAGTATCAAAGTTCTTGGGATCTAACATGGTGAGATCACTATCAATTTGATATCCCCTAATCTCATCAACTTGACCATACAAGTCTTGAAACTTTTGCCAAGCATCCTTGATTAGAGTACATTTCTCAATATGAAAAATGAGATCCTTTGATACATACTTTCTTAAGGTACCAATTGCCATGATATTTTTTGTGAGTCAATCCAAGTGACCAACTAGCTCAACCTTAGGATCAGTGGGAGCAACAATAGTTCCATAAATGTAATGAGTGAGTCCTTTTTCCATAAGTTTACTCCATGCATCAATTTTCCAAGTAGCATAATTATGAGGAGTTAAGAGAGGAAACTTAGAAGAACCCATAGCAGCAAAAAGGAAGGAACACAAGAGCACAAAAGCACAAGAGACACCCCCCCAAATTCACTCAATCAAAGTACCCCCCCCAAAGTGATGATTTTGGCACTTTATACTTAGTGCAATTATAATGAGCCACTTGCAAAACAAGGCAAAGTCGACTTATGATGCAAATTTTACAACTTCTCAAATAAGATACAAGAGACTTCAATCAATAGTGCAATGAATCTAACTGAGATTCAAGCATATATACAAGTACCAAGAGAGCCAAAAATGGCCAAAATCTGAAAGTACAATTTTTACTTACAATGGCATCAATCTGATAGCATCATGTGAAATTAGACAAAAAAATACGCACTTTCAAAAAAAAAGCACCTGAAAAGGAGGTCGTATGACCCTAAACGAAGCCTCTAAAGTTGCAAAAACTGGGATTACTTAGGTACAGTCACCAAAAACTGCATTTTTTTGAAAAAATCATGCATCAAAATCAAAAAATTTCTTTACCACTGCGGAGAGCATGAAATTCTAGCCCATTTCAAAAAAAATTGCACCCAAAAAGTAGCAAAAATGAGCAAGTTATGGCCATTTGAAGTTGAACTGCAAAATCAAAAAGCTCAATGAGAGGGGCCTGCAAAATTTTTGAAAATTGATGATGTGGTGTTGATGTCAGCAAGTCACTGTGTTAAATTTTATGGCCGTATGACCATCACAAAAACTTCACCTCCCTACTGACTGGGTGTCCGTACTGTACGGACTGCTGACTGGGCAGGTGACTGTGCAGGCCGTACGGATGACGTGGCAATCTGACAGTGCGTACGGAAGGGCCTGCGTGGCGCGGGTGACGTGGTGTACGGAGGTATGTCATGTATGCCATGTGGCGGGGTCTCGGTAGCCGACTGGGCTCCGCATGGCGACCGGCGGTGACTGGGCGGCGCTGGAGACCTTTGGTCGGCGGCGGTCGGCATCGCTGGAGGCAGGAGCTAGTGGAGCCAGAGAGTGGCACCAAGAGCCGAGGCGACGATGGGAAACCTGGGCGCCGGTGATGGGAGACAGACGGCGGTGGCGGCATGGAAGGTACACTACGGCATGCGGAGCGAGGTGTCGGCATAGTCGTTAGCGCTTGCTACGCGGTACGATCGACAGACCTGCAGACGCGGTACGGGGGTCACAAGGGGGTCTGCGGACCCCCCTAAAACAATTTTTTATCTTTTTTTTATTTTTCAATTTTTATTTTTTATTTTTTGATTTTTCAAAAGAAAAAAAATTCAGAAAATAAATTTTTTTAATTTTTCTTTGTTCGAAAAATTAATAAAAAAATTGGAAATCCGTACAATAATAGTAAAATTGGCGAAAAAAATTTTCTCACCAAAATAGGTCAACTTTATAACCAAAATTCATAGAAATGGCCTTCTGGACGCAATGGCGGGGTCAGATCTGGTCTAGGACGCCTCCAAAAGATGCTACTCCTCAGATCTGCCTCTAGACATCGCAATAATGTCTCTTCAAGATGAATCAATGAAGCCCCAATGGCTCTGATACCATGTGAGATTTTGCCAAGATCAAGAGCTCAATGAAATGTACAAAATAGAGACACAATATAGGACAAGAATAAATTGTATTCTCATCAATAGAAAATGATCAATAATATCAAATTACATACAATGTAGATGAGTTTGCTTATATAGGCAAGGCTAGGGATATGTGAGCACACAAACATGACATGTGGCTCAATAAGAAACAAGGGTAGGTAGGAAATAGGTGTGGGTAGGTAGGAGAAATAATATAATAGTCCACATGAGGTGGATCACCCACTGAATGTGGAGTGTAACAACAAGATCAACACCATAAAAAGTGGAATTTCTCCTACACACACTATCCCAATGTGGCACAAACACCCAAGTGTATCATACCCAAACTACTATGAAATGTATTTCCTAAGTAAACTTAAGTAAGTGTAATAATATCCAAGATGAATAATTATTTACACCAATAGTATGAGGTATGCAAAACTAGACTAGACTCTCTATTGGGGATTTTGACGCGAGACCTGTTGAGTATTTATGGAATTCTGTAATGCAAGTTTTTCCATGTCTTCTCTTAGACATTCTGCAAGAATTTCTCTATCAATCCTATGGGCAATTTTACACTCAATATTTATCTCGTATTTGACTCCTATATACTGAGGTCTGTTTCTCCTTGAATCTCAGGCTAAGTTAGTTAGACCTTCAATGATTTCTCATTGACCATCGTTTGGCACTAGATTAGGTTGCTCGAAGGGGAGCAAACCATCACCTGGTAGACCCATTACGACGCATGCTATGACTCTCTAAATGATAATGGACTAAGACATACGTATATGAGATCTAGATGAAGACGTATATGAGGATGATAATGCGGACATAAAATAAGGACTATGCAATGACTATGGACGATAATGAGGACGTAAATGAGGACTATGCAAGGACTTGGGATGATAATGAGGATGTAAATGAGGACTATGCAAGGATTTATGATGATAGTAAGGATGTAAGTGAAGACCTATGCAAGGACTTAGGACGATAGTAAGGACGTAAGTGAGGACTATGCAAGGACTTCCTAGGGTCACAAGTGTGTAAAACTTTGAGTTTTGGGTTTCAAAAATGGACTTTGTTTTCAGTAATTCTGTGTGTAGGACAAGTTTTTTGGTTTTCCAAGTCTGAGAACAATTGTTTAGAGGTAGATATAGCTGACTGAACTGGTTTTTCAAACAATCTTAGAGAATTCAGAGATACGCAGGATAGGGCCTGAAATAGCCCAAAGAACTGACTCAATACTAGTATGATACAATGATACATATAAAAGCATAGAATACAATCTTAGGCTGGAAAGTGGACACCATTCAATGAGGCCCCCACAGCAAAATACCAAAACAAGACGAACAGATAGAGAGTCTGGCAGCACTAGCTCCACTCCACGACACACACTTCTCGGGCATGCCAGTCTCTCCTACCCTGAAGATCCGAAGATCTTATCACCAAGGGATTTCTATCTCATAATGTAAGGTACATGAGGGGTATCTATGGGGTACGATCCGCACTCTTGGAATCACTAAATGTAGGATTTTGGGCTACTACATTGGTTCGTAGTATAAGGTTTCGAGGGGTCCCGATCCAAAGATGGATTCTTAGAGCAAGCCACTTAAGACTTTAGTTGAGCTTATCGGTGCGGAGAAGGCCCCCACATACATCAAATTCACTCAACACTCTAGCCACCTGTCTAATATGTGAAGAGGGGAAAACAAATTTGAAGGTCAAATGATCAAAACATAAAATAAACATGCAGAATGCTAAAATATCATTAAAAGACCATTTCACCTTGCTATTTTACCTTCTCCTTCAGATTGAGCTTGATGAAGTGAAGGCGCCCCTTAATAATGTTCCACTTGATGTGCTCCTTTGATTGCTGGATGTGGATGGCTCTCCAATGATGTGCACAACGTGAAAGGGATTTTAGGAGGATGATAAGGATGAAAATGATGAAGCTGCCAAGATGATTTCATGGGCTCAAAAGGGCAGCATAAGCTTACTGGATTTAGAGATGTTTTGAATGAAGGGATGGAGCCTTATTTTATAGGAAGAAGAGAGGAAAACGAAAGGCTAGGATGAATTCGAGATGAAGGGCTAAGATTTACTTATGAGCTCACACAAGGTCCAAGAGGGTGTGGAGACCAAGAAATATGCCTTAAAGACATTTCGTATCTCCACACTCCACAAGATACATTGGAGGAATTAAAAATTCTCCAAAAAAGGATATCATGAGGATTGGAGGAATTAAAAATTCTCCAAAAAAGGATATCATGGGGATTGGAGGAATAAAAAGGAATTAAAAATTCCTTGGGAGAGGGGATGCCTAGAGGAATGTGTGATTTCAAAAATCTTACATTCACCTAGGAAAAGAGCATTTAAAGCTAGTGGTTGGATGAAAAGGACAAAGAGTTGACTTTGTGACTAATCATGATGATTAACCATTAACGACTCATTGGGAGGGGGATTAGAGGAAATGTTAGGTGAGATTAATATTTGTAGGAGAATTTGACTAGGAGGGAGAATGAGTGGAGGGAATAAAAAATTAGAAGAATAATGTTAAGTGAGTTTAGGGAGTTTCTAGAAGAATGAATTAAGAAGATGATTTGTAGGAATCATGTAGGTTAACTAATTAATTGAAATTAATTAGCTAAGAGGAAGATTTGTGAGGATTTGATTTTTTTAGAAGAATAAAGAAAGGGATTGATTTATTAAATAAATCAATCATATGCTATAGTGACAATATTAATTATATTTAATTAATATTGAGAAGAATTTGAATTAACATAATTAATTAATTAATTACGTGAGGAATTAAAAATAATTATTTTTAAGTGTCTACATTTTGCCCCTCTTTGAAGCGAGGTGTGATGACACATTGATTCAAAGAATAATCTTGTTTTGATGCTGATATTGGTTTGATAGGATGCCCCAATTCTTGATTGATAGATTATGGTATGGTGATGCCCCCTCAGGAGATCAATTGAGGTATTTGATCTTTGGAGTTTTGCGAAATTGATATCCTGATAGATTTGATTTGATTCGATTGATAAGATCTAGATTCAGTCTGGTTTCAAGAAGAATTCATCTTGCATAAGACAAAGATGATCAAAGTGTCTAGTTTCAGGAAGGATTCATCCTATATAAGACATGATTGATCACAATATCTGGTTTCAGGAAGGATTCATCCTGTATAAGACATGATCGGAGCATCTGATTTCAAGAAGGATACATCCTGTATAAGGCATGATTGATCACAATGTCTGGTTTCAGGAAGGATTCATCCTATATAAAACATGAACGATCACAACGTCTAGTTTCAGGAAGGATTCATCCTGTATAAGACATGATCGGAGCGTCTAGTTTCAGGAAGGATTCATCCTATATAAGACATAATCGATCGCAACATCTGGTTTCAGGAAGGATTCATCCTGTATAAGACATGATCGATCACAACGTCTAGTTTCAGGAAGGATTCATCATGTATAAGACATGATCAGAGCATCTAATTTTAGGAAGGATACATCCTGTATAAGACATGATCGATCACAACATCTGGTTTCAAGAAGGATTCATCTTGTATAAGGCATGATCGATCACAACGTCTGGTTTCAGGAAGGATTCATCCTATATAAGACATGATCAGAGTGTCTGGTTTCAAGAAGAATACATCTTGTATAAGACATGATTGATCACAACATCTGGTTTCAGGAAAGATTCATCCTATATAAGACATGATCAGATCACAATGTCTGGTTTCAGGAAGGATTCATCCTGTATAAGACATGATTGATCACAACGTCTGGTTTCAGGAAGGATTCATCCTGTATAAGACATGACCGGAGTGTCTAGTTTCAGGCAGGATACATCCTATATAAGACATGACTGATCACAATGTCTAGTTTCAGGAAGGATTCATCCTGTATAAGACATGATCAGATCACAACGTCTAGTTTCAGGAAGGATTCATCCTGTATAAGACATGATCAGAGCATCTAGTTTCAGGAAGGATACATCCTGTATAAGACACGACTGATCATAACGTCTGGTTTCAAGAAGGATTCATCCTGTATAAGACATGATCAGATCACAACGTCTGGTTTCAGGAAGGATTCATCTTGTATAAGACATGATCAGAGTGTCTGGTTTCAGGAAGGATTCATCCTGTATAAGACATGATCGATCACAATATCTAGTTTCAGGAAGGATTCATCCTGTATAAGACATGATCAAATCACAACGTCTGGTTTCAGGAAGGATTCATCCTGTATAAGACATGATCAGAGCATTTGGTTTCAGGAAGGATACATCCTGTATAAGACATGAATCAGAATCAGAATTGATTATGTGAGAAAAAAAAATAGAGGAAGAAAAATTAAGGTGGAAGGGATAGATGAGGAACAAATATGAAGCAGTCGTGAGGTATTTGGAAAGAAGAATACGAGATGCGAGACCGCAGAGGAAAATGGGGGCAATTGAGAACTCCATGGGATTATTAAGTTTAGGATTTGATGGAATGATGGTGAGATTTTGTGCACAACAAATGTGGAGAGCCAACCTAGTTTGATGTTGCCTTGAGTGACTTGCACCATTGATTATAGAAATCAGGATGCCATGAGAAATGCAGGGTGTGGACTGACTCTATAGACAAACGGGAATTTCTTGCACACAACAATGCAAGTATTAAGAAACACTAATACAGAGTTGTGGGTTCGTGCAAGGAAACCCTCAAACACACGATACCTCTTGTACACGAGAAGGTAAGTGCTGATAAACACTAGTACCAGGTCACCAATTTATACAAGAAGGATCCAAAACATGTCATACTATGAAATATGCCCCAGTATGCACCTATCATAATGTACCTGGATATGGAAGAACCCAGGCAGTCGTAAATAGTGGCAGTCGTAGGGCAAAAGATGCACGCCTATATGAAAAGATCTAACAAAATCTAACGAGTCTCTTCCTTGCGACTACATGATACCTCTTGCCAAGAGTAGAACTAGGATGGACTTGAGATTGTTTCTCAAGACTTCTTGAAGCTTACACACAGAGGCATAAAATCTCAGTTTCAATGGGACATTCCTTGTTCATGACTCAGGCGAAGACTTCATCATCATACGCATGTTTTATTGGGAGGCGAAAAAGAAGGAATGTTGCGCATGGGTGGGCTAGATGGCGGATGATTTGTAGTATCGACATGATAGACAGTGGATTCAGTTATTTACCTTGGTGCCTGCATAAAGGTTTTCACCAAGGTACTTGTCCATAACGCCACCAAGTGGTTTTCACTAATGGACGGATTGTTGTTCTTTTTTTTTCTGATTTTTTTATTTAAAAAAAAGAAAAATTGTGTCATAAGGCGCCTGTTTGCTAGGTTTTCACCAAAGTGATGATTTTTTTAGGATATTTTTCTGATTTTTTAGTTTTTTTCTTCATTTTTTATTTTTTTTTACCATTTAAGACTTTCTGAGGACTAAGCATAAAATCTTTTGAGGTGCATGATATTCATTGGATCATCCACAGGATCGCCTTCAGGAGTAGCCAACTAATAAGCTCCTAATCCATATTTTGTTGTGATTACATATGGTCCAAGCCAAGTAAGCTCGAACTTGCCTTTCTTTTCTCTTTCTTATAGATTTTTCTGATTCTCCATGAGGACAAGATCACCGACTTGGAATTCTCGGGTTCTGACTTTTTTATGATAACTCATGCGCAGACGGTTTTGATATACCCAGAGATGATTCAAGGCCTTGAGGCACCTTTCGTCTAATAATTCTAGCTCTTGTAAGCGGGCAATTTAGTATTCTTCCTCTGGTAGGATGTTTTGCAATGATACCCTTAGAGAGGGGATCTCGATCTCAATAGGAAGGATGGCTTCGGAACCAAATACTAGGGAATAAGGAGTGGGAATAAGGAGTGGCACCTGTGGGGGTGCGGATGGAGGTACGGTAGGCCCACAATGCAGGATGGATTTGGAGGTGCCAATCACGACCTGCTTCATTGACTGTCTTTTTGAGGATTTTTATTAGGGTTTTATTAGAAGCCTCAGCTTGGCCATTGCCTTGGGGGTAATATGGAGTGGAGAAGCGGTGTCGGATGTTGAATTTTTGGCAGAGTTCTTTGACATCCTGGTTTTTAAATTGTTTACCATTATCTGTGATGATAACTTTTGGGATGCCATACCGACAGATTAGGTAGTTCAGGATGAATTTGGATATTTTCTTATCGGTGGTGAGAGTAAGAGGGATAGCCTCTACCCACTTAGTGAAGTATTCGGTGGCGGTGATAATGAATTTATGTCTATTGGAAGATGAAGGGTGGATTTTCCCAATGAGATCGAGCCCCCACTGCGAGAAGGGCCATGGTGTAATGAATGGTTGCAATTCTTGTGACGGTGCATGAATCTTGTCGCCATGCTGCTGGCAAGGGATGCATTTCTTCACATAATTGTATGCATCTTCTTCCATTTTAGGCCAATATTATCCTATTCTCAAAAGTTTTTTAGCCAATGTGAGTCCACTTGAGTGTGCCCCACAGGTACCCTCGTGTACTTTGCGTAATGCCCATTCTGCTTCTTGTTTATCTAAACACCATAGGAGGGAACCATCAAAATGCCTTCTGAACAAGGTGTCTGCAAGGATGGTGTAACAGGCACATCGGTGGATGAAGGTTTGTTGTTGGGTTTTAGTGAGGTGTGGGGGAATGGTGTTGTCTTTGAGGAAAACGAAGGTTTCTTGGTACCAAGGGGACTCGGGACCAACGAGAACACACACCATTTCAGACTCTGGTAGGTCATATGCCGGTATAAACAATTGCTCGACCAAGAACTCACACTTTTGACTGTGTGCTGGCATTTGG
The DNA here is from genome assembly GCF_030272615.1 of Cryptomeria japonica. NCBI lineage: Eukaryota > Viridiplantae > Streptophyta > Pinopsida > Cupressales > Cupressaceae > Cryptomeria > Cryptomeria japonica. The sequence goes on from NC_081410.1 coordinate 525,554,394, forward strand.
AGGAGGGAGCCAATGGTGGCCATTGCATCTACAGCCTTGTTGTTTGTTCGTGGGATTTGGTCAAACTTGATTGTCATGAAATGTTGCTTAAGATCTTCAATCATGGTATGGTAGGGAAGGAGTTTATCATCTTTTGTCTGGTACTCATCATTGACTTGTTTTATGATGAGTTGGGAATCGCCATAGACTTGTAATTCCTTTATTTTCCAGTGGATAGCCAAGCGTAAACCTGTGATGAGGGCCTCGTATTCTGCTATGTTATTGGTACATGCAAAAACTATCTTGTATGATTTGGGGATGTTGTCTCCTTGAGGTGTGACCAATAATATTCCTGCCCCAGATCCATTTTGAGTGTAGGAGCCATCAAAATACAATTTCCATGTGGAGGATGTGGTAACAGTCATAATGAACTCATCTGGTAATTCTGTGAGAAGAGGATGGTCACCTGGAAGTGGAGCTTCAGCCAACTAATCTGCAATGACTTGTCCGTTGATTGTCTTTCTGTCCACATATTCAATGTCAAACTTGCTTAAGAGCATGACCCATTTGGCAGTTCTACCAGTGAGAGCAGCTTTGGACAAGAAATATTTAAGTGGATCAATTTTAGCAATTAATTTTGTCTTATTATTTACCATATAGTGTCGTAGTTTCTGTGTGTTGAATACTAATGCCAAACATGCTCTTTCAATGGGGGTGTAATTGATTTCATATCCTACCAACGTCCGACTGATGTAGTAAATGGCGTGTTCCTTCCCTTAATCATTTGTTTGCGCCAATAATGGCCCCAATGCCACTGCAATAGCACATATATATAAAATAAAGGGTTTTCCAGGAGTAGGAGGCATCAATATGGGAGGTGATGCTAGATATTCTTTTAATTTCTCAAAAGCCTTTTGACATAGGCAATCCCATTTAAATTTTATATCTTTATGCAATAGGTATGCAAATGGATGGCACTTGTCTGCTAGCTGTGAAATGAAACGTTTGACAGACTGGAGTTTTCCCTGGAGACTACGCAATTGTCTGAGAGTTTTTGGCGGAGGCATTTCCATAATAGCTTTTACCTTTGTGGGATCAACCTCGATGCCTCTACGGGAAATAATGAATCCTAGTAGTTTTCCCGATGTGACGCCAAACACACACTTTTTGGGATTTAGGTGCAGCTTGTATTTTTCCAATCTTTCGAAGATCTGTTTTAGAATGGGGATGTGCTCTTGTCTTGTCTTAGATTTTCCTAGCATATCATCCACATAGTCCTCCATAATTTTGTGCAAGAGGTCATGAAAAATTGTTGTCATTGCTCGTTGATACGTAGCTCTAGAATTTTTAAGGCCAAAAGGCATGACCCGGCAACAGAAGGTACCCCATGGTATTGTGAATACAGTTTTATGTTGATCCTCATCTGCTATCCTGATTTGGTTGTATCCAGAAAACCCATCCATTAGCGATAACATTTCATGTCCTTTTGTGAGGTCCACAATCATGTCTATATTGGGGAGTGGGAAATCATCTTTAGGACAAGCTATATTTAGATCTCGAAAATCTGTGCAGATGCGGATGCCCCCAGTAGGTTTGCCGATAGGTACAATGTTGGAGACCCATTCAGCATAATCTATTGGTTTGATAAATTATGCATCTAACAACTTTTGGAGTTCCACCTTGACCAGGAGTGCAATATGTGGGTACATTTTGCACAATTTTTGTTTTACAGGTTTTGCATCTGGGTGGACGGAGAGATTGTGAACCACCAAGGTAGGGTCCAACCCTGGCATATCAGAATAGGACCATTCAAAATTGATTTTTACCTCTATAAGGAAGTTGATGAAGTCTTGTTTCTCGATTTCTGTGAGGGATTTGACAATGAACACATTTTTCGGAATGACCTCGGTGCCCATGTCGATGTTGTTTGTTTCTTCTATCAACAAATTTGATTTGTCCTGTTGAAGGTACCCAATGGTAGGGAGGTCAAATCCCTCATCGTCAAGTGCCTTTTCTAGGTTTTCACTTTCAGATACGCCCTTTGTTTTAATTTCTTATTCATCCAAAAGCCACGGTTTGGACCCGCTTTTCATCAGTTATACCATCATTGACCATATTTTTGTTTTTGGACTAGAATTTTGGCTTGTCATTATAATAAGAGGAAGAACTTTGTGTTGATTTCTGGTAATGTTTCAAGGTTCCTTCTTCCAACAAGACACGTTCGAGGGCGAGGCCCTTATCAGTCAATTTTTGGAAGGATTTGATGCATTGGGATATTAAAGGTCTTGAAAGTTCAGGCACCAAGTTCTTTTGGAATAGCTCAATTTGATGTTGTTCTGGCATGTCCCACTGGAATTTCTTGATAAGATGTCGCCATCTTTGTAGGAAATTGGTGAAGGTTTCTCTTGGCCTTTGTTTTGTATTACATAGGTCTATCATAGAAACATCATTACCGATATTGTATGCATAGTGGGCCACAAATTTTTTTGCCAAGTCTGGAAAAGAGACAATGGAACCTCGTGGTAAAGATGAGAACCATGCCAAAGCGTCTCCCGTGAGACTCTTGGGAAAGAGTCTACAAAGATAAAGGTCACTATAGGAGACTTCCTGGCATAAGATGTGGAATTCTCGAACATGATCGCGGGGGTCTCCTTTGCCTTCATACTTGGTGAATTTAGGAATCTCAAATCCCGGGGGATATGGTGCAACTGATATAGACGAATCATAAGGACAAGGGCAAAACTCTTCGAATGAGTAAGTTTTCCTTTTATTAGTCCTTTGTTTCATGTCCTTGATGATATTCTTCATGTCTTGAATTTCCTTGATGAGGTCTTGTTGTGGACTTTGATAATGATGAAGTGTATTTGCCTCAAGAATTGGATGAACCAAAGAAGGTGCACCACCACCAATATATTGATATGATGAGGAGGTGGAAACGTGGGATGTGATGACTGATGTTGCTGGGGTTTGAGGGATAGTTGGTTGCGGTCCGCCAACTGTTGTGACGGGATTGAATACGGCCCGGATAAAATTTGCGACATTGTTGGGAGGAAGGGAAGTTTGTGGAATAGAAATTTGTGGTTGAATAGAAGGAGGTGGTATAGAAGTTTGTTGGAGAATGGATGAGATCGGATTTGATAGTGGTATGGATGGTAAGGAGGAAGAAGGTGGGATGGAGACCACGGTGGGAGGTACCGCGGGTGGCATTGATTGAGCTTGATGATTGATGGGGCTGCAATTGATTGAGTTTGAATAGTAGGTGCAGCACTTTGTGTGGGAGCAAGGTCTCCTTGTGGTTGTTGGGTGAGAGCGGATCTATTAAATTCAAGTGGAAGTTGAGCTCCATGTTCAAGGAGAGTTTTCAGAAGTGCAGTAGGATAGTGTTTAATAAACTTTTCCATCATCTCTTGGTTATAAGAATCCGCTAGGAAAGTTTGCTCTTCCAGACAAAGTTCATCTTGGTTAACCATGTCAAGATTTTGACTTTGATCTTGATCGCTAGGTTGCCCACTTTGTGTATGATCTTATGTGGGATCTTCATATAGGACACCAATGTCTAGCATGCCATATTGTTGTTTAGCCACCTTTTTCTTTTGGGATCGAGTTGCGACCATACACGATATTTGTGATGAAAGGACTTAAGAAATTTGTGATGAAAGGACTTAGGAAATTTAAGGATGATTGATGAAGGAGGTATAGTAGTGATGGTTTAGAAGAAATTTGATGACTAGGTTGTCTTTGGTATGAACATGAAGGATCGATTCGAATGGCAAGTTGTATGAAAGGATACGACCACCCTGATTTGGATGATAGTTGGTGTTTCAAAGGACAAACTTGAATGTTGATGGAGATGATGGACTCTTAGCTTCTCTCTTAGGCTAATGAAATATGGGATGGACAGAGCTTTGACGCAATTTTTGGACTTTGTGTGGGTAATGACTTGGACAATTGTTTGTGTCTTGACAAATGTTTTTGCAAAGTGTTTGGGGATAGTGATGTGTTTTTAGTCTACTCTTAGCAAGTATGTATCAAACAAAGCAAACACAGTGATCAAATGCATATTATATCAAAGACACTCATGCTCATATACAACATTCTTAAGGCTGGCAAGGACAATAATCATTGAATCCCAATTAGTTTCCCATCTACGCTTACCCAGAGTAGACACTTAGATGCTTGACCCCACTGGCTCCCCTCCACGACACTCACTCCTCGGGGCAGCCAAGCATCAATTCCCATGAAAACTCCTCATGGCGAACTTTGTCTCTACTAAGGGTCGTAAGAATATGGGCCGCTTCAGAGGTCTGACCTCCTGCACCAATGACTAGAAGGTTTTTGGCCACTATGAACAAGGTGTTTAGTAAGTCTTCTCATTAGGAGCTACCCTTCGAAGCTATGCAAGCGCAATTGAGACCTATAGCCCAACGAAGCACCAAGAACTTAGTAGTCACGCAAGCGTGATTGAGATCTCTAAGATCCTACTAAGCACCCAATGTAAGAGTGAACTCTCATATAGCCCCAACCATTAACCCTTTCATAGTCAATGGCCTATTTATTATAGTGAGTTGGAAACTCCAGGTCTGGGTGTACTCACTTGGGTCATTCCCCTCTTACCTTCTCAAATAGCAAGTTGGGAGGGCAGGCCTGCTAGAGGTAAACACACAATCAAACAAGAAAAAGTTGGAGGGTCTAGTTTTCTGATCGTCTAGTAAGACGAGAGCATACTTTCCTACCTTTACGCTTTTCTTGAAGACACATAAGATAATGGTTTATTCCATTTTAATTAATATCTAGGTGCCTAATTTAAATAAATGCACAATATTTGGTTGAATCAGCTAGGCAACCTGCAAAACCACTTGATTAGTAGTTTGAAAAATGGAGTCTTCAAAAAGCGTCCTGCAAAACAACTTGATTAGTAGTTTGGAAAAACAGAGTTTTCAACAAGCATCCTGCAAAACAACAAAATGACCAAAAATATTAATTTCATTTTTTTATTTTTTAGGAATGAATAGAAAAACATGAATAAAAACTTTTTTACTAATGACAAATATGGATTTGAAGAAAGCTTTGATAGGTAAATGGGGGTTGACTAGGTTTTTGCCACTTTCCAAGGGATAGGCAAGCGAAAAATGGAGATTTTGGAGAAGAGATGAAGGAATGGGAAAATTTGTCCAAGAGGGACAAAGAAGCAAAAGTTGGAGATGGATAATATGAGAAAAATCTGGAGGTGATTGGATAAAAGGGGAAAGAGTTATGACAAACTCTAAAAATAGAGAAATATGGGATTTTGGGCTTCAAAAAGTGGATTTTTGGGATAAGGCCCCAAAGGAAGAAAATGTGGAAAATGGCAATGCGGAGAATCTGGTGGAGTTTGTGGAGTCAAGATAAAGAAGATATAGCAAAAAAACATAAATTTTTTTTATTTTTTATTTTTCACTTTAGATTTAATAGAGCAGACAAAAACCCTAGATTTAACATAGCAGAAACCTTAAATTTAACAGAATAAAAAAATGTCAAAGGTCTGGATTTCTGATTGTCTAGATAGACAAGAGCATAATCTCTTACTTTCACACTTTCCTGCGGTCAGACATATTATATTTAAACAGAGCAGATAACAGGAAATTAAAAAAAAGAAATGCAGACTACAGTTAGCGCCTAAAAATTTCAGATAGATTAACAAAGCAGACAATAGCACTAAATAAATAGAAAAGTGTCAAAGGTTTGGATTTCTGATTGTCTAGATAGACAAGAGCATACTCTCCTATTTTCACACTTTCCTACGGTCAGAGCATACAGTCGCGCTAAACAGAATAAAAAAGTGAAAGGTCTGGATTTCTGATTGTCTATATAGACAAGAGCATACTCTCCTACTTTCACACAGATTATAATTAAACAGAGCAAATAACAGATCGGATAACAGGAATTCAAATTCCCACAAAAACACTCGCATTAATCGCAGAACTATCGTGCTGAAACTGAAACTGAAACTGAAAAAGAACAGAAACAAAAATGCAACAGAAACAGAAAAGAAGTTGTTGCACCGAAATATAGAGCCGCTATTCTGGAACCTGCAAAAAAGATTTATTTTTTTTGCAGTTGCGCTATTCTGGAACTTGCGTCTCACAACTCACAAAAACCTAAAAAAAAAATTAGTTCTTAGGGACGTGGGTCCCACCGGGCGTGCCAAAAAGAAGAGGGGAAAACAGATTTGAAGGTCAAATGATCAAAACATAACGAAATAAACATGCAGAATGCTAAAATATCATTAAAAGACCATTTCACCTTGCTATTTTACCTTCTCCTTCGAATTGAGCTTGATGAAGTGAAGGCACCCCTTGATAATGCTCCACTTGATGTGCTCCTTTTGATTGCTGGATGTGGATGGCTCTCCAATGATGTGCACAACATGAAAGGGATTTCAGGAGGATGATAAGGATGAAAATGATGAAGCTGCCAAGATGATTTCCTAGGCTCAAAAGGGTAGCATAAGCTTACTGAATTTCGAGATGTTTTGAATGAAGGGATGGAGCCCTATTTTATAGGAAGAGGAGAGGAAAATGAATGGCTAGGATGAATTCAAGATGAAGGGTTAAGATTTACTTGTGAGCTCACATAAGGTCCAAGAAAGGGTGTGGAGACCAAGAAATATGCCTTAAAGGCATTTCGTATCTCCACACTCCACAAGATGCATTGGAGGAATTAAAAATTCTCCAAAAAAAGATATCATGGGGATTGGAGGAATAAAAAGGAATTAAAAATTCCTTGGGAGAGGGGATGCCTAGAGGAATGTGTGATTTCAAAAATCTTACATTCACCTAGGAAAAGAGCATTTAAAGCTAGTGGCTGGATGGAAATGACAAAGAGTTGACTTTGTGACTAATCATGATGATTAACCATTAACGACTCATTAGGAGGGGGATTAGAGGAAATGTTAGGTGAGATTAATATTTGTAGGAGAATTTGACTAGAAGGGAGAATGAGTGGAGGGAATAAAAAATTAGTAGAATAATGTTAAGTGAGTTTAGGGAGTTTCTAGAAGAATGAATTAAGAAAATGATTTGTAGGAATCGTGTAGGTTAACTAATTAATTGAAATTAATTAGCTAAGAGGAAGATTTGTGAAGATTTGATTTTTTTAGAAGAATAAAGAAAGGGATTGATTTATTAAATAAATCAATCATATGCTATAGTGACAATATTAATTATATTTAATTAATATTGAGAAGAATTTGAATTAACATAATTAATTAATTAATTATGTGAGGAATTAAAAATAATTAAAATAATTATTTTTAAGTGTCTACAGTATGTTTATATAGCGGTTTGAAAAACCCATTCGAGAGTATGATGGGAGAGATGATATCCCCAACGCATCCCAATTAAAAGTACCTCTGTGGGGTGATGAAATCCCCAATCAAAGATACCCCTCACTACGTGGAATAAAATAAAATTGGATGTTGTTGTCACCTCCTTCCTTTCTCCCAAGACCCCGAAGGCAGGTGGAAAGTTAGTTAATGCAATGGTAGGTCCACCCCAAACACGATAAAAATTATTTACCTTAAGAAAATCAAATATGATTTAATCTAATTTGCAACCTAATTCACATTCATTTTATAGCCCAGATTGAGGTGTTGAATACGCATGTGCATGTCCATTTTAAACACCAAATTGAAATATGAAGGCATGCATGTCAATTTTAACCATTGTTGATTTTAAGCCCAAATCGAAGTGTTATATATGCATGTCAATATTAGCCAATGTTCATTTTAAGCACCAAAAGACGAAGTGTGAGATTATGCATGCATGTCCATTTTAACTGCTGTTGATTTTAAGCACGAAAAGATGAAGTGTGAGATTATGAGTGCAATTGATCTAATACTAATCCGATCCTTTCTGTAAATTCAGCACAGGCTGCAAATAGATGATTAGCAGTAAAATCGAATCAACAGAAAATAGAGAATCAAAAATTGACAGAAACAAATGCGTGACAATACCTGCGCGATTGCATGATTTTGTATGGCCAGTTACGTGATTTTGTAAGGTCGAATGCATAATCATAACAGGTCGATTGCATGACAATAATAGATCAACTCCATGACGATAACATGGCAATTGCATGACAGAAAGACAGATAACACAAATAAAAATAAAAATAAAAACTAAACACGATCAGAAACCTGCAAAACCAATTGTGAGGCCCTAGCTAAATCTCTCATCATCCATTCAATATTAATTAGATCATATTTAACTTGATATTTAGAGAACTAAGTTGTTATATCTATCAAAGGTTGGTTGATCTTCCCAATCTTGTATTTGTTTTTCTGCTTGGAGAACCCTTTGATAGCGTTTGGCCTGTCTTTTTTGTTCCTTTGTCCTTGTAGCGCCTGAAATCTTGAATTGTACCTTTCGTGCCATAAACTGTTATAATAAAATCATGCAATATAAATAATCTGTTTCCAGATTTACTCAATTTTAGATAGAATTAAACAGATTAGAGAACATAAAGGATATAAAAATAAAAATAGCAAAACAACAATTTTGTGCAAATGCTTGATCTGGAAAGGGCAAATGCGTGATCTGGAAAGGGCGAATGTGTGACCCCATCAGGTCGAATGCATGACCCCAAAGGGTCAAATGCATAGCACTGTCTATGCGATTGTGTGATGATGTAAGTGCAATTACATGATGAAAAATCTATTCTCAAAATCCGTGCAAAATCTGTAAAAAATGAAAAAAACCGTACGACATGCAAAAATTACATAGAGAACAAAGAAGGTAAATTAGCTGTTTTTCACGTTGGGTTCACCAAAATGTAACATGTAAAATTCATTTTATAAAATATCAATTAAAATCAAAGGGAAATCACGAATCCTTATCTAATCAAAGAATTCTAACAAACAGACAATGAAATAACACAATTTAGCAAAATATGAACTATAAATGAAATCAATTAAAGACTCCCTATTTCGTGACTACGTATAACTTCCATTGCTCTTCTCTTCTTTGTGGTATGATGGCTCTCAGATATTGTGCTGGCAACTTGCAAGTGACACAAAGATTCAAAGTTTGTGATTATTGAAAATGGAGATTGAATGCTCAATTTATAGAATTTTGGAGAAGATTGATTGAAAGGTGGAACAGATTGATCAAGAGGTGGAACTCAGGTGAGCTCACATGAAAATTGATAGTTGAACTACTGACTTGGAGGTCAAACAGAATAGATGGAATAGATTAATTGAGTCAACTGATTGAGAAAAAGCTAACTGAAAGAAGAAAAAGAATGATTGGAAGAAATAAAGAAGATGACAAAGAGAACTAGAAGATGGAAATAGAGATTGGAGAGATAATTGACTTAATTAATTAATTTAGCATGTGCTTGCACTTTGACTTGGATTTTCAATTTAATCTTTGCATGAGATTTTAATTCAAATATTGAATTTATTTTAAAATTCAATTTAGTATTTGAATATATTTAGAACTTGACTTTGATTTTCAATTTGGTTTTTGAAATCATGCAGATGTAATTGAATTTAGAAAAAATTAGAAGAAATAAGAAATTAAATGAAATTAGAATTTGGGGATTTGGGGATTTGGGGATTTGGAAATGGAAGAATTAATTAGTTAATTAAATAATTTAAAGAAACTATTTAATTATTTAGAAATTGAATTTAATTAAATAATAAAAATTATTTAATTTAAAAGATAAAATCACAATTAATTAAATAATTAGTATTTAGAAAAGGGTTAATGATTAGATGATGATAGGATTGAGATAGAAATTGAGAATTAATTTATTTAAATAATAAAGATTATTTAAATTGGGGAATTAATCATAATTAATTAAATAACAAATATTTAATTAATATTTAGAAAATGGTTAAAATGATTAAATGATGATAGAATAAGAAATAGAATAATTAGTAAGATGATGAGGAAATATGAAATTAGAAGAAATAGTTAATTAAATTAATTAAATAATTAAAGAATTATTTAATCAATTAGAGGAATAATTAGTAAATCATCAATGAGACATATTTAGGTGTCTACACAGAGTTCTCTCTGCTGGAATAGTAAAACTTGTACCCAATCACCATTGAGGCAAATTTGACATCATACTCCAAAATGTCATTGATTGTCATGGCTCTTTTGTCGAACCTCAAACTAGTTGCATCTGTGACAATCTGGTTCTTTACCGATGTGAATGATGGTAGCTCACTAGATGAGCACAACCTTGTTACACCCTGAATAGCATTCTTGGTGATCTTGAATGGCCTATTCAACCACATAAATTCACCATGCATCCTACTAAGTACGTATTGAACTCATTCTTGTCCATCGAACATCGTAAATTTGGCGAACTGCACAAAACCTTTATCCTCAGCACTTGGAATTTCAGTTTTAGCCTAAAATTTTCATTGATCAACTGCTTGTTATAGACATTCAACATGTGTGAGCTTCCCAATTCCTCAATGTTGCAGTGTGTGTAAACCCTAATATCTTTGATGTGCAAAATACCTTGTGGAACTGATGAAAATACACTCTTCATATCATCTTCCATGGATATAAATGGGTGTTTCTTAAAGTCTGGTCGAGCTCTCTTGGTGATATCTACGACTAGTGGGGTTGTAGTTCTAGAAGCAGTGATTTCAGAAATTTTAAACTTCAAACTTGAAAAGTTTCAGCGAAAAATAACTTGACCACCAGATTTAGGAAATTCGTGTGGAAAATCTTCTTCATGCTTTGATCTTTGAAAAATTCTGCTTGTAGAGCTCTCTTCTCTTCTTCTCTTCTAATACTTCCACTTTGCCCTAACTTTTAGGTGTAATAAATGCACTTTGCCCTAATACTTCTGGATACCTGACATACATAGACAATTCTTTAAGAAATCTTTTGCGGATCTTCAATTTCGTCAATCTCTTCCGGAAATCCTTCGAAAACATCTGCACCACCATAATTCAACAACTAACAATATACCAATCTTTTGGCACCAACATCTGACAGGGGAGAAAAGATCTTTATGAAAACTCCCCTTAGGCTAGAGGCCTCAATCTAATTCCCGGAGGAATTTCCAGCATCGCAATCAGGTACGGATCTGTTTCCAGTATCTGAATCACTCTTCTTGACCCATGTGTTCTTCATTTGGTCTCTAATCTCCTCCACTTTCACTTTCCCCTTTTCATCTACCTGCACATTCTTGTCTATCGAACTGTTCCTATTCACATTTCTACTTCTATAGAATCTTGCAGTGTGACCAGATTTATTACAATTGTAGCATACAACATTTCCTTGTCTAGGACTGAAATTCCCTTGATTTCCTCTTGATCTGCACTGGTTAGCAATATTTCTAAACCTTCCACATGCATAACATCTGACATTCCTTCTATTTCAAAAGTTATTCATCATACTTCTGCATTAATTTGACTTATGTCCTGTAATATGGTGAAAAGTGATGAGAGGAGATCAAGTGGAAAGCTTTACCCTCAAGAAATGAGTGAAAATTTCACAAAGGATTCCCTTAACTTCTCATGCACATTACATTTAAAAGAGGGGGTTGAATTCACTAGATCCAATCTCAATGAAAAGAGATTGAATGGTAAGTGAATTGTAGGGAATTCACAATAAATTTGGAACGTAAAGTAACCCTCTTTTAAAATAGACAAGTTGAATTAAGCGAATTGAGATTGAGTGTAAAGATGACAAAGAAATGATTATATCTTCAGATAGAGATGCAAGATGAAGCTATGCACCTGGAATTAGCAGTAAGATGTCGAGATGAAGCTCCCCTGCAAATTTGAACAAAAATTGTTGGGACCGAGTTGAAAGTGTACTTGGTCCTCCAAAAAATCTGCGTACTGAAAAGGGTTTTTCGTCTTTGAAAATGGAGTCTAAACCTAAAATTATAGTTGCACACCTACAACCTGCACATAGAAAAGAGAGGAAATGTTGTTGGGATTAGGGGTTTACCTTCAGGTCAAACCTCATTTTGGAATTAACCAAGTGCTTGAAAATACTTGCAAGTACATGAAAGGAAATGTCTGAAGTAGGATTAACCTCAAGAGATGATGTAATTGAAATGTAGATAGATTTGCTTGAAAGGATATCTAGAATTGAATGTATTGAATGTTGGTAGGGATCTCCTCTTCAATGATTGAATCCTTGACTTGAATGCAACACCTAGCATTGAAAGGAGACTTGAAATACTCAATACTTGAAAGGATGCTTAGATGCTTGAATGCTTGAATGTTCGATGATGATAATGCTTGTTCACCTTACTTTCTCTTATGCTAATGGGAGGGGAAAATTCTCCTTATATACTTGCCAATTAGGGGTATTTAACTAATTTTTCGTCTTAGGCCGACATAGGAAAACTTTTTCCCGCTCATGATTGACAAGCCCAATGCACAATTTGAATGAAGGGAGCCCAAAATAAGGCAGGGATAGGGGTTCCACACCCCTTTCCTAGGGGGGACAGGGGCGCCATGCCCCTATCCTGCCCTAATTCGGGATAGAAAGTGAGAACAGGTAGTGTGGGGTGCAAGAAAATGCAAGTTTCAGGTGGTATGAGCATGTCTCGAGTCTCCAATCAGGATTAGGGATTCGTCCACCAATGCGAAGACCCAAATGCGGTCAAAAATTGCAAGGTCATAATTTTATGATGCTGCATGTCCATACTTGTTGCATTTAAAATATTGACTAGAAAAAGATGGACCATTCCGATTTATTCTATTTCTGCATTGACTAGCCATATGACCAAATTTATTGCAAACAAAATAGTTACCATTTAACTTATGAGCATTAGGTTGCCTTATCGAAGACATTTTAGCTTTTTTCTTTTGATGTTGAGACTTAGGATTGCTTTGACCAGATCTAGAGCTTTCACCTTTCTCAAATCCAAGACTTCTTCTGTCATCAGCATCCTTCTAGCTTTCAAGCATCTCATTAAGTTTGGATGAGTTGATCCTGAATATCTCCTTGTATTCATTAGCAACTTCAAGATCATACCTAAGAAGAAGAATCTTCTTTCCAAATTCTTCTTTGGTTTCATGCAAATCATCCTCTAGTTGGCCAATCTCACAACCAAGTTTGTTGCATTCATCAGATTTGTCTTTCAAGGACTAATTAAGATTCTCTTCATTCTTCTTTATTTCCTCAATTTCCTTGGATAATTTCATTACTATGGATTCCATCTCATGTTTCAAGGCTGCATTCTCTCTTGCAACCTTCTCACATTCCTTTTTGTTCTCTTTCAATGCTTGGTCATTTATGGTTTGGCTCTCTTTCTCCTTTAGTTTATCAACAAGTTCCTTTCTCTTTTCTCTTGACTTGATCAACTGATCTTTCAATGACTAGATGAAGTTCTCAACATCCTTAAGATTCGCTTTCATCTTTTGGACCTCTGCTTAGGATTGATCAATATCCTCAAGTGCCACAACAAGCTGATGTTGAAGGCTACCGAAATCCATTGATTCACCTTCTCGGATCCTCCTCAAGTTGTTAGGCCTCTTCCAAGGAAATAGGCTCTAATACCAATTGTTGGAATCAAGGAACACTGAGAGGGGGGTGAATTAGTGTTCTATAGTTTTTAACATTCTTAACTTGTTCTTTCAACCACTTAATGTGAATGAACAAAAGAGAGATGTAGAAACACAAAGCAATAAGCAACAACACCATAACACCAAGATTTATATGTGGAAAACCCAGTTAAGGGAAAAACCACAGTGGGAATGAGATCCGCAATATAAATATACTCTGTTAGAAGTATAAGAATATTACACTAGGAATGCACACTACCTAGAGCTTACTTCTTAAAAGAATGAAAGGAAACAACCTCAGAAGGCTCACTACCTTACAAAATCTTTTATAAAAGATAATTGGAATGTCTGAATTGAAAAATAGCATCTACAAATGCCAAGGTATAGTTCTGGTTAAGCACAAAACTCTTGATATCACAATGCTCTGCTACACTACCTTGTTTTGTTGTTCTTCAATATTCCAGAGAATAAATCCTTCACTTGCATACATGAAACTTCGCACAATCAATCACTAACACTTTCCACATATCCACCAATATAAAAAATGATCATATCCATCAATGTTTTATATCCGCAACATGAAATTAGGTCTTCTATATGCCAGCTTCAAGAACACTATCCAAATAATGAAATGCGCATGCATAGTCGGCTCAATCCGAACTCCAATGCATATGCAGACCAAAATGAATTATCCACATGCTTCCCAAATGTTGGCTAAACATACTCGAACACAAAATCAATCACAAAAATTACTCCATCAATTCCGCACAATGATCAACTATCCAAGTTGTCCATACCACATTGTTCAACCAAAAAACCTGTGCACCAGATCTTTTAACTCACACAATAATCATCACCGGAGGCTAATATTATAGAATAAGGTACTCCATATATCTAACTATCTTCCTATAGCTCTGCAACATAAAATATTGAACCGAAATGAAATGCCAACCAAAATACTGCATTCTATCGGATACTCTATTCTAACTCACCAGACTTAACCAACTCTTTATTTTGATTTCCGATAGGATCAGGTCACACACTGAAGATAGGATCTCTGACTAGAGTTGTCATCAATGACAACACTAGATGATCTTTAAAGTGTCTCTTGCCAACACCTTCCTCTAAGAGCACACACTTTAAGGCTAAACCTTTCTTGGAGATTTCATCAAAGGTACTCAAACATTGACAAGTCAAAGGTTTAGATAATTTAGGTACCAAGTTGTATTGAAATAACTCAACTTGGTGTGGTTCTGGTAATGTCCCAAGGTAATTTCTTGATGAGATGTCACCACCTTTGGAGGAAGTTGGTGAAATTTTCTCCAGGCCTTTTCTTTGTATTGCACAAGTCCATCATAGAAGCATCATTCTCAATATTATAGGCATAGTGAAACACAAACTTTTCTGCCAGGTCTGGGAAAGACTTGATGGAGCCATGGGGTAAGGTGGAAAACAAGCGAGGGCATCCCCACTAAGACTTTTTGGGAAAAGTCTTCTAAGGAAGATGTAACTATAAGAGACCTCTTGGCATAGGATGTAAAATTCACAGACATGGTCTCTAGGATCACCCCTACCATTGTATTTTTCAAAATTGGGCATCTCAAAACCTAGAGGGTAAGGTACGATTGAAATGGAAGGGTCGTACAAACAAGGATATATTTCCTCAAAAGCATAAGGTATTTTGTTTTTCCCACTCTTGAAATTTTTTATAAGATCCTTCATGTCCTGGATTTTCTTTAGAAGGTCAGATTGTTGATTGGGGACATGAGGGACATAATGACCCGTGTTAGACCTAGGGATTTGATTGGACGAGGATGGAATACCACCACCACCAATATATTGATATGAAGAATGAGGAGGTTGCAAAGTTTTAAAAGGTCGTGACACTTGAATGGTGCTAACGGAGGGTAAGCTAGTATTAATGTAATTGGCGGAATTGTGAAGGGGTATGGATGACCTTGGGGGATTAGAAATGTTTGAGGGAATAGAGACCAGATGATGAACTTGGAAAGCACTAAGGGGGGGGGGGGGGGTGAATCAGTGACACCAAAAATAAAACTACTTCAAACACTAACCAGTAGATGAACTTAACAAAACTTTTAAACACAATGCATGTGATTCCAAATGATATAACAACATACACAAAAAGTAAAACATCCACCATAACACAAGTGTTTGTATGTGGAAAACCCAAATAGGTAAAAACCTGGTGAGATGGAACTCACAAGTTAACTATCTATAGTAATAGATAACTTATCAGTTAAGGTCTATAAAGTGCTCTGCTAGGAGTGAATCTTGTTAGAGATCCCAGAGCTTTATTAGAAGCTTATACCCTGTTAAAGGTAGTACCCTGTTAGGAGTAACCTCAGTGGAGGATTTATGAATCCAATTTAATAGATCGCCCTGTTAGAGGATTTATACATTGAAGCTTGTTAGAGCTTACTCGATTAGGGGATTTGATTCTGTTGTAATTGTTAGAAAACAACAAGATTGGTTTGATCTGTTTGAGTAGCACAATACTTGCTTGATCAGATGTTGAAACGATTATTGAGAATACCATCTCTTTTGAAATTCATATTAACTCAGGGACTAAATCAGTTGAGAAATAACCAGTTACAGCCTGAATGGCTTCCTTAGTTATTGTGTGAGTTCTCTCTAAATAACTCATTGTTGTGACCATGAAGATAATCATGAAAACTATGCAAAAAGGTCCTATGTTTCAACAAGAGTTTCCAATTAATGTATAAAAAAAATTGATACTTGAGGAGTTGTTTGTAACTAGGCTTCTTCTTATTGACTTGACGGTATATGGACTTCTTAGGATGTTTGAGTGACTTGGTGTTATGATGCATGAAGAAAACTGACTGAAAATGTGAGTAGGGTGAAGATGCCAAAGTAGGGCAGAGACACTGAAATAGTGGAGGTAGAGACACCAAAACTCAGAATTGATAGGGCAGAGATGTTGAAGGGAAGGTTTGATAGTTTAACGTGAAATTTTGATTAGGAGATGGTCAAATTTGGTCAATTTGGGAAAGTGTTTGATTGTTGACTACTCTTGGCAAGAAAACACCAGATGATGAATACACATTGGCCAAGGAAAACACTTAATGACAAGCATAAGAGTGATTGGGGGCCTAGATTAGCCCAAACAAATTTTACTAGTATAACACACAATGAAGACATGCATAAATCATACAACTTAGGCTGGAAAGTGGAAACCATTTGATAGGCCTCTCGCACAAAGCAATACCTCAAACAGGCAGACAGATAGAGATTTTGGTAGCACTGGTTCCCCCTTACAGTGCACTCACTTCTCGAGCATGCTAGATTCTCTTACCCCAAAGATCCAAAGGTCTATTATATGAGGAATTCCTATCTCATCTCGAGTGGGTACGTGAGAGGTATCTTCGGGGTATGATCTGCATCCCTTGCACCATCAAATGTGGGATTTTAGCTACTACAACAAGGTTATTAGTGTAATTTCAAGGGATGAACAATCCAAAGATGGATTCTCAAAGCAAGCCACTTAAGGCTTTAATTGATCTTATCGGTGTAGAGGGGGCCTCCACCATACGTCGAATTCACTCAGCACTCCAGCCGCTTGACCAACATATTTATATAGTGGCTTGGAAAACTCGCTCAAAATTGCACTAGGAGAGTCTATATCCCCGACATGTCCCAATTCAAACTACCCTTGTGGGGTGATGAAATCCCCAATCAAGAATAGCCCTCAACAACGAAAGAAAAATGTGGGTGTTGTCAATCACCTTTCTCATCACCCAAGGTTTGCGAAGGCAATGAGATAGGAGAATAGGTGTGACAGTGGGTCCATCCAACACAAGTGCAAGTGCACCAAGAACATAAAACATAGGTTAATTTTAATCCCACATGATAAGGTTTTCTAATCTAGAAATGCAACAAAAACAAACTAATACTAGTAAGAAAATGATGTCTTTGACAAGCGAGCTGCAAAAACATATTAGTAGTTAAATTTTTTGTCTTGGACATACAATTAGGACCTGCAAAACTCAAAATTGGATCAATAGTACCAAACCTTAACTACCTCAACGCAGATGCCAAAGTATAGGCGTAGACATTGAATGTCTGTGTAGACTTTAAACGTCTAGGCAGACACTGAAGTAGGGCCTGAACCTACAGGGAAAATTAAAAACTATGAAACAAAAAACTTAATATTTGAAATTCAAATTTTGGGCAGGAGAGTTCAACTACGGAGACGTTGAATAAAAACACAAACATTGATCATCTACGCAAACGTCAAACCAGATAGCTGCAAACAACGTTAACTTGGAAAAATTTGAAAATTCAAATTTTTAAATCTAAGCGGGAAAATGATCAAAGCGGAGACGTCGAAATCTAGGCGCAAACGCCAAAGTGTAGAAAAAAAAAAAAAAAAGAGTTTCCCTAATCTGCTAAACTACTGATAAATTCTCGATTGTTAGAAAAATAAAATTTGCTAAGCTAATGTTTTTGCTCTTTTAAAACCAATATTAAGTGTTTTTGTGCCTTTTTAATTGATTGAAATGAAAACAAGACAAAAACTAATTAGAAAGCTAACTAGAGCGGAGACGTCAAAGAATATCGTAGACGCCAATTTGCAACCTGCACGTAGAACAAAGCAGGAATTTTTTTAAAAATCAAGGCAGAGACATTGTTTCTAAGCGCATACATTGAATCAGCGAAGTGGAGACGTTGAAATGTAGACGCATACGTTGTTCCACTAACCTGCAATAAAAATCCTTCACAAATCCAAAAATTTGTTAGTAGCTAGGGATGTGGGTCCCACTGGGCATGCCAAAATGAAGTCAAGAAAATGGTTAGAGGAATCAAATGCATATATATTAATCATAAAAAACATATAAAATCATAAAAAAAATGCAAATGAGAAATCTTATACCTTCTTCTCCTCCCTTAGATTGAGACTTTGGTGAAGTTGAGGATGTGCCCCTCCTCAACTTGTTTGGATTGGCTCCAAGATTAGGTGTGGATTGCTCTCCGCAACACAACAACAATAGCTAGATGGGTGAGTGGATGAATGATTTGAAATTGCTAGTGTAGGAAGCTAACTTAACTACAGTGATGATACTATGAAGGTGATTTTAAGCTTATACTAGCAACATGTGAATGCACAAATGATGGATATGAAATGAAGGGGAGGAGACCCCAATTTATAGATTCGAGAAAGGAGAAATGGAGGGCCAAGATTGATTTGGGATGAAGGACCAAGATTGAAGGAAAGTGATGGAGGGGATTGAGAGGACAAGGTGTGGGATTCAAGAGATTTTTCATCAAGGCATTTATTGTCTCCACACACCTAGAGGTACATGGAGAAGAGATCCCTAAGAACAATGAGAAAATAAAAAAGGAATTTAAAATTCCTTGGGAGATGGCAAGAGAATTAAAAATTCTCAAATAATGGATTGCATGGGAGAAAGCGGAGAGATAAATGAATTAAAAATTCCTTGGGAAGTGAGGGAGCATGGGGAAATGGAGAAATTTGAAATCCTTGAAATGACCAAAGTTGGTGTATTTAAAGTTTTGGAAGGTGAGAGGGGACAAACCATTTATAGTGGACTTATTCCTAATCACGAGCATTAGGATTGTGTAAATGATTAAGATGGAGATTAGGTGGGCTAATAGGGAATTAGAGAACAAGTGGATAATTTAGGAGGATTTGACAAGAGGAGAGAGAATGAGTGGAGGAATTAAAAATTAAAAAATAATAATAAGCATGCTTCTAGAAGAATTAATTTAAGTGAGGATTAGAAGAAGTGATTTGTAGGAATCACGCGACTTAAGTTAATTAATTAACTTAAAGGGATTTAGAAGAATAAAAGATTTAAGACTTTAGAGGAATGAATAAATAATTAATTTATTGATAAATCAATTATTGGACTATAGTGATAGTATTAATTAAATTAAATTAAATTAATTATGAGAGGAATGGTAATAACATAATTAAATGAATTAACTATGTAGAAAGGATAAATTAATAAAAATATTTAATTTAATTAATTTTAGATGTCTACAAATATGACTGGATTATGTTTGACTAGAATGGTACCTGCTTTGAAGTCTGTAAAGAATGATGAAGTGAACAGATTGATGAGTGTCGTGTCAAGTAAGAGAGCCCTTCAGATTAATAGTATTGTTGATTTGGTAATTAGATATGCGATTATGGGAATCTCATATAAAGTGTATTACAGGAATTGAGAAGGTCCATATTCTTCCACGACAGTATATGTGGCCTATTAGAATCTAAAGAAAGAAAATGTTGATTATGATTCGTGTGAATTGTTGAGATGACAGTTGTTGGACAACCTCTAACTAACGAAGATTGAGATGTACCCCTTCCGATATGAATCTCTTATTGTTTGCTTGGTATTCTATTTTCTCAATGCTTTGTTTGGAATAAATAATATTGCATGGAGAAGAGTTGTTACCATTAGTGCTCAGATTAAGGAATATTTGGAGAGTTTGAATGATTGTGATTCTATTTGTCACAAGTTATGTATGGATATTTGGAAAGAGATGGTTGTGAGGAATCAGATTGCTTCAAAATTTGTTGAATGGTATAAAGATGATATTACTTTCTTAGTTGACAAGGACAATTATTTCATCGAAGTTGTTATTCCAAGGACTTAATGGGTGGCTAAGCTTCCTTATGAAGTGTTAGAAGATGAATGTATGAACATTATAGATACAATTTTTAAAATGTCAAAAGATTTGAATGAAGAAATATTTGGAACATACGATGAGATTATGGAAAGATATGTTGGAAAGAAATATAACAAAGTTGAGTATGTGCTAAAAGGCAAGAGAGAAAGAAATCATCTGCAGAAGCTTCTTCTTCTACATCTAAGGTGTTGAAATCTAAACATGTGAGAAAAGTGTGTGCAAAAGAAATGATTGTAGAAGGTGATGAGGAAGAACCAGAGAATATTAATGTGCAGAAGAGTGTTGTAACAAGAAAGAAGGTGATTGTTTCCCCTATTTCTTTTGAAGATTCATTTTGATGTTGACAAAGTGCTTGGATTCCTTGGGAGATTAGATTCTCTGAATAGTGTTAGTGAATTGTATCTCACTGTTCCATCTTATGATCAAGATACCATTAAACAAACATGTGTAACATATTTGTTCTGGAATAATCTTGTTCCTACTAGTGTTGTTGATGTTGTTCAGGAAGTATTGATAGAATTGTTAATTGAGTGTATGGATATAGTTTCTAATGATGTTAGTGATTCAAGTGAATCTTGTACAAAAACAAACTTGATAGAGAAAATGACAGAGAAGTGCCTAAGGGCACATCATGACCTTAAGCTTAATTTGGTTTGTTTCATAAAGATGATGGATAGTGTTGTATAGGTATTGCTTAAGGTGGCCTCTCTTTGAAGTTTCAATATGCATAAAATCAAATGTTACAATTCTTAGATCAATATACATAGTTACATCTTTACATGAAAGGAAAAACTAGAAGAACATGAGAAGAGAAAGAGAGATATGCTCTTAAGTCCAATCTTTGAGTCCAAGTCCATCGATCCCCAATGATGGTTGGTAACCCCATCCAACCATGTGAAGCTCTTAGGTCCACTCTCCGTGCTCATGGATATAAACACATGGTCCAAATAGTTGTACAACATACAAAGGAGGGATAGAAAGCTTACACAAATGCAAAACATGGAGCATGCACCCAATATGAAGAACTCAACCAAACAAAAATCATAATGCACATCAAGATAAGAGATACCATCAACTATACATCATCATTCTTATAGAAAAACATCAAATAAGAAAGGTACTCTATGTTAGGCCCAATATGGAAAGCTAATGTACTGAGAGGGGAGGGGTGAATCAGTACTCCAAAACTTTTCTTGAATAATAACTTTACTGTTATGCATAAACAGAATAGTGCAGTAACATAAAATAAAGTTAAAACACATAGATAACAATCATACATGATTCACTCCATAACACATATATTTTGGTCACGCAGATACTCTTGGTTAGAGAGAAAAACTGTGGTGGGGATGGCACCCACAACTTCACTACTGCAATAATAAAGAGTGCTCAGTTAGAGCTGCATTTTAGTTGTTTCTGATAGCTTACCCTATTAGGAGTAACAAGATCTGATAGATCTACCTTGCTAAAGGATTTTACAACATTTATTCTAAATGCTACACCTAGTTAGAGGCTTTACAATTTATAGACTTGATTAGAGTCTTTTGCCCTATTAAAGGTTTCTCGTACAACTTCGCAATATTACAATAAAATCATTACAAATATCTGCAACTTTACATCTGGAATGTTATAGCAAATTCTATGTGCTCAGAATAGATTACCTTGCTTATAGCATACCTCGGTAACCCATATAGTAACTCGGTAACTCCTTCTGTTTACTCTGTTCTTCGACTGTTCTCTGAAAACCTTCCCGGTGACCTTTGTGTCTCTGTAACAGTCTTCTTACACTCATTTATACACCCTTAGCTCATGTCGTCTAAATAGATCTCTTAAGACGGTGATCCAATTCATTGCTTCGATCTTACAAACAAGATTCCTTGAATGAATAACTAAACAAAATATTTCATTGGTTAGATTGATCTTAAAATCATACACAATCTTCTAGTGCAATTTCCAATGTAATAATAGTTAGATGTGCCTCGATCTTGTAACACGTTTTCATATGCATGTCCAGGTTCAATGTATCTGGTAACACGTTACACTCAGTGTATATCAACTCGGTGTGTCATCTTTGTTGCTCGGTAGACATAAAAAGATACTCGGTAGACAGCTCGGTGTATACTACGTTCTGTGACTGCTTGCTTATGTAACCAACTAGACTGTGCATACCGACTTCTCTGTGTATACCGACTGCATGATTCGGTAGTGTTATCCGACTAGAGTATATAGTATGACTTTGAATATAAAAACTAATGGCAACTTGATAAGTAGTAACAATCTCCCCTTTTGACATTAGTTGAGATGTTTGACAATAACTACTTTCAAAGTCATAACTCAAAAATCTATATACTTTGCAAAATGACTATACTTGACAGTATATACAATAGTCAATGAAATAGTATATTCAGATATACTCCCCTTATCATTATATTGTACATAACTCTGATTTTGCATGCTCGGTTCTGTGCTTGTGTGCTCTGCTTACTGTCCTTGGATACTCTGCATACTCTACTCGGTATACTCCCCCTATATACAATACTTTGAATACTACATCAAAACTGTATCACAAAAACTGTATCTCACTCAAGACTATCATGTTACTCCCCCTTTTTGACAAACATCAAAAACTTAATTACCATCCGGGGGTGGTAACTGGTCAAAAATGGATTTATACTTTTTTCGGGTGTCGGTGAGAGCAACAGAGAGTGCATCCTTTACACTTTCCATTAAAGAATTTTGTGCTTGAATATCAGCCAATAGTGATATTAAGCCATTAAGAGTGCTTCCCTCTTGTGTAGTAGATAGGCGTGTAGCTCAGTTAATCTACTCTTGAACTGATAAAAGATGAGGAAGGAATAATGTCTCGAGTGTCATTATATCCATTCTGATCTTATGTTCTTCATTTCTTAGTTCCAATTGTTGAGCCATGAGCTATTGAAGCTTGGTATAAAAATTTTGAACTGAATTGGGCTCTGGAGTCAACTTAGTTAAGAGATCGGTGATCTCTTTCTCAATTGCATCAGTTTTATTCTTAATGTCTTTAATGAATATAGAAAATGTACAAAGTTTCTGGAATAAATAAAGAATGTGCTTGAGTTGAGGGGACAACTCAGTAATGAATTTGACAAGTTTGACTTTGCCAATAGCTAGAGCTTTATGTACCTCTTCTATCATTTTTGCAGTAAGCTCCTTGTCTTTGAGCTTGCTCAAATACTCAGATGCATCAACTCCAGATGTTTCTATTTGATTAAGGATTTCATCCAGTTGAATGTGGATGGCTGCATCAGTTGACACTATAGTTGTAGGTAGCATATCTGATAGCAGTGTCTTCACCTTCTGAAGTACTTTATGTTAGGGTTTCAAGCAGATCCGAAGCAAATATGAACTAGCAATTATATGCAGATTTAAATACAAAAGATAAAGAAATAAAACAGGACACAGATAACACAGAGATTTAACGTGGTTCACCCAGAATGGGTTACATCCACCATACACAACTGTCCAATCTTTCTTATTATCCAGCAAAAATAGTACATCAACCTTACAATGCCTTAAGCATCCCAACCGCTTATAACATGCATTTTTAGGGCAACAAACAAAGTCGGCCTTTTTAGGGTTTTATTACAATGTCGGTTTTCATCAACGAAAAACGGCAAAAAAAAAATTATACATGCTGAGTGTACAATACTTTGCTAATCAGTCGCCACATTTCAACACTTTATTCTTCTTTTATATGGCCATCTTTTTTTCTTGTTCGGCCTTTGCTTTGCATAGTTCACCAAAATCAATGAGTGCTTGCCCATTTAATTTTGATATATCCACATTGGGCAATATTATTGGTTTAGATAAATCAACTTTGAAACTATGCTTTTTCACCTTCTTCTCTTTACCTTTGGTCAGTTGGACCAAGACAATAGCTTGAGAGGTTTGCTGACCCTTGGTAGGTTGCTTGGTAGAGGCTATTGAAATGTGGTGACTGATCAACAAAGTACTGTACACTCAGCACGTACCCTCGCCGGGAGAAAAAAAATTTCGGGTATTTTTTTGATGAAAACCAACATTGTAATAAAACCCTAAAAAGGCCAACTTTATTTTTGCCCTAAAAATGCATGTTATAAGCGGCTGGGATGCTTAAGGCATTGTAAGGTTTATGTACTATTTTTGCTGGATAATAAGAAAGATTGGACGACTGTGTATGGTGGACGTAACCCATTATGGGTGAACCACGTTAAATCTTTGTGTTATTCGTGTCCTGTTTTATTTCTTTATCTTTTGTATTTAAATCTGCATATGATTGTTAGTTCATATTTGCTTCGGATCTGCTTGAAACCCTAACAGAGGCAACACTTTGGTCGTTCCTGGAGCCGCTGTGGTGTCTTTTGGTGTCTCAGCACTAGGTGTCTCAGCTGCTACATTTTTGGTGCTCGAAGGTGCTTGAGAGTTATGGTCTAGAGTAGTATCTTCTCCCGTTGTAGACTTGTGACATTCGGTGCCTTGTGTTGTATCCCGAGGAGCTTCGGTAGAGACAGGTTGATTGATCCATGGATAAGGCTGAACTTGTTCTAAAACAGATTCACTAGACACAAGTTTTGCATATGTAGTGCCTTCTATCATTTCCTGCTCTTGTTCCCCTGTATCCATGACATCTTCATCTATTTGAATAGTGTCAGTCAGGTCTTGTTCGATAGCATCAGGACCTTGCACGGTGACATCAATGATTTCAACTGTAGATTGGTCACCGACATCTTTGATTTTGAAGATTTCCTGCCATTTTGCTTTTGTCTCATTTTCTACGTCAATATATAGCCCATTCATCAGTTTTAAGGCTCTCTATTTGACAAGAAATTTTGAATTGTAGGTTATTAGATGTTCCTTTATTTTTGCTACTGACATATCAAGAAATAGATGGACTAGACTTCTTTCTCTGATTTGTTTTTCTGAGTCCATTGCATATTTCCACCTATTATCAATATGCAAGTAAAGTTCATTTGGAAGTGACTTTACTACTTCCAATGGAGCTAACCGGAACTTTAGAAGGGTGCAGATGACAGCTTCTTCAATTTGTCTCTTCTCATCATTATTTCTAGTTTCATACTTGACATATCTAAATGAACCAAATCCGCCATATTCTTTCAGATTGGCACAGAAGTTTTCAACACTATGTATATTTACCTTCTTGCTCTTGACAATCTAAAATTTGTTTGCATCCTCAGATTCTGTATCACTAGACTCTTTTGCCAAAATGAGTCTCCGAGTAGATTTCTTGTATGTCTTGGTTACCTTGGGAGTAGTAACACTCTTTTGTTTCTTACTCGGTGATGCAGTTGATGCTCTTGTATTAGGTCTCTTTGTTGGAGTTAGTAGAGCCTTTGAAATGTCATGTTTCTTTCTTTTTAACACTTTATCCTTAGGCAGTTCGGTGCTCAGTGTTATAGCTGCCTCTTGAGCTTCATATTCCTCTTCGGTGATGGCAAGAGTGCCTTTGATAGGTGTGGAGGAAGAATCTTCTCTGAATTTCTCCGTTAAAACCTTTATCATCTTTGTTGCTTTCCTTGTAGCTTTGGGTACTACAATGCTCATTTTTACTTTTCCCTTCACTTCTTCATAGGTTCCATACCTCAGCTCGGTAGCATGCCTTGGTAATGTAAGATACGCATCAATTTGTTGTTGTGTCATATCAAAGTCAATCTCATAACCCATAGGTGGCAAAGATGAGTTCTTGGTTCCACAACATTCACATAACAGTAATCAGTGTCTACCTCAAAGCATATGTCATCTTTATATTTCTCCACTAGCTGGGGTGGAATTCGGTACCTGTTGTGCATTTTCTCTTGAAATTTACTAAAGTAATCATCCATTATATCATTGAAGTTATCACCTAGCTTCTTGATAAAGTCATTAATTTGATGGGTGATTGGTCGGTGTAGCTCCCAAACTACTTTACCGACTGATGGAAAGAATTTTTCAAAGTAGAAAAACATGCATACAAGAAGTGAACCAAAATTTAGTGTATTTGTTGAGTTTTTCTTCTTCGGTTTCCTTATTGTGTTCAGATTCTCAAATAGGTTCTTCAGTAACACTTCACATAAGTCAATTTTCATCCCCTTTTTCACAATTTTATAAGCTATGTCAACTGCTGCACAGGGTACACTGTTTTCCCTTGCTGATTGGAAGAAACAGTAACCACTTACTCTAATGGCAAACTTAAGTTCTGCATTAGTGACATTGTTCAGTTTCAGTCCTCTGTAATCAGATTCTACTCCGGTTAAACTGATCAATTCCTTCTGTGATATCATCTTTTGAGCTCGTGCATGATCATAGATAGGATAACCGGTGATCACATGAATGATTTCCTTGGTGATTTTAAATGGTTGCTCTTCTAGCCACATGAAATCATCATGAACTCTGCTCAAAACAAACTTGACCCATTGGGGCTTGAACACACAAGGATAGGTTAGGGCTTCAGTCAATCCTTTGATTTTGATGTGTTCATATTTGTTGTTTAATACACCATCGGTACATAGTTCATCATAGGTGTCTCTTATTTCAACATGATTGAGTTCTTCAACATGACATTTGGTGAAGAATCTCACATCTTCGACTAACAAGACTCGATCCGGGATGAGTGAAAAGGCAATTTCGTCATCCGGTTTGAAGGCGACTTTAGGAGTCAAAGAGTATTTCAGTGAGGGCTTCTCTACATTCTTAACAACAATGGGATCTTGGATCTTGGGCACCATTTAAAATTTCAGGTAAAAACTTAGTAAACTATCCTTAGGGTTTGACGGTTTACAAACGACAGACACTTCACACTCAACAGATAAATCAACAAGATAAGATCGGTAAACGAGCTTAATAGTGTGATGAGATTTGATGTAAATACCTTGAATTCACTTTGAATGAGGTTTGATCACCTTGGAATCACTCTGCTCTGCTCTTTCAAAAACTTGGTAAGTGTAAATGACCGCGAAAATACTTTTAAGTACACAAAATACCTTATCGGGCTCCGTGCGGGTTAGGTCAAAAACATTAAATGCACTCAATTCACCTTTAACCGATTTACTTTCATTTTAACTGAGTAACCAAATTTCCTTCAATTACTGACTTGACAGGCTTCATGTATTCACCGACTTGATAGGTTTCCTGTAAAGTACTTTTGATAGAATTTCAAACTTACTAATACATCTTAACTATGCAGATTTTGAATTTAGTACATAGTAGAATAGGAACTGTTATGATTTTAACCTTCAGAGAATGCAGTCCCTTAATGCCTTTACTGATTAATTTGGAATAGGTGCACCTAACTCGGTAGGTAAGGTGCTTTCTTCATTTGACACAATTTCCTTCTTTTTCCAAATCATCTGTAATTTGCCTTTTATTTCTTCAGTGTCTTTTCTAGGTTGATCTCTGCAATCTCCAACTAAGTGTCCAACTTTGTGACAATGAAAACATGTCATACCAGGATTTCTCCATGATCTTCGGTTGTTCACTCCAAACCTTATAAAACAGTTTGTACTAATATGTCCATATCTTCCACAACATTCACACCATATCCTTGTATTGTAATCCCATGGTACTGCTGCATATAATCGGTAAGGATCTGTGTGAGTTCGGTAACCTCTAGTGTTTGCTCGGTGTGTAGACCACATGTAGTTCTTTTGCTTAAGCCAACACTTCTCAGTACTATGTCCATATCTATTGCAGTTTCTACAAAACCCTTTGAATTTTGCCTTCTGATAATTGTTAACAGACTTTGTCCTACATTGGTTAAATGTGTGACCATATTTATTGCAATTGTAACAATAATCATTGGACTTAGTGACATTCGGTTGCTTACCTTTTTTGATTTGGCACATGTTGGCAGTATGACCTTGATTTCCATAGTAGTAGCAAATAGGTTTCTTTCTTTTGATGTTATTCCTGTTTCCAGCTTGCTTTGATGATTCTCCTCTCTCGGTAGTATGAATTTCTTTCTCGGTAGAGTCTTTTCCTTTGTAACCGAGTCCTGTATCTCTGTTGGGTCTCCTTGTATTCAATTGCTCATCCAACATCTTTGATGCTTCATAACTCTTCTTCAGTGCTTCTTTGGATTTCTTCTTTGTTTCAAGTTCATCGGTCAACCTTGATACTTCAAGTTTCAATGCTTGATTTTCATCATTCTTCAGAATTGCTTCATGATGTGCATAACCTAGTTGATCTGTCATATTTTGTTGAATCCCAGTCAACCTTATGATTTCATCATTTTTATTAGATTCTAAGACTTCAAGTTGTTGTTTCTCTCTTTCTAGATCTCTTTCTTTATCCTTAGCTGTTCTTAATGCATCTAGATTTTCAGTCATCTGTGTGCTGAAATGTTCATGTTCTCTTTTCATTGCTTTTAGTTGATCAGCCAGTGCTTTGTTCTTTTCTTTCAATACTCCAATCATTTCTTCAGTCTCTTCAGATATACTGTTCTCAGATGATGTCTCAATTTGTTCCACTAACTCTTGAGAGTCCTACAAATCATCAGATAATCTTCTTCTTACTTTCAGAGATTTTTGCATTTGCCTTTGCATGTCTGCAATCACTTGATTAGCATGATCCAGCTCTTCTTGCAGATACACAATCCTCCGAGATTGTTTGTAGCCTTCCATTGATAAGATCTTTCTCTTTAGGTAGTTAAACCCTTTTCCAAGATTATAGCTCTGATACCAATTGTTAGGCCTAATATGGAAAGCTAATGTACTGAGAGGGGAGGGGTGAATCAGTACTCCAAAACTTTTCTTGAATAATAACTTTACTATTATGCATAAACAGAATAGTGCAGTAACATAAAATAAAGTTAAAACAAATAGATAACAATCACACGTGATTCACTCCATAACACATATATTTTGGTCACGCAGAAACTCTTGGTTAGAGAGAAAAACTGCGGTGGGGATGGCACCCACAACTTCACTACTGCAATAATAAAGAGTGCTCGGTTAGAGCTACATTTTAGCTATTTCTGATAGCTTGCCCTGTTAGGAGTAACAAGATCTGTTAGATCTACCTTGCTAAAGGATTTTACAACATTTATTTTGAATGCTACACCTGGTTAGAGGCTTTACAATTTATAGACTTGATTAGAGTCTTTTACCCTATTAAAGGTTTCTCTTACAACTTCACAATATTACAATAAAATCATTACAAATATCTGCAACTTTACATCTAGAATGTTATAGCAGATTCTATGTGCTCATAATAGATTACCTTGCTTATAGCATACCTCGGCAACCCATATAGTAACTTGGTAAACCCTTTTGTTTACTTTGTTCTTCGACTGTTCTCTGAAAACCTTCTCGGTGACCTTTGTGTCTCTGTAACAGTCTTCTTACACTCATTTATACACCCTTAACTCATGCTGTATAAATATATCTCTTAAGATAGTGATCCAATTCATTGCTTCGATCTTACAAACAAGATTCCTCGAATGAATAACTAAACAAAATACTTCATTGGTTAGACTGATCTTGAAATCATACACAATCTTCTAGTGCAATTTCCAATGTAATAACGGTTAGATGTGCCTCGATCTTGTAACATGTTTTCATACGCATGTCCAGGTTCAATGTATCTGGTAATATGTTACACTCGGTGTATATCAACTCGGTGTGTCATCTTTGTTGCTCAGTAGACATAAAAATATACTCGGTAGACAGCTCGGTGTATACTACGTTCTGTGACTGCTTTCTTATGTAACCAACTAGACTATGCATACCGACTTCTCTGTGTATACCGACTGCATGATTCGGTAGTGTTAACCGACTAGAGTATATAGTATGACTTTGAATATAAAAACTAATGGCAACTTGATAAGTAGTAACACTCTAGTAACAATAAGCAATCACCAAAAGGAGAGGAAGAAAATCCTCAAATAACAACACTAAGGACAAGGAGGCACCATCAATGAGCAACACTGAATTTTTCATATGGCACAATGTCACAATGCAATAACTAAAACAAGCAAGAAACAATAAATCTCTCAGGTGCTACTCAACTACTGGAAACTAGATACTAGATTGTTGGGTGTAGGAAGTTTCATCATCTGTGCATGAAGGGATGTTACCACATGGAACAAAGTAGTCTTCTCATATGAACCAGGAGACTTAGTCATGCTAGACCAGCACCCCATAGATGGTCACCCCTTCCCAATACATCCTTAGCCTTGTACTATTCTCAAGACATGCAAGGAGCATCCAATTATCTTATTATTAATTTTTTATTCCATCCCAAGTTTTACTTAAGTTATCACTTGTCTTACTCTCCCTCTCTATTGGGTTACCCTGGCAGCCACTTTTGGCCTTGACCCCTAATGAGAGTCACCCCCATGACCCACTCTATTACGTAGTCCTAAGGTTCATCCCATCCACAATGAATGAAAAAATAAATCAAATCCAATTCACATTGAATATCACATACATTTCCATTTCCAATTCAAGGCAATATTGCCTAGATATACCATCGTTTCCACATATATCACATTTACCCAATTGGCCAAAAACATGAAGACAATGGATCTGATTCAATCCCAAATCAAACATTACGTATATAATTATATCATTTCACATAATAATATCACATAATATCCATCAAAATCCTCTTTTTAATCATATCTCAAAATTGACATAAAATTAGGCCCATGACTTTTCCACCATTAAAGACCTCAAGAAAGCTTCAAAAATCAAAGTTCAAGAATCTAAAACATGATCAATAACCATTGGTTCAAATATTAACAACAACACATTCCAATCATAAAATTAGGATTCCCAACATTCTACAAAAAAATTAATGACATAACCCAACCTAGGGCATCATAGTGGGTTTTCAATCAATGCAAATGATACTAGACATGAATCCATTTGGTATATACATGAAAATTATTCTGAAGCCAATTACTTACCAAACAAAACTAATTTTAATCAATAAAGGAGTAAATTGGGAGCAATCAATAAAATCCTATCTCAACATAAGCAAATTTGAAACTTGAAGAAAAGGGCCATACTCAATGGTTGAAAGAATTCTTTGGACAACACAAAGATCTCCCCAAGAGCAATCCAACAAGCCATTGCCCACAAAATTCTTTCATTCCAATCAATCCAAAATCCAAGTGTAGTGTGGGTTTTAAGAGAAAATTACAATTAAAAGACCAAGTGTCAAAAAAATGCTCCAATTACATAATACAAATGCCCATTTCAAAAGAAATAAAATAATAATAAAAAATTTAACCATCACTTAGAAACCAATATTAAAATCCCCAAAATAGCCCAAATACTCGAATTAGGTAATTGCTTTCATATTAAATACACATAAGGCATGGTAAACGTTTAATTATTAAATTGTCATGATAATAATAAAATATCATTAAAATGGGGTGACCCATGTAATGCAGTGGTTAAAACACTTGCTTGGTGAAACCACTACCAAGGTTTAAATCTCCATTGGGAAGCCATGCTCATAGGCTTTGTGCTTTCACTTGGTTGGCAGGCTTGTAGATTTGAACAATAATAATGTTCAATGCCTTAAAAAGTGCCCCTTACCGATCAAAAAACAAAAAACAAAAAATAAAACATCATTAAAGTGGGGTTGACCTCGTAGTGCAACAGTGAGTTGCAATTAGTGTTTATACTATGGTCTTAGGTTTGATTCCCATCTAGGTGTGGTCTACTGAAGGAGTACGATTTGGAGTCAAAGGAGGTCTACCTTGATTGACGATGATAGTTGTGCTATTGTTATCTCTATGCGATGCAAGTAGATGTGAGGACCAATGATGAAGAGGTCTGAGGTTGATCAATGGAAGACAAATCATGATACCTTGCAAGCTATCATGGTGGATGGTAGATGTGTTTTGATGCATGGAGGGAGAGTTTAAATCTCAATGAAAGGTGACCCATAAAAGTGCCTAGGTGTGCTATGGGATACAAGGAAGAAAGTAGATGGAGGTCAATAGATGGAGATGGACAAAAGAAAGAAGAGTTTGGAGGATGAATTCAAGAAGGGGGAAGGGAAATAGAAGGAGGAAAAAAATAGAGAGAAGATAGAGTAGAACAAAGGAGAGGTGGAAAAAAAAGAAGACAAAGAGGAGCCAAAGTGGAGTGGAGGAGAGGCAGCAGGAGTGGAGGTAGAATAGAGTGGAATGAGGCAGGGTGAAGAAGGAGAGATGACAAGGAAAGGAGGAGAGATGGAAGAAGAGGAGGCAAAGTAGAGTGGAGGAGATGGGGTGACTGAGAGAAGGAGGTGACAATAGAGAATAAAAGACAGATTGGAGGAGGAGATGAGGTGACAAAAGAGAGGAGGCAAGGGAGGAGACAAAGTAGAGGTAAGTGACTCCAGGGTAGGAGGAGGAAAAAATCATGGGGATGGGGTCCCCCATTGTGGCCCTACTGGTTCAAAGCTCCAGTCAAAATTGATTACCGACCAAATAAATAAATAAAACATCATTAAAATATTAACATGCAACAAAAAATTGCAATTAAGCCCAAATGAACAAACAATCTTTACAGGTTGACAACACATGATGGTTGGGGTTTCCTAAACACTACTAACTTTAGTAGTCGGGTCTCAAATATAAAAGTACAAGGAAATCATCCTTATCAAGAATTGACAAGTTTTGGCTCAAGGTTATTTTGGCCAGTGCGCTATCTCCTATTAACCACAATTAGGGAAATCAACATGCTCAAACTTATGGAGTCAAGTGGAGTCAATGCCCTATACTCGCATCAGTCAAACAATATTACAAGTACCTTTGCATGTTCATCATAACCCAAGTATGTATAATAAATATATAGATATGTCCCAATCAAGATCAACATAATAACGTGGTTAGTACATCATCATATAATCATGTCAAACTGAACATGATAAACTATATAATCAAACATGTATATCATCAATTGCATTGACAAAAAATTAAAATCTTTAAACATAATAAAATAACATAAAATATCACTTTCTCCATTTTGAGAATTAATTTGATTATCATTACAATTTACCACTAAAATCAATATGTTAAAACATGATATTTTCAAATTGGGCAATGGCGGAATTCCTGGGGAAGGCAGATTTCCAGGGAAACTGTTGTTCCTCTGGGATCGGATCTGGCAAGCATGTAGGAGGTCAGACATCTCAAGGGTCAAAAGAGGACCAGGAAAAAGCAAAACTAGGAGAAGAAAAATATTTGATCCCCGGGGACCCACACGACATAGGAAAAAGGAAAAAATGGTCTTCACTCTTTGGAGTGAAGTCGTTGGTTAAATCTGGGCTTCCGGAAGTAACAAACATTTCAGGTCCCGCCTCTGGTCTGGTCGCTATTTCCATTCCGGACAAAGTGGTTTATATGACTGTAGCTGGCCTATCTATGACATTAGTGGGACGATTCTTTGGCTTTAGTCCTAACATCGATGATGTTAGGAATTTCATAAGGAGAAGTTGGATTGTAAAAGGACAAGTGGAAGTGTTGCCTAGAGGGTTTTTTACCTTCGCTTTCAACTCTGAAGAAGACATGAACAAAGCTCTTTGCGAAGGCCCCTGGATGTTTGGCAAGTCTTCCCTGGCTCTCCAGAAATGGGCCCCGAATCTCGTCCTGGATGAATCCTTCTTCGTTTCTGCGCCAGTCTGGACATGCCTCCCAGGTCTTCTGCTGGAATACTGGAACGAGGAAGTTTTCAAGGGCATTGTGAAATCCTTTGGAGAACTCTTGTCGATCGACCTGATGATGGCGGCTAAATCAAGGTTAGTCTTTGCTCGCATCTACGTAAATGTTAACCAAATGACAGATATGCCTCAATCCATAGATATCATATCTAAACTAGGAAAATGGTCCCAGGCTATTGAATTTGAATCTCTACCGTTTGCCTGTTTCCACTACAAAAAATCGGGGCATTGGGCAAAATCATGTCCGCTCAAGAAAGGCAAGGAATTCAAGACTAGTAGTAACACTAAGAACAAAAAGATCTAGCAAATGACAAACAAAAAAGCAGATTCATCAACATCCGAGTGTAACCAAAAAAAGGATGCAACGAAACTTATGAATGAAGTTAAGAGGATTGGGAGTAGCAGCAATGATAAATAGGATTGTGTTTGCTCCAATGACCCACCAGAGAGCTCTAAAGAAGCAGAGCCAGGAACTGAGTTGATCAATAAAAAAAACCCAGAAGCTCAGGAGAACGAATCTGTTAGTTAGGAGAAGGAAGAAACCATTCTGGACCAGGAGGATGGATCAGCTAGCCAGGAGAAGGAAGAATCCTATCCAGCCTCTTCACTCTCTAAATCGGTCGAGGTAAACTTTAATGAAGCCCAAGACCCTTCTGATACTGAGCCCTTACTGCTTTTAACTAATGGAAGCCCAAAGCCTCTCCTCTGTAAAACCCCTACCCAAAGTGTGCATATGCTGGATGAGATTCTCTGGATACCCAGGTTGAGAGAAGGAAAATCGAACAAGGAGGAACTCAATGGAGGAATCTCAACTAGAAGCAAGATTAAGAAAAAGGCAGATGTTGGAAGTCAAAATAAAAAGCAGGGAAGGTCATCCCTAAAACATCAAAGGGAACAGGAAAGCTGGAAGAACCGTGTTGATGGAACACAGTGTTCCATTGAGTCAGCCCTATCCCCAGTTAACGCATGAAGATTATATCCTGGAATATCAGAGGGCTAAATGCCCCCATAAGCAGGATGTGTTACGAAACATCATCAGAGATCATAAACTGGATGTGGTCCTTGTTCAGGAAACCAAGATGTCTAAAGAAAAAGTTGAAAGGATCAGAATTTTCAAGGAAAACGGAGTCATAGGATCTAACTCGGAGGGTGCTTCTGGAGGAACTATGATTTTTTGGAACAAAAAAACCATAATAGGAAAGAAAATCATCTCCGCTTCATATTAAGGACAACTTTGTTTGGGTGTTATCTAATGTCTACGCTCCTAATACCAAAATCGAGAGAGCTAAATATTGGAAAAGCCTTGCCACTGACAGACTCCAGTTTGCTGATCAAAGCTGGATTATTATGGGAGACTTCAATACCCCACTCAAAGATGAAGAAAAGATGGGAGGTATCCCTTTACATCTTGATGGAAAACAAGACCTTATGGATTTCATTAATGACCAAGCTCTCATTAATGTAGATCTCCAGGGCATCAATTACACCTGGACCAATAGAAGAACCAGAGCTGATCTGATTCAAGTTAGGCTTGATAGATCTTTAATTTCTCCTGACTGGCTTTCTAAGTATAGTTGCTCCCTTGGTTCTGTTATCAAAATTGGTTCAGACCATGTCCCCATCTCCTTTTCTGCCAACTCTTTTTCGGCAAAGAGAAACTTCCCTTTCAGATTTGAAAAAGCTTGGCTCTCCCATCCTTCTCTGGAAGCCTGCATTGCTGAATGGTGGAACTCTGAAGTGGAGGGCAAGGTTCTTTTTAGAATTGCTAAAAAGCTCAACATCATAAAAGCCAAAATTAAAACCTGGAACAAAGAGATTTTTGGGGACATATTCAAGAACAAAACTCAAGTCAAAGCTGAATTAAAATATGTACAGGATAGAATCCAAGAGGTGGGGTTGACCGAAGATCTTAGGATGGCTGAAAATGATCTTTTCTCTAAATACCACTCCATCATTTCTAATGAAGAGACTTTCTGGAGACAAAGATCCAGAGCCTTGTTCCTGAAGGAAGGAGATAAAAACACCTGCTTCTTTCACTTAACCACTCTTAAGCACAGGGTAGCCAATAGAATATCCAGACTAACTTGCAATAAAGGTGTCCTAACAGAGGATTGCGACATCGGGAAGGAAGCTCTCAATCATTTTAGTACCTTGTTGGGTGAAGTGGATAACCTGGATAACAACAAGCAAAATACCCTTTTACAAGCTATCCCTTCTATCCTGTCAGAAGCTGACAATCACCTCTTATCCCGTATTCCTTCTAATCCAGAAATCAGAAAGGCGGTGTTCTCCTTTCAGGGTGATAAATCCCCTAGTCCGGACGGCTTCCTCATGTTTTTCTTCCAAAACTTCTAGCACATTATGGAGGCTAACATATGCAATGGTGTTAAGGAATTCTTTGGCTCCAGAAGACTTCTTAAGGAACTAAACGCCACCTTCATTGTCCTAATCCCAAAGAACCCCGGAGCTGATTCTCTTAACAAGTTTAGACCCATCAGTTTGTGTAACTCTGTCTACAAGATCCTTTCCAAGGTTTTGATTTCCAGGTTGCTGGATGTTCTCCCAAGGATTATCTCTGTCCAATAGAATGGCTTTGTCCCCGGAAGACAGATTTTGGACTTTATTATCTCTGTTCATCAAAATATCCACTCCCTGAAAGTGGCGAATAACTAGGGATTCTTCCTTAAGTTAGACATGGCTAAAGCTTTTGATAGAATGAATTGGCAGTTTCTCCTTAGGATCATGAAATCGTTTGGTTTTGTTGACAAAGTTATCCAGCTTTGTTCTCAACTCATGGAAACTTCCTCCTCTGTTGTTATTGTTAATGGCTCCCCATCTAGTTTCTTCAAAAGCTCCAGAGGTCTTAGACAGGGAGACCCCATCTCCCCTATCATGTTCACCATTCTTGTTGAATGCCTGGGTAGATTCATCCTTAAAAATGTGGAAGAAGGCAATCTTAAGGGTCTGAAACCTTCTTCGTCCAATGCTATCTTCTCCCATGAACAATTCGTTGATGACTCTATCACCATGGAGGAAGCCACCATCTTGGAAGCCAAAAATATGAAGATTATTTTGAATACCTATGAATCTGCCTCAGGTCAAAAAATCAACTGGGATAAAAGCTCTCTGTTTTTCATCAACACCCCAGCCCAAAGGCAAATAAGGATTGGTAGGATTCTTGGCTGCACATATCTGAGTTTCCTTCCACCTATTTGGGGCTTCCTCTATGTCTCAAGCCTGAGGATTCCTTCTAGAACAAGTTAATAGATAGACTTAACTTGAAACTCGCTGGCTAGAAAGGGGCTATCCTTAGTCAAGCTGGTAAAGTCACTCTGCTCAAAGCCACTCTCTAAAATCTTCCTATGTATGCTCTTAGCTTGTTCAAAATCCCCTCAAAGTTTGCAGAAGCTATTGAAAGAATCCAAAAAAAGTTCCTTTGGTCGGGTGTGGAAGTTAAAAACAGAATCCTCCTTATTGCCTGGAATAACATTTGTTCCCCTAAGGCCTCAGGTGGGTTGGGCTTAAGGAACATTGGTTCTATGAATAAAGCTTTATTAGCCAAGCAAATATGGAGATTCAAAGGGGAGGAAAAAGAATGGAACTCTATTTGGAAAAACAAATATCTCTATATGCAACCTTCTGAGGAAGAATTCTTAGACAACTCTTTCTCTATTGATGGATCTGCCATTTGGAATGTCGTGCAATCTACTAAAGGCTGGGCTGCTGCTGGCAGAACCTGGAACCTTGGGGATGGGAGGAAAATAAGATTTTTGGAAGATAGATGGATCCTGGATAAACCTCTGGAGGTAATTCCTATCCTCAAAGATTGGAAAGATAGTTTCAAACGTAGGTATGGTGAAATGGTAAGGGATTACTAGAGAAATGGGGACTGGATTGACTTTAGCCAACAGTGTCCGGATCTCAAGTTCCTTCAGATTGCTCTCTCTGCTAAAATCCCTAGAGACAACAAAGATGACATACTGATATGGGGGGAAACTCTGGATGGGAAATACTCTGTTTCCTCTGTTGTGGCTATTCACAATGTCTCGGTGGAAGATATTCCCATCTGGGCTAAAGTTTGGAATAAAAAATTAGTTCCCAAAGTCAACATCTTCTTTTGGATTTTCATCCAAAATAAGATATTAACCCTGGATAATCTTCATAAAAGAGACATTATTTTTCCTAATAGGTGTTCTCTTTGTTGTAGGGAAGAAGAGACTGCTTGCCATATTCTCAATCAATGCTCTTTTAGCCAGGATATCTAGAAAATCATCCTTTCCAGGTGGAACCTGAGCTGGGTCTTCCCAAACTCTCTTGGTGACACTTGACTTCAATGGCATTGTCCTAACTCTAATCCTAAAATTGTGGAGACCTGGAGACTTACTCTGCCTATTGTTATTTGGAATATATGGAAAGAGTGCAACAATAGGATTTTCAGAGATAAAAGGGCTATTCCTGAAGTGGTTGCAGATAAAATCTTTAGGAGTATTTTTGAATGCCTCTATTGTACTGATCAAGGACTTGCTACTAAAGATGATTTCAAAGACAGGTGGAACCTTTCTACTACTACTACTAGCAAGGAGAAAGGCAGAGAAGGTCTTGTCTGGTGTTTTCCCCCGCAGGGATGGATTAAGGCTAACTTTGATGGGGCTTCTAAAGGGAATCTGGGTAAAGCTGGATATGGGGGCATTGTCAGGAATTTTGTTGGAAGTTGTCTTAAGGCGGTGGCTGGTCCTCTGGGGAATCAAACTAGCTATTTTGTTGAAGCCTCTGCTGCCTTGAATACCTTAATTATAGCCAAAAATCTTAATTATGATAAAATATGGCTTGAGGGGGATTCACTTAATATTATTAAGTGCTTAAAGGGGGAATCAGAGCCTTCTTGGTCTATCGAGAATATCATCATGAAAGCTAGAAAGATCATCGCCAGTTTCAAATAAATTATTATACAACATGCCTTCAGAGAGCAAAACAGTGTTGCTAACTGTTTACCGAATACTGGAGTTAACTTTGACTCTCAAATGATTTGGCACGAGGATGACCTCAATTTAAATATTAAAGAGATCCTCATAAAGGACCTTTATATGGGGAGAGAAGGACAATTAAATCATGAAAAGTAAAAAGCATCATTTACGCCTTGCTGGAAAGGCCATCATCACCTGGCATTGCGGCAAATCTCCCACTATCTCCAATATATTGCCACACGCTTTGTGGGTTACTCAGTGCGAAAACTTGAGCAGCATCGAGAAAGAAGGTCTCAATTTGCAGAGAAACAGAGTAGATAGCCCGCAACTGAAAATGGGAGGAGACCTAAGACGTGAAGAACCTGACAACACATCGACCTGGAAAGTAATGCCAAAAGTCTGGGTGAAACTGGAGAAGGGCTCTCTTACCAGCTTCATGGAAAAGCTTGAGGACTATGACAAAGGTAGGGTTAACTTAGCCGTTTCCAAGATTTCCAAAAACTGGTCTAATGACTCTTTTAAACTTTATGGAGTTAAATTTAAGCTGGACGCTGGGCTTATTTCAACTATGACTGGAATGCCCCACACTGGGCTTAACTTCTTTCGAGACCTCAAGGTCTCCAACAATGTGGTTAACTTGTTCCCGCGGAAAGAGAAAGAGCGGGCTAAAATAGGCAAGGCTACCGGGGGCTACTATGAAGCTGCAAACATCAAGAAGTTGTGGGGCTGGGTCTTGAACGCAATCATGGAGTATATCACGGTTGAAGGGTGTTTCTCTAGGGCCCACACCTACCACTTCGTGCTCTTAAACCATTTCAGACATGACAAAAAGGTGTCTCTGCCCTACTACCTTTTTCGGTCCCTTTCCAGGTCCCTCAACAAACACAGGACTAACCCTTCTAGCCCAATTCTCCATTGCGGGCTCATGCTGCTCATCTATGAGCATTGCAAAACCCTCGCTCTGCAGGAAAATAAGCAGATTTCCGCTTCCTCGGGTAAAAGAAAGATGGAAGAGGGAGAAACTAGCAAGGAGAAGGTGTCATCCAACAAGAAAAGGAAAAGTGCCCCCGGGTTGGAAACAGAGGACATTGTTAAGGAAAGCAGTGGTATGGAGACGGACGAATCTAATGGTGAAGACAGCTGGGCAATGAGGAAGAAAGTGGAGATTTTGAGCCTGGTTAAGATAGCCCTATTCTAAGCGATCACCCTGGTAAGGACAATAGCCATATGATGGAAGAAACGACTCCCAAGGATAATGAGGAAACCAAAGTTAATTCTGAGAAGGAAATAAACAAAGACTCTGAGAAGGACCTGACTAAGGACAGGGATAGCAAGGACAAGGAAAGTGTTGGTGAGGGGCTTATCCTAGATAATCTCAAGAAGCTCTCAGAGGCCAGAATGGATTTCGACAGACGGACCTA
The DNA here is from genome assembly GCF_030272615.1 of Cryptomeria japonica. Lineage (NCBI taxonomy): Eukaryota > Viridiplantae > Streptophyta > Pinopsida > Cupressales > Cupressaceae > Cryptomeria > Cryptomeria japonica. The sequence continues at coordinate 525,594,656 of NC_081410.1, forward strand.
CGAAACCCTGAAAAACCTGGAAAAGAAATGGATAAATTCGGATAAAAAGAGGGAGGATGAAAATAGAGAGCATATTAATTGGAAGCAAGAAATGGAGAACAAGGTAAAATCGTTGGAAGAGGGAAAAGAAGCGATGAAAAATCTGATGGGAGTTATCCCAAGTATCCTCTCTGTTGTCACCAAAAACCTGGAGGACATCGCCAAGGTCTTTGACCATACTCCTAAACTGGTTGTGGATCTTGACCTGGAGGAGGAGACCATCCAGACTGGAAGTGGTGATGCTACCCCGGTGGGCGGGATTGCGAAGAGAACCAGGGCTAGTATCAAGAAAGTTGTGGCTGTTGCTGCTAAGGATCCACCCAACTTCAAAGACAACATCAAAGAGCTGCAAGAAATTAGCAACACCCTGGCTAAAGCCTTGGAAAAAATTTGATTCCTGGAAGGCCTGCTGGCTTTTTGGGGCTTTTGTGGGTTTTCTTCGATTTTCCGTTGGTTTTTTCTTTTTGGTTTTGTTCCTCTCTGTTTCTCGTGGCTTTGTTGTGTAAGTCTTGCTTGTAAAGGGTTTCGGGGCCCCTTCAAAACCTGCTTTTTCATTAATCAAAAACATGATATTTTCAATCACAATCATTAATCTATCGTGTTATGTATTTCAATGTCAACATCACAATTAATCCACATTTAACTGAAATAATAACCTCAATAGATCCAATATCATTATTATGTGAAATATCACATCACATCCTCCTAATGCATACAATCAAACACAATACATAAGCTCTCACACCTAGGCACAAGAAGGTAAGCACACATCTCAATGCAACAACATAATCATAATCACCATCAATCCAACACATTGCTGGGCCATAACAAGAACATAACACATTTAGAAGAAGAGCATAAAATAAGAATCCAAGAGCAAAATGCAACAACAAGGCATCCATAAAAAGGTCAAATCATCACAAAGATTCACATCATCAAGTTGTAAATGGTAAATACATAGGCACAATTCCAAATCCTCAACAAGAATTATGCAATGCAGGAGATCAAACGGGAGAGGCATTATAGAAATTTGAATGATAGATCTAGGAATTCAAACTCTAGCACTGAAAATAAAATGGTCAAGAAAGGTAAAGAATATAAGATCCCAAAGTGATTTGATGAACTATATAAGAGTAAAAAAATGCCCCCCTTGCGTGACCGTAAATGAAGCTGAACATATATAGTTGAATGTGAGGGGTCTAGAATCACTAGATAGAAAATATGTGGCAAGGGTATACTACAATAATATACCTTATCTTGACTTCTTATTTGTAGATCCCTCTACAGCAATCGGTCTTCCGACCTCTTGGCAAAAATTTGTAAGCAGTCGACATCCTTTCCCTTTTCAGGCAAAGTGGGCCCCATTAACACTCAATAGACGATTATATTTATTTGGAGTTCAGACTCATTTCAACCGAGTTCTCACCCATTCACCACGTGTCACATCTGTGAATAATTCAAGCTATGTTGTGGGTCCCCTTTTAAGAATCCCTACCCGTTTGCCACATGTCACATCCGCGGGAAGGCTTCACTAAAAGGGCCTAGAAGTCCACAAAGAACCCATAGACTGTCCATGTATGTTGACCATATCTCCACCTCAGCGGGTAATGATTCTTGGTCGTTAGGATTACGATGGTCATGGAGAATGAACGATGGAAATAGCTAAGTAAAAGATGTGCATGCATGAATCAAAAATCTTTTGAGGTGTTTTGAAATCAAGAGAATCATGAGAATAACAAAAGCAGCTAGCCCGGTAATTATGACCAAAGCACAGTTGTTTTCCATATCGAAGATCAAGGATGAATCTATGGCTCAAAATTCACTAACACAAAAGTAGCTAGTAGCGCCATCCTAGCCTCACCCTCACAAGGTTTTCGCACTGAGCAGCAATATTATTGCAAGAGAGATTATAAAAGCCATAAAGGGTAGATGTAAAAGGATCTTAAGAATTTTAGAGATTTGAAGATTAAAAAACCTCTCAAATTCTCAATTACAAGATATCTAAAGCATTTTGAATGTTATTAGTAGATCTCTTTTGACTCAAAGAAAGTGGTTTCAATAATTCATATGAATGCAACAACTTTAGAAGAGAAATAACAAGCTTCCCCCTTTTATTTTCTTGTATGAATTGTGATCTAAATTGGAGCCTTAACATTATTTATAAACTGACAAATAGTGCCTTTGTCGCCTTTTTGTCACTATAAATGATACTATATGTTATTCATGAATGTATGATTATTTTTCTTAATGGATGTCTTATTCTTGGCTCCTTTGTTCATGAAGTATGGACCATGCATACTTACTCTTTCATTTTTATGAAGATTGGCTTCGGTTGGCATTTGTTTCGCAAGATGTAAAGGGATTTGTTCATTCAGGGTAGTTGGGTTACCGTTTTTTTTGGCCTCTAGGGTGCTTCCCATGGGAGGATTTGAAAGTTATGACTTATGTCCAAGTCACTTAGTTCATTTCATTCTCTTCCCAATAATTAAGGGTGTGTGGCGTATTGTGCTCAATTCACAAAGTAGGTACCCCCCAGTTAAATATTACTTACAGAGTACCTCAAGTCCTCTATAAAAGCTCCACATTTATTGAATTTCCCCTTTCCTCAAAGTTCATTGGTGTGGATGTTCATTTTCCTCTCCTTTCCCAAACCCCCCTTTCAAATGAAGAGATGGCTTCTAAAATCCTAGAGGTTGTTCTATGAAGTGCACTTTGTCCCCTATTCATAGGATTTCCCATAAGGACTGTTTCCATGAAGTGTCAACTTTAAAGATCAACATTGTCCCTACAAGAGGTAAAAGCTATAGGTTTTAAAGTTGAGCGTGTTATGAATTTCATTTGGAAAAATGCTTTAGCTCTCATTTTAGTATATGAAAAAGGAAAAGGTGAAACTACCATCTTTCTTCATCCTAAATGGGTCAAGGTTGTCTCTAAGTTAGGAACCTCCCCTTGCAATAGATTAACATGGGTTATCCTAAACATTGGTTCAAAATCCTTGGGTTTGTGCTCATTATATGCTTTGATTGGCTATAGAGAGAGGTGTGGTCTTAGGAATTAGATGTTCAAGAATCTACCTAAAGTCCCTTGGGTTTTCATGGGGGACTTTAATACGATTGAGAATAAACAGGATAAGAAAGGTGGTAAAGAAATGATTTTGAAAGGAGATGAACTCTTCTTTTGGTAAAAAATGAAAAGAACTTTGAATTTGGTAGACGTTTTGGAGCAAGACAAATATACATTTAAGTCTACATAGTTCACTCGGTGCAATATTCAATCCCTCACCAAAAGAATATACTATAGGTTGGATATGATTTGTGGGAATAGAGAACATATCTTATTTAGGAGAAACTTTGATGAGGATCTTGTTGTTGTCTACCCTTCCTCCATGTTAGATCATTTCCCCATTAAAGCTTCCTTTAGTCTCGTTTCCTCGTGTCCAAGACAAAGCATGACTTGACCCTATTCCTCTAAGCAGAATATCTCCCTACTTGATGACCGCGACTGCCTAGGTAGCCTTAGAGTTTCTACTTCTCTGTCCAAAACCTTGAACAAGAATCTTGCCCTATTAAAAAATGGGATTATTTGGCAATTGTTTGGAGGAATTTGTTTTAAGTGATTGGGAGAAAGAAATATTCAGACAAGAATAAGTTGGAAACCTTTTGCATCAAAATATCCTATTATATTAATCCCAACTCCAAGACAATTATCCTAATTCCTAGTTGGAAGCCTGTCTTATTAGGACTAAATCCCTTCTTAGCAAACTTCAAACTATAAATTTTGGGGTTAAAAATTTAGAGCCTAGATTGATTGGCTACATGAGGGAGATAAAGTGTTCGAGTATTTCTTCAATTTGATCTGACACAAACAAAGCATGGAAGAGATTAGGTCGATTGTAGATAATGGGGTTGTATCTAAGGATCCCAATTTTTATGAAAGAAGCCTTTCATTCCTTCTTTAAGAAGCTATTATCTTCTGAAATGAATGACAATGCCTTAGAGGCTAGAAGATTTGCATTAAAATGATTCCAAAAAAGTATGATGTTTATAAATTTGACAAAGAAATTAATGTTGCAAAGATTGAAGAAACCATCAAGTCATTAGTAAATACAAAACCACCTAGTGTCGATGGACTTACTATTGAGTTTTAAAAGGCCAACATCATTTGGATAGGATCAGAGCTTTTGGAGGTTTATAATGTTTCCTACCAATTCTTGAGTCTTTGGGACCTAATATGAATAGAGGAATCATTAAACTAATTCCCAAAGAGGAAGATAAAACTTTAATTGAGAACTAGAGACCCAAAACTCTCCTAAATGTTTCACATAATATATTAGCTAAAACTCTTCCTAGAAGACTAGGAGGAATCTTGTTCAGAATATTATCCATCACATAAACATGATTTATAAAAGGAAGGTAAATATTGGAAAAAATGATCACTAATTGGGAGGGGATGCACTGGGCTAAACATGATGATCAAAATGTTGGAATGATCCTCCTAGACTTTGAAAAGGCCTATGATAGGATACCGTGGTCTTTTGTGATTGATATATCAAAAGCCTTTGGTTTTCCACCTAAATTTTGCAAGTGGATCAATATCATGTTTAATGATTACTCTGATTAGATTGAGGTGAATGGAGAACTTACGAAGCCCATCATCCTCCAAAGTTATATTAGACAAGGATGCCCAATTGCCCTACCTTATTTGTTATTGTTGCTAATGCCCTGCATTATTGTAGCGTCCTAAAATTGTGACACTTGCAATTTTGACCGCATTTGGGTCTTCACGATGGCGATGCAACACGGAACCTGAATGGAGACCCCGAAACTTGTTCATGACATCAAAAACTGCATTTTTTAGCACCCTGGCCTGATCCTCCTTGCACCCTGTTGTCCCTGGAGGTAGGACCATGGCGCCCAGCGCCCTGGTCCCTGGCCCTATTTTGGGCCCGGTCTCTTTTGGGGCTTCGGGTCTTTAAGTTTGCAAGTTGGAAAATAATATTTCCTGGTCGGCCTAAGGTCGGGAAAATCAGTCTTTCAACCCTAATTGACAAGTATAAAAACTGCATTTTCTCTCCCATTTTGAGGAGGAAGGATAGATGTGTACAAGACGCGGAAGCAATATTCAAACATTCAAACATTCAAGCATTCAAGCATTCCTTCAAGCAATTGAGCATTCTAAGTCTCCATTCAAGGCTAAGTGTTGCATTCAAGACAAGGATTCAACCATTGAAGAGGAGATCACATACAACATACAACATACAACAACATTTACACCTTCGCATGTAAGAATACAAACATTCTTACAACAAGGTATCAAGTATTTGTTTACATTACAAACATTTACATTTACAACATTCTCATTTCTTGGTTAATTCCAAAACCGGGGTTTGACCTAAAGGCAAACCCCTCATCCCTAACCCCCCAATCGTCCTCTCTTTTCTGTGTGTAGGTTGCAGGTACGCGGCTGTAATTGAAGATCTGGAATCCTTGTGCAGAGACGAACAGATCCCCCTTCGTTTCGCAGATTTTTCAGAGGACCGTGTGCACGCCGGGTGCCATCGTCCTGTCAACTTTCGCTCAAACTTGCAGAACAGCACCGTCTCGACATTTTACTACTAATTCCAGGTCCGCAGCTTCATCCCATATCCCTATCTCTGTTTATAAGCGAATCTTTCCTACTTTACATGCATTCCTAGTTCAATCTTTCTATCTACATTCTTTACAAAAGAGGGTATCCTTGATGTCTTAACCCTTGAAACTCATATAGAATCCAATCTTGCATTGCGTGGGATTGGATCTTGTGGGTTTCAACCCCTCTTTTGAATGTAAAGTCTCCCCTAAGTGAAAACCATCAACCCTAGTGACTCCCCCTTCTCTCTCCTTGGAGTTGGGGAGGGGAGAACAACTAGGGTTCGATTTTTCCGCTTTACATTTTGGTGAACCCGACGTGAACATCCTTTCTGATTATTCATGGTTAGATCTGAAAATTTTGTTTCCTTAATTACATTTCCATGTTTGATCTTTTGCAAATTTTAGAGGTTGATTGCATAAAAACCCTAAAATTTTCTTTTAAGTAATTGAACTTGTGAAATGTTTAATTGTTAATGCTTGTTTCAGATCTACCCTTCTATTGCAAATTGTCAATTCATATTTGTGCTTTAATTCTGAAAATTAAGTGGTTAAATGTCAAAACCCTAATTTTTAAGACCTTCTTGATTCAACCTTTGACTGATAATTTCACTAATCAAAACACCTCCAAATCGGCTGTAATTTTGGATTCCGCAACAAAATCACAATATCTTTCATCCCTGAAAATTTGGAAAAAAGTTGCGAGGACCATGTGCACCCCAAGCGCCATCGTCCCCGACATTTTTTTCAAAATTTCGGGAGCTAGATCTTACTGTATTTTTCTGCTAAAATCCAGAATTTTGGCTGATTTTATCAATTTTAACACCTTCAAAATTAAAATCAAAGTTGGTCTAGGGATTGCTTGGATTAAGGCTTCTAATCATTCAAAAATTGTTGAAATTAAAATTCATATCAAAATTGTGTTTCTTACAGTCCTAAATCTGAAAAGTGTGTTGGCATTCATTCAAAATTTCAGTGCTTTATTCAAATTCTTGCAATTTGTGACTTTTGAAATTAGGTGTTTAATTGCAACAACTTTGATTTCTGCTTTCAAATTCGAATTTTGCATGAAATCGAGTCAGCTTTTAAAATTCAAAACCTGCATTGCTTTTAGTATTCCCTCTAAAATCATAAAATTCAAAATTTCAGTTTCCCTCTCTTTTTCAAAATTCAAATTTTGCATTTTTCGACAATCTTGGTAGGGTTCAATTCCGAGATTGCAACTTTAATTTGGCCTATCTACATATCGTAAAATCACTCAATTTTTTCAGGTTAGCTGTAAAATCATCATAACTTTCATCCCTGAAAATTTCGAAAAAAGTTGCGAGGACCGTGTGCACTCCGTTCGCCACGGTCCCGGACATTTTTTCCGAAATTTCGGGAGATTGTCCTGATTGCATTTAACAGCTTAAATCTAGGAGATTGGTTGATTTTATTGAAATTTGCTACCTCTAAAATTCAAAATCTTCTCTCTTTCTTTAGTGCATGAGTTTTACAACAATAAGTCCTACTTACACTATTCCCGTTAGACGAAGCCTTAGAATTAAGTCTTTCCAAGGTGTAATTACCGAGGAGATGGAACCTAATTTGAATGGCCTTTTTAACAAGGACATGGGTAATTCCTCTAATCCTCTTAATGATGAAGAAGCTCTCCATGAGGTTTCTGTAGAACAACTTTCAAAATTGGATAACCAATTGGATGATTTTCGACAATGGATGTCTCAAGAATACCCTGATAGTCAAGCTCTTCCTTTAATTGAGGGTCTAAAATGTATGCTTCAAAGTGATAAGAATGGAATTGATATTTTGCGTGGTATTGCACACATTGTGGATTCGAATGTGATGCCTATGAAGAGTTGTGCCAAAACCTTAGGTTATACACAACCTCCTACTCAAGTTAATCATTCTATTCCTTTGACAACTCCTATTGCTAGTATACCTACTTTTACATCAAACATAATGACTACTTCAACACAAGACATTCCTCCTATGATCACTAGTCATGGGGGTAATCCTTCTTCTTCAATCAACCCTCTTCCTTCATTCAATCCGACTTCTTCATTCATTCCTTCAATGAGTGTCCCTATTATATCACCACAAATGAACATGACACAAGGGGGCAATTCGTTTAATCATTCCATTCCTCCTTGTAGTGTTCCTCCTGTCCAATCATCTCCTATGACTAACTATCATAGTGTCCCACCACCTTACTCTCTACCTTCTTTCAATAACATAACACCTCCATCACAATCTAACATGTCTAATATGAACTCTTCGACTGAAGCGACCATTAACAATCTTGCACAAACTGTCTCTTATTTACAGCAACAAATTGCCTCTATGAATCAATCTAAGTTTAGTGTGCCCACATTTGATGTGGCGAGCCCACTTTCTCTTGACATTGTTCGAGCTATCCCCCCTAAACATGTTGAAATTCCGCATTTGGAGCTTTATAATGGTAAGGGTGATCCTCTAACACATGTTAAGACCTTTCAAACAATATGTACTGATTTTGCTTATGACCAAAGGTTGCTTCCAAAACTGTTTACTAGAACATTAAGAGATAAAGCCCTACAATGGTATTGCTCGTTGCCTTCTTATTCTATTACTTCTTTCGAACAACTTGCAAATGCTTTCATTCAACAATTTCAGAACAATATAAGTCCTAAAGTTACTTTGATTGATTTAATGCATTGTAAACAAGGTGTTAAAGAAAAAGTAACTGATTTCATTGGTAGATATAAGCATTTGTATGCTCAAATTTCTTTTCCAGTGCCTGACAATGATATTCAAAGAATCTTTATTTCTAATTTACAAAAAGACATTAGAGAAAAACTCCTGTTTTCTGAGTTTCCTTCTTTCCAACAGTTGTGCGCAACTCTTCACAATTATCAACTGACTGTGAGTCAAATGGAACAATCACATCCTATGGCTCCGAGTGACAAGGGTGATAGTAGTCAACAACCATTTGGGAAGTTTAAACCGAACAGAGAGTTTGTTAAATTCAATGAAAACATCATCAACAACAATGTGAATGTGGCATCAGGTGTGCCTCCTATTTCTAAATTTTTCCAGAAAGAAAGAAAGTTTACTCCTTTGAATGAATCATTGCATAGTATTATGAATAAGCTATTGGAACAAAATGTGCTTACTCTTCCTCCTATAAGGCAAATAGATCCTGCAAAGATTAATTCACCCTATTTTGATAACAAATCTTTTTGTCAATTTCATCATCATCCTGGGCATGATACTGAAAAATGTTTTTCTTTAAAGGGTAAAATTCAAGATTTGATTGATAATAATACTATCTCTGTTTCTGGTGTGAATGATAAAGGCAATACATCTGTAGCTCCTCCTAACCAAAATCTTCAGATTTTTACTGATCCATTGCCTTCTCATACCTCTAATGCGATTGATACTACTGATTCCTCTGTCTCACCTAATGATCTTATGTCTATGACTCCGAATGTGATTAACTTTGTAGAGCAGCAGAAAATCCTTAAAGAACCTTCCATCACATTTGATTCCAGTGAAACTATCAGGGCACCTGATGGTCCTTTATATATAGTTGCAAAAGTCAAGAATACACCTTGCCGTGGAGTGCTTATTGATCCTTCTTGTATGATTAATGTCATTACTGAAGAATTTCTTTTTACTTTGCAATTGAATCAAGTGATCTATGACAAAAAAAATGTGGTTGTGAAATTATTTGATGCATTTTCTTCTCCTGCAATTGGTTCTATTACATTACCTATTGAGGTCCATAACAAATTCCTTGATGTGGACTTTGCTATTATTCCATCATCCGAACAATTTCGTGTGAAGCTAGGCTATCCTTGGCTATCTTCCATGAAAGCTATTGCTTCTCCTATTCACAAGTGTTTGAAATTTCCCCATAATGGTGAAGTTGTTACTGTCAATCATAGTCTCTTTACACTAGCTGAAAGAACTTCTAGCATTCCTATTGATTACTTTTGGCCTAAACAATTCCAATCTCTTCCTCTGCGAAGTGATCATCTTTTCAAATCTTATCAAAAGTGGAAAAAAGATATGATCCTATCTCTAAGTGAACCTAGAACACCCAAACTTGACATTCCTATCGTTCTTGAGAAGGAAGTTCTTCCTTTGAAAGATAAAACTAATGTCTTTCCTCAAGAAGATTCCCAACCCATCCCTATGAATGTGACTATGCCTATATCTAATAAACTTCCTAAAAGTAGACCTATACCTCCTCGTCATGAGGGGCTTGGTCTCCTTCCTAAACCAAATATTCCTCCCTTATATGGAGCAGTTCCTCCTCCTTCCTCTTATGGAGAGAAGAGACCTTCCTCTTCTCCTATTATTCAACCTAAGAGACCACAACCTAAACACCCAAGTGATAAGGATGAGAACATTCCTCCTCCTCAATCTTCGCAACTTCCTACTAAGACTAGACGAAATCATTCTACACGTGAACGCCGACGAAAGCATCATCTTAGAGCTCAGGCAGCTGCTTCTCAAACTTTGCAATCCCCAAAAACACCTTCAGACGGTATTATTCCATTTTCTCCTCAGCCGACGATTGAGCCGAAATCTCCTAAACATAAGATGCATGATGGTCTTGATCCTGTGCGAGTTAAAGATCCTATTTTTATAAATCTTGATGATGATATAGATGAAAATGATACTCCTGCTCATTCTGATAGTGAATATGAATATGTTGATGTTGATAACCATTTATCTAACGAATTTTCTAAAGCACTTATCCTAGCTCCTAGACAAGAACACCGTGGCTTGGGATATGAACATAGCCCTTGTTTGGATCTTGTGATAGCTCCATCTGCTATGTTGGATGTTCCTCCTCTAGCGTGTTTCCTGCCTTCCCGAAATATTGATCAACAAGATCGGGGGGTAGATGACGTGCTAGACTAGTTCATTTGCATAGCAGACTCTCTCCTCCTCTCTTTTGTTACTTCTTCTATGTGTTACTCCCATTCTTCTATTTGTTGTCCTTAATGTTGTCTACTTGAGGACGATGCAAAACATTGAGATCTCTTTTGGTCTCTCTCATGTTGACTCAAAAGACACATGTGTTCCCTTCTTCTAGGTGACCTTCCTTGATTGGGGAATGAAGAACAATTATGCATACATACATATGATATACATGAATTATCATACAGCATATTGACCCTAAGGAAAGCTAAGTCACCTCGTGCTTTGTGTTTTGTGTCTATTATCCTTGGGCTTATCTCACACTTGGGGGCTAAATCCTTGTGATAACGTGCTCCTTTCTCATTTCTTATATGTATCACTACCTTAAAGCAATCACCCCCGGTGAGGCATGTGCGATTGCTTTAACGTAGGGGGGCATACATCCCGTTCATATCTTTTCAAGATACTTGAAAATTTCTTGACAAATTTAGCTTTGCCTTGAAATTTTTTGATATCTTTCTTGCATGACTCATAGTCAGGGAACCTTACTACTGACAGTCATGGTTCTCCCTCGTGATCTTCCCTTTTACTTTGTCAATCAAAGTCGTAAGATCCTTAGTCCACTGGGGGCTTGGTATATCTTGCCTTCTTGACGTGGTGAAAGTCTTTCAATGTTGTTTCCTTGTACTTTACCGGAAGTATGAGCGTACGCTTATACTCCCGCTAAAGTGGGGGCTAAATGTAGCGTCCTAAAATTGTGACACTTGCAATTTTGACCGCATTTGGGTCTTCACGATGGCAATGCAACACGGAACCTGAATGGAGACCCCGAAACTTGTTCATGACATCAAAAACTGCATTTTTCAGCACCCTGGCCTGATCCTCCTTGCACCCTGCTGTCCCTGGAGGTGGGACCATGGCGCCCAGCGCCCTGGTCCCTGGCGCCCAGCGCCCTGGTCCCTGGCGCCCAGCGCCCTGGTCCCTGGCCCTATTTTGGGCCCGGTCTCTTTTGGGGCTTCGGGTCTTTAAGTTTGCAAGTTGGAAAATAATATTTCCTGGTTGGCCTAAGGTCGGGAAAATCAGTCTTTCAACCCTAATTGACAAGTATAAAAACTGCATTTTCTCTCCCATTTTGAGGAGGAAGGATAGATGTGTACAAGACGTGGAAGCAATATTCAAACATTCAAACATTCAAGCATTCAAGCATTCCTTCAAGCAATTGAGCATTCTAAGTCTCCATTCAAGGCTAAGTGTTGCATTCAAGACAAGGATTCAACCATTGAAGAGGAGATCACATACAACATACAACATACAACAACATTTACACCTTCGCATGTAAGAATACAAACATTCTTACAACAAGGTATCAAGTACTTGTTTACATTACAAACATTTACATTTACAACATTCTCATTTCTTGGTTAATTCCAAAACCGGGGTTTGACCTAAAGGCAAACCCCTCATCCCTAACCCCCCAATTGTCCTCTCTTTTCTGTGTGTAGGTTGCAGGTACGCGGCTGTAATTGAAGATCTGGAATCCTTGTGCAGAGACGAACAAATCCCCCTTCGTTTCGCGGATTTTTCGGAGGACCGTGTGCACGCCGGGCGCCATCGTCCTATCAACTTTCGCTCAAATTTGCAGAACAGCACCGTCTCGACATTTTACTACTAATTCCAGGTCCGCAGCTTCATCCCATATCCCTATCTCTGTTTATAAGCGAATCTTTCCTACTTTACATGCATTCCTAGTTCAATCTTTCTATCTACATTCTTTACAAAAGAGGGTATCCTTGATGTCTTAACCCTTGAAACTCATATAGAATCCAATCTTGCATTGCGTGGGATTGGATCTTGTGGGTTTCAACCCCTCTTTTGAATGTAAAGTCTCCCCTAAGTGAAAACCATCAACCCTAGTGACTCCCCCTTCTCTCTCCTTGGAGTTGGGGAGGGGAGAACAACTAGGGTTCGATTTTTCCGCTTTACAATTATATCCTTAAAACACATCTCATCTCCCCTCTAGTCAATGGCATCAGACTTCTAAATCAGGATCAACTTTTAAATGCCCAGTTTGTTGATGATGCTACTTTGTTTATTAGGTTAAGAGATAGGAATTTTGAAAATACGATTAAAAGACTGTAGATCTTTTGTTTTACCTCAGGGTAACAAATTTCTCCTCATAAATCAATAGTAATTGGGTGGACTAAAAAGACACCTAACTAGCTTGTAACAAGGGATGGCAGTGCGTTATCCTTGCAAGGTTGTAAGGTACTTCGGTATACCCTTTGTCATATACCCCTCTTTGAAAAGCATGTGGGAATGGGTATATCCGAAGATTGAAAAAAAAACATATCAAATGGAAAACACACTTTCTCTCTTTAGGAGAAAGATTGCAAGCAGTTAAAAAAGTCATTTCTTCTCATGCTATTTATCATTCTTTTGCTTGACTATTTGCAAATATTTAGTTTAAAAAATTTCTAAAGATTTCAATGGTATTTCTATGGTTATATGGTAAGGGTAACAAGAAAAGGCATTGTGTGAATTGGGCGTAGTGTTGTTTTCCTATGCAAATGATAGGCCTTGGTTTCATAGATCCTAGGATCCAAGGACTTGCCCTTGCAACAAAATGAATATTCAAGGCCCTAGGTGGGGATGAACCTTGTAAAATACTGATACGAAACAATTTAACTCTCTCCAGACCAAAGAAAGGTAAGCATTGGGGCCCTATGCATTTACAAGATATTCTATTTGGCCAATTTGAGGTTAGGGTTTTTGGCTCAACCATGTTTGCCACTCTTTGGAAGGCATGGACTAAGGTTAGACATCCGGTTATGAACGAGACAACACTTTCCATGTCCCCTTACATTCTATGTACAAGATGGATCTATTTGGTGGAATGTGGTTCTAATGGGAAACCTTTGGCATTGTCTCAAGGTTGTTCTGCAGCAGTATGGAGCTCGTTGGGGGTTAAAAAGATTCAAGATATTTTGATTAATAACAAACTAAGGTCTTGAGACTAAACGAGGACCACTTTTGATATACCTATGGCACATAAGACACATATTTGACTCTTAAAAATGGATTGAGGGAATGGTTTCCACGACAAGTTTAAAGAGGCTCAAAGGTTCTCAGTAGAGTTCGATGGAAAGATGGATCCAAATTTAATGACATGTTAGTCAATAAACTCTGCATGATGCCAACTCGCTTGGGAGAGGTTTCTATTGGCTCAATATTTCTTGGAACCTTTACTATTCTAATTCTTAGCTATCTAGTAAGCTTTTATATATTTGGCACAATTATGTTGAACCAAAAAAAGCTTGCTTTTAATGGCTGTTTATTCTTAAAAAGATTGTTGTTGGTCATGTTTTACATTCTTATGGCCCATCTACTAGAATTTGTGACATCTGTCCAGTTCTTGAAAAATTTGAACACCTTTTCTTTGATTATAAATATGCACTTGCTATCTAGTCTCTTTTTTTTTGGCTTGCTTGTGAAGTGCACTGAGAACAACTTTTCATGGCATGAACTCCTAGTTGACTATGTGGATGCTTTTAATATTTAATTTAATAAGTTTTGGCTTGTTTTCATGAATGAGATTTGTAGTTTATTTGGAAGAAGAAGTCTTTCAAGAGTCCAAACAAAAGGAGACATCTTACTGAGTTCCATTGTGATCTCACCTATCTTTCTATCATGTTTCAGGTTTTTATGACTCTCAAAATCCCTAAGGACCAATTCATGATACGACTAAAAGAGGGCCTCACAATAGTATATAGGATAGAGATAAAATTAGCTCACTTTTTTCCACAAGGAAGGAACCATCTAAACTAACAAGAACTGGAGCTCCTTAAGAAGTTCATGGAGGAGAAGATTCCAAAACCTAGTCAAGATGATGATACTAGCAAGGAGAAGACTATATACCAACCTAGGTTCAAAGAGGTGGATCCTAATTTGATTGTGCACCCTCTTGGCACTTATGAACGTGACAAAGCAAAATGCAACAACAGTGTCATAGGTGTATGAGATTAATAGGTTATTAAGTAACTTGGAATACTATACATATTATATGTAATTACAAGTAAATCATCTCACTATGTTTTGATAGGCGATCCTTCTTGATACTATTTGGAGATGTTGCTCCTTGTAATGTACTTAACTATAGGATTAATGATGTGGAGATAATATTGATGATGTATAGAATCAATTCATCACCACCATAAAAATATGTTTTCTATTTGATGATAGCCTCAAAATTTGAATAGGCATAAAAGAATTTGAAGGTCAATCCCAAGTGATATATACTTGAACACTAATGTGTGTTTTTTATTTGGTAAAACATAGACTAGTGAAACTTGTTTGCACTACTTTTGATATCCAATGCACTTGTACAGACTAAATGTTTATACATATCTTAGATGAGTTTATCACATCTCTAGGTTCAAGTTCTCCTAGATCAAACCCTTGGTTTAACAACTTTATACCTTTGAGCAAAGGTTTGAAGACAACATACACAAGCATGCAAGTGGCTTATTTGTAGATGACGTGAATTTTTTTTTGTCCCTTTAGAATTTGAAGTGTGTTCTATTGATTTTTCTTTGTTTCATCTTGTGATTTTTGGATAATCTAATATAAATGAATGAAACATCAAATGTCTTTAAATACAAAAATATAATAACACATTGCACAAATTTGTATCAAGTTAACTTATAATGACTATTGAAAAGGGGAGGGAAAGTTAGAATTTGAAGTGAAAAATAAAAAACTTTTGAGGTTCATTCCTATGTGTTGTAGGATTGATCCCAAGCAACACAAAAATAAACATAGGTAGTGTTTCAATAATCTTGAGACATGGAGTGAAGATAAGAGTGAGCATTGAATGAGATGTAACAAAAGAAAGGTGAATGCCAAATGTATAGAAATAAATACAAATAGTAGTCAAGTTAAATATATATGAATTAAGACATGAGCTAAATTTAACTTTAAAAATGACACTTGTAAATATATAACCATAATTTAGACATTCCTCTACAACAAACATAAAATTAAATTAAAAAATAACATAGATAAAAACTGCAAGAATAATATGACCAACAAGAATAATCTACATTTTTTAACAATACCAAAAAAGAAAAAAATAACATAGATATATAAATTCCGACTTATGATTAATGTAATAAAAATGCATTTGTTTCTTTGAAGAAGGAAAATTAAAACCTTAACAAACATAAAATCTCGATTCAATTGAGCCAAGATGTCCAAAAAAGTTCACCACTTAGTCCCCTCGTTCAATTAAAGCCCATGGGCATCCCTTACCATGTGACCAAATCTCAATACTCGTCACACAAAGCCCTAACCCTAAAACATAAACCCTAGCATACATATTACATCGATACGTTCCATCAATCTTTTTAACTGTCTCAATTTCTTTGGTCCTGTGAGTTCGCCTGCATTAACCCACCTATTCGCACCTGTTTTCTGGGAAGGAGTAGCCATGGCGGACGGGTACCTTGCTTTTCTGTTAAACCTATTTAATTCGTTTTTCCAGTAAAATGATTGTAAAAAGTCAATCTTTAATTAAAGGGCACATGGTAAGAATTTCTGCATTTTATTGCGAGCTATGGGTCTTTGTATATCTCATTCATAAACGGATTTAGTAGAAATCCTGCAACTGATCCACCCTTTGAAAAAAAAATTGAATCCTTAAACTGAAACTAAGATTTGGGTTTTTCATCAACCCTAAAACTAATAATCCTACACAAAACTGTGATTTTACGTAAAAATTAAAATGGATGATTTAGTCAATCATAAAATTCAATTTTTATGTGGATGCTATAGACTGAAAAACTTAAAAGAGTGCTCAAATAGATCTATTAGCCAGATAACGTGGCAGGGATTTTGATTTGATGCATCTATATGATTGCCCTAAGTTGTGGCTTAAAGCATATAATGGGTGCGCGTTTATACAGCCATCCTGTGGAGGAGAGCAACTTAATTAGCTAGTGAGTGTATAATAAGCCAGCGTATACTGTTATAGTAGTTCAGAGTGGTTGATGTCATATGTGGGCAGATGATTAAATACTGAATGATTATAATGCTTATTGTGACTTAAAGAGTGTTGCTGCAATACTAATAAGATCGCATTATTTGACTTCTGAATTCTCAAATTAGAGTATTTTTTTCTTAAAGGGACACAAAATCTCAGATAGGCCTATTTTTAAGCAAGTATAGTCACTGAACTGTATCCACATCTCCTCCTGACTTTATTAAAATGTGATATAGATATATGATGTGTACCTGATTTTAAAATTATGTCCTCATATTGTGTACCTAATATTAAAGTTAAATCCTCTTGTTGTGTACCTGCTTTAAAACTATGCCCTTATTGCACGGCCTCTTTTAAAACTTCGTTACCATATAATTTCTCCCATATTGCGGACTATATTTTAAACTTGTTTCCCCATGCCCCATATTTTCAGTTGATTCTTTGAGCTGAACCATACATTTATCAAAAGTGTATTTTACAGGGATGATTAAAGAATATAGATGTGCTCCTGAAATACTAAACTGGTTGATGTCTGCCTGGTATTGGCCACATTTCCCTAATAACATTGCACTGGGGCTCTCACTGTTGCTTTTAAAGCAGAATGATGAGCTGGGTAAGAGCTTGTTTATGTTATTGACATGTGCATAAGTTTAGAGTGCCTAATGGGATGTCGCACCTGATTCAACAGTCTTTAGCATTGATTAGGCTTTGAGCTGGAATTGCTAGATTTCTTGCAATGCCTATTCATACGTTACTTGGAGGAGTAATGTTAAGCTCTAAAGGTAGAGAGTATTTAGGTACTTGATTGCCTTGTTGGTAGTTTGAACTTTGAAGGGAAGCATTGCTCTTTACTAGTAGATTAAGGCTGCAATCGCATGGAAGGGAGCTTTCAAAAAAAATTCAGTGGGTGCTGCTGAAATTTTTCAGGAATGTTTTAAAACAGTTGGTCCCATGAATTCTGTAGTGCAACTTGAGCTTAAAAGTTTAATCTGCAAAATTTATGGAAGCTTGTGAACTTTCTTATTTTGTACATTCAATTTAACAGAGTATATTAGTACAGAAGGATAAAAAAAAATAATTGTTAGGAATCTTGAAACTCCAGATGATCGTCAAGTGGCAGAAAATTTTCTAAGCCTGTAGGGGAAATTTATAGCCCCTCTCCAAAGACACCTGCTTGAAATTACAAACTAAAAGTAGGGGCTCCTATTTGTCAGGAAAAGATTCTAACTAATCCTGTTGCATTTTGTTTTGGTCTCATGAGATCCTTGGCTACATAAAGTTAGTAGTTCCTGAAGCCTGTCCATGGGACAGCAATTTAAGTCACATTGTGAAACAGTAGATGTGAAATATAAGAGTTTCTATTGACTATTTATTTGGAAAGCTTAAAATTAAAGAGTTGTGAGTACAATCCATACTGCCTATGTTCTTGAAGTAAAACAATACTGGAAAGGTTTTATATTTTTTTGCTGAGCGCTTGTTAATTTGGTGGTTTCCTATATTTATTCTGCATGTTTTAACTAATTTATACAGCAGGATATATGACCACTGAATGTATTGCTATTATACTGTGCTTAGTATACTTCTTGCTATCCTAGGGCTGAGAATCCATTTGATAATGTGGCCTGTTCAAGGAAGACAAACAATGCTATGAGGAAGAAGTCCAAGAAGTATAGGCTGAGTTTTTTCCTTTATAAAAGCTTTTTAGTAAAACTCTTGCAGAATTGATGCTGGTAAATGGTGTAATAAAAAGGTCAGGTTACCTCGCAGAAGCATGTGCTTTCTTTTACCTTTTGATTCTGATGGTTTTAACTTAAGTATGTGTGTAGCTCCTGCTATGCTGTAATGAAAAGTCTGTAGCCTCTTAAAGAAAATTACAAATCCCCCCTTTATTTTGTCAAGGACAGATCCTAGGTGTACATGCATAGTTGATTTTTCAATTCTACTCTGAGATTTTTAATGCAAATCTCACAATGGCATAACTATGATTTTGGTAGCGAAGAAGTAACCAGGTTTTCTTGATGTGGTGGTGTGTCTGGAGCAAGTGCAGGCACAAGGTGTGATGCCTTTGAAATATGGATTCGTGTCTATTTAGTGCAAGGAATTGCAACCTGCTTTAAAAACAAATTATGTGGAACTTTAAGAAAATTAAGGATAGAAAATTAAAAAAAGAAAAATTGAACTGATTAATAAAATGAGCATATCAAAATTACAGTTTCATTATTCAAACTTCAAACACAAAATATTTTATTCATTGTTCAAGCACATCATGATATTGATTGTTCACATAATTTGTAAAGATTATAAAAGAACTATGTTACCTGTTTGGCCCCCGTGCAGCCTGGATCTGGGTCTGGTATGCATTGGATTTGAATTCAGATCTGTGTACTGTTTAGATCCGACCAGGGGCCTGAAGAAATTAAAAAATGCCGCCATTTCTCTGTTTGGTTAGGGGCTATAGCATGATGTTCAATATTCAGACACCTGCATTTGGATATTTGCGGACAGCTTTTTTAACCTGAGACTACTCATCATTTTACTGCTGTCAATGCCTGTCTACTCTTCTGGTTTTTGACCAATTTTTAATTTTGTTTGTTCCTGTTTTGCACACTATATTTAATTAACTGTTCGTGTACCTTCATTTCCTCTTATTCATATTTACATTTATAAATTGAAGAACTACCTATTTATAATAGGTTGAAGTTCACTTTATATTTAATTCACCTATCCTGCACCTTTCGTTCATCCACTCACATTATATTTGTAATTTGAAGAACTTTATGTTTGTAATAGCTTCAAGTTTCAATATATATATATATTGCCATAATCTTTGGATTAACTCAAAAAATGTAATAACATTTTTTAACATTTTTTGCCTGTTCCATCATGGAGGTCCTGTTTACAAAGATCCCATAAGGTGCCTGTATATCTCCTATATTTTCCTTAACTAAATTGGATTTATATGTTTGCCCGTTACATATTATCAGGAATCTTGCTATCTCATGCTTGCTTTTTTGGTTCAATCTCCTCCTCCATGCCGCTGTCCAAGCTGCCAACCTCGAATGCAAATAACAATTCTATGCCCTGTGAGAGGGCTGCCCTAGTGGTGGATTTTTGAAATTCAATGATCCATTTGGCTTGGTGCTTATGGGGTTTCATTTCGGCCAACTGTCGAAACTACAAATGGTATCCATGGACCAGACTCACATGCTAGGGTGAAAGCCTAGTTCATCACATCATCATCAAGAATAGCCCGAAGCCCTTGTCACAATTGTGGCCTAATGAAGGATTCTGAGGCACTCCTTAATAAATTTTTTTGTTTCTCCAGTTTCAAAATTCAACAAACATGGAAGAGATGTTGGTATTAACCCTATATCTATGAGCCATTGTGAGAAAAAGCTTGTTAACAGTGAACCTAATGGCATTTAGCATTATCACTGTATTCGCCTTGAAAATCTTTTGGAGTCTGGGTTAGAAATCTCCCCTGGGAACACTACCTGCCTTTTCTGCCTACTAGACACACTGTAGTATTGATTCTATAATCTCCCCAACCTCATGTAGAAAGGAAAGAACACAATGCATTTGATGTTTGCAAATGGGAGATGCTTGTACTTTTTACCATCATGGTTTGTATGCTTGACAAATCATTCTTGGCAGGTCTCCTTATACTGGCCTTTCTTGTGCTTATCACAGCCCCCCCTTCTATTTTTGTTGCCTCACTAATTGTGTGAGGGTTGTTATAAATTATGTTTGGCACCAGTTTTTGCGACATGAGCAGGGAATTGTCCCCCGCCTTTTAATTATGTTGCCTCAGTAATTGTGTGAGGAGTGTTATAAATTATGTTTGGTACCAGTTTTTGCCTTGTGAGCATGGAATTGCCCACTATGCAATCTAGCTTTAAGTCTATTGCCAAGTTGGCCAAATTGGCTGCAGTGCCATTGATCTACCTATAAACATGCTTGAATGTGAACATAGTTAGAGATTCCATGACGGGCCAACTAATTCTTAGAATGTTGTTGAATTTCCAATTCAGTAATGATCGCATATTTGGAGGCCTAGGAGGAAAGCCTGTGCTATTATCTCTATAAGTTTTTTTGATGCCCCTCCAATCACCCTCCCTTTGTTGTCCTTGATTACACAACCAGTTCCTAATAGGCCCAGGTTACCTTGTGATTCTCTGTTAAAAATGAATTTGAACCAGTTTTTGACAAGGGGGGTCTACTTTATTCCCTGCCTGGGATTTGAAATGGGACTAACCTCACCAGCCCTTTGAAAGGGTGTCTACTTTTTAATATTACAGTTTTTCTAATCCTTAAATTAATATATTATATGATTAATTTAATTAACTTATTTAATTTATAATTTTTAGACTTTAGCTAGTATATATGTAACTGAGAGACATTAGATCTTTGTAAATGGTGAAGATATATATTTATTAATATTTTTTATTTTTTTGTATGAATGAACTCATCCCCCAATTTTGTTTTGCTGAATCTTTGTATGCAAACCTGAATGTGATCTGGTAACCTAGAAAAACGAAAAATGAATATTGAAATCACAGTTCATAACTCAATTAGAAATTATCAGTGTATATGCCCAGGGCATTGGGTGTACAAACCTGGTGGCCTTGTTTGATGGATCCTTAGAATTTCAAAAAGCAAATGAACTTGCCTTTTACACCAACAAGGGTAGCTCTTGGAATTACACCCTTGTTATTTGAAAATTTTCTTTCAGAGTCTCAGACTGATCTGTCTTGTATAGCTCCTGCATTGCTGCAACCAAATGGCATGTTGAAGCAAAACAGTCAGTCTTGGAAGGTGATATTGTCAAAGACAACTCAAGAAATGTGCCCTTGTTTTTCCCTTACGCATTGAGGTTTTTGGTATAACCTTTTCCAGCAACAATTAAGATGCTCGTTGATGGTTAGATTAAGCATAATGAACAATCTTATTTGTCATCATGTTAAGGACAACTCCCAAAAGTAGATATTTGATTTCACATATGAACGGTAATAGCTCTTTTACCTAAAAGTTTGGCTACTGGACATGAAATGTTCTATCCTTTGACCCCTATAATCACAGTCTATTGAAGATTCAAGAACTTTTCTGGGATAATATTGGACCTTAGCAGATTCTTCATCTTTCCCATGTTGCAATCAACAAATAATTCTAACTTGAAAAGGACTTTTTTTTTCACTTTTATTTGTAATTGATCTTTTTTCTATAACTTATAGCACTCAATGGCGGCTCTGAATGAACCTCTTAGCTCATATAGAACAATTCAAACCCCACTTTGATGCCCCTGCTATGAATGGAGTAATTCTTTTCACAACTTCCTACATATTGGGCATATCTCATTCAACCACAAACTAGAAATGTATAACTGTATAGATGACTACAATGTGAAAAGGAAACAAACGTAACATGAGAAATCCACCACTGTTCACCATTGGACATATCACACGTGGGTAATTGCTCTCGTGTTAAATGGACAAACCTCTCATTGTAACCCCATATAATGTCTGCCAGCCCACGTTCTGTGGATTATTTACACTGGTACAGTTCCTGCTTCTTATGGAGCACAAGTGGTGACATAACAAAGATGGAATCATAAGACCTATTTTATGTCTTCACTTATGATGAGCTTCTGCTAATATGTTTCATTATCATTAGGGTGTGTAATATATTGTGAGCTTGTCTCATATATAATGATGCAAGATTATACTTCTATTTTAAAGTTCTATTGACTACAAACAAATCGAAGTTTTAATATTTATATACTTATATAAGCCCTTCAAGGTGCAGAGTCAAAAGCAAGTGTCGTTGATATTGACTTAGGATCTGATTGTAAACCATTTTATTGTTGGAATTTGGATTAACATACCGAAGATATCTAATGCTTGGGTTTGGAGTGGTACTTCTGCCATAAATCGGTTTTTCTGCCATAAATCTGATTGATAATATCGTTTAGTAACTGCTCTACATGTTATTCAATCAAAATTGGTTCCTAGTTTTGTTTAGATTTAAGAGTTAAAACGGATTATGGTATATAACTGAATACTTTCCTGGAATTTTCAGAGGAGATGTTGAAGCTCAACCTGCTGCTCCAGCATTGGGAGAACCCATGGATATCTTAACTGCTTTGCAGCTTGTGTTAAAAAAATCATTGGCTCATGATGGTCTTGCTCGTGGTCTTCATGAGGGTGCTAAAGCAATTGAGAAGCATGCTGCTCAGCTTTGTGTGCTTGCAGAAGATTGCAACCAGCCAGATTTTACAAAATTAGTTCAAGCCCTGTGTGCTGAACACAATGTAAATTTGATTTCTGTGCCAAGTGCAAAAAAGTTGGGTGAATGGGCAGGGGTAAGTGTTTCCCAGTTTCTTAATTATTAATTGTGCTCCACCTCTATCCCTGTCAAACATGTTTCGGGTTTTGTGCAGCTTTGCAAAATTGACTCAGAGGGCAAAGCTCGGAAGGTTGTTGGATGTTCTTGTGTTGTTGTTAAGGTAAAATAGAGTCACTTTGATTATTAATATATAATTGAACTAAACACACAGTTGTCATTTGAAATAAGATTTCTTTATGTTTGTTCTCCCTTAATTCTCTGATCCTGTCAATTTTTTATCATGAACAAACAGGATTATGGTGAAGAGACCGAAGGCTTGAATGTTATTCAAGAATATGTAAAACGACATTAAGCTGTGAGGTTACGATTCAGTTGCTTCATCTCAACTAAATGATTTTGGAGTTTTGCTTGCCTCTTATTTGGCTGATATATGCGGATTCAATTGTAGGGATCTGGGATGGACATCTTAACTTTATTTCTATCCCTGTCCTTTTTAAAATGTTTAGATTTGTTTTAAAGCATGAGTTAATGGTGAAATTCGGATTTAATCAAATGTAGTATCAGGTAAAAAAATTGTAAGCTAGATCCTTTTCCTTGATATTGTTGAACAGCCAATGAATTGTGGTTTTACAATTCAAATGGTATTCTGTGCCTATCAGGTTTCAGACTTTGGCACAAATGGAATTCAAATGCTGAAATGTTATTTTATTTACAATTAAGAAAAAACTGCTGTTGGCTATCAATCTTGTCTTAGGCTGGTTGTGATTTGCTTTTATTAATCTTATAAATGTTGGAAGTTTAATCTATTGAACAGATATTCTACGTGACACAGAATTGCTGTTGCGTGATACAAAATTTAATATAACGTAAGACTGTTTTTTCCAGATGATGGGTCATTCAAACAGGGCGACATTGTGAACAATTTGGTTGGTTATGTATGAATCTAATTGATCTGAGCTAAATGAACATTGGGCTATAGTTGTTAATTGATGGATGAAACGCATATGAAGTATTTGATCTGACTAAATGAACATTGGGCTATAGCTATTACATAGGGCCGTGCTGCTTGTCGGTTCTGGTAGTTGCAGGATTCTGTAAGTTTGGTACTGCAACACAATTATTTCAATATCCGAGCATCTAGACTTGCCCATAAAATTTAGTGTTTATGCATGTTCATTTTACAAATATGGCATTAATTGTTTATTTTTGGTGTTGAGGGTATGTGCGCGACGCAAGACTAATCCTTTGGGATGTGGGTAAAGGTCCCTACATTACATTGTATAAACGCCAGGTTCGTAGAGTCACTTGAAACCAAATCCACTGCCAAGCCAACTCTCCTACCGTCGCAGGCTAAATATAGCATTAATTGTTATTGATATGGTATTTAGCAAAAATAAATTCACAATGGATGGTATGAAAAGTATGTAGGTCGTCGTAATACTATAGGATTCAATATATCGGGAAGGTTTGATTTCCATACAAGCTTCAGCAATACTCAACTTTCTTAGTCTGCTAACTGCATCTAAATTTATTTTATTCTTGGGAAATATTCAAAGAATAAGGTGATCAGAGCAACTCAGAGGAAATATTTTAGGGCAACTCATACGAGCTCTGTCAATGTCAAAACTGAAAGGATTTTATTTTTATAAGCATAGCTCGTTAAACGCTTCTCACTAATTTTTCGATTGGTGAAGCTTAGCCATTTTTAATAAAGTTATGTAGTTTAAGTCGAATGATACATTTTCTAAAGTTAGTGATATTTTATAAAGATAAGTTTTAATCATAATGTGGAGAATAGCTTTGAGAAAATATGAATTATTAAGTGCTTTGTTTTTTTGAAAGGGATTTGAACATGATGATAGGTGGAAAAGATACGAAGGCGTAACTATGACATCATTTTAGAGGAAGGTTATTTATAAAAGTTACGTAGTTAAGTTGAATGATATTTTTCGAAAGTTTGTGATACTAGGGGAAAGGACCCAGTAGTTGTGTACCCTAACTTCATGCTTCTCAAAATCTTACGTGGAAATTTCAAATCACTCTGATTTTTTTACAGCAGCTTACTTGGCAAGTCCCTTGCTTATAACTAAGGTTTCAGGGCCACACCATCAAACATGATGCCACATCAGCATGTTTTTTGCCAAGGTGTCCAAAACAGCCCCTCAAAAAAGTGAGACCAATAGGTGTGCAAAAAGGCCCCAATACTTGTGCAGCTGATGTGGCATCACGTGATTGGTTACTTTTCACAACAAATGGTATATTTCATACAACTATTGGTGCAATGTTATACAAAGGTTGGACATAAATCAGCAAGTATTGGGGTATTAAATCAACAACTTCTATCACAAGCATTGGAGGGTGCTCAACTTTTGGGTCCTTTCTCCTATATAAAGATAGGTTTTAATCACAATGTGGAGAATAGTTATGAGAAAATATAAATTATTAAATAAACATTGTTGTTAAAAAGAGGTTTCAATAGGTGCAGTTTACTTAAATGTTTGAAAGTATTCAAGTAGATTTGGTATAAAAAAGTTAAATTAAAATTAGGATAAGTAAATGGAATAGACAAAAATGAGCAGCTAACTTAAATTTGATATTGAGCTGAGTTTGATAATATTATATAAATTCGTTTTTTTTCCCCCTTAAATTGACAAGCAAAATGCAAGATTTTAGCTCTGAATAACATGCATCCAATGATTTTAACTTCGACTGATAAGCTTTGATGTTAAAAAGGGATTTCAACACAAGAAGTGGAAAAGGATATGAATGGAACTTATTGATATCATTTTAGAGGAATGTTATTAGAAACCAAGATTTTAGTATGATGGTATTGAAAAGAAAATATATTTAATTTTTAAGTAAAGTAAATGCAATAAACAAAGATGAACGAATAACCTAAATTTGATATGAGTTAGAGTTAGAAATATTATATGAATTAGTTTTTTAAAAATTAACAAGGAAAGTGTAAGATTTAATCTTTGATTATCATGCACTTGTAGTGATCCATCTTGTAGTGACCTATTTTTGGCTCATGTGCCTCTTTTACATAGTTGAAGTCCTTGAGCCGCATGGTTGAAGTCTTAGCAAGAATTAAAGGAAAAAACAAGCTTTGCAACTCTTTGTAAGCTATTGAAGCAATATTCATGAGCTTGAATTGTTTCTTTAGTCTCTATGCAGATTTCATTTGTAACCTAGATCACTCCTCCTTGAGTATTATCCATAGATTGGAGTGTCTAAGCACTAGGTGTTGGAGGATTGTGATATAGTGAGAATATCTTCTTAGGACTCAATTATAGGAAGACGTTGCTTCTGTCTTCCTCGTGAACCCTTTCCTGTTCAAATGGCTCTTTCACATTGCATCTAGGGACCCCTTTTGTTTGTGTTTTTGGGGGTTTCAAAAGACATGTCTTTGCTTATGCCTATTTCTCTTTATGGCAACAACTTGCATGCTATTCTTGTTGTAGCTTTCGCTTCCTTTGGTGTCATAATTGATTCATCGATTGGTGTTAGTGACCTCTTTGTTCCTTAGGTTTGTGTGGCAAATTCATTTGTCATTGGCATTGGTGTTGCGAAGGTTTCTTATATTAAAGCTACACAATGTGGTTTCCCTAATGGTGATTTTTGCCTTCTATTAGCTTCTACTTGCCCCTTCCAGTGGGGTAAACACTTGTCTTGCTCTCCTTCCTTAGTTGTCATATGTGGGTAGGAGGTGTTAGATAATGAAGAACATTTCTAATTGCCCCTTCCAGTGGGGTAAACACTTGTCTTGCTCTCCTTCCTTAGTCGTCGTCTGTGGGTAGGAGGTGTTAGATAATGAAGAACATTTTAAATGTGATTCTCAACTACACATTTAATTCTTTTTGGCCTTCCTTTCTTGATATAAACAAATGGGCTTTAGAGACTTGGAGGCTCCTCACTAAGGGAGAAGACATGATTGAATTATATCTTTATGGTAGAGGTTTTTTTGTGGCGTCCTTCCAATTGGGTAATGATAGGATGCATGTGCTAGATGGTGGGGTTTGGATGTGGCGAAAACATTGCCTCTTTCTTAAAGCTTGGTTTCTTGCCTTCAATCCACTTACAAAATCCTCAAGTATTTTTATTATTTGGGTTATAGATTTTGATTTTCCTCTCCAATTTTGGGAAGTGTCTTGGTTTGAATATATGGGCGATGGTCTTTGTTGTTTTTTAAAGGTAGATGCTACACTGATAAACTATGGCCATACTACTTATGCCCACATTCTTGTGGACATTGACACCTCTAAGAATTTGCTTGGGGATATTGTCCTTATTGGGGATAGGACGTGGACTCAAAACACTCAAATATGAGGGTCTCCTCTTTCATTGTAGGAGATGCTTTGTTGTACGACACTTGGCTTCAATTTGCTTAGCT
Source organism: Cryptomeria japonica (assembly GCF_030272615.1). Classification (NCBI taxonomy): domain Eukaryota; kingdom Viridiplantae; phylum Streptophyta; class Pinopsida; order Cupressales; family Cupressaceae; genus Cryptomeria; species Cryptomeria japonica. The sequence goes on from NC_081410.1 coordinate 525,622,005, forward strand.
CTTGCCACAAGAAAGGTGAGTCGGCTTGGTGGAAAAATGTCCATAGTGAGCATTTGATGGTTGGAGATTTTTTAGATTTTGAGGTGTTGGAGGATGACTTGGCCCTAGGGTCCACAATATCTTCTATGATTCTTGATGGGTTATCTTCCATGGGCCCTTTGGTCATTCCACCTTCAGACTCTTCAATGCCAAGGGTCAAACTTGGGGATCATATGTCTTTGGATGCTTCAATAAAGCTGACAGTTCACGTCTTATCACCTTATGAAGGCAACAAAGGATAGCCCTCCCCTCTCCCCTCAATTTGAGTATTTGGAGGATGATATTCAGTGGAAGATTGCCCATAGAAGAAAACATGGTAATCCCAAACATGTTGTGCCTCCCACACCTAGGATTTGGGTGCTCAGGGTGTTAGGAAGGGTCTAGGGTAGCATAGTTGGCAATCCTCATTTGTTTTGTTAGCAATTTGGGTTCAAATTTATATGTGTTGTTGGCTATGCTTGGTGTGAGACAAATTGGTTGTTGTTTCATGGTAGCCTATCTTTTTTGGCTACTTTTTTTCGTTCTCCAATTGTGTGTTGGATGTCTCTTGTTGTAAAGGGTTTTCAGCCCTTTAAACCTTGTTTTCCTACTAATAAAAACAATGTGAATAAGTTAATATTTATTATTGTGTGATGCTTGCATTAGATTAAAGTGTTAATTTTGTTTGGATTAATTTAAATTTAATATTGGATTATTTTGTGAAGTAGTTTGTGTGGATTTTTGTTTGTTTTAAATCATTTAAAGAGCTTCTAAGCTCATCTAGGTTATTGTCAACCTTTTGGAGGTCCAGATCAAATAAATGACACTTTATCTATAGATACAAAAACTTGACAAAACTATATTGCATTCCAATACATCAACTTATAGTTTTAGGATGACACATAAAACTTTCTTTTAAGTGCACTTAACCACCTCTAACGGTTCCCTCTACATATGCACAAAATTAATATAACAAAACATCTCAAATGCAAAATATAAAATTACATCACACGAATAAGCTTGTAACACAAATTAACATGAAAGAAACTTTCAAATGAATAGAATACTCATGGAAGAATGAACTATGCTTATCATGTCATTAAGAGAGACAATCCACACTTAGCAAGACATCAAAATCCAATGATAATAAATTCTTTGTCAAAGGGAAATTCAGCTCTCTTTAGCATAAAGAAGTGAAATTTCTAAATTTATCAAATATCTTGATAATTATTCCTAAGCTATCCCAAAATGGTGGGTCTTGTTTTTTTAATATACGTGTTTGTTATTGTATTATTTTAAACTAAACACAATAGAATATGATTAGACACAACTTTCAAATGCATAAACCAAATTGTGTCACAGTCCAAAAATTACATACCACAAATTTATTAGAATGATAATAACATTATAGTCGATTTGTCATAATTTCAATTATTCATGAAGTAACTATTATATAAAACATGAAAGGATGATAAGAAAACCTAATGGTTATGCACCTAGCTTTGCACCTCTCAAACTCATATCTAATGATTTTTAATGAAGCTCATATTTTTATAGCAGCTTACTTGGCAAGTTAACAACTTAAATCTAAGGTGTAAAATGTTCTAATAGTTCATTCTCTCTTTTTGATAATTTTGTAAATAAAATTTGGAACAGATTGTGTTGATCTCCTTTTGTACTTATCTATAGGAGAGCGTGATCCTAGTTTTATCCCTTTAGAGATTTAGGCCTTTACATTAAAACAAACTTGATATTTGAAATAATTTTGTAAACCATTCAACTTAACTAATAAACCAAATGTTTTTTGACTTTAATTTATTAATGTGAATTCACATATAATTTGATATATAAATGATATGAAAAACTAATTATATACCTTTCTATTGACCAAAAGGGATCTTATTGACATCTTCAAGTATTGAAAAAATAAGAACTAGAAAAGTTTATTATAATTAAAAATTCAAATAGAATAAAGCATTACATAGTTAATTGTATACCTCAAAGAGTTCTAAAACCTAAGCTAAAATTTTATTAGACTAACCAAAGATCTATTAATTGTTGTGCCACAATAGTTTAAATTCAATAACGCATCAAATCTTCTAACAACTCATTCCCTTTTTTTAATCTTAATTTTCATTATAGTTAAATATTTTTTCAAGAAATACTTTCTCTAATGAATTTATATTTATTTTTAATTGTAATGTATTGAAAATTAATTGTAGCATTCTATTTTCTTTAATTTAAACAATGACACTTACATAGTGTTTTCCTCAACTTTACAATTAGATGTTACATAGATGAATAAAATGTCACAATTAAGTAACGTCTCTTTCCTTAAGTACATTCAAGACTTATATCCAACATATAAATTCAGATATACCACTCTCAAAATTAATTGTAATATATTATCCAACCCTTCAATCTTCCATCAAAGTTAAGAATATTTATACTTATACATTAAAATACATCACACTCATTATTAAATGTTATATTTTCTCAATCACATAATTTAAAAGTGAGTTTACATATCTTCCATCAAATTTACTAAAAAATTTAACTTTAACTTGTTTAATGAAATAATCACTTAAAATTAATCATACTATTTATTACTTATATTAAACAAATGTTAACCTCTCCACATAAAAAAGTATAATAGATTTATCAATAAATAATATTAAAAATATTTTTGTGAAACTAAAAAAGGGAGAAATTTTTTCTCATAAAATAAGAGAACTCTATTGAAATCTATTGACTAATTACTTTTAAAAATAAAAACAATTTATTTCTCAAACTCATCATTTGATCTAAATTACACTTTTTAAAAATAGAGGCACCTTTTGATCGATGAAAATATTGTATTTACGAAAGAGAGGTCAATTTTGGTGTCTCAAAATTTAGAGCCACGTGTCGGTGGAAAAGATACGTATTCGTCTGGTGGGTCCCACATGTAGAACATCATGGCCGGTGGAAGATAGGTCGATTCTTCCACATTAACTTTACAGTGCATTCTATTAAATGAAAAGAATAAAATAAAATACTAAAGTTTTCTAATAAAAGGTAATTGGATGTTGAAATTTGATCTGCCTAGTGGGGCTTAATTTATGTGGTGTGGAATACTCACCTTTTATTTTCTAGCATTTGTGTTTTTTCATTTGGTTTGTTTGAAAGGCACCTCTAGGATTCAATTATGGGGACAACATTCTTCTTCCTTGACTACTAGGGGATAGATTAATTAGATTGACCACAATTTTTTATTTTAATGAGTTGTTTTTGGGATTCAACAAAATTTTTAGTAATAAATTAACAGTTAAAATAGTAGATTAAGAAGGGTTTCAAAATTAGGGTATGTTGTTTTTTTCGTTTAGCAAATATTTATATTTATTATATTTGAATTTGGTTTTGTTTAGATTTGTTTTTGTCTTTTTCTCTTAGCCCTGCATAGACCTTAAGAATGTGCCCTTTACCTTCCACTTTTTTTTGAATAGTGTATTATTTTCCTTTTAGTTATTACAAATTAATAAAGTATTTTTCATAAAAAAAAAAATAGAGATAAGAAAATAAGAATTATGATAATAATAGATCAATAACAACATAAATATAAGATTTAGATAAGTGTAGGTCCTAGTCAAGCACAATATGAAGGATGAATGTTATATGCAAATAATAAATATAAAAACATAGATGCAATATAATATATATTAATTAAGTTTTGATGTAAGGTAATTTAATTAATATTTTACATTTTTTACCTTTTAAAGCAGATGGGTTAAATTACAAAACGTAATTTTTTAATTTTTTAATTCTTGAATGAGTGTGCAATGGATGTAATATAAAAATAAAAAACTTAGATATAATCCAAAATACACGGGAACACCTCCTCTTCAAGGGTTGATTGATGGAGCCATATATATTAAGACAATAAATGGCAAAAAACTGAGTAAAAGATTAAAACTAAACTTTTGTCGAACCTAAAAATGTAATCCAAGTTTAGTTGGGGTAGGGTTTATGGATAGATAAAGACATGACAAATTCTTAATTGGAGGGTCTCAATTTTTAGATAAATGAACAAATAATTATATATAATGATCTACTCTATTGATAGGTTTACAAACCATATTTAAATTTAGTTACAAATAGGTGAAATAAAGGGAGATTGTAGTAAACAAAAGAGTATTCTTTAATTGATAACTAATAGACAAATAGAGTAACAATTCTATTATCTAATAGTAGCACCACTCAAAGCTATTCTCTTCATTAGTAAGCTCATATATAAATGATTAGGAACATCTAAATGACATTATAAATAAGGAGTGTTCATCATAAGTTTTTTGTTTGTTTGTTCGTTTGTTTGTTTTGTTTTGTTTTGTTATGTATGTGTTTCTTTAAGGTTGTTGAAAACAACATCATAATAATAAAGAAAGGCTTGCACACAAAGCTCTTAAGATTTAAGGTATAAATGATGAAAATGGGAGGTTTTCTTCTATTGGTGATCTTATTAGAATATTTCATATGAAAGCTAAGGTTTGAATAAATCTATAGGTTGCCATTAGTTTATGCTTATCAATGGCAAGTAATTACAAAGATCATGACCCATTATGAAGGGGTTCAATGTCAAATACCAGGTTGTGAAACATCTTCAGTTACTTGTTAGTTTATTTCTCAAATTGTCAAAGCTATTGTATAGCTAAAGGAATTTGTAGATATATGATTGTTGTATTCCAAGATTATGATTATGGTAGCATTTAAAGTAAATATGAAGGAAATGGTTAAAGCCATGGAGCTCAAAGACAATCTCTTGGTGTCATTGATCCTAGATGATTCACAACATCAAGAGATAATGCAAGCAAGGTATCGATTAAAGAGAAATATAAATCAAGAAAAAACTAAGATGGAAGAAGACAAAATAAAATATTAGGTGTAATGGCTAAGGTTAGATATGAAACTATAGGATTCAAATGAAGATATTGGCCAACAATATATGCATAATATGACCATTTATATGCATAACAAAGCACTTAAAATAGTCAATGAGTACATGATGGCCTATGTGGAGCATGACCTTTTCTCAAGAGAAATACACAAAGACTCCATTGTATATTTTCTAAATAATCATTGATTTCTTTTATATTTAAACCGAGCAAAAAATAATTACATAATGTAAGGCAACCAACAGGTTACAAAAAAGAATGAATAAAACACTTATTAGTCACAAATATGATTATAAGAGCAAATACAAATCTGCTAACATAAGTACTGTTAGAGTTATCATTTATTAGCTAAATATTACTTATTTAATTATTAGTCTATTATCCTCTACACTTAAGCTAAACTTAGGCATTTAATAATATTGTAGGTATTTAATAATTATTCTAATTATTAAATAAACATTATCCCTTTAGGGTTTCTTTAGGGTTGCACACCTTTAGGGTTGCTAATCTCCTTTTATAAGGATTGTATTGTACTTTTTTATTTATTCCCTCTCTGAATGATAATATTTTCCTTCAGAGCCATTATTGCTTTTTTGCCTCCATTCTTCTCTTGTGATAGGTATTTTTGCTTGCAGGTGATCTTGGAATCTCTGAAGTTGTATTTCTCAACTTCTTCATGGTATCAAAGCTCCAGACCTGAGGCTTTCCTATTATTCTGATTGGGAGATTCTACCAGAGCAGGTCTTCTCTGCAATTTGGGTTGATTTGAACCTCACCATTGAATCCGGCATGTGGGGAATAGTCAAGATTGACCTTTTGTTTGTCAATTTTTGATTCACGGGGCTAGATCTGTGAGGGTTTGAAGACTCAGCATTTTTTTTTGTGATCCAGGGGACACCTATTTTTTAGAGAAATTTGGGCCCAAAAGGACCTCATGGTTGCATTCAGAAGGCCGATTCCATGAATTTTGATATATAATTTGCCTTTTTTCGGTGACAGGGGCATCTGGGACATGATTTTTTATTGGCACATTTTTTAAGACACGAAAATCTATATGACCGTACCTGCACTTGCGTCAGAAATATTTAAAAAATAAAATCATCTGGCTGGTAAAACAAAATAAATTTTGATTGCTGGGTTTTTAATCATTTTTGTTAAAAAAAAAAATCAAGTTGGTGCATGTTGTTAAAAGATTTATTTTTACTTAAAAAACAAATAAATCAACCCTTTACAACAAAAGTACATTGCATTAGCGTTGACGTCAGTATGAAATCATGCTAACATCAGTGGTACAATCGGCAGTACGAACAACATGCATGACCCCTGTGACCCTCTTTGTGCCCTAAACGAGGGTTTTTTTTTTTTGGCCACAACTTGGGCATACAATATCATTTTTTGGCAAACGAGATTTATCGGAAAGATGGTTTCGTCTACTTTCCACATATGTGGGCTTCATCACCTAGTTTTTTTACTGGTGTATTCTACAACCATTTGAAGTCAGAGGTGTTATTTTTCAGTCCCAAGCTCATAACTTTTTGCCAGTTTCTCCGATTTTCGCAATTCCAGTGGTGTTGGGATGGTGTTTTAGAGCTCTTCACAGTCATCCATGCACTTTTTCCAGATTTACTCTAGGTACATTTTATTCATTTTTTTGTGTTTTCACACTCTGGTGAATTACTTGGACATATGATGTCGTGGAAACTTCTCGTTTGCGTGGGATGAGTTATTTTTGGCTATTCTTCATGTCTTTCCAGTATTATGCCTTTTTTTGATATTATGATGTTTCATTGTAAGCACTTATAATTTTGTAATTGGACTGAGATAAAGTGCCTTTGTATTGCACATGTATTATGGGATCTTGCACATCATTTTTGTGCCTTATTGTACTCGCACGATGATATAAAGTACCATGGGGGTTTGATGTTTGCCTTTGTTTGCCTTCATACCTTTCTCATACGTGTGTGCCTTGGTTTACACACCCTTTGTATTTGCTTGTACTTTCATGTCTGCATGGTCAGATGTTCTTGGTTCTTCTTCATGCACTACATTATGGCTTTCAGATTCAGTGTACCTGTCATACCTCTCCATTGTCAACATTATGGGGGGGTTTCTACTGTTGGTGCTAATGCTTCCTTGGTTTCGCGTTGGAGTGAGCTATGTATTCACTATTTGTTCCTATGTACTAGGCGGATGTAGTGGCTGGTTACCCATGCATTTCGGTGAGATGAAATACTTACCATATGGACACTCTTGCATTCTTATTTTCTGGAGGCGACCTTCCATTTTTCATTTGATTAGTTCTTCAGACTGTTGGTACTTGTGCCATCTGTATCTTCGGGTTCTAGATGTTTTGCCTGTGTTTTCCATCTGACTCAGATTCAAGTAGTGTCATTGTAGGCACTCATGTAGATTCATGTCTTCTTGATCCTTCCCATCTTTTGTTTCAAAGGAGGTTCTTATTTCAGCATCTTAGCAGTCATTCTACGACAAAGTTTGCAACTTCTTCATGCTTCAGTGATTCTTCATGCTTGTCTTTTGTTCCTATCTTTTGGAACATTCTTGTTTGGAGGCTTCTTAGTCCTTCACTTGAGCTTTCATCTCTTCTTGGAGAGGAGTTTTGTTCCCACTGGGTTTTCTCCTTTTTCTCCACTTTACAGAGATTTCATTGTACTTGGGTACCTCATCAGGCCTTGTTGTAGGGACCCATTTTAGCTTTCTAGCATCTAGTCCTTAGTTTTTTTAGCTTCTCCCTAACTTCATCTTAAGGGGGGGTGTTAGAGTAAAAGGTATTAGTTTACCTAATTAATTAAATCATATTGATTTAATAATTAAGTCACTTTTTCTCTATTTCACTTAAGCTAAATTTAGGAAGCTAAACTTAGGAATATTAATAATTAATTTATTATTAATTATTAATTGCTTTTAGGGTTTTCCCTTTTTAGGTTTGATCTCCTTATATAAGAATTGATCCCTTTGTAATCCTTAAACAATCTGATTATCATTATTGCATTGTTTTGCTCTAGGTTTTCAAAGCAATCTTTGTGTTTTGTGAATCTTCCATTGTTGTGACAAGTTATTTGTGTTTTCACACTCTAGTGAATTACTTGGACATATGAGATCGTGGAAGCTTCTCGTTTGCGTGGGATGGCATCTGTTGCTACTTGTTCCTGATTTTTCAAAAGATTTTTTGGAGGCTAGGTCAAGTTTTTCAGAGTTTTTATGTGCATCTGGGGCTCTTCTTTGTTTTTGGGCATTTTGGGCTCAAACAAACCTCACTGTTGAGCTTAGAACACCCCAAAACCCCCATTTTCATATAAAATTTGTTCAGTTTGGACAACTTTGGCTATGGGATTTTTTTTGGTTTTTGGCCTTTTTTTGGGCACAAATTTTGAGAAAAACAAAAATTTATTTAGGGGCAGTTTTATGGCATACCCAAGCTGAAATGAAAAACTTGTAATTTTGTTTTTAAAGGCACATGTGGGGGGGCCAAAGGCCTCTTCAAGTCCGTATGACCCACAACAGGGCTTGCCCTCCAGCCTCCATGTTGTCGCCCTCTGGCCCCTGTGCCACTTGCCGCCTTTCGACTGCCTCCAGACTGGCCGTTGCACCCGGTCATCGCCTTTCAGCCACCGCCACCGTCCAATCGCCGCACTTGACCATCGCCTTCCAGCTGCTACCACCCAAGCCCCTAGCCCATTGAATTTTTTTTCCGGCCAGGGCTCTTTTTCGGCAAGGGTTTTTTCTAGCAACCAATTTTTTTCTGGAAGAAGGGAATATTTTACTGACGCCAGCATGATGTCATGCTGATGTCAGCATCATAGACAACTTGCATGGCCCTTGTGACCCTCTTTGTGCCCTAAAAGAGGGTTTTTTTTTTGTTTTGGCCATAACTTGGGCATATGATATTGTTTTTTGGCAAACAAGATATCATTGGAAAGCTGGTTTCCTCTACTTTCTAGATTTGTAGGTTTCATCACCTATTTTTATTTTTGGTACATTCTACAACCATTTGAAGTCAGAGGTGTTGTTTTCAGTCCCGAGCTCATATCTTTTCGCCAATTTCTCTGTTTTTTCGGGATTTCAGTGGCATTGGGACGGTGTTTCAGAGCTCTTCACAACCATCTATGCACTTTTTCTATATTTTACTCCAGGTACATTTTATTCTATTTTTTGTGTTTTCACACTCTGGTGAATTACTTAGACATATGAGATCGTGAAGCTTCTTGTTTGCGTGGAATGACTTGTTTTTGGTTGTTCTTCATATATTTCTATCCTTTTGTCTTCTTTGAGCATTGTATACATCTTTTTGTAAGCATTTTCCTTTCTGCAAACACATTGAGATAAAGTGCCACTATGCTTTGCATGCTTGGGATCTTGCACATCTTGTGCCTTATTGTACTCTCACTCCATTATAAAGTGCCATGAGGGATTTTATGCTTTCCTTTGTTTTCCATCTACCTTTGTCACATGAGTGTTCCTTCCACGATATTAGCCTCATGATGTGTGTCAAGTGAGTGTTCCTTCCATGACACTAGCCTTTATATGTGTTTGTACTTTCTGCTGCACTCTCGATGTTCCTGGTTCTTCGTCATGCAGTTTTTCTTGGCATTCAGTTTCAGTGTACGTATCACCTCTCCCTTGTTAGCATTATGGGGGGGGTTTCTCCTGTTGGTTGTTGGTTCTAATGCTTCCTTGGTTCATTGGAGTGAGCTATTTATTCAATATTTGTTCCTATGTACTAGGCGAATGAAGTGGCTGGTTACCTATGCATTTTGGTGAGATGGATCATTTACCATATGGACACTCTTTCATTCCTATTTTTGGAGGCAACCTTCCATCTTCAATTGATCAACTCTTCAGACTTTGGTGTTTTTGCCATCTGTATCTTCGGGTTCAGTGTTTGTCTTTGTTTGCCATCTGATTCGAGGAGTGTTTTTTGAGGGCACTCATGCAGATTACTGTCTTCTCTACCTGATCATCTTCTATTTCATTGGAGGTTCTTCAGATCGACAATTATTCTTGATAGTGTTTACAGCTTCATGCTTCAGTGGTGTTCTTCATGTTCATCCTTTGTTCCTATTTTTTGGAACATTCTCTAGTTTGGAGGCTTCTTCAGTCCTTCACTAGCCTTCATCTCTTTTTGGAGTAGAGTTTTTTCCCATGAGGTTTTCTGTATTTCTCCACTTTACAGAGTTCTTTTGTACTTGGGTACCTCATCAGGCCTAGTTGCCAAGACCCATTGTTACTTTCATGCATTTTGTTTACATGCATTTTTAATCTTTAGTTGTTTTTAGCTACTCCCTAAGTTCATCTTAAGGGGGGGTGTTAGAGTTATCATGTATTAGATAATAACTATTTATTTAATTATTACTCTATTATCCTCTACACTTAAGCTAAACTTAGGCATTTAATAATATTGTAGGTATTTAATAATATTCTAATTATTAAATACACATTATCCCTCTAGGGTTTCTTTAGGGTTGCTAATCTCCTTTTATAAGGATTGTATTGTAATTTTTTATTTATTCCCTCTCTGAATGATAATATTTTTTCTTCGGAACCATTATTGCTTTTTTGCCTCCATTCTGCTCTTGTGACAGGTATTTTTTGTTGCAGGTGTTCTTGGGATCTCTGAAGTTGTATTTCTCAACTTCTTCAAGTACAATATCGATGCTAGTAGCAAAGGTAATATACATTGATAGGAGTACACATGCATTGTATAGAAAGAGTACATTGAATAGACCTATGCTCATGCTAAAACTACAAAACCTATTTCTTGATATGTTGAAGTTGCTCTGAAAACTTAGCGTTCTTCTTGCAAAACTTATAGGACTACGAAAAAAGAAAATCCACTTGAAGGAGTATGTTAGAGTAAAGCCTTGGAACATCAATTCCATGACACTAATTACTAGAAAACACAACATTACATCTGTTATGCCAAATATGCTTAAGAATTATTTATCTAATACAATCAACAATCAAGTTGTTATGCATTCCAAAACCCAAAATGACTTCTTTCCAATTCAAATCATGATTAAATATTGCAAAAAAATTCTTGAACACAATAAACTATTATTTTCTAGTATATGAACAATCCCAAAATATGTCTTATACTTTCAATACCTTGGCAATGAGTAGTTTGTTCATTAAACAATAATACATTCCAATAGGTAGTTTGCAATGAATTATTTTCTAGGTCATCACTTGAGTATTGAAATTGGTTTTAGATTTCCAAACTCGAGCACTCAACTTGTTCCAAAACTTGGAATTAAATCTGCATTTCCATTTACAATTTATCCGAGGAGTGGGGGACCAACTAGGAAGAACACAAGTATACACACTCTTCAAGGGAATGTGATTGACATGGGTAAAGGATAGTCATCACCAATCCTTAAAAAAATTACAATCCTTGGAGTGCATAACTTCATAGACAGTTCAAGAGGCACTAGAGATTTTTTCACGTTGGTTCATGTTGTAATGTGTGAATACGGTTTGATGTAAGGGAACTTTATTTATTTAAACAAGGACACAAATTGCTTATACTTATTTTTCAACCCATAATTTTCTTTGATAACCTCCCATGAGGCCCAATTAAAAGCATTAAAATCCCATTAATCTTTAAAATTTTGGACTCCTTTTCTGTATGAATAAAAAGAATGTTTTGGAAAACTAATAGAAAGTGGTTGATTATGATATGTGATTAGTTTGTTCCACCATATTGATGTTGAAGCAAAACTAAAACCATATTGTAAAGAAAAACCATTCTTACAATTTTTTTGCCAAGTTGCCATATAGATTGTAAAGGAAATGAGACCCTAATTTTAAAGGATGGATACAAAAGTAATTTATCTAACCAATTGACATCTTGCCACTTATTCCTAACTGAAGCCTCCATAGTTCGGTGATGGACTAAGATTTTCCAAGATTCATCTCCATTAGCAGCTCTAGTAATCCATTTAGTAGCAAGATATGTTCCTTGGGTTTTGAAATCTATAAACCCAAGGCACCTTTAGCTCTCGGCTGAATGCAATGAGCCCATGAAGAGGCAAATAAACCAACACTACCATCCCATTTGGACCACAAGAATTTACAAATTATTTTGTTTAATTCCTCATATCCACATTTGAATGACACCCAACACGAAGAATATTACACATACATAACAATGAGGATTTTGTTAGCCATTTGCTTCCAAATAATCATTCATTAACAAAAATGGGTGAACAATTTGGTTTCTATAAAAGTCTAGAATAAATCCCAGTGTCTAACCTAAGTGTACACAACAAAGTTTATGAGCACTAACACTTTATACATCTACAAGGTGGTGCGGGTTTGAGTAATAGCCAATTAGTTCATTGATCTATTATAGTTTTTTTTTTAAAATGTTGATGTTATTATGTAGTATAGTTGTAATAAGAATTTGGTTCTAGTGTAGTTTGTTGATATGATAGTTGTATAGATTTATATATTAGAGATAGGGTCTCATAAATCCATAACTATATTTAAAAATATATAGATGGACATAATAAGTATAAAAAACCCTAATAATCCAAACAATATAGAAATAAGGAAATCCATACCAATATTAGTAACATTGACAAAATATTCACCCATTTTTGTTACAATTTAAAGAATCCAAAGTCCCAATGGGAGATTAGTAACATTGACAAAATATTACAATTTAAAACATTTATGATAGAATAAGGTTGAAAGGTAATAATGACCCTATGGAAGGATAAATAACAACTCTTTGATCATAAAATGATTAGTGTATAAGAGGAATGATCTAGACTAGTTAAAGTAGAGTATTGACAAGGAAATAAAAAATGTATAATGAAACTAGTAGATTTACTGTAAAAGTTGTGTAACAAAAATTTGGCATGGTAAAGTGATAGAAAGACATAGAGATTAATAGATCATATCATGATTTATAAAATGGTTTTAGATGTTTTAAAATGTATTACCCTCAAAGAGTAGGAATGTAGGAAATGATTCATCAGATGCCCAAAAATGTAGAGCAAAATATTTGAAAACATAAAAAATAGTTCTGCGAGATTTCCAATTAATTGAATAGATTTTTTTAGGGTCCTTTTCTCAACCACCCAAAAATATGTAGGGACACTATAAAAATAACAAATAGGGGACACTAGAACTTAATATAAACAACAACCATTCCCTATGTGATAAAATAATAATAATGCATATTACTCAATTCTCCACAAAAGTAATAGTCAAGATCCATATTAGCCCTAACTGAAACCTACAACTAGAATAATCAACGATATAAGTTGTATATTCACAACATATAGGATGTTATCACTAAGTTAAACTTTACCCTGGATCATGATTAAACTAATTTCATAGAGAAGCCAATTATGATATTGTAGAGAGGGTGTAGCTACATCTAAGGATAAAATGTAATGAAATCTCTTATTAGTCATTAAATACTCATTAAAATACCTTAAAAATTTCCCTAAGTTATATTTAACAACCCATGTATAAAATGTACATAATATATCATGAGTGCATTTACAATAATCACTAATTCATCACATGTACTTAATTAATATTCATATGACCTGTATGTAAGGAATTTTAAGTGTGTTAATTAATAAACATTTGGTTTTAGCAATATAAAAAATGCTGAATAGAAATTATTTAGTAACCAATGCTTTCACCCAAAATTGATAATGTTTCCAATTACGATCATTTCATTGAAGGAACAATCAATTAGGTCTAGCTTTAGTCCTCAAGGAGAGTTGGACACTATGATTAGTTGTTCCCCTTTTTGATTTGATATGATTGGATATGATTTTAATTATAAGATAGAGAAAAAATTGTAAATAAAATCAAGATCTAAAAGTATCATACCAATGAGATAAGCACCTTAATCCTGAGGGTCTTTTTGTAAACTGATACTTTAGGTTCTTGATCTATAACATAAACATATAGAAGAGGGGAGAATGTTGTGTTGTATAGGGGCTTGCCTAAGTCAAATCCTATGTTGGTGTTTCTATTTTCATTGGAACAATGTTGGATGAAAGAGAGCTTTCCCTTGGTATGATAGAGGCTGAAAAACTTAATGAAAATGCTTGAAATGATAAATGATATCTTTGATGTGAAACCCCTTTCCTTGAAGCCTAACACAAAGCTTGATGTTTCTTGATATATGATAAAGCATGCCTTCATTGTGGAGGAACACATAACTTGATCATGGCTGCTAAACTTGAATGCTTGAATACTTCTTTTTCTCAATCACATTGCAGATGCTTGATTGAATGCTCAATTGGAGTGATTCTGGACTCAATATGATTTTAAGCTAATGTTCAAAAAAGAGAGGGAGTTGCATTTATACACCACTTTCACCTTTTTGAGTTTAATATTTTAAGGATGACATTAGGGAGCACTTTTTCACTGTTTGAAAAGTTGACCTTTTGAATTTTAAATTTGAGGCCAAAATGGTAGACAGGGGTGCTAGGTGCTCTAGTCTAGGAGGATAAGGGTGATATGCACCCTGGTCCTAGTATTTTAGGTTGAAACAAAGGTCACCGAGTAAAGGATTGTACCATAAACTTAGAACAATCAGGCATGGATCATGGGCATGAGACACAACCACCAAAGTGAGCCCAAAATGAGAGTGAAACTATAGTGGGACACAATTTATGACACTACAGGTTGAATGCTAATTTTATTCAAGTTCTATTATGTACCTATATGTGCATTAAGATGATGCACAATATAAGGGGAGGATGTCATAACCCATTACCTTAGAACATCTAAAAAGTAAATAAGTTTGAATAAGTTTTAAAATAATATTTGTTAAAGGTAGTTTCTAGAGCTACAATAAGGGGGATTAAATAAAATTAACAAATAAATAAATTTGATTATTAAAAAAAATATAGTAGACTAAGGTATAAAAACTAATTCCATTAGAAAAAAAATATAAAATATTTATACCTTATCAAACTTATTATAGAAGAAAAAGCTACATATTTTATGCTTTGATCCCATTCCAAAAGAAGTTAGGTAGGCATTCTAGGAAATGAAGGATGTTCCCAACACTCATGAGAATGCCATTAATGGGACTTTGGTATATTGGTGAAGTTGAAAGGTTCTTAATGAGCCCACCAAGGATCAAGTCTTGTTGAGTGTAGGACTTCAACATCATAAGGGATCAAGTCTTGCTCCCGTCTCCCATATTAGATAGCTAAAACCACTTTGCAGATGAAAATTGAATACTTATGCGAATGTTATCAAAATACATTTATTACTAGATTAGACCATTTGAGGATTCATACAAGGTCTTCTCCTTAAGGAAAATGAAGATGTGGATGATGCCTTGGCGTGCAAAGAAATCATAAAACTTTAATGGCTATATAATAAAAAAAAGTATGTACAATTTGATACAAAATTAAAAAAATCCACAAGCAACCAAATTTGAAAGTAACTCATCAATTGAAATCCTACAAGTAAAAATAAGGGTGCCTAGGGTAGGATGAAAAAATCACAAGATGAAGCATTAAACCCTAAATGGGTTATAACAATAAAGGACAACCAAAAGGGGAGTTGAAATTGTATAAGATAAAATATGCAAACAAGAAATTGAATGTGATAATCCTAAATAAGAGAAAGATAAACTTTAAGGTCAAAACACTAACTCATATAAGAATATTAAGTTCACCAAAAATGTGGCGGGGTATATCACTTCACAAAATAATCTAGGTTAATTGAATAAATAAATTAGTTGAATACATTAGCCTAGATTTAATAGTTGTAGCGTTGTAAATTGTACACCTTTATTAGTGCATCCAATTTCACACTCTCCTAGTACCTATTTTACTATTTCCCTTTCCTCTATACATTATTGGTTTAAATTAATATTATGGGTCTTATTCCACTTTATTACATCATCTCACTATTATTTGGGTCCTTAAATCTAGGTATGCCTTTATCATTTCATCCTGATTTAATCCTTAATCCTACCCCAATTTCAACTCTCAAAGTATATTTTGCATACCTATGCATTATGGTTTGAGCCACCGAGCTAGATTCAACATTAGATCCCTGTTATCTTTCATTCCCCAAAAGTCAAAAAAATATTGCTGAGACTAGGGTGAATTCCTACTACCTGGTCCCACACTTTTTCCCCCGAATTTTAGGAGGATAATTTGGCGGTCTTTTCTAATTCAAATCCCGGTCCATGTCAAAATATATCAATTCTAAGTCGGCCTAATGGTGATTTTAATTATGAAATCTCTATATAAGACATCCTTCTCATTTCATTTTCATAATTTAATCTTATGCTAGCATTATCATCAATTCAAGAGCAATTCTTCTTCCTCAAGAGAAAATATGGTTCATGGAGCAACAAACTACACCAATGCATCTTCAACTTATGTTTTATGTATGATTTCATAATGTATTTTATGTGGTTTATCATGTTATTGCATCAACACATGGAGGACTTGTCCTAAGAGCATTACATCACCTATTGAAGGTATAATAATTTAGATTCAATCATTTAAATTCAAAGTCTTGCCTCTGCCCTCAAAAGACACACTTTCAATTCAATTTCTATTTCAATTAGGGTTAATTTTACCTAAGGAAAACCCCTATCCACAACTCCCTTTCTTTCCTCTTGTGTGCAACTATAGGCACCCGACAAATACAAAAGACCATAGACAACATTAGGAGCCCGACACAGACCTGTTCCCAAAATTTGGACTCGATTTTCTAGGACTAGGGTGCTAGGGGGCGCCTCTATTTGGAACAAGGTACTGGGTGCCCTTGTCCTCAATATTTTTCATCATATTTTGCAGACAGATCCCATACAACTTCAAATTCCAAATTTTGTGATAGTAGCTCAAAAAACCAAGGTGTTGGGTGCCCTAGTCCTGCTAGATCAACAATAGATTTCAGTCATAGGGGCACAGTCAGATTCCCTATCCATTTCTGCACTTGTTGTGAAGTTTTTGTTTCATTATCAATTAGCATAATCAATCCAAGTCGCTAGTTCATGCATGTACCTTCTTACCTTAGATTTGGCATTCAATTTACATCTTTTCAATTACATTTTCAACTCAAACAAAAGGGGATAAAACTGCAATAAACATTCAACCCTCTTCCTAATAGAATTGAGGTTGGATATATTGTGTTCATCCTCCTTTTAATGTGATCCGTGTGAAAGTTAGGTCATTTCTTAGTTTACGAAGCATAATTAGTGAAACCCTAATTTTCCATCTATTACAATAACTAAGATTAATATTGAAATTAAATCTAAATTTTAAATAAATGAAATGAGGTACTTAGCTTGAACCTTGACAATGGAATATGTTGTCAAAAATGCTAGGAATTGATTCCCTAGTGTGATGAAAATTAGGGCCTTGTCCAAATGATTGTCTTAGAATATGTAAATTGACTATGTTATGTTTTGGTTGATATTCATACTTGTGGAATTGAAATCTAATGACTAGAAATCGCTTGCCTTACCTTGGTGTACATGTGTCTAAGGTAGGATAGTGTATATAGATACCATTTAGGAACTTGCTAGACAAGTGGTTATTCTCCTTTAATTAAGCCCCAAGACAAATCAATTTACCAAATTTAGAACAATTATTGAAGACAATACGCTAGCATACAAGGATGCCAAGATGATGAATCTTGAAGTATACTTTAGTAATACTATTATAGCGCTCTTTTAAATTATTATGAAAATACTCTTTAGTGATCCTTCAACCATTTCAAACCAAATGATGATTTCTTAAATGTTGCAACATATCACATTAATCCACAAAAACATGCACCTAGTTCACAATGACAAAGAGGAGAGAGTTGCCACTTTTAATTGTACAATTTAAATTAAAAGTTACAGGGTTCAATCTATAATAACAGAAATGATCTAGATCAATTTCATAGAGACATATATAATCCAAACGACAAATAAGAGATTTAGAGACCAAAATTATTTTTAATTATGTTGAAGGTGTTATCTCATTTGAAATGGATGAGCCGAGTTCCCAGATTGACAATTCATAGTAGTGGAGAAGCATGCAAGATGATCAAGAGATTTTTCACTGTTAGATTTGTCCAAATCACTTTTCGCTTGTTTTGTTGTCATCACCGTTATTTTTGTATTCACTACTTTTTGTTCCTTGGCATGACACAATACATTACAAAAATAAGAAAAATCTTCTCATGCACTACCTCCCTACCTCTTCTTATGATAAGAAATGTCCCAAATTTGACTCTTAATATCTTTTATTAAGCAATATTATGTTTCATCATGCAACGCCAAAAGTAGTTCATTAAATTTAATAAAGCCACACGTAGTTAGTTTTACAAAAAGATTATAATAAATATACATAATATTAAATATACAACATATTATATTTATAGTTAATAATAAATTATATTTCATACTATAAATTTATTTTTAAGATAATCTTATAATTATATTTATTTTATCTATTGTAATGTGCGTGTAATAATTATTATGAATATAATTTTAATGTTTTTGATTATGTGAAAAATAGGTTTTGAAGGGACCCGAAACCCTTTACAAATCAAACAAGTGATAGAACTTGACCGCTCAACAAAGAGGAGAGATCCACAACAAAAAAAAAAAAGAGTCTGCCCCAAAAGACAATAGGCAACCCAACCAAAGATAGGGCTAGAAAAACCAACCCAAACAACCAACTACAAGGGCCCTCAAGATTTACAACTGGCCTTGTGGGAACGAAGAATCATATCAAAAGAAGGCTTGGAAGTCCTTGAAAGCTTCCCCTTAACAGTAATCCATCCTTCTTCAACTTTAGCTGCCGCAATAGACCAATCCGAAGAGCCCAATATCGATCTATCCAGATTGAAAGAAAGAGCATCAATAGAGGGAGCAACAACCATCATGGACATAGGACCTCATCCAGCAAATGGGGCAAAAGTTGTGTCAACACACGGTGAAGCAACTCACGGTGTAAGAGACAACAAACCATTTTCAACAGAAGAGACAACAACATCCTGTATCACAACATCTTTAATCACATAAACATCCTTAGTGGCATCCGAAGAATCTTTATTTGCCATTAAGGAAGCCGAACCAGCCATAGTAGAAACCCCAACATTTAATGACTCTTTAGAAGAGTCCAAAGATTTATTTACCGTGTAGTGTTGGTATGATGCCCCCGACCACCATGAGGCCACAATATTTTTCTTCTCAAGCCAACAATTCCCAGTCGCATGGCCGGTTTTTAAGCATCTACGACACCTGAAAGGAATACCTTTGTAATCCAAAGTTTGGACCTAGCTGCCAAAAGAGGAATTGTAAAGCGGAAAAATCGAACCCTAGTTGTTCTCCCCTCCCCAACTCCAAGGAGAGAGAAGGGAGAGTCACTAGGGTTGATGGTTTTCACTTAGGGGAGACTTTACATTCAAAAGAGGGGTTGAAACCCACAAGATCCAATCCCATGCAATGCAAGATTGGATTCTAAATGAGTTTCAAGGGTTAAGACATCAAGGATACCCTCTTTTGTAAAGAAATGTAGATAGAATGATTGAACTAGGAATGCATGTAAAGTAGGAAAGATTCACTTATAAACAGAGATAGGGATACGGGATGAAGCTGCAGACCTGGAATTAGCAGTAAAATGTCAAGACGGTGCTATTCTGCAAATTTGAGCGAAAGTTGACGGGACGATGGCGCCCGACGTGCACACGGTCCTCCGAAAAATCCGCGAAACGAAGGGGGATCTGTTCGTCTCTGCACAAGGATCCCAAATCTTCAATTACAGCCGCGTACCTGCAACCTACACACAGAAAAGAGAGGACGATTGGGAGGTTAGGGATGAGGGGTTTGCCTTTAGGTCAAACCCCGGTTTTGAAATTAACCAAGAAATGAGAATGCTGTAAATGTAAATGTTTGTAATGTAAACAAGTACTGATACCTTGTTGTAAGAATGTTTGTATTCTTACATGCGAAGGTGTAATGTATGTAGTATGTAATGTGTTGTAAGTGATCTCCTCTTCAATGGTTGAATCCTTGTCTTGAATGCAACACTTAGCCTTGAATGGAGACTTAGAATGCTCAATTGCTTGAAGGAATGCTTGAATGCTTGAATGTTTGAATATCGCTTTCGCGCCTTGCTCACATATATCCTCCTTTCCTTTTTGAGAGAGGAAATGTAGTTTATATACTTATCAATTAGGGCTGATAGACTGATTTTCCCGACCTTAGGCCGACCAGGAAACATTATTTTCCAATTTGCAAACTTAAAGACCCGAAGCCCCAAAAGAGACCGGGCCCAAAATAGGGCCAGGGACCAGGGCGCTGGGCGCCATGGTCCTAGGGGACCAGGGTGCTGGGGGCCCTAGTCCTGAAGGACCAGGGCGCTGGGCGCCATGGTCCCACCTCCAGGGACAACGGGGTGCAAGGAGGATTAGGCCAGGGTGCTGAAAAAATGCAGTTTTTGATGTCATGAACAAGTTTCGGGGTCTCCATTCAGGTTCCGTGTTGCATCGCCATCGTGAAGACCCAAATGCAGTCGAAATTGCAAGTGTCGCAATTTTAGGACGCTACAGGAATTAATGGCAATCTCAGCTGGTAGTCCCTTAGACACATCTAGCTCCACCAAAATGTGAACAAAAGTGGTACGATAAAGCTCAAAGGATTCATTATTCACCAAAATGAAACTCCCAATAGCATCACCTATTTCCTCAAAGAGAGAATCAACCCACAAATGGAGAGGAAGGTAAGGAAGCTGAACCCAAACCATAATTTTGTTGAACTTCTCAAAGAGGGGGTTAAAATCAAAGTGCCAAGGTTTGGCCAAAAGCGACATAATATCTTTCTTATAGAAAAAGCTTTCACACATAATTTTTCTTCTATCGTTAGCGTTCTCAAATTTAGCAACAAAGAAACCTATAGCCATAGGGTATATGTGAACTATACTAGAAATGAGAGGATTCCAGTGATGAGAGATCCATTTATGCAGCTCTAGGAGGCTGGGCCAAATTCCCTTGAATCTACAGATAGCACTATGCTCTGAAAAAACCTTCACATTGTTCTCTATTTCCCGATCGAAATCCTTATTCACATTGACAGAGGCAGCACAAGAGACAGGGATAAATCCTCTTCCATCCCCTCTGTGAAAATTAGAAAACGAAACCTGTGAAACCCTAGCAACACTGGGTCGAGGGCCCCCAACAACCACCGACGCCCAGGAGGGACCTGCCCAACCAACATTTACAACGACCATATCCAAGCCATCGGGGAATGAGCGGGAGAAACAGGGGGGAACATTTTCAAAACCTATAATATAATTTTAATGTTTTTGATATTAAAAGCAGCCAAAACAAGGGGGCTGACCCAGGTACAGAACAAGAAAAATAGTGGCAAGTCAATTGTCAGCAGAGCATCGACAAAATCACAGCCCCCTAAACTTTTCCTCTATCAAAAAATTTAATCATTCTACACATAATATAATTTTAATGTTATTAGTACTTGTCTTAGGTTATATTCTCTACAATATCTTCTATATTTTCTAACTTAATTAGCTAGTGCTTGATAAACCAATTAAAAATAATATTTTTTTTTGCAAAAATAAATTTGATTTTTATAGATTTAAGATGTATATTTTGTAACTTAATAAATTGTAGAAATTATTTATCTACAATAGGATTGGATGACTTTTTTTTGTGTTATAGTAGAATATTTTTGGAATTTGTAAATGTGACTAGGTTTTTAGCATTTTTAAAGACATTTATGAAAAACATTTGAATTTGAAATATTGAATTCATAGAGGTATATTCTATGTAGATTTTTTTAATTTCTTTGTATCTCTTCCTCTCTACCTCTCCTTCTCTATCTCCCCATCTCTCTCTAGCTTTCCCTCTCTCTATATGTCCTTATAATCTCACCACCTGTCTCTCTCTATCCATCTCTCTCCCTCTTCCTCTATATCTCTCTATTTCCATCTCTATCTCCTTATCTCTTTTTGTCTATATCTCTCCCTTGATATTCATCTCTATAGGTACATCTTTCTCTCTCTCCATCATCTCCTGCCTCTCTCTCCCCCTCTATCTCGATTTCATTATTTATCCATCTCTCTATCACTATATATCTCCCCCTTTCTACCTCCATATATCACTTCCGATCTCTATCTTTATCTTTCTATTTCTCCCTACATATATTTATTTCTTTCATCTGTATCTATTTGTCTCTCTTTATCTCTCCCTCTCCTCTCCATATCCCTCTCCCTCTCCTTCTCCTTCTCCTTCTCTATCTCTATCTCTCTATCTCTATACCCTATCTCTCTCGCTATTTTCACTCTATCTATCTCTCATTCTTCCCCCCTCTATCTATCCCTCTTTATATGCTCGTCTCTCCCTCTATCTCCCCCTCTACCTCCCCTTCTCCTTATTGCAAACATAATGTGACCCTATTGTTAATGTAGCTTGACTATCTTCTCGATTCCAAAGTTTTGTTTCGATCATGTTTGGATCCTAGTTCCAAAACTAATTACCTACCAATTGACCTCATGTACTGCACAATTATCATATGTAAAAATAGACCAATTTTTTTTTCTTCTGATTGAGCTTCCACACCTCTTCGACATACCCATTGCATACCAAGATGCGATTGCTACTAAATATAAGATAATAAAACTAAAATCAAATAATATCATTGAACCCAATCCACACAATAATATCACTTATAAACTCATTATTATATATAATATTTTAATCAAAATAAGTAGAAAAAAAACAATTTTCACCATGTCACTCTTCAATATTAAAAGTTTATATATCATTTTGTTATTTACTTTTTGTTTCTCTTTTGAATCAGCTTTAATATTTAAGGCATGGTCATTAAAAAAGGTTGAATAGCATGCCACTCTTTCCTAAAGTTTGATGGAGCGTAACATAATGAGAGTGTCCACCTTTTTTGTTTCATATTTTTTCCACCAAGAAATGAGAGCGGTGGGTCCTATGGAAGGACGGCATGGGCGGTGGTAAGTACGCCCCATACGAGAGAGTCCGAATAAAATACAATGGCAGATCATTGTTGAAATACGACGTAGTTGGGGCCAGGGTGACCGACCGCTGGCTATAGTCGGCGCCGTCCAATGCTTCCCTAGTCATGCAAAATGGGATACATTGTTTGGCCTTGTTCACAACAAGATATGGTCAAATGGATTGGAGAGTGTTATGTGCATCTTCAAAGTGGTAGGGATCATTTATGGCCAACAAAATCCTTAGTGGTCAAATGGATTGTGTTATATGCATCTTCAAAGTGGTAGGGATCATTTATGGCCAACCAAAAAAAAACCATAAAAAAAAAATCTCAGTGGTTCAATCATATTTTTGTAGTGTAGTTTGAAAATATCAAAGATTGAAGGGTTGTGGTTGAATGGTTGATGATGTAGGTTCTTTGATTCGTCATTTATTTTGGTTCAATTTTTTTTGAAAGCGTGATTGACCAAATTGAGCCACTGTGTGACTTTGATATGCCACATTCTCTTATAGTAGCTTTGTTAAAGGATGACTTTTCATTTAGATATATGTTCTCATATTATTGTAATCCACTATAGAAAAAGAGAGGGTATATATGTAATCCACTTATTTCTATTAAAATAAAGTCAAAGACATCATAAGAGTATTAGTTCTATTACTTTAATGCCCACTTTTAAGTTTCCATTGGTTCATCATTTAAGAAATAACTTTCTCTCAATGTATATTTTGTAGAGGTGAAAAAGTGCACACTCTTAACATTTTTTTCTAGGTGTATTATAATGTTTTGGACACAAGTTTATGATTTTGAGATGTTTTTTTAGAATAAGTTAATTTAGACACAATAATGTTTTAAGGGGGTTATTTTAGAATTAACTAATGTGTATACAATTTTATGTTCTTAAAGGGGTCATAAAAGACCTTAAATTATGTCTAGCGCGCGCGTGCGTGCGCGCGTAGGTGATTTTAGACAAGGAACACATCACATCACATTGTATGCAATGATGATGATGTATTGACATATTTGTCTTTAACATTTTATAAATTCATAAGAACCTTCATTAATGAGATCAACACTTGACATCCAACTTCACAATGTACTTTACAATCTCAATTTTAACTCAATCAATAGGCTTGACCAAGATGCAAGGGGAAAGTTTGTACACTTCCACACCTTAGCTTAGAAATCTTCACGGTGTTTCTTAGCACCACAATGAACAATTATTTATTGTAGGTATCAAAATCCTAATTTGACAAAGGTCGAGGTTGTCATTTTTGGATTAGGACCACACAAAGGTTTAGGGAAACAAATATTAGGATCAAGCTTGCAATATGGTGTTGACCTTACATAAATTGTGAGAATAACCTAACTCAAATTTTGTCATCGTGAATCAAATTTTAAGTAATTCTAAGCCATAGTTCAAAAGTTATAATCAAAATAACAGACATCTTAGAACCACCTAGAAGGTTCATGGTTGCATTTTTTAGGGTCAAGGTACACCTTTGATCTTGATCACAATCTTGACATAATGCCAGATCTATAGTGTACAATCTTTATAATCTATTTCTTGATCTAATCTCAAATTCTAAATATTAGAGCTTTGTCAAAATTAGATCAATCTTCTTTTCTTGAATATCAAGGTACATATGTATTTTAGTCATTTCATTTATATGTTAGCTCAAAATCAACTATATATATAAGATTAAATCTAATTATCTATGTTGAGTTCATTTGATTGCATTAGTTTAATTTTTAGATAAACTAGATATTTTTAAACGTGCCATTTTTCTTCATCTTGGTGAACTTGTCATGAATTAAATGTGAGACATTTTCTACACTCCTAAAGTTTTACCTTAGAGTTTAAGCCTTCTACCTTGATGTTTTATATTTGATATTTCTAGCT
Organism: Cryptomeria japonica; assembly: GCF_030272615.1. NCBI lineage: Eukaryota > Viridiplantae > Streptophyta > Pinopsida > Cupressales > Cupressaceae > Cryptomeria > Cryptomeria japonica. The sequence goes on from NC_081410.1 coordinate 525,646,855, forward strand.
ATTTCATCTTTCATTTCAAATCTAAAATTCCATTGGTTAGGGTTTAGATACATCCTTATATACACTTGCTTTTCTATGTTTATTAATTATGGATTCTCTTTTTCCAATGTAGCTACATTTTATAATTATTTCATTATATTTTATGATATAGACCTCTATTCATGTGGTATATATAGGGAGGTTTTTGTACATGACCATTTTTCAAATTTATGATGATGCAATGAAAATGGGGATTAGTGACAATCACAATGAAATCATGTTAGTAAAATTTCAACCACAAGCATCACATGAAGATAAATCCATTCAAAGCATATCAAGAAAGATTAATAACAAAGAAAAATAACTAGATAACTCTAATACCTCCTATGCTTGGTGATGTTGCTCTTCCTTGTTCTTCTCCTCTCCAAGATCCAAATGAGTGAGTGTAGCTCTCAGCTTTAGCATGTAGCCATGGATGCCAAATGGAGGATTGAAACGGTTGAATATGAAATCCTATTGCTATGCAAATGCTAGAATAGAACTACTATGAAAAAGATTAAGTGTGTATGCCAACAAAATAACAATGCTTAAATGTGCTCTCCTCTTTTGCTTGAGGATGAGGTTCCTTTTATATGCAAAATAGTGAATTGGAGGGTCAAGATTGAATTGCCTTATGGAGGACTAGGATTGCATGAGAGAGGCATGATCCTCAATCCATGTTTGCAAATTCCACCAATGCAATGGTGACAAATGACAACATGAGAGGGCTTGAGAGGAAAGGGAAGATTCATTAAATGCCCGAGAAGACATGATGGTTACCCTAGGGGGTTTGGTTAGGGTTAAGTTAATGGATAAAGCTTTTATCCAAAGGATAAACTCTTGTGCAAGGTTTAAAGGGATAACCATGGTCAAAGCAATGCATGCTTGAAGAGACCCATGTGGTTAAGTTAGAGATATAGTCTCTAACTAAGGGCCAAAGGTGAGTTAATCATAAATGGTTACGTAAGACTCTTACATGTTTTGGAAGACTTTGGACGTTAACTTGTTGAAGAAATAAAGCCTTTAATGCTTTATGAAGACTTTGCATGATTTTGAGAAGTGACCCCTTCTTAAGGAATGTGCAAATGTTTAGGAGGGAATTAGGCTAATTAGAATGGATTAGAATATTCTAGAATAAGGGATTAGTGGGCAAGTGGATTTGTAGGAGAATGCAAGTGGGGGAATTTTAGGATTAGGATTGTGCAAGTGATTAGAAGGGGGTTTAGGCTAATTTAGAAGGGCTTAGAAGAATCTAGAAGGGGGTTAATGAGCAAATGGGCTTGGCAAGTGGGCAAGGATAAATAGGCTTTTTGATTTATTGAATTAAAATAGTTGATGCAACTTGCATTTGTAGGAGAATGCAAGTGGATGGGGCTTTTAAATAAATACATATTTATTTAAAATAGGGATTTGGTTAGGGGTTTATAAATAAATGTTTAATTTATTTTAAATGAGTGGAAAGGGGATTTAAATAAATTTATTGACTTATTTAAAATTTAGGCTATAGTTAGTAATTAGATAAATTTATGAAATTTATTTAATTAGATTAGAAGAATAGGTTGAAATGAATTAATTAAATATGAATTTAATTAATAGAATAATATTAGTGTATTAAATATTTATTTAATTAGTGGACATATTTATGTGTCTACTGATGAAGTGGTGATATTCTTCCTACATCTCATAATAGTTTCATATCCCTATATTTATGTGATTTTTATGTTTTATCTTATGAGGAGACTAGGGATATTGATGCGCTTTTTCCTAACCATTGTAATGTTTATATGGGTACCCTCTTAATGATCCTCCTAGCGATGCATTCTCCTTAGGGTCATCTATCTATTATGATCACTTTAGTGGTAAGATTTATGATGATTTTAATTTTTCTACCATTAGCTATGTTCATTTACGTGATACACCTTACTTATGTCCACCACTACATCAGGTCACTATCCCCCATGTAGCTCATGGTAGTCCTATATCTTTTAGCTGATTGGTTCCCTAACCTATATTTCTAATAACTTATGAAGATTTTCTAGACCTTATATTGAAAGACACTAAAAGATTGACCAAAAAGAGAGAGATAGATTTCATAGTGTTATAGTGTTCCCCCTTGCACTTTAGGATTTTCAAGACGAAGGTGGGTCCCCCTTCATGACACTAATTGCAAATATATGACAAAATTAAAACCTAATTCCTAGTAACTATGGAACTTTATACATATTAACAAGAATTTGTAATTTTACACACATGAATAATTCATTCCTTGTAATTATGAGACTTTCATACAAAGGAAGTAAATAATTAATAATAAGTTATAAATAGCTTGAGATTTTCCATTATTAGATTATTTTTGGGTTGAGAGGATGCACAAAGATAGATTGATGCTTATTAGAGATTTCAAAGTTATAGTTTTATACAATATTTTTCCTAACACTTAACATTTTCTAATGATCATTTCAATGAAAGATATTACATTATTATTTAAATAGACACCAACATAGAAAATAATTCAATATTGCAAATGAGTAATGAAAAATACCAAAACCCTCTTTCCTACCGGTGCCCACACTGAATGAAGATGTAATAATTTTATAAAAGAAATCAATTTTTGGCTTCGGCCTTTTATCGATCAAAAAAAAGAAAAATACCAAAACCCTTGATTATATTATTCAATTTTTTTTTTATATTGTAGAGTGGAGACACTTACACAAATCAACATGTATTCATTCGATCTCAATTAAAAACAACAATGCAATTACAAAATATTTGCACAAACACTACAACTATTCTCCTCCTAAGACATATAAATGGCTCTTTACATCCCTTATTTTTTGACCTCCAAAATGAAATTTAAAAAGAAAACATTATTTGAAAAGAGAAACATTGGATTGAATCCAACAATGACACTTGGCAAAAATTTGGCCCCTTGATTAACATTTGAATTAGGCATTAAATAATATGCCATAGCATCTTTAAGTCTCTTCTTCTCTTTCACCACCATTTCTAACTTGGAAGTGATTTTCGCAATTTCACTTTTATTTCTTGCTAAACTCTTACTCATGTTAAAAATATCTTCCTAGTGCATTTTCACCTTGTAAGTAAAAAAATTAACGTAAGGAAATTTCCTTTTGACTTGAAAGTGGAAACATGATTTACATCATGCATTTTGACTCACAAAATCTCCCTATATCCTCTACAAATGGTTAGGTATTTTCTCAAATAAATTGCCTATGGTCATTTAGTCCTCACATTCTCTTGCATTTGTATTTAATATATGATTCTTCTTTGATGTCCTATATCTACTCTTTGTATCACACTCTTATCATTGGACATCCATATTTCAATACCTTGTGGATTTAAATCTTTCAAGGAATACAAAATCTAGAGGCATTTTACCAAATAATTCACATGTAATTATTTTTATGAGATTATGCTTCAAGCAACCAAGATCAAAGAGACCAATTGATAGCACAATGACAAGGGAGATAAAATATGACAAGAATAAACTATATTCCTATCAAGATGCAAAAGAGATCAATTGGATCATCATTAATTACTACATACAATGTAGATGAGCCTTCTTATAAAGGCAAGGCTGAGAGACAAGAGAGCACACAATGATGACATGTGGATCAATGAGATGCAAGGGTAGGTAGGAGAAATAATAAAATATTCCACATGAGGTGGATCACCCACTGAAGGTGGAATGTAACAACAATATCACACCATAAAAGGTGAAAATTCTCCTACATACACACGCCCAATGTATGCACATCTCCCTAAGTGTCTCTATGCAAACTACAATGTAATGCATGTACCTAAGTAAACTTAAGTAAAGTGTAATTATATCCAAGATGAATAAATAATTACACCAACACCCCCCCTTAAGTGAAACTTAGGGGAATGCACTTAAGTCTACAAGGAAACTAAGCAATGCAAGATGGGTCCCAACTACAAGGCCATGTTAGGTACCCATGTACAAATGCAAATGTAATCTCCCATAAAGTGGAGAAAGAGAGAAAAACCCAATTGGAAAAAACCCTCCCTCAAAAGAGAGATGGAAACTATACAAAGAACTCTCAAAGAAGTATGTGAAGGACTAAACCCCATGTGAGGAAAAAGTCCCCCCATATGAGAGAAGAAGAGAGACCAAGTAGCCCCCCTCAATGTAGAATCTGCACCAACGGTAGAAGCTCAAAACTGAATGAAGAAACTGCTCCATGAATGTTGAACAACGTTCCTCCCCTTGGGAAGAAACAAAACCAAAGGTGTATCCATGAAGTCTCCCCAATCATGAAGGGAAGATGTAGGAAAAAAACTCATGATGAATGAAGTCTCTGAAAACTGCTCAAGTGTCCCCATGTCGATGTTGAAAGTTACCCCCTCCAAAGGTGGTGAACTGCTCCACATTGCTGAAAAAGGTACTCCAAGATCTAGTGGAGATGAATGTAGAACATGTCCCAAAGACTCACATGTCTCCTCTAAAGATAAAGAGACCTCCTCCAACTGCTGTACATAAGAATCCACAATCATGTCAACCTCGAAAGAATGATCATGTAGAGAATGAACAAGAGGGTTAGAGTGTTCCCTCACAACAATCAAAGAAGGATCATCTTCATCAAAGAGAAGATGAATATCATCAATGATGTCTCCCAAATATGCAATGTAGGACTCCACAAACAAACCTACAATGTCTATCAAGTAGTCATCGCAATGAACTGAAGCTGGAAGACAAGATATATCCCGCTGCACCGAATCACAAGAAGGCAAAATTGTTGCATCATCTGCATCATTAGGTGCAATAGGTGATGTGATATTAACAAGTGGAGATGAAATGAAAGGCTCAAGAATGGGATCACATGTGAGAATCTCCAAGTTCAAGTACCCAAAGTTCTCCTCAAAATCTAAATCATCACAAGAAGTGTGATCATCATATGTAAAATCATACTCATCAATAGGAACAAAATTTGAAAAGGAATATAACCGAGATGCATGATCCACAACCCCAATTGCAATGATAGCTCTAGTATCCAAGTCTCTAATGAAAATTGACTCAGGTGTGAACTCCACAGTTTTATTTGTTGTCCCATGTGTGATTTGATAGATGGAAAGAAGATTGTTTGTCAAATGGAGTACACACAACACATCATTGAAGGAATTATCCCCAATGGCAATAGATCCTTTCCCAATCACATCCATGTATGTATGATTGCCCATCAAAATCTGCAGCATGGTGCAAGGCTCAAATGAAGAGAACATAGACTGCAAAGATGCCATATGATGAGAAGCCCCTAAATCTAGAAGTCATCTCCCTGAATCATGACTTGTAGTAGCACAAAGATCTTGTCCTTTTCTTGTCCCAAAAGAGTGAGTCTTCCCACTTGTTGCTGCCATAAATGCTTGTCCTTTCCCCTTTGATTATGAGGAAGTGGAAGGCGATGAATCCTCCTTCTTGTAGGCATCAGGCAAATCAATGTTGCTCTTTTTAAGGATATGGAGGAGCTCATCAATCTTCTTAGAATGACAACGACACTCCTCATGACCAAACTTTTTACAATAGGCACAAGTAGGTATTTCCTTCTTTGGTGAATTGTCCTTCTTTAAAGAGGATGAATCTCCTTGTTGTGGAGAAGGTGGTGCTTTGTCCTTAGGCTTTGATTGGCCTTTCTTCTTGTTTGAGTTGTCTTTTCCTTGATTTAATTTGTTTCCTTGAGTTGTCACATATGCTTGAGACTTAGAAGTCTTAAGAATGCCCATGCTTATCAACTTTGTTTGCTCCATCATCAACATGTCGGTGAAAGCATCAAATGTAGGTGTAGCTTGAACCCATTGTCATCCTATGGGTTTGGAAACTAGAAACAAATGCTGCATATTCTTGTGGAAGTTTGCCCATCAAATTGAAGATCAATTGAGTATCCTTCTTATCAATGCCACAATCCTTGAGTTGTGCCCTCAACTCTTTTGCCTTAGTGACATAATCTTTTATTGTATCAAAGTTTGGGATCTAACATGGTGAGATCACTATCAATTTGAAATCCCCTAATCTCATCAACTTGACCATACAAGTCTTGAAACTTTTGCCAAGTATCCTTAATTAAAGTACATTTTTCAATATGAAAGATGAGATCCTTTGATACATACTTTCTTAAGGTACCAATTGCCATGATGTTCTTAGTGAGCCAATCCTAGTGACCATTGGGATCAACCTTAGGATCAGAAAGAGAAACAATAGTTCCATCAATGTAATGAATTAACCCTTGTTCCATTAGTTTACTCCATGCATCAATTTTCCAAGTAGCATAATTATGTGGAGTTAAAAGAGGAAACTTAGGAGAACCCATAGAAGCAAAATGAAAGAACACAAGAGACACCCCCCTCCCCCAAATTCACTCAATCAAATTACACCCCCCCCTCCTACCCCAAAATGATGATTTTGGCACTTTATATGTAGTGCGTGTACAATAGGCCACTTGCAAATAAAGACAAAGTGGACTTCTAATTTTGTTTTACAACTACCCCAATAAGCTAAAAACTACAATGCAAAAGACCAGAAAGATAGATTATGAAAGTAGACAAAAAATCACGCACTTTAAAAAAAAATGACACCTAAAAAGGAGTTCGTATGAGCCTGAACAGAGTCTTGAAAGTTGCAGAAATGAGGATTGGACAGGTACAGTCACCTAAAACTGATTTTTCTAAAAAATATGTCCATCCAAATCAGAAAATAACACCACCACGTGAAAGTACACAAAAATTTTAGCCCATTTCAAAAACAATTGCACCAAAAAAGGAGCAAAAATGAGCAAGATATGGCCTCTTGAAGTCGAACTGCAAAATCAAAAAGCTCAATGAGAGGGGCTTGATTAATTTTTGAAAAAAATGATGACGTATGTAGCACATGAGCTTAAATTTGATGGTCATATGACCATCAGAAAAACCTTCGCACCACCCTACCTAGTCATATGGACGTGATGACGTGGTATGCTGACTAGGTGTTCGTATGATGACATGTCCTGCTGATGTGGCAGTATGCTAGTTGGCGTGGTGGATGATGAGAACTGTATGACACATGGATGTGGCGATGACATGATAGGTGAGTGGGAAGGTATGACCTACTGATTGGAGTGCTGACTGGGCGGGTTCGAGCAAATTAAATGATGCTGCGTGGCGGCGACTGGATGCACGGTGACTGTCAGAGGCGCCGAGAAATAAACTGCTAGAGGAGCGGGGCGGGTGCGTTGGTAGGATGGTGCATTGACGGTAGAGTGTAGGGCCCAACCGGGAAGCCGAAATAGGAGGAACCGCTGGTGGGTGGAAAAGTAGCGACCCTTTTAGTAGGTACGATAGGTTGCGTAAGGAGTCGGCGGTCGGTGGAGGGGCCTACAAACTCCTGTGGGTACGATACTAGCAGTTGTACGATGCTTGCAAACTTCTGCGGGTAAGCCAATATTGTTAGAGTATTCGGGTATTTACTTGATTAATTAAACAATATTTGTTTAATTATTTAAGTTCCCTTTATCTCTTTTACACTTAAGCTAACTTTAGGTGCATCATAATTAATTCTTTTATTAATTATTATGTGCAAACATAGGTTTTCCCTTTTAGGGTTTCTTGACCTATTAAAGGTTGAGTTCTTTCTTTTCATTGTAACAAGGAGGATTATTACATTACACATTTTGTGAATATTGAGCTCTCTCTTTTTGAGCATATTTTCTGTGTATTTGTTCCTTCTGTGATTTGCTTCCTTGCTTCTCCTTGTAACAGGTTTTTTAGCTTGTAGAGATCATTTGGGCTCTTGTGGTGTTGTATTTTCTCAACTCCAACATGGTATTAGAGCTTTAGATCTGCAGCTACCTGTTCTTATTTTGAGAATTTTTGCATTGGAAGCAAATCTGGGGTTTCAGAAAGTTTTTTTATGCACCTTAGGATAGGATTTTTTTAGAGCACTTTGGGCCTAAACGGACCTCACCATCTTGCTTAGAAGGCCTGAAAACCCCTATGGTCATATAAAATTTGACCTGTTTTGATTCCTGAGCCTCTGGGAGTATTTTTTCTCTAGATCCAGGCTGTATGGCCCTGACACGCAGATTGAGAATTTTTTTTTCAAAAAAAAATAATTTTTTCCTTTTTACGACATGCAGGCCGAATTTTGATTTTTCAAAAACATCTTAAAAAAAAATCAAAAAGGGCGAAAGGTTTAAAAAATCAATTTTTTTTTTTTTTTGCAAGGTACCGTGGGGCCCCTATAGGTGTCAGTATGGCCCCTGTCGCTGCCCAAACCTCGGTCCCTGCACCGCCATCCTCCAGCACCCTACCGGTCCCTGGCCCCCGCCGACCTCATTCTCTGGCCCCCTACCACCGCGGCCCCTGGCGGTCCCGCCTTCCTGGCGGCTCTGCCTTCCCGACCCTGTCGCTGCAGTGCCCGCCGACCCTGCCGCCTGCAGCCCGCCTGCTACCCCCGACCCTCGCCACTAGATTCTCCTGCTGCCACCGCAGCTCCTCGGACCTCATTTCCCACCACTTCTTCGGCCACTGGCTTCTCCCGCCACCGTCGCAGCTCCTCGGTCCGCGTCGCCCGCAACACCCCGGCTCGCCTCCCACGCCCAGCCACCGCTCTGCCACGCGGCCTCCCTGCTCCGCCCTGCCACCGGGGCACCACAAGGCCGCTACTAGTGCACTGCTCACTGGCCACCTCCGCCCGAACAACCACCAGACTACCCCTTCCTCTTCTTTTGAAGGGGGGTTTGGTTTTTTGGTCATATCTTGGGCATACGGAGTCCTTTTTTCGAAAACGAATAGGCGTCAAAAAGTTGGTTCCGAGATGGACCTCGTCATGTTGGTAATTTTTTCCAATTTTTCTATTTGGCTGTGTTTTTTTCCAGTCAAAGTGAGGTCTCTTTTTTGCACTCCAGGAGACGTAGATGAGCATCCGACCTCCGTTTTTCGAAAAATTTATATTTTTGGAAAGTGTGTGCTGTTTAATTTCCAACCATATGAGTTTTATTTCCCGAATCTTCTCCATGCATATTTTATTCAGTTTTTTGCTATTCAGCACTCTGGTGGATATCTTGGTTGTTTTAGGTCCTGGGATCTCTTCTCTGAGTAGGATGTCTCGGTTTTTGCTGTTCTTTTCGTTTCCAGTCTTATTATCATTGTAGCATTGTATATATGCAAACACACCGAGATAAAGTGCCATCATGCATTTTTTACTTGGGATCTTGCACATCTTGTGCCTTGTTGTACATGCACTCCTTATAAAGTGCCATGAGGGGGTTGATGTTTGTCTTTTGTTTGCCATCTTCCTTTGTCCAGTGAGTGTTCCTTCCACGACATTCACCTCATGATGTGTGTCAAGTGAGTGTTCCTTCCACGACACCATGTACTTTTCTCAGCACCTTTGATGTTCCTGGTTCTTCATCATGCAGTTCTTCTTGGTTGTTCTTTTCAGTGTTCCTATCCCTCTCCCTCTTCAGCATTATGAGGAGGTTTGTCCTGTTGGTTCTAATGGTTCCATAGTTCGATTGATCAACTCTTCAGGCTTTGGTTTCTCATGTCATCTATATCTTCGATTCCAAGTAGTGTCATTTGAGGGCACTCATACAGATTATAGTCTTCTCTACCTGGTCATGTTCTGTTTCAGTGGAGGTTCTTCAGATCAATAGTTTCTCTTCGACAGTATTTGCATCTGTAGTCACATAAATCTGTCCATTTTAATTAAATGAATATTTCGTATTTATTTGATTAAAAATCCACTAACCATCAATTAATTAAATTAATATTTAATTAATTCATCCCCAAACATTCTTCTATTAATTAAATAAATTATTCAATTTATTTTAATTAATTCATTAAACCAAATACAAATCAATTAATTAAATAAAATCTATTTATTTAATTAAATCCCCCTATTCCTCTTTTAAATAAATTAAATAAAATATTTATTTAAATCATTATCCCCACCCCACTTGCATTTTCCTACAAATGCAACTTGCACACATTTATTGAAATAAATGAATTTTTATTTTAAATAAAATCCTATTTTCCCTCACCGACCAAATCCACTTGCAAAAATCTAATCCCCTTCTAGATTCTTCTAACCCCTTCCTAATTAGCCTAATCCATCCCCTAGTTATTGTCACATTCCTAAGCAAAATGGAGTCACTTCTCAAAGTCTAAAAGTCTTTGATAACCATTAAAGGCTTTCAACTTTCAACCACTTAATCCCCAAAGTCTCCAATAACCATTAATGGTTAATTCAACCCTCCCACATGGTTAAAACATTTGTTTTGACTCAACCTCTACCCAACCCAAGGGTCTCATCAAGCCTTTAATGCTTTGACCATGATTATCTCTTAATCATTTGCACAAAGGTTTATCCTTGGATTAACTCCTAATCCAGTGGGTAATCCTAATTTAGGCTTGACCCTTAGCCTTTAGATAACCATGAGGTCTTCTCAGGCCTTTAATGCCTCCAACCTCTTCTTTCAACCCAACCCTATGTTGACATTTGTCACCATTTTATTGGTGCAAATTGTGCACATGGATCCCCAACTTTCAAGCTTGACCCTTGATTAAACCTTTCAATCCTGGCCATCCATTGCTCCATTTTTCCTATAAATAGAGCCCATTCCTTCATAATCCACATCCTGAAAACTTGTAAGCATTTAGACTATAGACATTTTTAGAGAGCATTTAGCATAGCATAACTAAATCTTGTCTTTTTGGTTAAAATACTTCATTTTAGCATAAAAATAGCTTTTCATTTCATATTTGGAGCTATACTACAATCTCAATCCTCCATAAGCATCCATAGTGCAAAAAGCTGCTGAGAGCTACACTATTTTGGAACTTGGAGAGGAGAGGAACAAGGGAGAAGGAGCTAATATCATGCTAAGAGATAGTTGGAGATGTCTCATTGTCTTTACTTCTTTAGTTAAATTCATTAGCATGTTTTTAGTGTCTCTCTTGGAATGCCTTCATATGTTTTAGTTTTTGATTGACTAACGCTAATACTTTGTGTGTTTTTGTGTTGTTTGATCTTAGACTAAACCATTGTGCCATTTAGGAGGACATCAACATCTATTTCATGTTTCAGTGGTGTTCTTTTTCATCTTCTTTTTCGAGTAGAGTTTTTTCCCATGTGGTTTTCTCTATTTCTTCGGTTCATAGAGATTTGATTGTATTTGGGTACCTAATCAGGCCTTGTTGCCGGGACCCATCTTTCTTGCTTTCAGTAGTTGTTCTAGGTTTTAGCTTCTCCCGAAGTCTAGCTTAAGGGGGGGTGTTAGAGTATTCAGGTATTTACTTGATTAATTAAACAATATTTGTTTAATTATTTAAGTTCCCTTTATCTCTTTTACACTTAAGCTAACTTTAGGTGCATAATAATTAATTCTTTTATTAATTATTATGTGCAAACCTAGGTTTTCCCTTTTAGGGTTTCTTGACTTATTAAAGGCTGAGTTCTTTCTTTTCATTGTAACAAGAAGGAGGATTATTACATTACACATTTTGTGAATATTGAGCTCTCTCTTTTTGAGCATATTTTTTGTGTATTTGTTCCTTCTGTGATTTGCTTCCTTGCTTCTCCTTGTAACAGGTTTTTCAGCTTGCAGAGATCATTTGGGCTCCTGTGGTGTTGTATTTTCTTAACTCCAACAAGTATAGGGGGAGGGGTCAACCTACCCCCCTTAGAATATATAAAATTTGATTTTTTTTGAAAAAAACTTTTACAATGAACAAAATAAAAAAACTGCAAATTATATAAAATGAAATATAATTTTTTTAAAAAGAAAATTCGAAGAAAAATTAAAATAAAATTTTTAATTAGTTTTTTGAAAAATTCATATCACCTAATCAAATTGGCTAAATTTTTCCTCCAAGCCCCAAATCTGATTTTCACTCAATATAGGCAAATTTATAGTCAAAATTCATGGAAATGACCACCTAGATGCAATGGTGAGGTCGGATCTGGTCTAGGACGCCTCTATAAGATACTACTCCTCAGATCTACCTCTTTACCTCGTAATAAAATCTCTCCAAAGGCTATGCAATGGTGCTCCAACCACTCTAATACCATGTGAGATTATGCTTGAAGTAACCAAGATCAAAGAGACTGATAGAGAGCATAATGACAAGAGAGATAAAATATGACAAGAATAAACTGTATTCCTATCAAGATGCAAAAGAGATCAACTGGATCATCATTAATTACTACATACAATGTAGATGAGCCTACTTATAAAGGCAAGACTGGGAGACAAGAGAGAGCACAATGATAACATGTGGCTCAATGAGAAGCAAGGGTAGGTAGGGGTAGGTAGGAGAAATAATAAAATATTCCACATGAGGTGGATCACCCACCGAAGGTGAAATGTAACAACAAGATCAAACCATAAAAGGTGGAAATTCTCCTACATACACACTCCCAATGTATGCACATCTCCCTAAGTGTCTCATATGAAAACTGCAATGTAATGCATGTACCTAAGTAAATTTAAGTAAAGTGTAATTATATCCAAGATGAATAAATAATTACATCAACAGTTTTTCATTATAGCTAAGCACAATTTCTCAATGAATATGTATTTAGAATCCTTGCAAGACAGTTTTGATTGATGTTGACAATTTTTCCTTTGTTCAAATATAGGAAATCATTGTTTGATGCTTAAGACCCAAAATAGGGAATTTGAAGACTTTCCAAGACATTTGAAAACTTGCATAGGTGTTTTAGAGTATGGTTGGGTGTGATAAATCAATGCCATGCATTTAAAATTATGATGAGGCATCTCAAAACACTCCCAAACATGAAAAATTGTTGTTGGACATTTTCACCATTTCATAAAGCATTTTCAATGTGTTAGAGTGTGGTTTTTTAATGCTAGGGCATGATGAAATTTGCTAATCATTCTTTGGAAGCATTCCTTTTCTGCAATTTATAACCTTACAAATTCATTTTAGTGTCCCTCCATGTGTTCAAGTTTGATTATAACACCTTTATTTGTTGAACAAATTTGAGTTGGGATTCTCTCCCCAACCTTGCATTATACAATGAGAATTAAAACTAAGATTTTTTTTAATATAAGAAGCTAAAAAAATTACAAACTATCACATATTACAAATACTATGTTGAACTAGCATAATTGGGACAACTACATCAACAAAAAATAAGACTTGGATTCAATTTGTACATGAAAAGAATGTTCTTTGCAACATTAATAAAATGGGCCAATTAGAACCTAGTGCAAACTTTCAATCCAACACATTTTTTTTTAAAATTGTGCTCTCAAAGTTCTATTGTGTCCTAGGTTTTCTCTTTGCCTATCACTTCGGCCTTTATAATTTTTTTTTATGACTTGAGAGATGATTGGATTAAAGGGATAAAATATAAGAAATATTTTAAACCCTTTACCCCAAATAAAATATTAGAGATATTTTTTAAAATGTCATTCAAATTGAAACTTGACAATTAAAACATGTTTTTGGCTAAAAATGAGTTTTTTTTACAAGAAGTTCAAACTATGTTTGGAAGTCATGAAAATTTGTGAGGAGCACTTACATTTACTAAAAAACTTTGTACAATAATCAATATTTGAACAAAAAACCAATTTTGGGAGCTCCTTTGTAACAAAGACCAGTTCGTAAGCATATAAAAAAATCTACTGTGATACCAAAAATTATATGACGATCATGAAATTAAAACATTTACTAAATATTTGAAGTACACCTAGGGTTACAAAGTGGCTAGCATTATAGACATACTAGAAGGCTTCTTCCTAGATACTTCAATCCATAGATCTCTATCAACAAGAAGGTCCTCCGTCTTGAGCTTTCAAAGCTCAAAAATGTCATGTTGAACTTATCAACGTTGACCTTAGACATGCTTTCTATTATATTTACGTAAAAAATTAAATCAACTACATAGAATTCCTATTCAAACAAGGATTAATAATAAGAATTTTCTTCCCATGGATCTAACAAATTATTTTATCTCTAATAGTGAATGCAAGGAAACTAGACTAGATCCACAATAATATTATAAAAGAAATAATATGAACGGGTCTAGATTCACACAAATTTTAGCATAGTAGTACCAAGAGACACATGATGTACACTATTAAACCCACAAAGGAGAGAAAATAGTTACAAATTAGATTCAGTTTATTAAACAAGTCAACAAGATAGTTGCAATATACTTGCTAAGTCTTAGAGGTTCAATGGAAGTATTCATTCTTTGAAGTTAAATTGATAGCATAACCTCACAATAATTTAACATCTAATTTCTATCCAAACTCCTCAATAGATAAGCCAACAAGATCCTATAGGCCACAAATTCTTTCCCAAAACTATGGTCTCAAACCATGAACTAAACTTTGGTCCAACTTGTTTAAGTTGGACTCCTCTTATATCACATTCGATCCCTTCGACCAAAAGGGTCATGTAAAAATTCTAATAGCCACCATAAGATTAGTGTTACCTCTTAAATCCATCTTACACATGACTATCATTAACATGTCAATTATTATTTCCAAGTCCACAAGTTAACCCTATCTTAAAATGTTTTTACATGCTATTACACACATTATAAATTCTTTGACACATCTTACACATTATAGGTAATCTTACACATTTTACAATGCATAGATTCTCTAACATAGATCATATTTAAGAAATGCCTAGGGGAGACACCAATAATCTTGTTATTTCCTACATGCGTGGCAACCCATTTAATGAGGGTCCAACATTGCAATTGATAATATAAAACATTAGAACTTGCAAGGTGTAGGAAAAATTTCTTAACAAGTAAGTCTTAGAAGAAGGGGCTAATTGAGGATATAGCCACTTTGCAGAAGAATAAGAGTTGTGAGTTTTTTAGTTTCCCAAGGGAAGGAAAATTTGTTGGATGCAAATGAAATTTTAGGAATTTTTTAGTTATATTGCTATAATTGAAAAATATAAGACATGATTGGAAAATTTAAGATTGTGAATAGTTGTTAAGGGTTAAATTAATAAAGTAACTTCCAATATATATATATAGTAAAATATCTTTTGAAAGCTATAGAAATGACTCTATAGCTTAATTTAGTCACACAAGATGCAATATCAAAAAAATTATATGTATAATTTGAAATTGTGTTTTGTTAGAGGAAATATAATTATCGTGCTAATTATAAGAAATTTAATAATCAACTTATTTTCATTATTTTATGTGTCGATGTTATAATAATCAATAATAATTAATATATAATCAAGGTGGTTAAGTTTCAAATTTCACTTCAATTTGATATTAAGGATCTACATTCTAATAATTTCATTCTTAGAATGGATAATAAGAGAGAGAGAGCTCCTATAATACTTTGGTTGAGTTATAAGAACTAGGTTTACTTTATATTACATTGTTTTAGAATATAGTATTATAAGATGGTGAATGTTCTCATTCCTATGGAAAATAATTCATCAATGAATAAATCTGACTTAGGATAAAGGATAAGATTGAGGAAATTATTCATATTTCATATGTGAGTATTTTTGGAATCCCTATATATGTGATGTTTATACATGACTGTATATCCTAAATAATTTCAGTTTGAAAAGGTTTATGCTCATTAAGAGGGTATTTAGATATATTTTTGGAACTTCATATTATTCTATTCAATACTATGGTGGACCTAATATAGAAAAGATATTGAATATATGAAGGTTTATCAATGTATATTAGACTAGTAGCATTAATGGGAAGAGGTAAACTAGTGGTTATGTGTTTAAACTATTTGGTTATATAGTTAATTGGATGAACACGAGACATGTTGTGGTTACTCTTCACAAGTCCATCAAATCCAAATCCTTCAACAACACATCATGAATGTTTAGGCAAAGGTAACAAAAATGAACTATAGATTGGAGGACATATGCCTCTATCCATTTGACAAAATAATACCAATGCCACTCTTCAAACATAATTTTGAAATGCCTAAATTTGACAACTATAATGGAAGGGATGGTACCTAAGAACACATCAAGAAATTTTATATATCTTGCTCAAAGGTTTCTTACAAGGGCACATATCTAAAGTGCCTCTTCTCACGAATTCTAAGGGGACAAGCCATTGAATGGTTTTGTCACCTTCCACATGGAATTAAAACTTAAAATGAACTATTAGAGAAGCTCCTCACACACTTGGATAAAGAGAACATGAAATATCCATGACAAAGTTATGTAACAATAAGAAAAAAGATGAAGAATATTTTGAATCATTCTTACAATGATGATAAAACTTATCTTACAAATGACCATAGCATATATACTAGAGAAATAACTCATGCACATATTGATGCAAACTCTAAACTGAGAAATGGGATTCCATTTACAAGTCCAGTATTCCAACACTTTTGATGATATCAAAGAAAATGGACTTACCATTGAAAAGGCCCTCGTAATTAAAAATATTTTCAAAACATACAATTAGAACAAAGATAATGTAAGTGTTGGGATCCAAGAACACTGAGAGGGGGGGGGGGGGTGAATCAGTGTTCTATTAGAATGATTAAATTTAACCTTATTAACACAACAACTTAGCAACCGGTAAACATAAAATCATATAACAATAAGCAACAATGCGACCACAAAGATGAAAACCATAACACCACAAATTTATACATGGAAAACCTCAACGAGGAAAAACCACGGTGGGATTGGAGACCCACAATATCTATCCATTGATCAGATAATAAATATTACAATAAGGGGCCTGCACATGTAGGAAGGCCAACAACGTAGAGCACACTGCTCATCACAAAAGGAGCCTCACTGACTACAAAAAACATCGGACTGCAATCCAGAGTTCAGATTGAACTCCAAGAATAACATCTCCTATGCCTGAGTACAGTTCCAGTTAAGCTCAATACCAGAGGTCTAAAACCTCTTACACAAACCCAATTCGATCACCTATGATCGACCAAAACCTCTGCATATGATTACAACTTTATTCGCACATAGATAATCCCAACACCTACATACCATGATCTACAAAGAGATCTTACATCATATTTATACCAACCTGGGACCTAAACAATTAGGTTGACCACCTAAAAGATAATACAACAAATCCGTTACATAATTCCGTAAATCAATGATAAACCAAGTCGACCTAAGACTGAAACAACATAAACCAAATAATAAATCCAACCAGTAACACATCAAAAGCATTAACCAATACGTTACATAAACCGGTCCATAACCTAGCAAAATAGAATAAGACCAGACCTATAATAGGTCACCATAAGACAAATGAAACACCACTAATCAACTGGAACATGAACAAGATAACCATCAACATCTTGATAACCTTCTAGAAGCCACACCAACACCACTTATCAGATTCATCAAAATATCTTCAACAAAGCTCTGCCAATAAAACCCTTACCGGTAACCAAAAGGCTTACTAGAACAATTGATAGCTTCCGGATCATCAAATCCCAAACCAAATGAATGTGATACGTATCAGGAACACATTAATAATCAATCCAAACTAATTCCACAAGCTGGAACATGCCAGAGAAGATCTCCAAATCAACATGATAATCCAACCACTCTACCGGAACTTGGTAGACAAAAAAACAACTAGTGTTGACATCAATTACAAACATCAATGCAACACAAATCAATTCCTCCAAATTTTCAACAGTAAGTTCATCTAGGAAAACTATTGAGTCCTTAGTATAGGTGGATAGGGGGATACAATAAAAGTTGGTGCAACTGCAACTCGAGTTTGAATGTTATTAGTAGAATGAATCATTTTAATAAAATTATTTTATTATTTTTAAATTATTGATAATTTGGGGTGGTAGCCTTAAATTGACCAACAAGAACCACTGAGGAAGAAACCTCATACTGGCTGATTGATAATTGATAATCACAAAGAGTTATGCAAAGATGTGTAAATGAAAAACATCTCATCAATAGGATGTTATAACTTATGCACCACTGTACAAGTTCCCAATGATTGTTCTTCACATCAACATCTATATTAGAATATAATGCTTGAGAGAAAAGAGCTTGTTAACATTATACAAAGTCAATCACTCTCTACTTCACCTCTTTCTTGCAATGAACTAATTAGTCAATGATACTTGAGGTCCAATGTTAGCTTGAAAATGATGGAGAAATTGATTGAAAAGTTCAGAGAAAGAGTGAATTGAATTATTAGGTAATGAAAAAAATAAATTCAAGGCTATTTTTCAAAGACTAAGGAAAGAGTTTAGCAATAAGAGAATCCTCAAATAAAAATCATTGCATAATATGGTAATGACCCGAAGAGCACATGGTTATACTGAGAGGGGAGGTGAATCTATATAATAACAATTTTTTCCAATTTAAAACTTGTCAACCACAATAGTATTATTTACTCAATTCCAACAATCATGCACATAAGAACACAACAATACAATGTCTACGTGTAAACCCTAATGGGAGAAAACCATGAAAAATTAATGCTTTTTATAATTGTTATTTTACAAAGTTTGTAGGCACAAACCTAGTATAGGCACCAACCCCTAACTTGTTTGTGAGCAACAACCCACTAGAAGCACCAACTCCCACTTTTGAATTTGTAGGCACCAACCTACTACAGGCGCCAAGCTACTAGAGGCACCAACCCCCACAACTAAGCACCAACTTAGTGAGAGACACCAATCTCTCCTTTAAGAAGCACCAACATCCACAACAAAGTACCACCTTCTATGTTGCTCCTTCAATGAATGATGAAAATTATGATATTTTCAAATTTGCATATATTCCTTTTCAAAATTGCATATACTCTCCTTCTCATATCTATATATATCTCTTTTCACCATTGCATAAACCCTCCACAAATTTGCATATATTCTCTTTCAATATCTATCATAATTCTTTCTTATATATCCGCTTGATCTTTTCTTCTATATCTGTAAGATCTTATTCTTTATATGTGTGCAGTCTTCTCTTCTACCTCTGCATAGATATCTTCTATACTTGACATAATCTTTTTTTCTATATCTGCATAATATTCTTCATTATATCAACATTAACATCCTCCTCTATATTTACATAATATTTTTTTCATCTTTCTATTCACATCCTCTTCTATGTCTACATAATTTTATTTTTGTATCTGTATGGATCTCTTCTTAAATCCTCTTGTGCTTTAATAATATAAATTTTTGTCTCACTCACAACACACTACGCTACTCCTTCAAAAAAAAAAATGATTTGGATATTCCTTATATATCCTCCATATGCCCTTTTATAAATAGGTTGTGACTTTTCAATAACTATTGAATGGTTGTGTCTCTTCTTTAATAAAACTAACTTTTAAATCAAACCATTTCTCTTGAACATAATCACACCTTTCAAGAGAATATTTTTTTTGTTGTATTTGAATACTAATCAATGTCTACCTTAAATTATCTCTGCCCATATATATAATAAACATAAAATATCTTAAAGTAGATCACTTGTTTGTTTTGAATCACTACCCACTTGAGGTCGAGACAGATTAGTGCATGATTAAATCACACTTATTTCTTGTCTTAACTCACACCTTCTAAGAACTTATCATTATTTGTAAAATAATTTCTATTCTAAATGAGTGGTTTGATGACTTTCAAAAAATAATCATTGATTTATATATTAATTTTTCTCCTTAAATCACTACATTCTTCCATTCGCATCCAACATGGCAACCTTTTCCCCTATCACTAGAACCTTGGGTGTCACTGGAGCTTATAATTGTTGGAAAAGTTAAATTAATTATCTACTAATTATGTTGGCACAAAGAACAAACTAACCATTCTGGAAGTCCATCTCTAGTTGCTCATCACCATCTTCAGACAACTTTAGTCATCCTTGCTATCACACATCGCCCATTCCATTAATGTCATGCCTATCCATCATAAATATTCTAACTTACCATGTACTATTGTAAATCTAAAATTTTATATGCAATTGGTTATTTATTTAATGCTATGAGATTGAATTCCTTAGAGCTAATTTCTAAGATTCTCTCGATCCATGGTTTCTTTCATGGTATCAGTGCTAGGAGGGTTCTTTAGTGTTTCTCATGTGAAGCATTAACTATAAGTTTATTGAATTGCGATTGATAGTATTAGTGTAGACAATCTCTATCATATATTTGGAATGAGTTGTTTAGCATAGGAAGATTACAATAGTTTTCTTAGAATCTCTGATACCAAAGGAAAACTAAGAGGGGGCGGGGGTGAATAGGTTTTCCACAAATTAAAAAATTGATGCAGATTATAAACCATTTACCGGAGCACAATATAAACAACACAATGAAAGATAAAGCATGAAAGCACAAATCACACAACACCAATATTTTGACGTGGAAAACCCGGTTAAGGGAAAAACCACGGTGGGAAACCCTACCCATAGTCAAATAATACTTCTGTAGCTGTATGTGAAATAATTACAATGGGGATTTCACTTGCAATCAGGCCAACTGCCTAGAGCGCATTGCTCATCACAAAAGGGAAGTCTCACTGACTTACATAAACAATGGACTACAATCCAGAGAAAATGAACAGCGAAAATAGCATCTCCTAATGCTTGATACAATTCTGGTTAAGCACATATGTCTGCCCTGCAATACCAAAACCTTCGCAACCCTTCGCTAAATGATATATCTCTATTCACACAATTACCTCTCTTTGATAATGGAGGTATAACCATACCGATATACCCTAAAAATTACATGAATAAGTCACCTATAAATACAAATCATCAACCTTGATAACAAGGTTGACTAAACCCTAAACCCATAAACCATAATTACAAAAATTTCATCACACGATACCACCAGACCAATATTATGATTTACATTACATAAAATGGACCTAATTCAAATTCCCAAACAATTATATCCATCAGAAATTCCGCTAAGACCTATATCAACACGTTTCACCAACTAGTAGAAACCCTTATTGCAAATAACACAGAATAACCAATCGGATCCAAATGGGACCACCAAATCATCACGCCAGCCAATGCGAAGCCACCAAACAATTAGGACACTATTAAGAATTCCTTCAATAGGTTTGGAACCATTTTTTATAAGCCATACCAAAATCACTTAATCAAATCATCGAATATCACCAATCGGTACCAAGAAATATCAATCGGTAATAAAAAACATAAGCGATAGCTTCCAGAGCACCAAATCATGAACCAATTGAATGTGACAAGCATATAACCATCTTGAATAACCATCCAAAACTAAAACATCCAATCTGATCATACCAGATCAGAATCACTGATAACCAAGTCCAACCAGTATAGGTCCAATCGGGATAGCAACATCCAACCAAGATAGAACCATATCCAACTAGAGCATAGTGTTGACATCAATGACAACACATAAACAATTTCAACATATTGCCAACGATCTTCCCCTTTGGCATTGATGGCAACACTGAAGGTGAAAAACATCCAAGTGCCAACAAATGCCAACAAACTCCCCAAACAACAAGAACCAACAAAATATCTCTCCCCCTAAGATTTTCTGTTTTTCACATGAACACTATCTCCCCCTTTGACATCAATGAAAAAGGGTTGATGCCAAACCAAACAGCTAACTACTCCCCCTGAGCAGCAACATCATCACATCAGCCCGGATCAAAAGATGTTTCTGATAAGCTCACTAGATTGATGCATCCTTACATCTCTAAGTCTTTGTCAGAGAGGTGGTGACCCCCAAATGATCTCTGAGATATTCAAAAGTATCTTTAGGCAATGGTTTAGTTATAATATCTTCAATCTGTTCCTTAGTAGGCACATAAACCAATCTGACTTCCTTTGCTTCAACCTTTTCTTTCAAGAAATTATACCTTATAGAAATGTGTTTTGATTTGGAATGAAATACCGAATTCTTTGACATATTAGTAGCAATAGTATTATCACAGTGAATAACAATAGGCCCATCATAGCTTACCCTTATATCCTTCAACATTTGCTTAATCCATAAGATCTGATTGCAATTAGTTGCAGCAGCTATATATTCAGCTTCAACAATAGATAATGAAGTGCATGAATATTTATTGCTAAGCCATGAAACCAATTTCTTCCCAAGAAATAATGCACCACCTATAGTGCTCTTCCTGTCATCAACATCTCCTACCCAATCTGAGTCTGTATAGGCACATACTCTGAAATCATCATCCTTTGGATACCATAACCCATACTCTGTTGTTCCTACCAAATATTTGAATATTCTTTTAACAACAATATCATGACTTCCTCTCAGATCACACTGAAATCTAGAAGCAATACAGACAACATTCATTATATCCGATTTGGTCTGAGTTAAGTACAATAATCTATGAATTATTGATTTGTATCTAGATGGGTTCACTCTAGGAGATTCATCTTCCTTAGACAATTTGCAACTAGTTATCATAGGAGTACCAAGAAGTTTTGAATTTTCAAGACCAAATTTCTTAAGCAATTCCATTATCAGTCTGAGTAATTTGCAAACATAAGAAATTTTTTATCTCTCCAATCATAGACATTTCAAATTCATTCTTCATATCATCAACAAATTTCATGCATAAAACTTCTTCTCCTCCAAAAATGATATCATCCACAAAGACTTCAGTAATAAGTATGTCATCATGCTCAATCTTATAATATAAGTTACTATCAATATTACCTTTGCTAAAACCGAGCTTTGAAAGATATTTATCTAATCTATCATACCATGCTCTAGGGGCTTGTTTCAATCGATATAAATCTTTCTTCAATTTGCAAACCATGTCCTTGTCTTCTGATAATGAAAATCCATTAGGTTGCTCAATGTAGAATTCCTCCTTAAGATCCATCTGATATACCTTGTAGTTCTTGTGTGCATAATAGACAAGAAATAGTCTTACCGCTTCAATCCTAGCAACTAGAGCATAAGTTTCATCATAATAAAATCTTCTTCTTGTGAATATGAAGTAGTCACCAGTGAGGAGGGACCTCAAAGAGATCAATCCGGACTGGTTAGCAAGAGTAAACACAATGGAAACACATAGATAGGATGGAGGCAATGCATAACAGATTGTTTTATTGCATGAAATTTGATTACATCCAACTAGTAAGAACTGGGTTACAACATACCAGCTCACAAGCCTAGAAGAATAGGTCACAACCGGGACCTTGAATCTTATGTTCTATCTTTTACGCACAATCTAGATATTTGGTTCTCTGATTGATTCACATTCTAATGCATAATTACAAATATATATATCGATCTAAAGGATATAGTCAACTCAAAAGGGATCAAAACCCGAAGAATAAGACCTAACATGCAAAATAAACATGGTCGACCTCCACCAAGATATTCCTCTAGGATATCGAAAGGATGAAACTTAGATTGTGGGAAAAGGTTGGCCACACACCAAGGAACATCAAAATCAATGCCCAAGGCTCCGCAAGATTTGGAATAGGTTCTGGTAGATCACCAGAATAGGTTTAGGCAACCATTAACAAAGGAACAACCAGTAACAAGAAACTGTCATGGAAACTGGTGGTGATATATTGCCAAAAAATGATCCAAATGAGATGCGGTCTGGAAGCAAGAAAAATGATAAAGTATTCAAGTAGAATCCAACTCCACAAGATCTGGTGAACCAAAACCAAGACACACAGAAAGGAAAATTGAAACTGCAAATAGAAAATAAAACATAAAGGAAAATGTTTTTGGTTGATGCAAGATTGCAATGAACTGGGGATGCTCCTACATCAGATGTCCGGGGTTATTGAAAAAGTAAGCCTCTCACTTTTCCAGGGTCAGAGGGAAACCAAGGTGGTCTGCCTCTACCTGAGAAATCCAAGATTAATCTTCAATGGTCTGTCCTTCCACTTCACAAGATATTCTTTATATCTGACTGCTCCGAGTACTACACCCAATCCTATTGTCCAAAATCTCTTCAATCTGATCCAGTTCCTTCCGAGGCAACTATTTATCCAAGTCTACAACGCTATCCTCACTGAATTTTGGTTCATGATACTCATGAAGATCTGCAATGTTGAATATAGGTGAAATACTTAGACTATCCAGTAACTCCACTTCATATGCATTTCCAGAACCGAATTTCCTCAAAATCCTCCAAGGTCCAAACTTCTTCATTTGCAACTTATTATAAGTTCCAACTAGGAATCTCTCTTTTCTCAGATATACCATCACTTCATCACCAACTTCAAATTCCTTATGTCTCCTCTTCTCATCTACCTTATCCTTATACTTGTTGGTCATGTCTTCCAACCTGAATATGTAATGCTGCCATGTGATTTGCAAAGTCTGCTGCTTCTGAACTCCTTCGGTCTTCACTGCTAATGTCTCTCAATTCTAATATCCCTTTAGGATGCACTCTAGTAATAATCTCAAAAGGTGTTCTTCTGGTACTTCTATTCACTGAATTGTTGTAGGCAACTTCTGCTTGTGCAAAGATTAAATCCCAACTTCTGGTTTTGTCTCCCACTAAACTTCTCAACAGATTTCCCAAACTTCGGTTAACAAATTCTGTCTATCCATGAGTCTGTGGATGAAAAGTAGAATTGAACTTCAAATTTGTCTTCATCTTCTTCCAAAGTGTTCTACAAAAATAGCCAACAAACTTAGTATCTCTGTCTGAAACTATGCTCCTAGGTAATCCATGCAATCTCACTACTTCCTTGAAAAATAGGTCTGCTATATGCAATGCATCTGATGTCTTCTTACAAGGTATGAAATGAGCCATCTTTGAGAATCTATCCACTAACACAAATATAGAATCATTCCCTCTCAATGTCTTAGGCAATCCAAGTACAAAATCCATTCTTATATTATCCCAAGGTCTTATCGATAATGTCAAAGGTTTGTACAATCCCACATTCTGACTACTACCTTTTGCAACTTGACAAACTCTAAAACTCTGTACATATGTCTTAACATTCTTATGAATATGAGGCCAAAAGTACTGCTCACTCACCAATGCTACTATTTTGTCAATACCAAAATGTCTAGCTAAACCTCCACTGTGTTTCTCCTTTATCAGCTTCTCCCTCATAGAACTCTTAGGTATGCACAACTGAACTCCTTTGTATAACATCCCATCCTGAATGAAATAATCCAACCATTTTCTTATGTCTACCATAACCGATTCTCTACTTGCTTTCCAAGGTTATGCAAAATCCGAGTCTTCATCATACAAGGTCTTCAAATCTTCAAATCCTAATACTATCACTCTCATCTCTGTCATCAAATTCCTTCTCCTACTCAATGCATCAACAAATTTGTTAGATTTCCCACTTCTATGCTTCATCACAAAGGTGTAACTCTGCAAGAACTCTACCCATCTCATATGTCTTTGATTCAACTTACTATGCCTATTCAAATACTGCAAAGCTTGATGATATGTATACAACACAAACTCCTTAGGAAACAAGTAATGTCTCCACTTCTTCAAGGCTTGAACTATGGCATAAAATTCCTGATCATACACTAAATATCTCCTCTGAGCATCATTCAATTTCTCACTGAAATAGGCTACTACTCTTCCTTCTTGACTCAAGACTGCTCCTATTGCTGTTCCACTTGCATCACAATCCGCTTGAAATACTTTGTTGAAATCCAGTAAAGCTAACACAGGTTGCTCAATCACTTTCTGCTTCAATAGCTCAAAAATTTTGTTTTCTTGGGTGGTCCACTTGAATTTCTTCCGATCTCCTCTCATGGTCTCAGTCATAGGGTTACAAATTGAACTAAAATTTCTGATAAACTTCTAGTAAAAGCTAGCCAATCCATGAAATGATCTTACCTCTTTGATGATATCCACTCTTCAAATCTATTTTTGTAAAGTATTTTTCTCCACTCAAACAGTTCATTATGTCATCCATCTTAGGCAAAGGAAACCAGTATTTCACTGTGATCTTGTTTATTGCTCTTGAATCGGTACACACCCTCCATTCTCCATTCTTCTTAGGTGCTAATACTGTTGGTACTGCACAAGGGCTTAGACTTTCCTTGATCAAACCTTTCTTCAACAACTCCTGCACTTGTCTATTCAGTTCCTCATTCTCTGCCAGTGTCAACCGGTGTGCAACTTTGTTAGGTAAACTAGCTCCGGGAACCAGGTCCATGCAATGACTAATACTTCTCACAAGTAGAAATCCATTAGGTACATTATCTGAAATGATGTCCTCATATTCTGTCAGCAAATCTCTTATCTCTTCTGGGTGTCCTCCTTCCAGTTCCGGTCTCTTAGTCTTCCTAGGAATTAAGGCAAAACACACATTCTCATGTCTTAGTCCATCTACTAATTTCCTTCCATCTACTAAACATATTCTAGAATTTGTACATACTTAATTCTTCAAAGGTTCCTCCAAAGGCAACAAGGTTTGCTTCATCCCGTTGGCCATAATAGTGTATGTATTCTTCCTCCCATCATGTAATTCCTATCTATCAAACTACCAAGGTCTACCTAATAAAAGATGACAAATATCCATAGACATAATATCACACAAGACTTCATCATGATAATTCCCAATTTTTAATTTCACTAAACATTCTTCACTTACTAACAACTCATATTAATCCTGAATCCATGCTATCTGATAAGGCTTAGGGTGTTTCAATCTCTCCAATTTCAATTTATTCACCATCTCTTCTGAAACAAGATTATCTAAACTACCACTATCAATAACAACTTTACAAAACTTACCGAATACCTTACATGTGGTCTTGAACAGATTCTTCCTCTGCAAGGGCTCTTCATCTCCTCTAGTATGACACAAAGCTCTAATCACCAACAGTTCTCCATCTTCTGGTTTATTATCAGATCCGATGGGGTTTTCTTCCACCACTACTACTCTTCTGGTAGTTTCTATCTTCTTACACTCAAATGCACGATGTCCTTCTCCTCCACACTTAAAGAAGGTTCCTTTGAATGTCCTCTTGTCTTGTCTTCCAAATTTATCATTTTGCTAACCATCCGGTTCTCTCCTCTGGTAGAAATTTCTATCATCCTTCCAATATGAATTACCTTCTTTTCTCACTTCCTTGTCTTTGATCTGATCTATTCTGGTTCCTCTTCCTCTGGTATATCCTCTTCCTCCTTGAAATATTCCTCCGATAAACCTTCTACCTCTGCCTCTCTGTCTTTGCTCATGTCTTTTGTTTAACTTCTCTTATGCCTTTAGGGCATACTGATAAGCCTCTTCAACAATCTCCAATTTGATCATATTGAGTTCTTCTTGTATAGAAATCTGCAATCTATTCAAATATAGTGCAACTTGTTCAACTTCATCATCAACATGTCTAGATCTGATATTCAACTTGTAAAATGCTTCGATGTACTCCTTCACACTTGATTCCTTTTGTCTTAAATTCTGCAACTTTCGGAACAAATCCACTTGATAATTCTCCGACACAAACTTTGACTTCAACTTACCAATTATCTGATCCCATGTCTTAATCTTCTCTTTACCTCTTCTTTGTCTATCAACTTGAAAATGCTCCCACCAAAGAGATGCATGACCTTTCAACCGGGTACAGGCATATTTCACCTTTCTCTCTTCTACAGTGTTTTCAAAATCAAAATAATTCTCCATCTCCAAGATCCAATCCATCAATTCATCTGAATCCAACTTCCCATCATATTTCGATGGGGTAAAATGAGGTTTAGTGTTCTCCCTACTCAAAACCCTCAAAAACCTTTCCTCATCCGGATCAACCACCAGTAGGTTTGCTTGTTCTTTCGGGGCATCTTCTCCTTCATCTTTGTAGAAGTTGAGAAAGCCAACTTCACAGACCCCGAAGATCACCTGCATGCAAATAACCTGTCACAGAAAGAAGAGATGGAGACAAACAAGCAAGGGTGCTCTGAAAGCTGAAAAATGTATTCATCCGAGA
This sequence comes from Cryptomeria japonica, assembly GCF_030272615.1. NCBI lineage: Eukaryota > Viridiplantae > Streptophyta > Pinopsida > Cupressales > Cupressaceae > Cryptomeria > Cryptomeria japonica. The sequence continues at coordinate 525,674,798 of NC_081410.1, forward strand.
GAGAGATAAATTACAATGATGAATCCTTATAAAAGGATATTGTGCAACCCTAAAAGAAACCCTAATAGGTAGACATTTAATAATTAATATAATTATTAAATGTCACAAATGCAAACTAAAGTGAAATCTTAAGAGAGGAATAAAGGTAATTTAATCAACATGATTAAATTAAAACCTTTACTCTAACACCCCCCCTTAAGATGAGCAAAAGTGCAGTTACAAACATGTGCAAGAAAGCAAAGGTAACTACAATGCAAGAAAGTAAACTTGGGTCCTGGCAACAAGGCCTGATCAGGTACCCAATTACAACCAAATCTCTGTAAAGTGGAGAAATAGAGAAAACCTCATGGGAAAAAATCTACTCCAAAAAGAGATGAAAGAAATAAATGCACCAATAACATAAGGATAGGAGGTGGATAACATGATACCCCCCATAGACAACTTCTATCATATAAGTACATATACAATGGTCTCCATAGGAGAAAAAGAAAGAGACTAGAAGCCCCCCCCACAATGAAGAAACTCCTGTCGCACATATGGATGCCTGAGGTAGAATCCAAAAAGAGATCCTGAAGCGGCATATAATATTCCTCCCCTTGGGAAGAAATGGATCCAAAGGACGAAGATGAAGAAACCCTGTGAAGAGAGAAGAATCAATCTGTCTCAAGATGTGTGCCATAATAGGATGCTGAAGAATCCCTCTGTCTGAACTGAAACAAAAGATGTCAAATCCAAACTGAACTAAAGACTCAAAAACTGCAACCTCTGAATGCACAGATGATGGTGGGCTAACAGCTGGAATATGGCTGTCAACAAAGAGGAGCTGAAAATCCTCAAAGTAATCCTCCAAGTTTGCAATATAGGACTCTACAAACAAAGACGAAATGCCTGCAAGATAAGAATCCCAAGTAGCCATGTCTGAAAGATGTATGATGTCCTGCTTAGCTGAATCAATAGGAGCCAAAGAAGAGGCAATATCAAACTGATCAGGAACAAAAGGAGATGATGTTGATACATATATAATCTCAGTCTGAAGAGTAGGAACTGTGAGACAATCCTCTGATTCATCGGAATATGTAAGGGTGTCTAAATATTGAAGTTCCTTCAAAGTAGCATGATCAAAAGGTGTGTTATCTCTCCAACCAATGGGTACAAGACAATCTGAAGCAGGATCCTTTGGGAATGGAGAAAGACTGGGGTCTCCATAGATCTCCCAAAGACGTGTCCAAAGTGAGTGAGGACAATCAATGCCCGATATAGCCCACACAGTGTCAGAATCAACACTAGACAAAATAACTCCTACTATGTGATTTCTAATGATATCCCAAGCTAGTTTTCCCTCTAAAGTTGCTGGTTCAGGTATGAGATCATACAAATAAGGCAAAATATTAAGCCACCTACAGTGTATAAGTATGCCCTTTGCCCATGACTCATAATTACCCCGTTCTAGAAATACAACTGAAGGGTGAGTAGAAAAACCCATGATAACTCTTCAAATTAACAAATCTGAGACTAAATGACTTTAATACTGATAAAGCAGATCAAATGAAGCCATCCCATGCAAACAAATTATTTCCAAGTCTGAAACGTCCAAGTAAGTGACAGATGTGTTAAAACACAAAGTACTGAATAAAATGTACCTGGTGCAGATTCTGGAAAAATACATGATAGATCTGGAAAGAGCACAGAAACCCCTTTCCAACGTCTATTCGTTTGCGAAAAACGGAGTCCGTATGCAAAAGAAATGGCTCCTGGAGTGCAAAAAACTTGCTCTGACTTTGACTGGAAAAAAACACTACAAAACGGCAAAATCAAAAAAAAAGTCCTCCATTATTTAAATCCGGCTCGAAACCAGCTTTCCAACGCCTATTCGTTTTCGAAAAACGGAGATCGGACGTCCAAGTTATGCCCGATTTTGTAAAACTGCTCCTAAAGGGCCCAAACAGGCCCCTAAGTCCTCAAGGGCTTAAAAAAGTCAGCCCCTGGTCCTCTGGGCGACCAGGGGCGGGCGCAAGAGGTGGTGGCGCGTGGGCAGCGCAGCTGGCGGCGGGCGGCGCGCTGGCTGGGCGCGGGCGGGCTGGCGGCGGCGCGCAGGCTGCTGGCGGCGGCGCGCAGGCTGCTGGCGGCGGGCGGGCTGCGGGTGCTGTGCCGGCGGCGCGACGGAGGATACCACCGGCGGCGGCGGCCGAGCGGTGGCCGCCGGGCTGGGCGGGGGCGGCGCTGGCCTTAACACTGGCTGCGCTTGCCGAAAACCGAAAAATGCCGATTTTTATATTTTTTTGGATTTTTTTTTGAATTTTGCGCCTCGGTTTGCGTGCCCTGGGGCCGTACGGCCTTGGGGCATAAAAAAAATTTGCCTTCTGGTGCAACTGTGTCCAAATCGGATGAATTTTATATGGAAATAGGGGTTTTTGGGCGCTACGAGCTCAACGGTGAGGTCCGTTTGGGCTCAAAGTGCACCGAAAAAAAATACCCATATTCCAAAATAAAAAACAGAAGACACACAGATCTGATGCAACCAAAACCGAAAAATCAGATCTAACCCTCGTAGCTCCAAATTCTTCAGAAGACGAACAGGAAGCAGCAGGTCTGGAGCTCTGATACCATGTAGAAGTTGAGAAAGCCAACTTCACAGACCCCGAAGATCACCTGCATGCAAATAACCTGTCACAGAAAGAAGAGATGGAGACAAACAAGCAAGGGTGCTCTGAAAGCTGAAAAATGTATTCATCCGAGAGAGAGATAAATTACAATGATGAATCCTTATAAAAGGATATTGTGCAACCCTAAAAGAAACCCTAATAGGTAGACATTTAATAATTAATATAATTATTAAATGTCACAAATGCAAACTAAAGTGAAATCTTAAGAGAGGAATAAAGGTAATTTAATCAACATGATTAAATTAAAACCTTTACTCTAACAATCTTCACTTACATCTTCAATATGTCTACCTCTTCTCTGGGCTATCTCCATGACTTCTAATCGGGTTGATATTCCTTGCAACATCTCCATCACAACAGGATCTGTATTCTTGCTTGGTCCACCATTCCTAGCTCCTCTTCATGCCATAGTTCATGCTAGTCCTTTGCAGTTGCAGGTCAGATCTACAATTTGCCACCCTACAATAAAATTTCAGGACACACAACCTCCAAAACAAAACTTCGCTCTGATACCACTTGAAGCAGTCATCAGTGAGGAGGGACCTCAAAGAGATCAATCCGGACCGGTTCAGCAAGAGTAAACACAACATAAACACATAGATAGGATGGAGGCAATGCAGAACAGATTGTTTTATTGCATGAAATTTGATTATATCCAACCGGTAACAACCGAGTTACAACATACTGACTCGCAGGTCTAGAAGAATAGGTCACAACCAGGACCTTGAATCTTATGTTCTATCTTCTATGTATAATCTAGCTATTTAGTTCTCTGATTGATTCACATTATAATGTATAATTATAAATATATATATATCGATCCAAAGGATCCAGTCAGCCCAAAAGGGATGAAAACTTGAAGAACAAGACCTAATGTGCAAAATAAACAAGGTCAGCCTCCACCAAGAGATTCCTTCAGAAAATCCAAAGGATGAAACATAGATCATAGGAAAAGGTGAACCGCACGCCAAGGAATATAGAAATCAATGCCCAAGGCTCTGCAAGATTCAGAATGGGTTCCGGTATATCACCAGAATAGGTCCAGACAATCGATAACAAATGAACAACTGGTAATAGGAAACTGTCATGGAAACTGGTGGCGATATCTTGCCAAAAAATGATCCAAATGCAATGCACTCTAGAAGCAAGAAAAATGATTAAGTCTTCAAGTAGAATCCAACTCCATAGGATCCAGTGAGCCAAAACTAGGACACATAGAAAGGAAAACTGAAACTGCAAACAAAAAACAAAACATAAAGGAAAATGTTTTTGGTTGATGCAAGATTGCAATGAATCAAGGATGCTCCTGCATCAGAATATAGTTTGCAAACCAATCTAGCCTTGTTTCTTACAACCTGACCTTCCTCATTTAATTTATTCCTAAAAACCCATTTAGTTCCAATAACATTTTTATCTTTAGGCCTAGGAACCAATTCCCATGTTTTATTCTTTTCTATCTGATTCAATTCTTCTTCCATAGCTCTCATCCAATTCCCATCTTTACTTGCTTCAATAAAAGATTCCAATTCAATTTGAGAAATTAAACATACCTCTTCAACAACTAACCTTCTTCTTGTCATCACACCTTTCCTCTTATCTGCAATGATCCGATCTTCAGCATGATTCAACTTTACATACCTGGGAGTCTTAGGGTTATCTTGACTTTCTGACTCTTTCTTCTCATCAACAATGATTGTGGAATTTTCTGATGTTACGAAAGCATTTGGATCAATGCTCTAAACCAATTCTTGCACAACCAGTTTTGATTTGACAATCTCATCTTCTGGTCCATAGTCATATGATCTGATCTTCACTACGCAATCAAAATTCACTTGACACATCCTATTATGCCATAGCCAACTTTCATCAATATGAGCAATCAAACAATCCTTCTCATCGAAGTTCAAATGAAAGATGTTTCCTTTGGTCTGAGTTTCAGAGGCAATTTCCAAACGAGATCTATTGATAATCTTTCACTTTCCATCTTTGAATTGCAAATGAAATCCTCTATCCACCATCTGACCTACACTCAAAAGATTATGCTTCAACCCTTAAACATAATAAACATTGTCAATATTAGTCTTACCATCCAAGGATATTGTTCCTTTGCCTTTGATCCTGCATGCCTTGTTGTCTTCAAATTTGACTAGTCCATCATCAAATTCTTGCAGAGTCAAGAATTTATTCTTGTTGCCAGTCATGTGATGTGAGCAATCACTGTTTATAACCCATTCATCCTTCTCTTCAATTTTAGTAGCTAGAGCCTTCTCCTTAGTATAATTTGTATCAATGGTAGATTCCAGAGAATCATCCTAAATAGCAATAAAGACCCAATCTTTTCTGGAGCTTCCATTACTGGATCCACTCACAAGTTCATCATCATCATCACCAGTAACACCAAAATCATCATCACCAACATAGTAACATAATTTATCCTTATTCCTTCTAAATCTAGGTCTGCTCTGATATTCCAGATTAGGTTTATAATTCCTCATTTATCTTTCTTGATTCCTAGCATCTCTTTTAGGACATCTAGAAGTAAAATGACCCTTATTGCATGAAAAATATTTAAAAGGAACCTTTCCTTGATACTTACTTCCAACTGGTCTTTTAGGGATTCTTCTGGCAATTAGGGCTTCCAACTCTTCAAGTTCTCTGTCTTCTCTTTCAATGCCTTCCAAATCTTTAGCATATAACTCCTTCCAGTCTATCTTCTACTTGTCGGAGGTAGATGCTCTAAATGTTGTCTTAGTTTTAGTAGCACTCTGATCTCAAAGTTCTTCAAGCTCAAAATCAGTCAACTTCCCAAGTAATGTATCTCTGGTAACAGGGGTATTTGACATTGTCCGAAGTTCATTTATTGCAGTAGCCTTCATCTTGTAGGCCGAAGATATAACTCTCAGAATCTTTGAAACAACCTCATCCTCATTAACATTTCCACCGCAACATTTGATTCCCATGACAATCTCATTCACTCTATCCATGAAAGAACTTATTTTCTCATCTTCTTCCATTTTCAAAGTTTCATATCTCACCCGGTAACCTTCAAGTTTTGCAATCTTTATTGCTTGGTTGCCTTTAGAAAGAGTTTCAAGCTTCAACCAGATCTGTATTGCATTTTCCAGCTCCATGACATTCAACAACTTCTCATCTGATAGGGCACTTAACAATGCTTCTTTCACTCTGACATCATTATCAACATTCTTCTATTCATCAACAGGTGCTGAAGTTCTAGAATTAGGATCATGAGGTGTATACCCTTTCTCTGTTATCTGCCAAACTTCAGCTCCAAGACATCTCAGATGAATCTTCATTTTCTCCTTCCATATTTTGTAATTTGTACCATCAAATTTGGGACTCTCCTTCCGGTAGGGATTAAAAGTAGAAGTTGATGCTTGTGATGCCTAAACATTTGGGCAAAAACACAACAATAATTTTTTTTAAATAATGCTAAATTACTTGTGATCTACGTTTAGTGAGATGTGAAATTTTAATTAGTTTCACTAAAAAGATATCCTAATGTTAATCTAATTGGGTCTCTAATGCGAGCGATAAATTATTTTATTTAACTAGGAGGCTTAGAACTTTTCCCAAGCTCCTAAGTGATTTAATAATCAATTTAATTAAATTCTATCTAAGTGTTGAAAGCCATCCAATTTATCTTAAATATAATTTCTAATAAATTATGTTTCAATTACTTAACATTGACTAATAATTCCCATTAACTAAAGTTGAATAAAATATTCTATAAAGTCAACACAACTTTAATAATCAATTATTTCGCCCAGTTGCAATCTCCAATTTTGATTATATTTATAGTTAATATTATTTCCTTATAATTTTAAAAAAAATTTCAAAAATCATTAAATTAATATTAACACAAATTCATTGTATTAATTTTTATTAATTGAGAAAATGGATGTAAAGGTTCCAGAACATCATTATAATACTTAAATCATTAATAATGTTGCCTAGTAAGTAAATCTTCCGTTATTGATAACTAATCCCCCTTAAAGATATAAATAATCATTTACAACCTAAAGCACTAAAATACCCTCATTAAGTTATAACTCCTTTTAAATTTACATCTCACTATATAAGTCACCAAATTTCAAAATAAACAATCTCCTCTTAAATAAAATTTCCCCCTTCCTATATTTTCATTAAACACAATTTATCCTCTTTTAAAAAATAAATTACCCTCTTATATTAAAATAAGTCTCAATAAGCTATTATAAAATTCCTTCATTTGAAATGGGGTTCCCCCATTTAACTCTATTTTAAAATTTAAAACTCCTCTTTTAATATTTTATTCTTTATGTGTTAACCCTATTTAGGGTTTCTCTCTTTTTTTTAAAAATCATAACTATCTTACTCTGTTTTTCCTTTTAAACTAGCCCTAACCCTAAGTCGGGTTAGGGTTTTACATGATAATTATCCTTTTTTTGTTGCAAGCTTTCTTTCCCATGGGCCCCATGTATTGTTTGTAGGGCCTATGTTATCATGGCGGCGGAGATTTGCTCACACCGGTAGCGGAGGCCAAGACACGGGTGACAAAGCTTATGAGGGAGGCAACGACGGAGGGAAGCCGTGCCCCCCCCCAACTGCGGGTTTCCCCATAGTGGCAGTGGTGGCGCAGTGGCGACTATCGTGGCGGCCACCGCCCATAGCGCAGGGAAGCCCCTTGCGCCTGTGGGGATGCCCCCCTACAGCCACAGATCCTTGACTCCACAACTGTGGGGTGGCCTCCCCACAGTCGTAGGGGACCCCCCCACGACTGTGGGTGACCACAACCCCCCCACAGATCGGCCCCCCCAAAATGGTTTCAATTTTTTTTGTTTTAAATTTTATTTTTTTAAACAAGTTTTTTTTAATTCGGCTCCAACGATATATATATATATATATATATATATATATATATATATATATATATATATATACATACTGTGTGTGTGTGTGTGTGTGTGTGTGTGTGTGTGTGTGTGTGTGTGTGTGTGTGTGTGTGTGTGTATGTATATATGTATGTATATATATATGTATATATATGTATATATGTATGTATGTATATATATATGTATATATGTATGTATATATGTATATATATGTATATATATGTATATGTATATATGTATATATGTATATATATGTATATATGTATGTATACACACACACATATACCCTTTATATCAATTTTATAATGCTGATGTTTTATGTTAAACTGGAAAATGTACTGGAAAAATTTATTATATATATATCTGTCTATGTGTGTGTATCTATATATATATACACAGAGGTGAAACTCATCGTGTTAAGACAAGTTTACTTAATTTAAACAACAACATTACTATTTCTTTATTTACATGCATTATATATATATATATATATATATATATATATATATTCATTCGTGTGTGTGTTTGAAACAATATACATGTATTGTGTAAACACAATGTATTTCCAAATTTGTATGTTACAACAACATTATAATTATTTATAGTAATGTGTGTGTGTGTGTGTGTGTGTGTGAATATATATAAAGGTCAATATAAATATATTCTCAAAGAGGAATTCTCTATATTTTTCTAGATTAGTGTATTATAACAACATTGATTTTTTTATTAACCAACAATATATATTTATACAAACAAATGAATAAACACAATTTAAAATATGAAGATAATTTTTTGTGATTTCTTTCTTAACCAGAAAGCTGCAAATAAAATGAGATAACATTGAAAGTATAAAATATAAGTATCTCCCCTTTTGCTTTTAAAACTGTAACTAATTTCCAATATCATGTTCATTTAACCTTTTACAAACTTGAAATAAAATAAACAACTAGCAACCATATTACTCTTTACAACAACAAATAGAAATAGTATTTGAATGCTTCTTTTACTTCAATCTAATGAAGAAACAAAATTTCTTTCTTCTTTCATTTTACAACAACAATAATAGAAGTACAAACTTTCAAGTCTCTTTTTTTTTACACAATAAAAGCAAGAAAAATAGCCTCGTTACAACTTTTCTTTTTAGAAGTCTTCAAGATACACATAAGATGCACAATCAACAATATGCACGTAGGAAACACTTCTTCAAGTCTACCACAAGGTTAACATTCTTTCTTTTCTTCTCCTACTTCCACAAGCAACCTGCAAATAAGCTTTGGATGTGACCATGGAGGCTCACCTCCCAACCTAGGCCTACTAGAGGTCACCTCGAGCTAGGAAAACCAAGAACCAAATGGGTAACACACACACACACACACACACACACTCAAAACACAAATACAAAGGAAACCAGATTTTGCAAGAAGCATCTTAACAATGAACTCCGAACTCAAGGGTTGCACGTAGTCACCAAGTGACTCAAAACAATGGGGTGAAGATGGACCAAATATCTAAGGGGAGAACTGCATTAACCATTGATAACCAAATGCCTTGACAAGGCTAAAAAAAACCATCCACTTGATCTCTCACATGACAAAAAACAATCCTTATGACCCCCAAAGGCTTTAAGCCAAAACTCCCCTTATAATCCCCCAATTTTATACAAAAATAACAACAGCAAGGATCCCATAATCCTTGTTTATCCCTCTCTTCCTAGAAGAGAGACTCTAAACCCTCAGATTGTCCTAAAACCCTCCACCCCAATACTACTCTTCCCTCCCAAGGGTGCGTTTACTCTTGACTCCCATGTACAAACAACAAGGAAATCCAAAAGAAACCAACTAAAAAAAATTCAAAAACATAATATCAAAGACATCGAAACACATTCATCTCATAAACAAATTTCACATTTTTACCCTCACACAACATGAATGCAACTAATTACTTGGAGGGATTAACACCAACCTTTACTCCTGCTATGGAATGTATGTTGTAGAAGAGCTACCCAATTCCCTTAAAATATTCTTACTTAGCCAAAATTCTACTCTGAAATTCCAAATCCAATACAAAACTTGTCTCCATGATTGGAGAGTGGGTGATCAAAGTCCCAAGTTTGAAAATCTCCACTATGTAGGTTCTCCTCACACTTTCCAACTTCCTTGGAAAGTATGTGAGTTCCCTTAGGTTGGTTTTCCCAACCTCTTACATGGTTTCTAGGAATGGAAACTGTAAAAGGTTTTTACAAGATGGGGAAGTGCACCTAAATATTAAAAGGAAGGTTGTCTACCCAAGAGTCAATCTTTTAAAAGTTTAATTTCGTCCATCTTGAAAAACCCACTTTTGAGGTGACTTGACAGTCACATGTGAGTGGTCACATGGCTAAAAATGACCCTTACATATAGGTATATCATATGGGCCTTAAAAAGTGACATAAATTCAAACAAAGGAGTTAGTTTGACCCCCAAAAAACCCACCTAAAGTTTGTCTATAGGTCAAACTTGATTTGACCAAACTAAAGGCTCTCTAACCAAGTTATCTTTTGGGATCACACCAAGCTATTTGAAAATGCATTAGGTTACACACTTTCCCTCCTATGGACATGTCATTTGGAAAATCACACACATAACAAGTGTCAAGTGACACCATAAAATACACATCACAAAATACACTTGACATGTCCTTTTTGGGAATAATTAAATTAACAATATACAAATATGAACTTACACTCAAGAATCATTATTACGAAATTAAACACATCACATATGAGGTATTGTCTCTCCAAATAGAAAAACTTTGGCTTTACTATTTCACATAGATTTGGTTTTAGTTCTCCGTATAATTTCCATGGTCACATGGATTAATTTCCTGCACATCTCATTTCAAACATTAGTAGTCCAAAACCACAAGCATATATAAATATATGAAAGGAAATACAAATTAGACACATAGTATTCAATTCACAACATCTCACCATTTAATCCAAATTAAAGCTCAACATAATTAGAACTCAATTACTCTTCCCTAGCAACTCCATAAATAACCAATTTATCAATTGCATCATCATAGAAATCATATAAGGAAATCATCCATAAGTCATGCATAAATGAATCACTACATCCTCCACCTATATATTGAAATCAATCATAATGTGAAATAAATCTTATCCTCTAGTCTCATGGAGATCATATGCTGAAAGTCTCATTACCATAATGTATCAAGGTTCTATCTTGATAGAAAAATCCTTAACAAAGATGAAAGTTATTCTGATGATGGGTTTGAGATAAGACCCCAAACCCCTAATGGATATATGATACATAGGGAAATTCCATCTAATTATCCACAAGAGGTCAACATTTACTAATTTATCCGTCTAACATAGTCCGTCATATTGAATCAAAGCATCTTTATTGGCATTGTATGAAGATTGCATTGATGAAGTATAATGTTGTCATTGATGTGAATAGCAATCGGTAATGAAGTTGTATTGCAACTGGTAATGATGCAACAAAAAAATCGGTAGTAAAGCAGTGAAGGAAACCAGTATTGTTATTCAAGCAGAGTGATCAACTGGTAACCCTAACTAGTTGATAAGCAAAACCCTAACCGATGGAGCTTGGTGAATCAATGTGATGATATATGATCAAATGATGATCAAAGATGAAGATGCCACATAAGCATGATGCACATGATGAGTTTCAAAGTGGTTTTGGTGTGTGAATATAACCGTTTATCTTGGGAATGAGAAAATGCATAGCATGAAGTGAAAAACACGTGATGAGCTATAGGATCCAATGTGCAGTGATCCAGGAGCGGTTGAAGTTGTCTAGAACAATGTGTAGGTTTTTTTCCGTGTTACCGACCTATTGTATTTGTATTTAAGGTCGATGAGTTGTTTGTAATTGTGTTGGCAATTTGGTTAAGTGTGGTAGTGAGACTGCTGCCAAATGAGAAGGCGTGTCTACAAAATGTTGTGAAGGCAGATAGAAGAATAAAAGGATTTGATTAAGCAAGGTAGTGTTATTTCTAGATCAGCAAAGAACCTATTGTTCTCTAACCATTACAACCCTAACCGGGTAAGTTTTAACATGCTTGGCATTGTTTAAATCTTCTAACTAGGTGATCCATTAGCTTGGATTTGAAATCCTCTACTAAGGTTTCCTTTAATAGGGTATTGCCTTTAACAGGGTATTGTAGTCAATCCCTTAACTGAGTGGTCCCTAACCAGATCTGTTCTTAACAAGACATTATTGTATAAGCTTCTAACAAGGCTTGGCTCCTAACAGGGTGAACTTCAAAAGAGTTCAAAATACTTGTGGGTATTTATCCCTACCGTTGTTTTTCCCATTTGGGTTTCCACGTGAAAAATCATTGTGTCAAGTGGTGAATGATTTTGTGGATATGTTTTGATATGGTTGAGCTGAATAACTGGTAAATCCACTTAGATATATTTAGATGACCAAAAGTGATTTGAAATGAGCTATTACTGATGTTAGTAAAGTGGTTTAATGTTTTGGTTAAATGGTATGTGAGTTTCAAATCTATTGCATAGTATCATTGATGTTTTGGTCAACCAGTAAAGTTTGACAGTGCAGTTGCAGTTTTTGGCACAGTGTCTAAACCAATTAGTTTAGCAAGTTGTTTCTGAGTTGGAATTAAGTTTGGTGAAAGTTAACTTTGTTTTCTATCTACTGATTCACGCCCCCTCTCAGTAGTTGACCAGATATTTATTGTTTCATCATATTATCAATTGGTATCAGAGCATTTTAGGTCCTCTTGTGTTTACGCCTAATAGCTTGAGGAAAAGATCTAGGAGAACATGATGAAGAAAGAAGGTCCGAAATTCAATACGAGAAACTACAAAATCTGGAGTGATAGGATGAAGATCTATATCAAGAACTTAGGAAGTCAATATTGGGAACATGTCATTACTAAGTAAAACTTCCCTAGTGGGATTTTGTCAGATGATCAAAAGAAGGAGCAACGGGAGAACAATCAGGCATTGGAGTGTTGGCATTTGCATGAAGATTGCATTAATGATATGTTGTTGTCAGTTAACTGGTAATTATATTGTTGAAATAATGTTTTCTAACCGGTAGGAAGAATTTGTGGAGTGAATCAATATTGCTATGTATTAGAGAGTTGAACCGATAAACCCTAACCGATCAAGTTTGGTGAATTGGTTATATTGGTTTATGATCTGATGATGAGTGGTAATGATTATGACACAGATGATTATTGTATAAAGAGACTTTCAAAGTGATTTTGGCGTGTTGATGAAATGGTTTTTGTCTAGGGAATGAGCAATTATATTGCATATAATGCAAAGCATGTGATGAGTTACTGAGTTCGATGAAGCAGTGATCAAGGAGCGATCGAGGTTTTCTTGATTAATGTGCAGAGATTGCTATGTAATCCAATGGTCATACTTGAACCAACTTGTTTGTAATCTCTATGAGAGAATTAGGTTTTTCTTGTGTTACCGACCTAATTGATTTGTTTATAAGGTTGATGAGTTGTTTAGTTTCAGAGTTGGCAAAGTTTTAGTTGAGTGTGTGGTTGCCGAACTGGATGATGTATTTGTAGTTTGAGTAAAGGCAGATAGGAGCATGAAAAGGATCTGAACAAGCAAGTGTAGTGCTATTCAAACAAATCAGTAAACTCTTGTTGCTTTCTAACAATTACAACAGATTGAAATCCCCTAATCGGGTAAGCTCTAACAAGCTTGGTGCTATTAAAATCTTGTAACCAGGTGATCCATTAGCTTGGATATCAAATCCTCTATTGAGATTACTCCTTATCAGGTATTGCTTCTAACAAGGCATTATAGTCAATCCCTTAACTGAGTGGTCCCTAATAGGATATGTTCTTAACATGACTTTTGTAAAGCTTTAACAGGCTAGGCTCCTAATAGGGAAAACTTCAGAAGAGTTCAGATAGTTATCTTGTGAGTCTCATCTCACCGTTGTTTTTTCCATTTGGGTTTCCATGTCAAAAATATTGTGTCAAGTGGTGAATGTTTTTGTGGTTATGTTCTTATGGTTGATTTGCTTAACTACTTAATCCACTTTGATAAATAATGATAAACAAAAGTATTGTGAAATGATGTTTTACTTATGTAAGTAAAAGCATTTGGATGTTTATGAGTTTGAAGTTGTTTAGTGTTAATTTGATGTAACAGCCAACCAGTTTATCTTGAGGGTTTCTATCTTGACAGTGATATTACATTGATAGTTCTAAATTTACTTTGAGAGATTGATTTTGAGATTGGTGAATTTAGTATTAGTTTTTCTATCTATTGATTCATCCCCCCTCTCAGTAGTTGACCGGATTCTTATTCTTTCATCATACCATCATGGAGGCCATTTTTAGTTCCTTGTATGATTTAGAGTATGTTGATGTTCATGGATTGGAGACTGCATATGAAGTGTGGAAGAAACTGGAAGATATCTATAGCGGTGATGAGTGTTATCACTATTTAAAATTTTGGGTGATTTCTCTTTTCAATCCTTTGAATTTTGGGCTTTCATGGCTTCTTTCTGCCTCTGAGGGTTATTTGTCTAAGGGTTTAGGGTTTTTGCAATTCACCTTTTCCATCTTGAAATCCCTGCGTTCTATTTTCTTGTTACTTTTTCCACTTAAGTGGAAGGGTTGGTTATCATTAGAGAGGGGTCCCTTTTAAAGACTTTGCCTTGGCAGGTCATAACATTTTTGAATTAGTTCCTTTTTCCTAAGTCTTATTTCATTTTATTAATGTGTTGGATTTCATAATGTTCATGCAAGTTTTGGTGGATCTAACAACATGCGCTATTTCGTGATGAGAAGATGTGCAAAGTTTACCTTTCGCGAAGCAGCGAAAAGGTGGCAGGCCTGAGCAAAGCAGTCACGGTGAAGGCTAAAGGCCGAATATCTTGTTGTTGATCATGATTGGCGCTATTTTGCATTGCGAAGATGTGTGATGTTTATCCATCGCAAAGTAGTGAAAAGATGGTGGGCCCGATAGGTATGTGGATCCTTTGGTTAAAGGTCGAACATCTTCGACATGATCTAGCGGTTGGCATTGTTTCACAATGAAAAGCTACGAGAAGTTTATCCTTCATGAAGCAGTGAAAAGGCAGTGGGCCTGACAGGAAGGGTGGCTTGTAAGGTAAAGAACATGCATCTTGAAGAAGATCTGATGCCGCACGTTGTTTCGCAACCTGAAGTAAAATGAAGTTTACTCTTCACAAAACAATGAAACAAAGATAGCTCTGATGTGGTGGTTTAGGTGGCGATACAGTTCGATGCACGATTGAGAAATAAAGTGTTTTGTCAAGGGGACACATGGCTCCAACTGGATTTCAGGATCAGTCCATTTGAAAAGGTGGCGGTGTGGGTAAAATTCATGGTATGGTGAAAAACATGGCAGTTTGGATGTGGCGACTGGCAGATCGCTCAGACAAATAAGTGATAGCTATGTGGAAGATACTTAAAGGAGGTTTGTAGATGGGTGGATTTGCAAAGAAGGCCCACTTTGAAGGCTCAAGATTCTAAAGGCCGATCAACTTGACGTTGATTGGATGCCTCATGCTGTTTCGCATGGTGAAGATGCAAGATATTTACCTTTCACGAAGCAGAGAAGAACCACTAGTAGTGGTGGTCATGGTTGGTTGAAAAGACAAGCGGTCGTGGTGAGGGATAATGGTCGAGCGGTTAGTTAACGATCCGATGGTCCGCACTGTTTCGCAATGAAAAGCTGCAAGATGTTTACCTTTCGCGAAGCAGTGAAAGAGTGGTGGGGCCCATTTTTTAAAAGGGGATGATGCAGGTAAGGTAAAGAATGTGCACATCTTGCATGATCCTATGGTTGTCACTGTTTCACGATGCAAAGATGCATGAAGTTTACTCTTCGCGAAGCAGCAAAAAGGAAAAACACTTAGAAAATTTCTGTGATCCGCTGGAGCCATTTTTGAATTCAATTATGAATTAATTACTGAAGCATGTGGTTTAATTATTTCTAATCAATGCTCAGTTGCTGTAATACTTCACATCAGTTGAGACTTCAATGTCAATTCAAAAAATCTTGCAGAGGAACTAGTGCACAAAGTGAAGTTTTTCAAGCAACAAGTAAGTTTCTCCAAGTTTCTTGACAGTTATAGTTGAATTGGTATCACCGGGTGTTTGATTTCTTGAGAACTCTGTCTAAGATTTAGCTAAAACAATTGTAATTCTGAGATGGCACCAAGAAGAGATTTCATGGGGAAAGTTAATTACTAGGAGAGAGCCATTTGTGATGACTTTTTAGAGCAGTTAAATAGGTCCACTAATGCCCTAGGTAAAACGAAAGAATTGGGCCTAAAGATTCCCGCCTGAGAATTGGTGATGGCCTATATGATAAAGGCAATTGGTTGGGGGATCCCAAGATAGGAATATCAGGTTTGGGACTTTTCAAAGTGGGTTTTAGCTAGAGAAATTCCCCTGCTCCTATGAATAGTATATGGGAACTAGATGTGGGGAAGCTCATAGTCCCTGGGGTTTTCATGGATGTGGACCTATTAACCCAAATTGCAAATAACTATGACCCCAATACCCGAACAATAAAGAATGTAAATGGCGGGTCTTTAATTGAGATAAATGATGATGAGTTCAGGAAAGTGTTCAGACTTAGTGAGGTGTCAAATTATTTAGAGCCCATCAATTTTGAAACACTTGCACAGGTCTATAATGCACAGAGAGACCACCTTAGAAATGGCCCCTTGAAGGAATTCTTCACCAAAATAGGAGGATTAATAGTTGTAGGCCCTAGCACCATTGAACTGTTTTCATTAAATGTGTTCACTTTGAGGGATAAAGGGATGTATTGGTCCTTATGTTAGATTTTTTGGGAGGATGCAAAAACCACTATGCCAACCCACTACATGCTCATGATAGCACAAATTTTGAACCCATCTCTAGTAGTGACTTTTGATTTTGCACCTTATCTCACTGATGTCATTCATGAGGGATTGATGGGGATAAAAAATGCTAAGGTGGACGGGCCTTTTGGATGGTACTCTCTCCTCATGCACATGTTTTTATTTAAAGGTGCTGAATATTTTGCTAATGAAATGGACTTGATCAAGGAAAAGGATGGCAAGGAGATTCCAGTTCAGTTGTGGAGCACAATTTTGTCTTGGGACAGAGAAGATGCAAGTTACCTAAAGTTTGATAGATGTTTTGCATCTAGGCTTAGGATCCTTTTGTGCCCACAGAACCCTAGAATTCCTAAAGCTCTCCTTGAATTCCTTAGGCCTAAGGAATTTGCTGGAGATGTAAAGATTGTGCATAATTGGGGTGACATATATCTGTACCCTATTTCCACTGTGTTCAGAGTGTTTGGTTTCAGAGGAACTCCATATTTTCTCCCCTATCGAGTCCCATTGAAGATAGGAATTGCAAAGGTCCTGAGGCAAATTGGAGGTTTGCAAGAAGCAAAATTAACAAATAGGGGGAAAGGAAAAATTTTCCCAACTGTCACCATAGCACATCAGTTTGTAATCACCAAGGGGGGTTGGATGCATTTTGATGATTTATTTTGGCCATACAGGTTGTCTACTGCAGTGGCAAGATTTGTTGACCCTGAAGATTTCTTTAATGGTATGTTTAAGAAGAGAGCCGTATGCAGAGGTAAGGCACACCAGTTCCATTTCCCTGAGGATTTAATAAGGAACAAGTTCAATCTTGCTGAGCAAGAAGTTAGGAAAGAAAAATGGCTAGCTTTCAAGAAGATTTTGGTTTTCATTCATTATTTTGATAGTAGTTATGATCCCCTGGTTAGTTTTAATCCTTTTCAGGAAAAGATTAAATTTTTGATAGATTACTTTGAGGATCTAATGCAAACCCTGAAGGAAAAGAAAGAGGCTGTGATGAAAGCTAATGCTCTACAAAACTGACAAGTTAGATTAAAACCTATGGCATTATAACACACACAAACAACAAGAAACAAGTGTTAAAGTTAGTGTTATTCAACCAAAGATTAACCTAAGCAGGCATATCAAAAGAGATACTAAGATCATGCTAACATATTTAACAAATGAAACAAATATAAGAAGGCATCTCCAAAAGCCTCTTAACATGTTCTTAGCTCCTTCTCCTTTGTTCCTCTCCTCTCCAAGTTCCAAATTAGTGTAGCTCTCAACAACTTTTTGCACTATGGATGCTTATGGAGGTTCAAGATTGTAGATGATTACTCTAAATGCTATGCAAATGTAGATAAAAACTAATATTAGATGTGTTGGTGTAAATAAATATTCATTATGGATATTATTACACTTTACTTAAGTTAACTTAGGATAATGCATCTCTTCATAGTTTGGATTTGAGACACTTAGGGAAGTGTGCATATAGGGATAGAGCTTGTAGGAGAAATTCCACCTTTTGTGGTCTTGTTTTGTTGTTACGCTCCACATTCGGTGGGTCATCCACCTCTTGTGGAATATTATATTATTTCTCCTACCTACCCCTAGTATTTCTTACCTACCCTTGTTTCTCATTGAGCCACATGTCATGATTGTGTGCTCGTACATCCATATGGCCTTGCCTATATAAGCAGGCCTATATTCATTGTATTGGTTAATCCAGTTGATCATTTGCATATTGATGAGAATACAGTTTTGTTCTTGTCATTCTATTATCTCTCTTTTAATGCTTTTCATTGTGCCCTTGATCTTGGCAAAATCCTACATGGTATCAGAGCCTATAGGGCTTCATTGATTAGTCTTTTGGAGACATTTTGGAGGCTTCAATTTTTGGATTTTGAGATCTTCATTTTTTGGGGGCGTCGTACAACGATTTGGACATCACGGTTGAATCCAGGAGGCCGTTTCCATGAATGTTGACTATAAAATCGACCTATTTTGGTGAAATTTTTTTTTTGCCCATTTTGGCTATTATTGTACAGATTTTGAAATTTTTTTTGTAAAAAATTATTTTTCGAAAACAAAAAAATTTGAAAAAGAGAAAGAAAAAAATAAATAAAATAAAATAATTTTTGGGGGTCCATAGACCCCCCCGATCTCTTCGTACCCTGCAGGCTGTGTGTGTAGGGTTGTCTCGTCGCCACCGTACCGGTGCTACTCACACAAATTTCATACTTTGCCGACCCCGCAGAAGACTGTCACCGCCGCCACTGCTACAGTACCGATGACTCCCCCGCTCCCAGTGAACTTCCGGCGATGACTCCCCCGCTCCAGGCGACATCTACCGACACCGTCCATTGAGCCGTGCTGTACCTACCCCCTGGCACCTAGACCTCCGTGCCGCTGCCCATGCAGTCCGACATTCCCCGTGATTTCCACCTGGCAATCCGCTCGCCGGCCGGGCCCTGCCGCCGGTAGACCTCCCGTCGGCCCTTTGGCGGCCACCAACCCTCTGATCGGCAGCTCACTCCCCACCGCCGACACCTCACCACCTTACCGGCACCAACAATAATTTAAATTGGTGGACCTGCGCCTGCCATGTGGTAAGCGGACACTGGCCCACGGTCAACATCCGTACAACCTGTCAGTCAACCTGCATAGTTAACATATTTGCCACGTGTCATCAGTCCGTACGGTACGAACATCGAATGGGAAAGGATGCAAATTTTTTTGATGGGTAGACGGGCATCAAATTTAAGCCTGTGATTTGCTGATGTCAATGCCACATCACCAGTATTTTGAAATTTTTTGACCCCCTCTTCATTGAGCTTTTCAGTTTTGCTGTTCAACTTTGAAAGGCTATATCTTGCTCATTTTTGCTCCTTTTTTGGTGCAATTTTTTTTGAAATTGGCTAAAATTTTGTGCTCTTTTCAGTGGTGTGGTTATTTTATAGTTTTGGTGCATAGGGTTTTCAGAATTTTTGGATTCTCTCAGCTGCACCTGCCCAATCTCCAATTCTGCAACTTCAAAGGCCTCGTTTGAGCTCATACGACCTCCTTTTCATGTACCATTTTTTTTGAAAGTGCATGTTTTTTCATCTACTTTCATAATCTATGATCAGATTTCAAATATTTTGAGTGAAAGTTGTACTTTTAGATATTGGTCTTATTTGGCCTATTAGGTACTTATAAAGTGCTTGGATCTTAGTTTAGATCTCTTGCATTATTAGTTTGAGTCTCTTTTGGCCTTATTGAGGTAGTTATAAAATTGAAATCAGAAGCCCACTTTGCCATTTTTTGCAAGTGGCCCATTGTATGCGCACTAAGTATAAAGTGCCAAATCATCACTTTTGGGGGGGGTTCTTTGATTGAGTGAATTTGGGGGGGTGTCTTGTGTGATTGTGCCTCTCTTTGCACTCTTTCATTTTTTTTGCAATGAGTCCTCGTAAATTTCCACCTTTAATTCCACATAATTATGCATCATGGAAAATTAAAGTATGGAGCAAATTAATGGAAAAGGGTCTCACACATTACATAGATGGAACAATAGCATCACCACCTGACCCTAAGGCTAATACTAATGCTCAGTTAGAATGGCTCACAAAGAATTGCATGGCTCTTGGAACTTTGCGCAAGTATGTATCAGATGACCTCATCTTTCATATTGAAAAGTGTACTACAATCAAAGATGCTTGGGATATGTTTCAGAAATTGTATGGTCAAGTTGATGAAATCAGAGGTTATAAGATTGACAATGAGCTCACCAAATTGGATCCCAAGAGTTTTGATACAATCCAAGATTATGTCACCAAAGCAAATGAGCTAAGAGCAAAGCTTAAGGATTGTGGAATTGACAAAAAAGATGCTCAGTTGATATTCAACTTGTTGGACAAGCTTGCACCAAAATATGCAGCATTTGTGTCTAGCTTCCAAACTCATCGTTTGACAGTGGGGAGTTCCTATGTTATGCCTTCATTTGATGCTTTCATAGAAATGTTGATATT
This sequence comes from Cryptomeria japonica, assembly GCF_030272615.1. Taxonomy (NCBI): domain Eukaryota; kingdom Viridiplantae; phylum Streptophyta; class Pinopsida; order Cupressales; family Cupressaceae; genus Cryptomeria; species Cryptomeria japonica. The sequence continues at coordinate 525,695,227 of NC_081410.1, forward strand.
GGAACAATCTAAGTTGTTGAACATGGGACTTCTCAAGTCTTCAAAGTCCAAGGCTTTGGTGGCTAATCAAGGGAATCAAGGAAGTCAAGGCAAAGATTCCAACAAAAAGAAGAAGCACTCTAAGTCTAAGCCACAATAGGAAAAAGGACAATCATCGTCTCCATCTCAAGGCGATTTTTCATCCTCTTCCAAGAAGGGGACACCACCTAAGAAGGATAAACCAACTTGTGCATATTGCAAGAAGTATGGTCATGATGAGCATTGATGCCACACCAAGCAAGTTGACGAGTTGAAAAATCTTCTCAAGAAAAACATCAACTTGCCATTTGCCTACACAAAGAAGGATTCAACTCCTTCCTCTTCCTCACAGTCTAAGGGATAAGGGCAAGCATTTGTGGCTACTACAAGGTTCTTCGTGGATACTTGACTCAGGTGCCTCATATCACATGGGTTCTACAAAGGAGCAGTTTTCTTCATTGGAGCCATCTAAGGTACCTCACATTTACATAGGTGATGATACACAAGTAGAGGTTGAAGGGAAAGGTTCAGTTGACATGGATGATGGAACATTTGAGAATGTTCTCTATGTTCCTAACTTGCCTACCAACCTTCTCTCTATCTACCAAATCACTCACTATGGGAATGGGAAAAAGGTTGAGTTTACACCAGATTTAGTTGTGGTAGAGGAACTTGATGATGATGCCTTGGTAGCAGTGGGACAAGTCAATGATACCTTAAGGCTTTATTCATTCTCCCACTTTGTGCCAAGTTCACCTTCTAGAGCCTTGCTTACTCATTCAAATTCTGAAAGTAAGCTATGGCATGAGCAGTTTGGTCACCTCAACTACCGCTATCTTCAAAAGCTCAGCACTAAAGACATGGTAACAGGTCTACCTCGAATTAGTTTTTTAGAGGGTGTATGTTCAGGTTGTTCCATGGGCAAGCATCCCGAGGAGAAGTTTGATAAAGGGAAAACTTGGAGAGCTTTGAAAGTTCTTCAACTTGTTCACAGTGATGTAGCAGGTCCATTTCCAGCACCTTCATTTAGTAAGGCCCGCTATGTCCTCACCTTCATTGATGACTATTCCTATTTCACTTGGGTCTACTTTCTCATTCATAAGAGTGAAGTATTTGAGAGATTTCAGGACTTTGAGACTCGTGTGGAGAAGCAATCCGGGAAAGTGGTCAAGATTCTTCGTATAGATAATGGAAGGGAATATGTGAACAAGAGGCTTGAGGATTTTTTTACACTTGAGGGAATCGATCTTCAGTATTCTGTTGCATACACTCCACAACAGAACGGAGTTGCAGAATGCAAGAATAAAACTCTCAAAGAAATGGCTAGCTGTATGATACATGCACGTTCTCTCGATCCCGGCTTTTGGGCAGAGGCTATCAGTTGTGCCACACACATCTAGAATTGAGTTCCTCACAAAGCCTTGCAAGGTATTACTCCTTTTGAGGCTTGGGTTGGTAGGAAACCGATTGTGAGACATTTTAGAGTCTTTGGGTGTCCAGCATGGGCTTGCATACCTCCATAGAAACACAAGGCATTGGAACCTCAGAGTCGGCCTTGCATATTTGTTGGATATCCTGAGGGTGTTAAGGCATATAGATTGATGGATCCTGAGATAGATGAGGTGTTCATTGAGAGGAGTGTTCACTTTGAGGAAAGATCTCCTAGCTTAGCCTCTCTACCTCCTCCACCTTCCTCCATTGTGGAAGTGATGCTAGTGAATCAGATGATGAGACTCCTTCAACTTCAACTCGCAGGGTTACACCTCCGTAGGGTCCACTTATAGTTGAGGAGCCTCATTCTCCACCTCCACCTAGACCTTGTTGGGCTCGACAGACACTTGAGTCAGCAAGTTCTCTTGTTGGGGATCCTTCAGATACACGGAGAACTCGATCACAACATCAGGATCTACCACATGCATTCATTGCTATCGCTTTCGATCCATAGACATTTCGGGAAGCATCAGGGGTTCTTGAGTGGGACCAAGCTATGGAGGAAGAGTATAGTTCCTTGATGAGGAACAACACATGGGATTTAGTCCATCTCCCTAAGGGGAGAAAGATGGTTCGATGTAAGTGGATCTGTCGGACCAAGTTTGCAGTGGATGGTAGTGTGGAAAAGTATAAGGCTCGACTTGTTGCAAAAGGTTTCTCTCATGTTGCCGGTGTTGACTATACTGAGACCTTTGCACCCGTAGCCAAGATTAACTCCATTCGCTTGACACTTGCTATTGCTGCAACTCATGGTTGGGCTGTACATTAGATGGATGTGAAGAGTGCTTTTCTTCATGGTAATCTTGATGAGAAGATTTATATAGAGTAGCCACAGGGTTTCATCCAGAATACTTCCTTGGTTTGCAGACTAAGGAAATCTCTCTATGGCCTTAAGCAGGCCCCTAGGGCTTGGTATGCGAAGATGGATTCCTTTCTTCTCTCAGCAGGGTTCACTAGGTGTCATTCTGATCTGAATGTCTGCATTTTGCAATAGGATGACTCTCACTTGATACTTGTGCTCTATGTTGATGATTTGATCATTACAGGGAGTACTGCATCCTTCATTAGTAGGGTCAAATCTGCTTTGCATGACAGATTTGCTATGACTAACTTGGGTCTTTTGCACTACTTTCTCAGGATCGAGATTACACAGTCACCTTCCGGGATTACACTATCACAGCCCAAGTATGCTCTTGATCTACTTGCACGCTTTTCATATGGCTGATTGTAAGCCTGCCCTGACTCCCTTTCTTTCAGGAGTCAAGCTTGAGGCTCAGTGTTCTTCTCCACCAGTTGATGCCACTTTGTATCGTCAGCTTGTGGGTAGTCTCATGTACTTGACCCATACACGCCCTGATATTTCATTTGTAGTTGGCATGGTTTCCCGCTTCATGCAGGAACCACATGAGCTTCATTGGAAAGCCGCCAAATGTATCCTTCATTACATCCAGGGTACACATCACTATGGGATTCACAATGCAGCAGACACAAGACTTTGCTTGGTTGGTTACACAGACTCCGATTGGGTTGGCGATCTTGATGATCGTAAGCCTACTTCCGGTTACAGTTTTCACCTTGGTTAAGGCCCCATTTGTTGGCAGAGCAAGAAGCAACATGCTATTGCTCTCTCTTCGACTGAGGCTGAGTATCGAGGCGCTGTTAATGCAGCGACTGAGACCATTTAGCTCCAGCAGATTCTCACAGAGTTTGGATTCACCACTCCACGACCGACAGTTCTACATTACGACAATCAGAATGCTATTGCAATCTCGAAGAACCCGGTCCAATACCAGCAGACCAAACACATCGAGATTCATATGCACTATATCCAAGAGCTGATTCAGGAGTAGGTCATTGATTTGCAGTATTGTCCTACAACGGAGCAAGTTGCTGACATATTCACCAAACCTTTCACCGAGAGTAATATTCAGTAGTTGCGAGCTCTCTTGGGGGTGCAGGATGTGTCATTACGGGGGGTCAGCTGACTTCTCCTTCCTCTCTTATGGGGGGGGGACTTTTTCCTCTTTGAGGTTTTGTCCTTCTTCTTTGAGTGTCTTTTGTACATTCATCTCTCTTTTGGGGGGGAGTTTTTTCCCACTGGGTTTTCTCCCTTTCTCCGTTTGTGAGAGATTGCTTTGCATAGTTTTGCTTGCATTTGCATATTGCACATGGGTACCTTTCATGGCCTAGTAGCCGGGGCCCATCTTGCATTGTTGACTTGAGTCTTCATTCCCCTAAGTTGCACTTAAGGGGGGGTGTTGGTGTAAATAAATATTCATTATAGATATTATTACACTTTACTTAAGTTAACTTAGGATAATGCATCTCTTCGTAGTTTGGATTTGAGACACTTAGGGAAGTGTGCACATAGGGATAGAGCTTGTAGGAGAAATTCCACCTTTTGTGGTCTTGTTTTGTTGTTACACTCCACATTTGGTGGGTTATCCACCTCTTGTGGAATATTATATTATTTCTCCTACCTACCCCTAGTATTTCTTACCTACCCTTGTTTCTCATTGAGCCACATGTCATGATTGTGTGCTCGTACATCCATATGGCCTTGCCTATATAAGCAGACCTATATTCATTGTATTGGTTAATCCAGTTGATCATTTGCATATTGATGAGAATACAGTTTTGTTCTTGTCATTCTATTGTCTCTCTTTTTATGCTTTTCATTGTGCCCTTGATCTTGGCAAAATCCTACAAGATGCTATAATGCTAAAATGATTTATTTTAGGCCAAAATAACAATTATATGAGTTGATTATGCTAAATGCTCTCTAAAATTCACTATAGCTTAAATGCATACAAGTTTTTCAGGATTATGACTATGAATGCTAAATGCTTGAGGATTTGAAAATGAGGAATGTGAGCTCTATTTATAGGAAAAATGGAGCAATGGATGGTTGAGATTGAGTAATATCAACAAGGGTCAAGATTGAATGATATTCAATCCATGTGAGGGCTTTCAACCCAATCCCAGGATGACAAGTGTCAATGTGAGATAGGTTGAGAAGAGAGGGAATAAACATTAAATGTTTGATATGACCTGAAGGTTAACTTGGGAGTTAAGGTCAAGGTTGGGTTGAGTGAATAAATTCTTTATTCAAAGAATAAAGCCTTTATCCAATGGATAAACTCTTGTGCAAAGGCAAAAGGGATAACCATGGTCAAAGCAATAAATGCTTGAGGAGACACATGAGTTGATGCCGGAGCATCCAAGAGGGCAAATGAACAAAGGAGGACACCAAGGACTAAGGAGAGTGATATGACATCACTAAATGTCAATTGGAATGTTTTGAAGCCTATAATGGCCTATTGTAATGTTGAATTCAATAAATTATGTAAAAGTCCTAAAGGTCCTGATAAAGGCCTAAGGACCAAAATGCAATGTAATAGGATGATGGAGTCTAGATAGGTTGGATAGGAGTTTATTGTGATTTAATGATCTTATTATGTCAAAATAAGTTGAATGGGATAGGTTTTAGTTGATTAAAAGTATTAGAAATAAAGTTGAAAATTCAAATTTTGAATTTCAACAACTAGTTCCAGTTTTGGTGGGAAATAAGTTTTAGAGTTGTTTTGATATTTTAATCACTTGGATTAGTTGGAGATTGGTTGGAGTTGGTTGGGGAAGGTCTTATAAAGTCTCTAAAGTAATTTTTGTGTGGTTGGATGATGCTGGTACGGACTTGTACGGACTGTCTCAGAAAATTAATTAAAAAACTCTTTATTTTCTGTCAAATCCTTGTTTTTTCATGCTTTCTTTGCATTGAAAGGCTAAGGGATCATCATTGCTGTACATTGGGGGTTTATTGGTTATTCCTTTGATGTATTGAGTGCATTTTTGAAGTCTTGGAAGTATCATATTTTTATTTATTGCTGACTGTCCCAGAAAAGACAGTGATTTTTTTCACTAATTTGTGAATTTCCAAGCATGTAAGGATCCATCCTATGAATGTAAAGGTCTGATTCTCATAGGATGGATGCCAAATAACATGTACAATAGTTTACTAACCCATTATTGACAGGAAGGAGTGAAGAGTGCAGGTGTACACCATGAAAGTTGCATGAAAGTTGAAGAAAAGTGACTGGAAATGAGTGAAAATGAAGGCTAGAGTGTAGCAGCAGAGAATCTAATTGAACAAGGGGGGTATTTTATGCATTGAAGTGTCTAGACACACCATTTTAAAGGTTTTTGAACTTTGGTTGAGCCTTGGAAGTGATTGGAAGTGATATTTCTAGAAAGCCCTAGGGAAAAGGGTGATTTAGTGAGGTTTTTGGTGTTTGGGTATCTAGGAGTGCAACCAAGACCTAAGACCTGAAAAATCCTTGGTTTGGGAACATAATAAGAGACTGTACAAAAGGGTTTAATCTGGTGTTAAGTTTTGTTGGTACTTCCTTTGTAAAGTGGGTGGTTTTTAAGGCTAAAAAGGGGCACATTTGAGGACAGCAAAGGGTCCGTACAAAACAACCTATATTGGTTTTCTGATATGTTGTGTAACATCCAAATGGGTGTCTAAATATATAATTTTTTTGTCAAGTGTTTTGGGATTATTTGGAGAAAAGTTGAAAATACCCGATTTGGAGGCTACAAGGAATAGAGCCTAGAAGAGCAAGTTTGGTTTATGAGTTGAGTCTGAGTTTGGGGGTGTGTAGAACCTTTTCTTATGGTGTTTGGGATGTGTTAAGACCAATAGAGGTGTTGGAACAAACCATTTTGATGTTATCCTTGGTTGGGTGTGTTGAGTTGAGTTTGGTTTTGAATCACCTAGCATGTAGAGGATCCTTTGATGTGTCTCCTTGAGTTGATTTAATCCTTAGGGAGAGTTCCAGAGTTGATCTCTCTGCATCATGAGTGCAAGTTGAAATAACCATAAATGGTTATGTAAGAGCCATAAATGGTCATGTAAGAAAGCCATTAGTGGTCTTGGAAGACTTTGGAGGTTAAATTGTTGAACACACAAAGCATTTAATGCTTTTCAAAGACTTTGAAGTCTTTGAGAAGTGACTCCAAGTTGCTTAGGAATGTGACAATAATTAGAGGATGGATTAGGCTAATTAGGAAGGGTTTAGAAGAATCTAGAAGGGGGTTAGGATTGCAAGTGGATTTGGTGGGTGAGAGAAAATAGGATTTTTATTTAAAATAAATTAATTTATTTCAATAAATGTGTGCAAGTTGCATTTTTAGGAAAATGCAAGTGGGGGGGATTTAATTATTTAAATAAATGTTTTATTTAATTTATTTAAAAGAGGAAAAGGGGATTAAATGAAATAAATATGATTTATTCATTTAATTGATTGTGAATTTGGTTTAATGAATGAATTAAAATAAATTGAATAATTTATTTAATTAATAGAAGAATGTTTGAGGATGAATTAATTAAATATTAATTTAATTAACTTCGAGACTCGTGTGGAGAAGCAATCCGGGAAAGTGGTCAAGATTCTTCGTATAGATAATGGAAGGGAATATGTGAACAAGAGGCTTGAGGATTTTTTTACACTTGAGGGAATCGATCTTCAGTATTCTGTTGCATACACTCCACAACAGAACGGAGTTGCAGAACGCAAGAATAGAACTCTCAAAGAAATGGCTAGCTGTATGATACATGCACGTTCTCTCGATCCCGGCTTTTGGGCAGAGGCTATTAGTTGTGCCACACACATCCAGAATTGAGTTCCTCACAAAGCCTTGCAAGGTATTACTCCTTTTGAGGCTTGGGTTGGTAGGAAACTGATTGTGAGACATTTCAAAGTCTTTGGGTGTCCAGCATGGGCTCGCATACCTCCATAGAAACACAAGGCATTGGAACCTCAGAGTCGGCCTTGCATATTTGTTGGATATCCTGAGGGTGTTAAGGCATATAGATTGATGGATCCTGAGATAGATGAGGTGTTCATTGAGAGGAGTGTTCACTTTGAGGAAAGATCTCCTAGCTTAGACGGAGGAGGGGAGGAGGTTGAGGACCGATGATAGGTGGACGAGGGAGGGGGGATGGTGGTGACGGAGGAGGGGAGGAGGTTGAAGACCAATGATAGGTGGACGAGGGAGGGGGGATGGTGGTGACGGAGGAGGATGAGGAGATGGTGGAGGTGGAGGAGGAGATGATGGAGGTGGTGGTGGAGGAGGAGGAGATGATGGAGGTGGAGGAGGAGGAGATGATGGAGGTGGTGGAGGTGGCAGAGGAGGTGGCTTAGGTGGTCGGATCCAGCGGAGAGGGAGAGGTGGATTGCCACTGCAGATATCACAGGGACCGTTGGTGCCCGGAGGAGTCAGATTAGGTGGCCGAGGTATGGAGAGGGAGATATCGATGGACAGAGGGGAGGGAGCCATTGGAGAGGCACCTATGGAGACGGGGGAGGGAGTGATAGGGGGTGGTGATCTTCAGGAGCATATGCTAGCACATTTGCATACTCGATTGAGAGTAGCCGAGACATGGGTGGAGGATCTAGAGGCAAAGGTTGCAGCGAGAGATGTGTAGCTATTTGTACGAGAGTTGGAGCTAACTGTAGTGCTGTGGGAGAGGGATAGTGTAGTGGAGAGATTAGCGGAGCTACAAGAGAGAGTCCAGGTTGGAGTAGGAGCGCAGGGTCCTACTGGGGAGGTGATGAGACAGTTTGGGTGGGCACAGGTTGAGATAGAGTATTGGCGGGGATTATATGAGCAGGTGGTGCCAGCTAGTCAGCGAGCACTGAGCTATACATAGATGCAACAGACCAGGTCGAAGCGATTTTAGAGGATGCAGAGCAGTGGGGGTGTGATGGGTCCACGACGGAGAGAGGTGTCAGGTGGTGGAGGAGCTAGTGGTGGTTTGATGGGGCCTCCACAGAGAGATAGATCGGATGGTGTAGGGACTAGTGGGGGAGTAGGCGGTGATGGTGGTACAACATCTGGTCAGACTAGCCTCTGAGAGAGCATTTTGCATGTATGTATTTATATTGTTATTTTGGACTATGTCTTGGATGGCTCTTGGTAGCTGATTTTGTAGACTTCATTGTACTCTGATACATGAGATGATATATATGAGGAGATCCCATATTTTGATGATATGCATTTTGATATGTATGGATGTTATGCATGATGGTGATTTTATGAGTTTATGCTTAGATGGATACGTGTATATGTATGCATTTATGAGATGATTCCTATATGCATGTTTTATGATGATTTATGATGTTGGATACTAACACATGAATGCAGGTTTATATATGTGTGTATGATTTGTTTGATGTAATGCTTTATGTATGTAATGCCATGATGATGAGGTATGCTTATGATGATATAGACAAGATTTTATGTGTCATGTTGATGCAATGATGTTAATTTAATGAATGAATGAATGATTTATTTATGGATATGCATCTATATGGTGAAAAATGGATGTATATGTGGATAAACAAATGTAAAGTACGAATGTTTAAATGAATGCATATGTAAATGAATGTATATGTAAAATGGTATGAACCAATGTTTGAGATAGATGGTTTTTATGATTCTAAATGCCTAAATATGATTAAGTAAAATGATAATGTGATGATAATGCAACTTATGGTTAATAACTGCACCTTAATGCAATTAAAAAGGGATAATGAATGCAATTTTAAATGAATCCTAAAAATGAGTATAATAAGACACTAATAATGGATAAATGAATGCACTTTTTAACTAATGAATAGATAAATGAATGTATGCAACGATAAGTGATAAAGGATAATAAAGGATGATAAAATGATAATTGATAACTGACACTAAATGAATGCATAGTAAATGGCTAATACAATCAAGGACAATTGGTTTATATGAATGAATCTAAACATTATGCAATGATAAAATGATATAAGAAGACTATTGTTAATAAATGATAATGAACTATATGCATTTTAAACAACTAAAATGATATGAAATGTTCTTGATGCAAAATGCAACTAAATGTAATGATGATGATATGATCATGATGAATGCAAGGTGTTTTAGACTTTGCATGATGCATTGATGATGTATTAGAGTACTCGGTCACGATTGTGTCCAAAAACTAGCTCAATTGTCGCAGAATTGCTCATTTTAACTTTGTTCACACTTTCATGCAAAATTATGAAAATAAATGAGTAAATGGATGGACGGTATGCAACATAATGCAATATAAACAGATGAGATGAAATGACGATCCATAGTGCTTTATTTTTCATCATCGAGCTTTAAAATGTTGTAAGAAAATACAAGCATCTTGACATAATGATTCAAGATGACCAGAGTATTTCTTACATGGATTTGATATAGCAAGTTAATACAAACAACTTGATATAATGGGTCAAGTTGACCAGAGTATTGCTTGTAGAACAGACAAGGATCATCTCCGTTCATGCATGACTTGGATCATCCTCCTTGATCTTGGGCTGATCATATCCTGAGACAAGTTCACACCTTAATAAGAGACAAAAACCTTTATCCAAATTGGATGAGGAGGAACCAAAGAAGGAGCATTGTGCTTGTAAGCAGGTAGTATATACATAAAGAATAAAGAATATGGATCCTTGGTAATGGTTCATGCTCATATGGTCGAGGTATATGCTATAGTCAGCAAGCCATAGTGATCTATGACTGCATTTTGCATAAGATCATGTAGCTTAGTGGACTTCCCATGTAGACACCATTAGTACATGCCCCAGTACTTCATCGGAATAATCTGCAGAAGATACACAAACAATGCTATAGGAACCTGATATATATAAATGAATGAATTACTCACAAATCAACCAAGTATTTGATAGCTTTAAACATAATTTTCTTGTCAAAGAAAATGTCATTTTGTCTCTGTTTTGGTAAGGAAGGATGCATCCTTGTTGAAGATAGTTTGAGTGTTGATGTTGATTGTTTGGTCGACTTGGAGAAGTGATCATTGTGTGAGTATTTTTCAATGCTTGTTTTGTATCTGCTCAAATGAGTATGTACAATGTGTTGCCATGTTTTTGTGTGATTTTCGATGTTTTCCGATGTTTTTGGATTTTGTGAGATATTTTGAATGTTTTTGGTATTTTGATGATTGTTTTCCAATGTTTTTGTATTTTGAGAGATAGTTTTGAATGAAGAACTTAATGAATCACAAAACAATGTAGAATCCACTTCCATTAATAGGTTAAGGGCATTGCCCCCAATTTTAGACATGACTATGAAAAAGCGGGATGCAAGACGCATGAAGTACTTTCTTGATTGGAGATTAATAACAAGCCATGGTTTGGACGGATGGACGAATGGATGTAGTGAATGTGATCGCAACAAGTCTAAAAGACAATGGAGCCATAGCCACTATGAGTGGTGCCTGTTTGCCAAGTTGTCACCATCGTACTTACCCAAGGTGCCACCAGAGTGGTTGTTCACCATTTGGATGCATGATTTTTCTTTACTATTTTGATGTTTTTGTATTTTTCCTCGGGTCATTTATCTGGATGTTTTTGGTATTTTTGCCAGTATACATGGGAGCCTGATGCTCTGTGCAGCTTATGTATAAAACCATTTGAGGTGCATGTTGTTGATCGGATCTGCTAGCGGTTCTCCTTCTGAAGTAGCCAACTGATATGCCCCAGACCCAAATACAGTAGTGACAACATATGGACCCAGCCAATTTGATTCAAACTTTCCTTGATGTTCTCAGTTGGGTTGGTTATGAGGATTTTATCGAAGAACAAGATCACCTACCTTGAATGTACGAGGTCTAACTCAATGATTATAGCTTCTACTCATGCGTTGCTGATAGGCCTTGAGGTGATTGTATGCAGCTTGTCGTTTCTCATCAAGTAGCTCTAAGTCTTGGAGACGGGATACTCTATATGCTTCATCATCAATGAGATTGTGCAAGGAAACCCGTAGTGATGGTATCTCAATCTCAATAGGTAAAATAGCTTCTGCACAATAGACCAATGAGTAGGGAGTTGCACCTATAGGGGTTTGAATGCTAGTTTGATATGCCCATAGTGCTGGATTCAATTGGATGTGCCAATCACGATTGGCGTCATTGACTGTCTTCTTTAGGATTCTTAATATGTTCTTGTTTGACACTTCGGCCTGACCATTGCCTTGTGGGTAATAGGGAGTGGAAAAGCGGTGCTAGATGTGAAATTTCTTACAGAGTTCACGAACATCCTATTTTTTGAAAGGAAGACCGTTATCTGTGATGATGGACATGGGTACACCATACCGACAGATGATGTAATTGAGGATGAATGAGGCGATTTGCTTGCCGGTAACTTGGGTAAGTGGAATAGCTTCGATCCACTTTGTGAAATATTCGGTGGTGGTAATACTGAATTTATGGCTGTTGGATGAAGATGGATGGATCTTACCCACAAGGTCAAGGCCCCATTGACAAAAAGGCCATGGTGTTGTGATTGGTTGCAATTCCTATGCCGGTGCATGTATCAGGTCTCCATGAACATGGCATTTCTTGCACTTTCTGAAAAAGTAGTAGGAGTCTTTTTCCATGGATGACCAATAGTATCCAGTGTGCAGGAGTTTCTTGGCTAGTGACAGACCGCTTGCATGAGTTCCACAAATTCCTTCATGTACCTCTTCCAAGGCCTTTGTTATCTCATCCCATTCCAGACATCAAAGGAGAGTACCATCAACACTGCGTTGGTATAGGGTTTCAGCAATAATGGTATATCGAGCAGTTTGGCGAAAGAAGGTTTTATGTTGGTTATTCGATTGGTTAGGAGGAAGGGTGTGATTGCGGAGATAAGTATAGAACGCACCGTACCATGGGGATTTGGAACTGATTAGGTGACATATCATCTCGGATTCGGGGATATCATAAGCGGGGATCCAAAGATGTTCTACCAAGAACTCATAGCGTGTTGAATTCTGTGGAAGATCTAGGAGAGAGGCAATGGTAGCCATAGCGTCAACAACTCGATTCTGATCTCTTGGTATCTGATCAAAGGTGATAGTAGTAAATGATGCCTTTAATTTGTCCACCATTTGTTTGTACGACATGAGTTTATCATCCTTTGTCTGATATTCATCAGTTACTTGTCGAATGACCAGTTGGGAGTCGCCATATACTTGTAGTTCTTATAATTTCCATTGTACGGCTAGCTTGAGTCCTGTGATCAAGGCCTCATACTCTGCTATGTTGTTGGTGCATGGAAATGTGAGTCTGTAAGACTTTGGGATGCTATCACCTTGAGGTGTGATAAACAGAATGCCTACCCTCGAGCCATGCCTAGTGTACGAACCATCAAAGTATAGTTTCCATGGTTGTGATATTGTGATCATGAATATCTCTTCATCTAGAAAATTGGAAATGAGAGGATGATTGCCTATGAGTGGTGCCTCGGCTAACTGACCTGCAATAACTTGTCCTTTGATAGCCTTACGGTCCACATACTCAATATCAAATTCACTTAGAATCATCACCCATTTGGCCAAGCAGCCTGTCAATGCTGCTTTGCTGAGTAAATACTTGAGTGGATCAATCTTTGCAATGAGCTGTACCTTGTGTGTCAATAGATAGTGCCTCAATTTAGTGGCTGCCAAGATTACTACTAGGCAAGCTTGCTCAATAGGGGTGTAATTGAGTTCATAGCCAACCAATGTGCGAGAGATGTAGTAAATAACACACTCTTTCCCTTATGCATTATGTTGTGCCAGTAGTACACCCAATGCTGTACTTGTTGCTGAGATATAGAGTAATAACAGTCTACTTGGATTTGGTGGGATCAACAATGGTATATTCATGAGATAGTCTTTAAGCATCTGGAATGCTTGCTGGCATTTGGTATCCCACTAAAAGCGGATGTTCTTGTGTAGCAGGTGTGTGAATGGGTGACACTTATCTGCCAATTGTGCAATGAATCTTTGGATAGATTGAAGGCGTCCTTGTAATGTCCTTAGCTGACTAATGTTCTTTGGGGGTGGCATGTCCATGATTACCTTGACTTTTGCTAGGTCGACCTCAATGCCTTTGCTTGAGACAATGTATCCTAGAAGCTTCCCTGAGGTTACTCCAAAGACATATTTCTTTGGGTTGAGTCGAACACGATATTGTTCCAGTCTATCAAAGATTTTCTCTAAGATTTCCAAATGACCTTCTCTTGTGAGTGATTTTGCTAGTAAGTCATCAACATAATCTTCCATTATAGTATGCATCATGTCATGGAAGATGGTGGTCATTGCTCGTTGATAGGTCACTCCTGCATTCTTGAGACCGAAAGGCATTACATTCCAGCAGTATGTGCCCCATGGACATGTGAAGGCTATCTTATGTTGATCCTCTGGTGCGATCTTTATCTGATTGTATTCTGAAAAGCCATCCATGAGAGAAAGCATGGCATGTCCCGCTGTTAGGTCTACTATTATGTCGATGTTTGGTAGGGGGAAGTCATCTTTAGGACATGCCTTGTTCAGATCTCTAAAGTCAGTACAAATACGGATGCCCCCATTTGGCTTGCCGATAGGCACAATATTGGATATCCAATCTGCATAATCAATTGGTCTATTGAAACCAACATCCAGGAGTTTCTTAAGTTTTGCTTTGACTAGTACTGCAATTTGAGGATGCATCTTGCGAAACTTCTGCTTGATAGGCTTGGCTCCTTTTGCTACTGTGAGGTGATGCATGACTAAATTAGGTTCAAGCCCAGGCATGTCTGCATATGACCATGAAAAGTTGATCTGACGCTTTTGAAAGAACTCTACAAATTTAGGCTATTCCTCCGGAGTTAGAAGAGACGCCAGATGTATGTGGTGAGGAGTTTTAGGAGTCCCCACCTTGTATTCTTCTATTTCCTCGATGAGAATAATTGAACATTCCTGTTGTGTACTAGCAGGGAGAATGTCAAACCTTTCATCCACCGGCACCTCAGAGAGGTTTTTCACCATTAGATACACTCTTTCTTTTTACTTTTGTTGGATCAAACAGTGCCACGGTGTGGTTTTCACTGGAAGATCCATGTTTTATTGTTATATTTTTGTAGTTGAAAGGTTTGGCATCCGCCCCGAAGTATACTATACTATTAAGTTCAATGGCGAATCCAGCTTTGTGATCCCCACTTGGTATGTTATCCCGTAGTTCCAAAAAGTTAATGATTGCCTCATCGTTTTGGAAAAGGTCAAGACATGGGGGATTAGGTTGGTTCTATTCGATGAGTTTAGGATGGATAATGAGCATTACTTCATCGATTAGGTTAAGTTCATTAGATGTGTCAGTGAGGGTTAAGACGTTATGGTGAAGGTCGTTGATGGTACTCTCCCTGTTAGAATCAGGCGTAGGATGTGACATAGGGTCTATGGAAGAAGTTTCCAACTCAGGAACCCAAGTGGTCTTTATCTGTGCTTCTCCGTAAATAGGGATGTCTTTGCGAGGTGGAGGTAGTGATGTGTTTCCTCATTTGAAGTATTAAGCTAGATGGAATCAAATTCCCATTCATGTGAGTCGGTCTCTGAGTCACTTTCCAGTATCTGATTACTATACCATACTGGGATGTCCTTGGAGTTAAACACTGCAGGTGTGATCGGTTGATGTACCTTTGTAGATGAAATGATCAGTGTTGTAGGAAGGATGATGGGGATCAATGAATCCGATACGAGGAGTATTGGTAGTGTTGACTCTGCTGCTTCTGCTGGAATCGCTGGTGTCGTAGATACTACTATGGGTTCTTATATAGTTGTTGCTGCTAATGGTGCTATTGATGTTATTGCTGCTGCTGATGGGATCACTGGTTTGATTGGTGGGATGATTGGTGTTGTAGATGGTTGTGTTGGGATTTTTAGCCTCAGTGGGGCAGTTGCTATGGTGTTTGATGCTGCTTTTATAATAAAAGGTGTCCTCTTTGCAATAGGCTAATATAGTGGTTTGCTGGGTTTTCCTTTGAATCTGAGCTTAGGAAAGATCTCCTTTTGAAAGCCTAGGCCTGTATTATCCTTGGGCTTTAATTTCGATAGCAGTGGTTCATGCCTTCCTTGTTTGCAAGGTCCCAAAAGCACTCTGACCATCGTAACCCATTCTTTGCATAATGGGGAGGCCTTTGCCATACTGATATGTGGGAAGCTTAGCTTGCAGCATATCGGTGGTGATGGGATCTTTATAGATCCATTCTGCTAAGTCCTCATCTCTAGTCTCTTCTTCTTGACTCTTTCCTAGGATGAAAGGCGTCAAAGTACATGCTGGCGTGATCAGTGGTTTTTGAAGTAACCGCTAAGGTTTTCCATGTGTTTTAGGAGAAGTGGGCATTTGTCCCACACAAAAGAGTTGACTCAAATTATATTCTCCCGGGCCTTCCTCTACTACTTTCATCTTGAGCTTTTCTTGCTTGGGTATAGTGGTGTTTGAACTGGCAAGAGAGGCTGGACTTACGTATGAGGTGGAGGAGATGGCTTCTCTATTGTTGGGAATGGTAATCTCTGGTTGATGACTTATATTATGACAATATGCAAAGGGGTTTGCATCGCCCAGGATTGTGATCTCTATACCATTATGTGGGAACTTGATACACTGATGGTAGGCGGATGGAACAACTAGCATGGCGTGTATCCAAGGTCTTCCTAACAATAGATTGTATGGCAGAGGAAGGTCTAGAACTTGACAAATGATGTGTTTCACCATAGGGCCCACTCGGATTGATAGTACAACAACCCCTTTGGATGAATGTTCTACATCATCATAGGCTTTGATTGTGATCTTCTTGTGGGGATCCACTGATTCTATTGTATATCCCAAAGCTGTGACTAATTGTAGAGTACAGATATTTAGGCCTGCTCCATTGTCGATCAAGACTCGCTTGATCCTATGTTGGTTGATAAATCCTTCAATGTGTAGTGAAGCGTTATGAGGTTGCTGGAAGGAAGAGTTGTCACTTTCAGAAAAAGTGAGACAAGGTGATGACTTTAGATTTCCAACCATGGCTTGGAATTGGTTTGTATTTAGGTTTGCAGGCACTGACGCCTCTTGGAGAGCTTAATCCAAGATGGTTTTATGGGACGGAGATAGGCATAATAGCTCTAAGATAGATATTAGTGCGAGCATTTTGTCTAACCATTCCACAAGATTATACTACTTTGGGATAGATGGGGTACCTTGTGGAGCTTCTTTTATGGTAATCTTGCCGCGACGTGTAACAACATTGCAAGTGGAGCTGGGATTTTTGATGGTTATAGTTGCAATTTGTTCACTGGCATCGTATAGGTGATTCACAGTATAATTATACTTGGCTTGTGTATAATTGGTGGTATCTGTGTTTCTCCCTGAAGTAGAAGGACCCCTTTGATCTTGTGATGGAAGTGGATTTTTAAACATAAGATGATCATTGTTTGTTATCTTTGGGTCATGTCCTTCGATTTCGATTTCACCTCGGTCAATAAGATCCTAAATAAGATCTTTCAATCGGTGACAATTGCTTGTCTTGTGTCCTCTCCCTTGATGGAAATCACAATGTTCAGTATCCCTCCACCATGCAAGTTTGACTTGAGGTTCATAGTTTGATGTTTTGGGTAGGGTTACCAGATTTTGAGAAACCACTTGTCGCAATACTGTTTTGATGGGTTCCCCTAAGGGAGTGTATGTTCGCTTTGGCTTTTGTTGATGCGGTCTGGGTTCATCGTGATCTGCGATGCGGCCTTGATTGGGAGGAACAACTATGTTAGTCTAGGGTGGGGGATTCTGTCCTACAAATCAAACTATAGGTTGTGCACTTTTGATAGTTCTTGCATCCACAACCCAGTCGTTGACAACATTTTTGTTTTTGTTGCAGAAGCTTGGTTTGTCACTATTGAAGCATGGGTGATGACCATCCTTTGGCTCATTATAGATTTTGATAAGTCCTTTCTTAATGAGAGCCCACTCACATTTTAATCCTTTGGTGATCATGTCATTGAAAGAGTCTGTGTCTTTGACATCCAGGTGAAACTCCATTTCTTCATTTAAGTTGGAAATAAATATTTTCACTAGTTCTTGTTCAGGTAACTGAAGAGAACATCTGCTATACATTTGATGCCATCATTGTAGGAAGACCGAGAATAGTTCACCTAGTTTTTGTTTAGTGTTACATAGATCAGCCATGGTGATATCATGTTCAATGTTATGTGAGTAATGTGCCAAGAACTTCTGAACTAGCTCTTCAAATGTCCTAATGCCACCTGGTAGTCGGGAAAACCATGATGTAATTGTTCCTCCCAAGCTTTGGGGAAAAAGTCACATTAGGTATGTGCCCTCATATGCCACTTTGAGGCAAGCTGAATGGAATTCTCTGACCTGATCGCGAGGATCTCCTTTTCCTCTATACTTTTTGAACTTGGGTGTTTCAAACCCTCATGGAAAAGGTGGCATATAAAGATTCCGATCAAAGGGATAGGGACAAATGTCATTGAGTGAAAATTGATTAGTCTTTATGCCACTGTGAAGTTGTTGGGCGAGATTTTCAACTTGTTGCCGCAACATCTCTATGTCATTTGGAGGAGGAGGTGGTGGTGGGTTTCCTTGAGGAATGTTATATCTGATGTGATCTCTACCTCTTTCTTCCTCATGGAGACTTTGTCGTTGTAGTGCTTGTCTTAGTTGTGCGAGATCAAAGTCAGAGGGGAGTTTTGCTCCTTCTTGAGCAAGCTTTAAAAAGTGAGCATCCGCATTGCTCCTAAGTATTTCGTCAAAAAGTATGTTAAAGAGAGGGTTGTGTTGAGCCCTTTCTATTGTTGCATGAATATGAGTATGCGGGTTTTCATCATTCGCATTTCCTCCACGTGCTTCTTGAAATTCATTGATATTTTCCTCCTCTTCTTCTTCAATTTCTATTTCTCGTTGCCTTGAGTGTGATCAGGTATGAGCCATTTTTGTTTATAAGTTTTTGTTGAAGATGGGTGAAAACGATGATGAGTTGTTGATGAAATGAAAGAATGATGTTTGGTGAATTGTGTTATATGGTTCTCTAGCACTTAAAGGTGGATGTGACCAAAATTCTTTCTTTGAATTGCTTGTTTGTGTTTTGATAAGGTTTGATGTGATAAGGTTTAGAGAAATCTGAGATGTGTTACAAACTTAACTACTTAGTAATGAGAGGATTCACTCATACTAGTTTTAACTTGCATAGATACGTCTCTTAGGATGAGCTTATCCTAGATGTAGAAACAATCTAAGAGTGATTTGTTGTGTTTGATTTTAAGCAATATACAAAAGAGAATTTAGGACAAGAACCTCTTAATGTTTTGAGAGTTGAACTGAAGGGATGATGTGACGGTGAGAAATGGATGAAATGTTTAACTTCAATAAAAGCTTTGTGTCACAAATGGAACAAATTCTACCTCTTCTCTTTCGAGCATTGGTGGCATTTCTCGAGCTACGTTGTATGTGATACAAGTGTCTGGGAAGAAGTTGGGATTTATCTTGCCTCCTTTGTTTTTGTGATAGCTTAAAGCTCTATATTGCATAAAAGCTCTGCGATTCAATGACTCTGGATCAAATTCGTTTGATTTGCCTTGAAGGTATAGACACATGTGACGTAGAAAAGCTCTATGAGAGACAAAAATTTTTCTATTTAGATAGAATAATTTCCTCCTTTTGATCAAAGCCTTTGAGCTCAATGGTCTTCTTTTCAAGTTGATGTTTTGATGAAGATTCTTCTTTCTCAAGATGTGAAGAATGGTCATAAAGTTTGATACTTTTTTCTTTGTATTTGATCTTTTTTGGTTGTTTTGAAAAATGTTTGGTTGGATGAATACTTGTTTTGATTTTTGGATTTTATGATGTTTCTTTGACAAGAAAAACAAAGCAAGCACACAAACACAAGAATGTTGCCTCAAAAGGCACAAATAAGTGTGGGTCTAGATCAACCCAATCTTTGAACTTTTATGACCCTTTCCTTTAACTGTATTTTAGGTGTTTTTCTAAAGCCTGAAGTCGGCTCAATTTGCACTTGGTCTTGACTAAAATGAAAACACTTCAAACACTTTGTATCCCTAATGTCAAATGGCCAGTTGCGATAAATTTAGCCTACATCTTGATATTTCTTCGACTTTGGTACTACATACCTTATGAATCCTGCTGTGGCAGGTAAGGATGTGATATACTAAGTCTTGCACGAGCATAACAAATAGATGATCCCTATGATGGGGGAGTCATCACTTTCATCAAGCCATAAGTGACTTTTCAAAAAAGCTATGTTTCTACTCAAGGAAATATGTATGGTGAGTATCTTGGGAGCAAAACCATCTATACTCTTGCACTGAATTATATCACAAATATCCTCAATCAATAGAGCAAGTGGGCTACTACTTAAAGGTGTTTAGTCATTTTTGATGTCTTTGGACATAAGTTCATTCTGCAGTGACTCACTTAAGAGCCTTGTAACTTGTGGTGGGGCCCATTTGTCCTTTCGACAAGTTACACTGTAGGAATAGCTATACCCAAGGCTACAACTTTTGCTCTCACCTGATTTCTATAGCGGCCCGAAGGATTTACCGCACGAGGTCATTCCCAAGAGTGATGTGTCTCTTGGCAGGCCTCTCTTAAAAAGAAAAAATTTGAGTGTTACTAACACTTTTCTCTTGCACCTAGGACCACGAAAGCCAAGGGAGAGGATAATGTGTGTTAGAAGTAGGACCACTCGACCAACTCTTTTGCACAAGTGTGCCAATCATGAAAAGCACTTGTTCTTTTTAACTTGTCATTGGAATGTGATCTAACTATTTGGAGATGTTGCTCCAACAATCATGGTGTTCTTTTTAACTTTCAAAGGCAAAATGTGTTGTAACTAGGAACTTGAAATCCTAGTCAACTGAATTGAAAAACACGTTTTTGCTTGAAGTAAAATCGCTTTTCAAAAAAAATGAGACAAGTTGATTGTGAATTTATTTGCACCAAAATGGAAGTGTGGATTGTGAGTTTTTGTTTAAGTTTGATGCAAGAAATAAATTTGTTTTGTTGATTTTAAGCACCAAATGAACAATTAAGCCTAACTTACAAGAAACAAAGTTTGTTTTTGTTCGATTTTAAAGCACCAAAAACAAATGATCCTAACTTGCAAGGAAAAGAAACTTTGTTTTTGTTCAATTTTAAAGCAACAAAAACAATTTTTTTTAATTTTTAACGAAGTTAGTTTTTTTTTTAGACCTGCACAAAAAGTGAATAGTTAGTAAAATCCACGCATAGGGAGGGCTTCCACAAGCTTAAAAAAATATTTTTTTGCGGTTACAAGGTCTTCCTTACAATGTTCTGTTACAATAGTGCTATTCTATGTGAAAACAAAAGTGCTATTTAACCAAAAATACGTTATTACAGAGACAAAAGCGCTGAAAGAAAAACTTGACAGTAAATGCAAAAGCACCAGAACAAGCGCAAAAGCGCTAAAACAAACACAAAAGTGCTAAATGAAGGTCAATAGCGCCAAACTTGAGACAATAGCGCTATTATAAAAACAATAGTGCTAGAATAACAAGTTGCAATAGCGCTACAACACGATTAAAAGCGCTAAAGCGCGACCTGTGTGTCAAGTTCAACATTCAAACATGTTAGTTGGTTTTTTAAAGAATTATTTTGGGTGCTTGGATTCATGTCGGGTTCACCAAATGATGCTCTGCAAAACTGACAAGTTAGATTAAAACCCGTGGCATTATAACACACACAAACAACAAGAAACAAGGTTAAAGTTAGTGTTATTCAACCAAAGATTAACCTAAGCAGACATATCAAAAGAGATACTAAGATCATGCTGACATATTTAACAAATGAAACAAATATAAGAAGGCATCTCCAAATGCCTCTTAACATGTTCTTAGCTCCTTCTCCTTTGTTCCTCTCCTCTCCAAGTTCCAAATTGGTGTAGCTCTCAACAACTTTTTGCACTATGGATGCTTATGGAGGTTCAAGATTGTAGATGATTACTCTAAATGCTATGCAAATGTAGATAAAAGCTAATATTAGATGCTATAATGCTAAAATGATTTATTTTAGGCCAAAATAACAATTATATGAGTTGATTATGCTAAATGCTCTCTAGAATTCACTATAGCTTAAATGCATACAAGTTTTCAAGATTATGACTATGAATGCTAAATGCTTGAGGATTTTAAAATGAGGAATGTGAGCTCTATTTATAAGAAAAATGGAGCAATGGATGGTTGAGATTGAATAATCTAAACAAGGGTCAAGATTGAATGATATTCAATCCATGTGAGGGCTTTCAACCCAATCCCAGGATGACAAGTGTCAATGTGAGATAGGTTGAGAGGAGAGGGAATAACCATTAAATGCTTGATATGACTTGAAGGTTAACTTGGGAGTTAAGGTCAAGGTTGGGTTGAATGAATAAATTCTTTATTCAAAGAATAAAGCCTTTATCCAATGGATAAACTCTTGTGCAAAGGCAAAAGGGATAACCGTGGTCAAAGCAATAAATGCTTGAGGAGACACATGAGTGCAAGTTGAAATAACCATAAATGGTTATGTAAGAGCCATAAATGGTCATGTAAGAGCCATTAGTGGTCTTGGAAGACTTTGGAGGTTAAATTGTTGAACACACAAAGCATTTAATGCTTTTCAAAGACTTTGAAGTCTTTGAGAAGTGACTCCAAGTTGCTTAGGAATGTGACAATAATTAGGGGATGGATTAGGCTAATTAGGAAGGGTTTAGAAGAATCTAGAAGGGGGTTAGGATTGAAAGTGGATTTGGTGGGTGAGGGAAAATAGAATTTTTATTTAAAATAAATTAATTTATTTCAATAAATGTGTGCAAGTTGCATTTTTAGGAAAATGCAAGTGGGGGGGATTTAATTATTTAAATAAATGTTTTATTTAATTTATTTAAAAGAGGAAAAGGGGATTAAATGAAATAAATATGATTTATTCATTTAATTGATTATGAATTTGGTTTAATGAATGAATTAAAATAAATTGAATAATTTATTTAATTAATAGAAGAATGTTTGAGGATGAATTAATTAAATATTAATTTAATTAACTGATGGCTAGTGGATTTTTAATCAAATAAATAGGAAATATTCATTTAATTAAATTAGACAGATTTATGTGACTACAAAAGCCAATCCTGAAAAGGCCAAATTGGCTTCAGCAAACCCTTCCTTATTGAAGGTGATCTCCCTAGGAAAATACACAGCGCATAAAAGGTCAAAGTACAGTGTACTGATGCTAATAAGGGAAGAGCCTTCTACTTCAAAAGGTAAAAGGGCATTAGAAGATATAGTTGAGATTCAAGACTCTCCTAAAAGGCAAAAGGTAGGAAGAGAGGTACAAACAAATGAGCCTTTGTATTCTCCATCTCAATCTGCAATCCATGTAGGGGATCAACATGTAGTAGTAGAACAACTGCTACAATTAGGAAGCCTTGGAGAAATTGCCCTCACTTATGAGGAGTTACAAGAAGGAATGCCCGAGGAGATGACAAGGTCCCAAATGGACCTAACTGTAGAGGACTTCATAGGGAAAGAACTGGACCCTGTCATTAAGCAGGCCAGTGAAGAATTTTTGGCAAATGATAGCTTCATCAAAACAAGGTCCTTCTTGTAGTTTGTCTGGAGGAGAAATATAGGCCAGTTCAAGGAAAGATGTGAGAAAAGAAAAATGAGAATCCTCACAAAGATGCATCTACAGTTGAAGCAAACATAAAACAAGAAATATTGACAGAATTTGGGAACATCACCCCAGAACAAGGGAGGAAAATGATTGCAGAAACAAGAGTTTTGATTCTGCCTGAATGGGATATAGCAGTTCCGTTACTACTTGAGGCCATGAGGAAGGAGACAAATCCTCTAGAGGGAATAACTTACAACAATGATCATGCTGCTTTAGTTATGTGGTCACTAAAGAGGGAAGAGAATAAAAAGAAGAAAGACACCTCAGAATCAAGCTATCTTGGAGGCATGATTGTGAAGAGGGTAAAAGACATAGGGGTAGTGGAGGTTGCTGGCACAATCTTGGAATTAGAAAAATTCAACATGGCCATGGCTGAGAAAGAGGCAAAAGAAAAGGCAGATCTCTAGGTCAAGCTAGAGGCAGTCCTAAAAGCCTATAATGGAGCCCAAGCTGAAATAGCTCAAAGGGATAGTGTGATTGCCAAATTGAAGAATCAAATAGCAGGGTAGTATCATCAAGGTGAGTCTTCTACCTTGATGATTGCCTCTTCTCCAGCTAAACCTCCCTCTGCCAGTCCCATCATTAAGTTTCCCTTGTCCCCTGTAAACCCCGGTTTCCAATCCACTGAATCTATACAAGATGAAATGAAGAAATTGAAGCAGGCTCAAGTTGTATTTGCTAATAAATATGAGGAAAAGATTAGGAGCACAATTTTGAAATTTGCTGACACAATAGGAGCTTATATTGTATACATATATATGAAAAGAGTTGTAAGCATGTTGACTGATTTGAAGGAAGACAAGACTACTTTGGAGCCAATTTTAAATAAGTGGATGACAAGGGAAGCAGATTTGGAACTTATGTGTTCATCCTATGAAGAGGCAGAGGCTGATGCCAATATTAAATCCACATGTGAGTTGGTTAAAGGTATGTCTAGGTTAGCAGAAGGAAGAGCTGGTTTCGAGAGAAAGGCCAACCTGTACAGAAAAGAATATGCTAACCAGAAGTTTGAACTATTTCCTGGAGGTTTTGTTAGTTCAAGTCAATTGAAAGATGAAAAAGTATGGCTTGATCAGCTAGGACATAAATTGTCTCAATGGATAAATGAAGTCATCAATTTTGATGACACATCTTTATTTATTCTAACAATTGAAGAAATTGAAAAGATGAAGTCACACTATGGTTTTTTGGAGGATGAAGTCAAGCAGTTAAGAAGCACCTGGAAAAGATTGAATAAATTGAAGAAGAAAATTATTAGTTACTCTTGGCCTAATGATGACGTGTTTCAGGGATGGAGAGACAAATATGTGGTGCAAGAAGCAGAGGATCAAGAATAATCAACTGATGTTGCAACGTTGTAACAACCTTCAGGAAGTTAGGGATGAAGGTTATTTGTAACTTCTTTCAAAAGGGAATTATGGTTGTAACAAACTGTTCCTAGGAAAGTCCGAAGCTTGTTTGCATCCATATCATTATAAATGGATACCAGGACTATTGAAAGAATCATCACAAGAATTTGTAAAGAAACTCTACCGAATTATATCTAAGGTTTTCTGGTTCTTTCAGAAATCACCTTGAGTTATGTAAGATTTTCAAAATGGATATTAATATATAGATCAAAGCATTCTGAGCCTAAATCTGTGTTGTCTTCTTGTGTGCATTCATTGATTTACTAGTTTCTTTTAATAATCTAGGGTTATTTGATTGAATAGGGTTTGCAAGGCAATCTTACAGACATGTTTTAGGTTTTTCTTTTAAGGAGGGGAATTAAATATACGTGAGACCTTTCTGTTAGTAAACCAATTGTTTTCTGCTTGAATTTGATGACTGGGTTTAGAATAAAGAAAAGACTTATATATATATGTCAGGCATATATTAGGTTGATAAAGCCGAAGCAATGAAATGTATGTGAATGCTTAGATTTGGAATTCTTGTTTAGTTTGGGTGACTCTGTAGCCCAGAATAGGCACTAATATCATTTATGGAGTTATTCTATCTTCCTTGGGGTCAAGACTAAAAATGAATACATGTTTTCTCTTTAGTTTTCAGTATTATTGAGGCGATGAGGTTCACAGGTTTCTAACATTGGTTTACTGTGGATCTTATATTAAAATTATGAAAGTATTCACGAGAGGTATACCCACCTAAGCTTATGACAAGCTTGAAGTGTAGAAGGTTTTGTATAAATCTTGTTATATGTTATTCTGGGTTTTGATTTTCTTTTCATTCTCTCCACATGCAATAGATGCTTTAAATTTTATTACAAAGGGGTTAGGGAAATCAAAATTTGAGAACAATAATGAGCATGTTAAGATTGCCAAAGAAGAGAGTCTGAGAGATAAATTTGTTGATATGCGGATGGATGAAGGAGAAAACATTCAATAGTATGGTCAAAGGATCAAGGATATAGTCAGAGAGATCAAAAGTGCTGGAGGTACAATGGAAGATTCCATAGTGGTTAGCAAGGTGTTGAGAACCCTTCTACCAGTATACGCTATCCGAGTTGCAGCCATTTAGGAACTCAAGTCTATTGATAAAAAAACGGTAACTCTTGAATCCATCATTAGTAAATGAACTGCATTTGAATGAAATGGTTTTGATGGAAGTGTTCAAAGATCAGAATTTGCATTTAGAGCCTCAGTTTCAACCCCATCGATAAGGAAAAGTAGAGAAGTGAGCCACAGTCATGAGTCCAGATCTAGTAGAGAGGTAGATGATGAAGACAGTATGATTGAGCTTGAAGCATTGTTGGCCAAGCGGTTACCTAGAGGTATTGATAAGCACATAGGTAAATTACCTTTGAAGTATTTTTCATGTAACCAGATTGGACATATTGTTGCTAACTGTCCTAATGGAGATAATGAGCAAAAAAGTGAGAAGTATAAGAAGTATAAAGGCAAAGGTAAAAGAGATTGTCTCATTGGAGTGGATGGAGGAATTACAGATGAGGAATCTGAGGAAGATGCAAATGAGGACATTGTCTTTTTCGATATTAAAGAAGAGACATCAAATCAGAAGGCATTAGTCTCTCACATGGATAGTTCTTATGACTGGATTATAGACAGTGGTTGTTCACACCACATGACCGGTGACCGGAGTAAGTTTCTTACTTTGAGAGAGTTTAATGGAGGTGTTGTGAGATTTGGGAATGACTCACCCTGCATGGTGAAAGGAAAGGGATCCATCTCTCTGAATGGTAAAAGCAGTGCATATGATGTCTACTGGGTTGAAGGACTGAAACACAATATTTTGAGTGCTGCTCAACTCAATGACAAAGGTTACCCACTGGAATTCAAGAATGGATCTGCTAGATTTATGCAAGCAAAGGTGAACTGATTGCAATCGACAAATAGATCAAAGGTAACTGGTTTCATTTAAGCTCTAAAGTCAATAGTTATTTAATTGCAAAAGTAGAAGATTCTTGGCTTTGGCATCAGAGATTTTGTCATGTAAATTTTGATAACATTGTAAAAGTCAGTAAGTCCAAATCAGTAAGAGGTTTGCCACAGTTGGACAAATTGGTGAAGGTGAATGCTTTGTGAAAGGAATGTCAGTTAGGGAAGATGACATCCTCAACCTTCAAGAACAAATCTTTCTTAGCTGAACATTTGCCAGATTTGGTTCATACCAACCTTTGTGGACCAATGAGGACTAGGAGTATTCAAGGTGATCGATATTTCATGATTTTTATTGATGATTGCTCAAGGATGATGTGGGTCACATTCTTTAAAGACAAGACATAAGCATTTAGCAAGTTTAAGGCATTTAGAGCCTTAGTTGAAAATGAAAGTGGAAAGAAGATAAAGTGTTTAAGAACTGATCAAGGTGGTGAATTTACTTCAGAAGAATTCACTAGACACTATGAAGATAATGGAATTAAGAGGCACCTTTCTGCACCTAACACACCACATCATAATGGTATTGCAGAAAGGAATAAGCGGTTAGTTATTGAAGCTGCTAGGACTATGCTAATTCAAGGAGGTGTAGCTAAGACATTGTGGAGAGAAGCTATCAACACAACTGTTTACACAATGAACCAGATACTGGTTAAGAGAGGTAAGGATAAAACTCCCTATGAGTACTGGTATGGTAGATCACCTAATGTCAGTTACTTTAAAATTTTTGGTGGCAGATTTTTTGTCAAAAGAGGTGATTATGTTGGTAAGTTTGATGCCAAGAGTGATGAAGGCATATTTCTTGGTTACTCCACCAAGAGAAAATCTTAGAAGTGTTACAACAGCCGTACCAAGAAGATCATTGAAAGTGTTAATGTTTTAGTTGATTAGTTTCTTGAGAAATCAGGAGAAAATAGTGAGGAGAAGGTGGAAGAAGAACCTTATACACTATTTTTGGAATTGGAACTGATGAAGCCAGAAGTTGCTGAACAGAACAGAGAAGCCACAGTTCAACCAAAATAGGGAGGTCCAACATAAGAAGAAGAAAGTAAAGAAGAAAAAGAACCTGGAAATCAAGATCATGCCATTCCAAGGTATGTTAGACTCAATCATAGCCCCAATCAGATTATTTGAGACATGAATGCAGGTGTGCTAACTAGAACAACGCTTAAAGAGAACTCATGTATGATTCCACCATTGAGCCTAGAACTATAAAAGAAGCATTTGCAGATGAAAACTGGATTAAGGCAATGGAAGAAGAACTTGACCAGATAGAGAAGAACAATACTTGGTCATTGGTACCCAGACCATAGAACAAGAATGTAATAGGTACAAAATGGGTATTCATAAATAAATTGAATGAAGATGGAGTGGTCGTTAGAAATAAAGCTAGACTGACATGCAAAGGATATGCACAAGAAGAAGGTGAAGACTATGGTGAGACATTTGCACCCGTTGCAAGATTGGAAGGAGTAAGGACTCTACTTGCATTTGTAACATATAGAGGATTGAAAGTATATCAAATGGATGTTAAGTCTACATTGAACAACCAAATGGTTATGCTTTAACTATTGAAAAGGACATGGTGTGCAAATTACATAAGGCATTATATGGACTGAAGCAAACACCTAGAGTATGGTATGAAATATTGCACTCTCACTTGGTGAAGATAGGTTTTCAGAGAACCAGTGAAGACAATAACATATATCCAGAAGGAGATAAGATACTGGTAAGTGAGGTATTTGTGGATGATATCATTTTTTGAGGAAATTATGATATGTAGCATGACTTTGCCAATGAGATGAAGAATGAGTTTGACATGTCACTGGTAGGTGAGATAAAAAATTTCATAGGTCTGCAAATCAAACAGATGAAGGAAGGTATTTTCATCACACAATAGAAATATGTGAAAGAAGTTTTGAAGACTTTTGGAATGGGAGACTATAAACTAGTTGGAACACCAATGGTTATAAGTTGTAAACTGTCTAAGGAGGATGATTCTACATTAGTGGATGAAAAGGAGTAAAGGTCAATGATAGGTAAACTACATTATGTTGTCCATAGTAGACCGAACATTTCTCATGCAGTAGGATTGGTTGCCAAATTTTAGAAGAGCCTGAAGGAGACACACATGGTAGTGACCAAAATAATTTTCAAATATCTAAAAGGCATAATTGATTATGGATTATGGTATCCATATGCAGGAGACTTTGATTTAAAAGTCTATACAGATGCAGACTGGGTAGGCAATGTTGATGACATCAAGAGTACAACCAGAGGAGAACTCTTTCTTGGAGGAAGACTAGTTTCTTGGAGAAGAAAGAAACAAACTTGTATCTCTCAGTCAACAACAGAAGCTAAATATGTTGCAGCTTATATGAATTGTACCCAAGCAATCTAGATGAAACACATTTTGGAAGGTTTCAAGTTGAAGATATCAAAACCAGTAAGGATTTTCTATGATAACACCAGTGCCATAAACATTTCTAAGAACCCGATGTTGCATGCTAGGACAAAGCATATTGAGTTGAAGTATCATTTCCTGAGAGAGAAAGTCCAAAGTAAATATGTGTCACTGGAGCATGTATCTACTAAGGAACAACTAGCGGATATATTTACTAAACCTCTACCTAAGGCTACATTTGAGTATCGTAGAGGTAAGTTAGGGCTTGTACCCCTACATGAAGTCAATTAAGAAGATGGGGAAGCCATCAGTCCCAGAGCTTATTGAAAATATTGAAGCAAGATTGGTGTAGAGTGGAGATACTCCATAGGGGGAGCAACTAGTTGCAAATTGATGAAGCATGGAATGGTTAACCTTCACTTTGGCATTGTTGTCAAAGAGGGAGAAGAAATATATATGATTGATAGCCAGTTACCAACTGAAGACATGGAGATACAATTGAAGGAGAGTATATGGAAAAATGTAAACCAAGATTCCTATACTTGTGTATATGTTTTACTCTCAATCATCACAATGAAAAGGTATTGATATTTGTATTGCCATGAATGCCAAAGGGGGAGATTGTTGGCATTGCATGAAGATTACATTGATGAAGTATAATGTTGTCATTGATGTCAATAACAACTGGTAATGAAGTTGTATTATGATCGATAATGATGCAACAAAGCAACCGATAGTAAAGTAGTGAAGGAAACTGGTATTGTTATTCAAGCAAAGTGATCAACCAGTAACCCTAACCAATTGATAAGAAGAACCCTAACCGATGGAGCTTGGTGAATTAGTTATGATGATCTATGATCAAATGATGATCGGAGATGAAGATGCCACGTAAGCATGATGCACGTTTGGCGTGTGAAGATAACTGTTTATCTTGGGAATGAGAAAATGAATAGCATGAAGTGAAAAATGTGTGATGAGCTACATGATCCAATGTGCGGTGGTCCAGGAGTGGTTGAAGTTGTCTAGAACAATGTGTAGTTTATTTCTATGTGTAAAGCGGAAAAATCAAACCCTAGTTGTTCTCCCCTCCCCAACTCCAAGGAGAGAGAAGGGAGAGTCACTAGGGTTGATGGTTTTCACTTAGGAGAGACTTTACATTCAAAAGAGGGGTTGAAACCCACAAGATCCAATCCCACGCAATGCAAGATTGGATTCTATATGAGTTTTAAGGGTTAAGACATCAAGGCTACCCTCTTTTGTAAAGAAATGTAGATAGAAAGATTGAACTAGGAATGCGTGTAGAAGCAAGAAAGATTCGCTTATAAACAGAAATAGGGATATGGGATGAAGCTGCGGACCTGGAATTAGCAGTAAAATGTTGAGACGGTGCTATTCTGCAAATTTCAGCAAAATTTGACGAGACGATGGCGCCCGGCGTGCACACGGTCCTCCGAAAAATCCGCGAAACGAAGGTGGATCTGTTTGTCTCTGCACAAGGATTCCAGATCTTCAATTACAGCCGCATACCTGCAACCTACACACAGAAAAGAGAGGACGATTGGGGGGTTAGGGATGAGGGGTTTGCCTTTAGGTCAAACCCCGGTTTTGGAATTAACCAAGAAACGAGAATGCTGTAAATGTAAATGTTTGTAATGTAAACAAGTACTGATACCTTGTTGTAAGAATGTTTGTATTCTTACATGCGAAGGTGTAATGTATGTAGCATGTAATGTGTTGTAAGTGATCTCCTCTTCAATGGTTGAATCCTTGTCTTGAATGCAACACCTAGCCTTGAATGGAGACTTAGAATACTCAATTGCTTGAAGGAATGCTTGAATGCTTGAATGTTTGAATATCGCTTTCGCGCCTTACTCACATATGTCCTCCGCTTTCTCTCTCTTTCTAGGAGAGGAAAAGTAGTTTATATACTTGTCAATTAGGGCTGATAGACTGATTTTCCCGACCTTAGGCCGACTAGGAAATGTTATTTTCCAATTTGCAAACATAAAGACCCGAGACCCAAAAGAGACCGGGCCCAAAAATAGGGCCAGGGACCAGGGCGCTGGGCGCCATGGTCCTGGGGGACCAGGGCGCTGGGCTCCCTAGTCCAGAAGGACCAGGGCATTGGGCGCCATGGTCCCACCTCCAGGGGCAGTAGGGTGCAAGGAGGATCAGGCCAGGGTGCTAAGAAATGCAGTTTTTGATGTCATGAACAAGTTTCGGGGTCTCCATTCAGGTTCCATGTTACATTGCCATCGTGAAGACCCAAATGCAGTCAAAATTGCAAGTGTCGCAATTTTAGGACACTACATTTAGCCCCCACTTTAGCGGGAGTATAAGCGTACGCCAATACTTCCGGTAAAGTACAAGGAAACAACATTGAAAAACTTTCACC
Source organism: Cryptomeria japonica (assembly GCF_030272615.1). Lineage (NCBI taxonomy): Eukaryota > Viridiplantae > Streptophyta > Pinopsida > Cupressales > Cupressaceae > Cryptomeria > Cryptomeria japonica. The sequence continues at coordinate 525,726,504 of NC_081410.1, forward strand.
ATGTCAAGGAGGCAAGATACACCAAGCCCCCAGTGGACTAAGGATCTTACGACTTCGATTGACAAAGTAAAAGGGAAGATCACGAGGGAGAACCATGACTGTCAGTAGTAAGGTTCCCTCACTATGAGTCATGCAAGAAAGATATCAAAAATTTTCAAGGCAAAGCTAAATTTGTCAAGAAATTTTCAAGTATCTTGAAAAGATATAGATGGGATGTATGCCCCCCTATGTTAAAGCGATCACACACGCCTCACCGGGGGTGATTTCTTTAAGGTAGTGATACATATAAGAATGAGAATGGAAAGGAGCACGTTATCACAAGGATTTAGCCCCCAAGTGTGAGATAAGCCCAAGGATAATAGACACAAAACACAAAGCACAAGGTGACTTTGCTTTCCTCGGGGTCAGTATGCTGTATGATAATTCATGTATATCATATGTATGTATGCATAATTGTTCTTCATTCCCCAATCAAGGAAGGTCACCTAGAAGAAGGGAACACATGTGTCTCTTGAGTCAACATGAGAGAGACCAAAAGAGATCTCAATGCTTTGCATCGTCCTCAAGTAGACAACACTAAGGACAACAAATGGAAGAATGAGAATAACACATAGAAGAAGTAACAAAAGAGAGGAGGAGAGAATCTGCTATGCTAATGAAACTAGTCTAGCATGTCATCTACCCCCCGATCTTGTTGATCAATATTTCGGGAAGGTAGGAAACACGCTAGAGGAGGAACATCCAACACAGCAGATGGAGCTATCACAAGATCCAAACAAGGGCTATGTTCATATCCCAAGCCACGGTGTTCTTGTCTAGGAGCTAGGATAAGTGCTTTAGAAAATTCGTTAGGTAAATGGTTATCAACATCAACATATTCATATTCACTATCAGAATGAACAGGAGTAACATTTTCATCATGAATAACATTTTCATCTATATCATCATCAAGATTTATAAAAATAGGATCTTTAACTCGCACAGGATCAAGACCATCATGCATCTTATGTTTAGGAGATTTCGGCTCAATCGTCGGCTGAGGAGAAAATGGAATAATACTAGCTGAAGGTGTTTTTGGGGATTGCAAAGTTTGAGAAGCAGCTTCCTGAGCTCTAAGACGACGCTTTCATCGGCATTCACATGCAGAACAATTTCGTCTAGTCTTAGTAGGAAGTTGAGAAGATTGAGGACGAGGAATGTTCTCATCCTTATCACTTGGGTGTTTAGGTTGTAGTCTCTTAGGTTGAACAATAGGAGAAGAGGAAGGTCTCTTCTCTCCATAAGAGGAAGGAGGAGGAACTGCTCCATATAAGGGAGGAATATTTGGTTTAGGAAGGAGACCAAGTCCATCATGATGAGGAGGTATAGGTCTACCTTTAGGAAGTTTATTAGATATAGGCATAGTCACATTCATAGGGATGGGTTGGGAATCTTCTTGAGGAAAGACATTGGTTTTATCTTTCAAAGGAAGAACTTCCTTCTCAAGAATGATAGGAATATCAAGTTTGGGTGTTCTAGGTTCACTTAGAGATAGGATCATATCTTTTTTCCACTTTTGATAAGATTTGAAAAGATGATCACTTCGCGGAGGAAGAGATTGGAATTGTTTAGGCCAAAAGTAATCAATAGGAATGCTAGAAGTTCTTTCAGCTGGTTTAAAGAGGCTATGATTGACAGTAACAACTTCACCATTATGGGGAAATTTCAAACACTTGTGAATAGGAGAAGCAATAGCTTTCATGGAAGATAGCCAAGGATAGCCTAGCTTCACATGAAATTGTTCGGATGATGGAATAATAGCAAAGTCCACATCAAGGGGTTTGTTATGGACCTCAATAGGTAATGTAATAGAACCAATTGCAGGAGAAGAAAATGCATCAAATAGTTTCACAACCACATTTGTTTCATCATAGATCACTTGATTCAATTGCAAAGTAAAAAGAAATTCTTCAGTAATGATATTAACCATACAAGAAGGATCAATAAGCACTCCACGGCAAGGTGTATTCTTGACTTTTGCAACTATATATAAAGGACCATCAGGTGTCCTGATAGTTTCACTGGAATCAAATGTGATGGAAGGTTCTTTAGGGATTTTCTGCTGCTCCACAAAGTTAATCACATTCGGAGTCATAGACACGAGATCATCAGGTGAGACAGAGGAATCAGTAGTATCAATCGCATTAGAGGTATGAGAAGGTAATGGATCAGTAAAAATCTAAAGATTTTGGTTAGGAGGAGCTACAGATGTGTTGCCTTTATCATTCACACCAGAAACAGAGATAGTATTATTATCAATCAAATCTTGAATTTTTCCCTTTAAAGCAAAACATTTTTCAGTATCATGCCCAGGATGACGATGAAATTGACAAAAAGATTTGTTATCAAAATAAGGCGAATTAATCTTTGCAGGATCTATTTGCCTTATAGGAGGAAGAGTAAGCACATTTTGTTCCAATAACTTATTCATAATACTATGCAATGATTCATTCAAAGGAGTAAACTTTCTTTCTCTCTTGAAAAACTTAGAAATAGGAGGCACACCTGATGCCACATTCACATTGTTATTGATGATGTTTTCATTGAATTTAATGGACTCTCTATTCGGTTTAAACTTCCCAAATGGTTGTTGACTACTATCACCCTTATCACTCGGAGCCATAGGATTTGCTTGTTCCATTTGACTCACAGTCAGTTGATAATTGTGAAGAGTTGCGCACAACTGTTGGAAAGAAGTAAACTCAGAAAACAAGAGTTTTTTGCTAATATCTTTTTGTAAATTAGAAATAAAGATTCTTTGAATATCATTGTCAGGCACTGGAAAGGAAATTTGAGCATACAAATGCTTATATCTACCAATGAAATCAGTCACTTTTTCTTTAGCACCTTGTTTACAATGCATTAAATCAATCAAAGTAACTTTAGGACTTATATTGTTTTGAAATTGTTGAATGAAAGCATTTGCAAGTTGTTCGAAAGAAGAAATAGAATAAGAAGGCAACGAGCAATACCACTGTAGGGCTTTATCTCTTAATGTTCTAGTAAACAGTTTTGCAAGCAATCTTTGGTCATAAGCAAAATCGGTACATATCGTTTGAAAGGTCTTAACATGTGTTAGAGGATCACCCTTACCATTATAAAGCTCCAAATGTGGAATTTCAACATGTCTAGGGGGAATAGCTCGAACAATGTCAAGAGAAAGTGGGCTCGCAACATCAAATGTGGGCACACTAAACTTAGATTGATTCATAGAGGCAATTTGTTGCTGTAAAGAAGAGACAGTTTGTGCAAGATTGTTAATGGTCGCTTCAGTCGAAGAGTTCGTATTAGACGTGTTAGATTGTGATGGAGGTGTTATGTTATTGAAAGAAGGTAGAGAGTAAGGTGGTGGGACACTATGATAGTTAGTCATAGGAGATGATTGGAAAGGAGGAACACTACAAGGAGGAATGGAATGATTAAACGAATTGCCCCCTTGCGTCGTGTTTATTTGTGGAGATATAATAGGGACACTCATTGAAGGAATGAATGAAGAAGTCGGATTGAATGAAGGAAGAGGGTTGATTGAAGAAGAAGGATTGCCCCCATGACTGGTGATCATAGGAGGAATGTCTTGTGTTGAAGTAGTCATTATGTTTGATGTGAAAGTAGGTATACTAGCAATAGAAGTTGTCAAAGGAATAGAATGATTGACTTGAGTAGGAGGTTGTGTATAACCCAAAGTTTCGGCACAACTCTTCATAGGCATCACATTCGAATCCATAATGTGTGCAATACCGCACAAAATATCAATTCCATTCTTATCACTTTGAACCATACGTTTTAGACCCTCAATTAAGGAAAGAGCTTCACTATCGGGGTATTCTTGAGACATCCATTGTCGAAAATCATCAAATTGGTTATCCAATTTTGAAAGTTGTTCTACAGAAACCTCATGGAGAGCTTCTTCATCATTAAGAGGATTAGAGGAATTACCCATGTCCTCGTTAAAAAGGCCATTCAAATTAGGTTCCATCTCCTCTGTAATTACACCTTGGAAAGACCTAATTCTAAGGCTTCGTCTAACGGGAATAGTGTAAGTAGGGCTTATTGTTGTAAAACTCATGCACTAAAGAGAGAGAGAAGATTTTGAATTTTAGAGGTAGCAAATTTCAATAAAATCAGCCAATCTCCTAGATTTAAGCTGTAAAATGCAATCAGGACAATCTCCCGAAATTTCGGAAAAAATGTCTGGGACCGTGGCGAACGGAGTGGACACGGTCCTCGCAACTTTTTTCGAAATTTTCAGGGATGAAAGTTATGATGATTTTAAAGCTAATCTGAAAAAATTGAGTGATTTTACGATCTGTAGATAGGCCAAATTAAAGTTGTAATCTCAAAATTGAACCCTACCAAGATTGTTGAAAAATGCAAATTTTGAATTTTGAAAAGAGAGGGAAACTGAAATTTTGAATTTTATGATTTTAGAAGGAATGCAGAAAGCAATGCAAGCTTTGAAATTTAAAAATTGACTCAATTTCACGCAAAATTCAATTTTGAAAGTGGAAATCAAGGTTGTTGCAATTAAACACTTAGTTTCAAAAGTCACAAACTGCAAAAATTTGAATAAAGTACTGAAATTTCGAATGAATGCCAACACACTTTTCAGATTTAGGACTGTAAGAAACACAATTTTGATATGAATTTTAATTTCAATGATTTTTGAATGATTAGAAGCCTCAATCCAAGCAATCGCTAGACCAACTTTGACTTTAATTTTGAAAGTGTTAAAATTGATAAAATCAGCCAAAATTCTGTATTTTAGCAGAAAAATACAGTAAGATCTAGCTCCCGAAATTTCAGAAAAAAAAGTCGGGGACGATGGCGCTCGGGGTGCACACGGTCCTCGCAACTTTTTTCCAAATTTTCAGGGATGAAAGATATTGTGATTTTGTTGCGGAATCCAAAGTTACAGCCGATTTGGAGGTGTTTTGATCAGTCAAATTATCAGTCAAAGGTTGAATCAAGAAGGTTTTAAAAATTAGGGTTTTGACACTTAACCACTTAATTTTCAGAATTAAAGCACAAATATGAATTGATAATTTGCAATAGAAGGGTAGATCTGAAACAAGAATTAACAATTAAACGTTTCACAAGTTTAATTACTAAAAGAAAATTTTAGGGTTTTTATGCGATTAGCCTCTAAAATTGGCAAAAGATCAAACATGGAAATGTGATTAAGGAAGCAAATTTTTCAGATCTAACCATGAATAATCAGAATGAGGATGTTCACGTCGGGTTCACCAAAATGTAAAGTGAAAAAATTGAACCGTAGTTGTTCTCCCCTCCCCAACTCCAAGGAGAGAGAAGGGAGAGTCACTAGGGTTGATGGTTTTCACTTAGGAGAGACTTTACATTCAAAAGAGGGGTTGAAACCCACAAGATCCAATCCCACGCAATGCAAGATTGGATTCTATATGAGTTTCAAGGGTTAAGACATCAAGGATACCCTCTTTTGTAAAGAAATGTAGATAGAAAGATTGAACTAGGAATGCGTGTAGAAGCAAGAAAGATTCGCTTATAAACAGAAATAGGGATATGGGATGAAGCTGCGGACCTGGAATTAGCAGTAAAATGTTGAGACAGTGCTATTCTGCAAATTTGAGCGAAAGTTGATGGGACGATGGCGCCCGGCGTGCACATGGTCCTCCGAAAAATCCGCGAAACGAAGGTGGATCTGTTCGTCTCTGCACAAGGATTCCAGATCTTCAATTACAGCCGCGTACCTACAACCTACACACAGAAAAGAGAGGACGATTGGGGGGTTAGGGATGAGGGGTTTTCCTTTAGGTCAAACCCCGGTTTTGGAATTAACCAAGAAATGAGAATGTTATAAATGTAAATGTTTGTAATGTAAACAAGTACTGATACCTTGTTGTAAGAATGTTTGTATTCTTACATGCGAAGGTGTAATGTATGTAGCATGTAATGTGTTGTAAGTGATCTCCTCTTCAATGGTTGAATCCTTGTCTTGAATGCAACACCTAGCCTTGAATGGAGACTTAGAATACTCAATTGCTTGAAGGAATGCTTGAATGTTTGAATGTTTGAATATCGCTTTCGCGCCTTGCTCACATATGTCCTCCTCTTTCTCTCTCTTTCTAGGAGAGGAAAAGTAGTTTATATACTTGTCAATTAGGGCTGATAGAATGATTTTCCCGACCTTAGGCCGACTAGGAAATGTTATTTTCCAAATTGCAAACATAAAGACCCGAGACCCAAAAGAGACCGGGCCCAAAAATAGGGCCAGGGACTAGGGCGCTGGGCACCATGGTCCTGGGGGACCAGGGCGCTGGGCACCCTAGTCCAGAAGGACCAGGGCATTGGGCGCCATGGTCCCACCTCCAGGGGCAGCAGGGTGCAAGGAGGATCAGGCCAGGGTGCTGAGAAATGCAGTTTTTGATGTCATGAACAAGTTTCGGGGTCTCCATTCAAGTTCCGTGTTGCATCGCCATCGTGAAGACCCAAATGCAGTCGAAATTGCAAGTGTCACAATTTTAGGACGCTACACTATGTAATCCAATGGTTATGATTGAACTGATATGTTTGTAATCTCTATGAGATTTGTAGGTTTTGTGTTGTTTTACCGACCTATTGTATTTGTATTTAAGGTCGATGAGTTGTTTGTAATTGTGTTGGTAATTTGGTTAAGTGTTGTAGTGAGACTATTGCTGAACCAAAAGGAGTGTTTGTAGAATGTTGTGAAGGTAGATAGGAGCAAAAAAGGATATGATTAAGAAAGGTAGTGCTATTCCTAGATCAATAAATAACCTGTAGTTCTCTAACCATTACAACAGTTAAATCCCCTAACCGGGTAAGCTTTAACAGGCTTGGTGTTGTTTAAATCCTCTAACCGGGTGATCCATTAGCTTGGATTTGAAATCCTCTACCGAGGTTGCCTTTAATAGGGTTGTCCCTAATTGGATATGTTCTTAACAAGACATTATTGTATAAGGTTCTAACAAGGCTTGGCTCCTAATAGGGCAAACTTTAGAAGAATTCAAAATACTTGTGGGTATTCATCCCCACCGTGGTTTTTTCCATTTGGGTTTCCATGTGAAAAATCATTTTGTCAAGTGGTGAATGATTTTGTGGATATGTTTTGACATGGTTGATTTGAATAACTAGTAAATCCACTTAGATATGTTTAGATTACTGGAAGTGATATAAAATGAGCTAATACTGATATTAGTAAAGTGGTTTAATGTTTTGGTTAAATGGCATGTGAGTTTCAGATCTGTTGCATTGTATCATTGATATTTTGGTCAACCGATAAAGTTTGATAGTGCAGTTGCAGTTTTTGGTACAATGTCTAAACCGATTAGTTTAGCAAGTTGTTTCTGAGTTGGAATTAAGTTTGGTGAAAGTTTGCTTTGTTCTCTATCTATTGATTCATCCCCCCTCTCAGTAGTTGAACAGATCCTTATTGTTTTATCATATTATCAAACTTTACATAATGTTCCAACCATCCATGGAAACTATTAGTAAGGTCAACCATGGTCAAACTAGGTTAACCAGAGCTTGATTGGGGAGGGGCACTACATCCTTCCCCCTAGGGTTCAACTTACTTTTGGAAGATGCATGGATAGGATATAAAAAAAGGGACACAATCTTCCCCACAATTCCATTATATTACTCAAATCTTGTCTTGCCTACTAGGAAGATATAATACTAAAAATCAACTTACTATTGTAACATATTTTACCACCATACTGCACTTATCTTAGATTTTTTATTACATTTTCTTTCTAACTCAAGTAGGTGTTTACAAGTTCTACTTTACACATGCCTCAATTACTTTAAGTCATTGCACTATTAATTAATACCAATATGACACGTCATCTCCCATTTCCTAGGTTACGCATGCTAGTTCACTTATTCAATTTTATAGGAGTCATATTTCTATAAGGATTAATTCAAAACATGATTATTCTACTGATATCCTCTTCCATTGTATGTGTAACAAAGAAAATTAACATCATAACTTACTTTATCCAATTGTGAATTTGCTTATTTTACATCAAGGTGCCTTATAAGGGTGTTAATCACATCTTTGTTAAACCAACCTATGTGCATGATTTCCTCCCACATCATAAGGCAACAAAGTATATCCAAGTTTTTAGTTTCTTAAAATCCGCCCATAATTAGGGTAGTTTACTACCTCTAGGGCTTACAATAACTAGACACCCAAGCATAAAGGTTCAAGTTATATAGGTCAAACCATTCAAAACCTCAGATATTAAGGTATGCCACTGTCCCATTATAAGGGAGAGGTGGAAATGATTACACTAAATTTAAATAACATCTATACAAATATCTCAATGCATGTGTCAACACAACAATTCTGCAAATTTATTAACACTTACACAATTCACTAGGTCTAGTTCACCATTTTGCTAATACTTTGCTTCGATTGATCACCAAAAGAGTCCCATCATAAAGGATACACTTTCCATTATCTTAATTTGATATGATACCTTTTATTGATTCCTTATGCCTAATTTCACTCTTTGCGGTGTTCTCCCTTGACATACTATCAGAGGTTCAACGAACATGATAGACATTACATTGATCACATAACTAGGGTTATCTAAATCAAACATTCAGAATGACCACTTGACTCTCCCTGTGCCATGTTAGTACTAGATAAAAATAACACACACACAAACCATTATTAATAATCATTTAATGCCAAGCATTCATCAAACATATATAGTATATTTATACCATTATGCCATATATATATTATAATTAATAGTAATTATAGTCTTTTAAATGCAAAGTATAAATGAGACTTAACTAAAGTCTGAAAGTGGTATAAACTAGAGACATCAAACTACAAAACCTAGAAAATCAAACAAACTCATCATAGCCCCTAACTTTTTTATTTACTTTCCTCAAGTAACTCAACTCCTAAGCATTACTTCCTAAGACACTTAGCCTATAGTCAATTTTTTGAGTTACTCTTGATGTCTTATGTAGGTAGAATATCTTGTCTCTGATAATTTGTTCTCAATGGTCTTTTTCTTCATCCACTATTATCACATGTGCTTCGGTCCAATGAGGTATTAAATGTAGGAGTAATGGAGGATGGAACTACAAAGGCAACCATTTAGTCTTGTGTAATTATGATGCTTTTATGTACCTTCTGGCCCTTAATTATAGTGCAATGAAATGATATAGGGAATGTGGCTCTTTGCATTTCAATTCTAGAGTTAATTCACTCCATCGTTGCTACATGTGTCCCAAAGTTTGTTCCCTTATTGTATCCCTCATGAACACTTGTAGCCTCTAATAATTCTCTCTTTTGATATCATGAACTTTTACATACACACCAATTCTTTGAATTATATCAATCCATTCATCGACAATGATAGTTGGATCCTCACTCTAAGGCCTTATGTTTAGGGGATAAGTCTTTTCTTTCTCTATATATTTTTGAATAAATTCTCCCCTTTCTTGCTCATTTTTGAGGTATGAGGTGAGTGCCCTTAGTTGTAAATCTCGCACATAATATAAAGGATTCCAGGTTGGTTCATAAGGGACAACTAAGTTATGCAAGTAAAACACAAATAATTGATCTTGCAGATTGGTGTTGACTTTGGAATAGGCTTGCAAAAACAATTGAGGGTCCACAATTGATATAGAGAGATCATTAAACAACTATGTAATTTGAAAGCAAAGGAATTTTTCTTATAAGTACAAAGCATACACTCTAGTAGGAGGCCTATATTTTCTCAATTGATTAGCTAACTCGACCATTTGTACCAATTGATTGGTCAATTTCATTATCTGAGTGTCTTTTTTATTTATGTCAACTTCATACTGATGTTGAAGCTTTACCTTCTCTTCAATCCATTTTTCATTATGTTTTGCATATGTCTCATGTTGTTTCTATAGTTCATAGCCATGTTTTACCATACTTACCAGTGCAGGTGTAATCTTTTTACCAACAATGGTACATTCCCTTCCTTGTGATTCAATAATGGACATGCTAGCCAAATACTTGAGTCCAACACCGCCTGTCTAGAGTTTTTCTTCTAACTCCATCACCCATTCCTTCAAATTGAGTTCCCTGGCTTTATACTCATTTAGTTGTTGTTTTAAAAAATCTAGTTTTCTCAAGAGTCTCATTTGGCTCTGTCCTTTCCTTACTTTCAATGACATGTTCATGACTAATACAAATGTTAGGCCCTTCTTCTTCCCTATCAATATCGACATCATGACCTTTTGCAAGTAAAATGTAATCTTGATATACATGATTGGCTGTCTTCTTAGAGAGTTTCATAACAATCTATGGGTCTTCTTCTTCAATGTCCTCATCAGAATCATCCAAATGACAATTTTTATTTATTTTTGCTTTTATCAGTCACTTCATGACTATCTTCTATTTGTTCTTTTCCTTTCCCCTTATCAAAAAACATATAACTTTTTTTGGAATCAATATTCTCTAATTGAATTGTCTCCACTTTATTTTATTTTTCTGTTGAAGGCTTTTTCTTTTGAAGGTGAGTAAACTACCTTCAAGAGATTTGTTCAACCTTTTTCTATGGTCAAGATTATTTCTAATTTTTGAAGGCCTACATTCTTTTGTTGGTTTCTTCTTTATTTCCAAGTCCTTTGATTCCTCTTCTTCCTTCTTTTCCTTCTCCATCGAGGATGCCTTTTGATATTTCCTCACTAACTTTTGCCTTGTAGTTAAGCATTCCATTGGGGTGGAAGAAGAAGTAGATTCTTTCCTTTTCTTCATAGAGGTTTTCTATTTCAATGGCGGGGATTATGTTTCTAGTGATGTTGCATGCACTTTCTGCATTGCTATAGTTGGGTTTTTTGGCTCATTAACATCAACATTCCCTTGTTCCAAAATTGTTTGTTTCTTAATGCTAGAGTCATCGGAAGAAGAATCATTCAAACCTCCAATTGCAACCCCAAAGGGTTCTATAACTAGGGTTTCCTAGAGTCCTATTGTTCTTCATCCCCTGCAAGCTCTGGAACATGCCTTAACAATCTATTGTGAATATTGTCATATTCTATAAATTCCCCCTATGTCACATTATGAAACTAAGATGACATTATCCTTCTTATAAAAAATGCCACTAAACAATAATGTGCTAAAGGGGTAGGTTTCATCTTTACCTTATATTTTATTGAAATAATGGTAAGCATATTATGCAACTAATTGGGAACATTCATCAATATGTTATGTCTCAAGTGGCTCAACAACTTAAAATGAACAATAGATAGCATAGAATGTCTACCACCACAAGTAAAATATCATATGACAAGAAGCACAAATTTTTGCCATAATCCAGGAAGACATAAATGTGTCGTACCTTGTGAAGTAGATTGAAAAACTTCATTTGGAAAGGCAAATTCAACCCTCATTGACTTGAGATTAGGGGAAACTAGAATATGTCCCCATGCTCTTGGAAAACCGCTCACTTCTGCAATTACAGCTTCAGAAGCATCAACTCTTAATCCCCTTAGCATTTCTTCATCATTTATTAGTGTAGAGGCAAATTTTCTTGTCATTTCTTCATTGAATTAAGTAAGGTGTAGACAATAATTAATCCATCCTTCTCATTTAAAGAATGGAAAAGAATCCTCATCTTGAAGTAACAGGGTATGGTCTATTGGTTTCTGCCTAATAAGATCACCTCCCATTATTTCCTTTAGCTAAAAACACTTGTTTCACTGAATAGTTACTGAGGAAATTGCAAAAATTCTTTCCTATAGTGCCAATTACCAACAACTCTATCCTTTTCCACTTCTCAAGACTATTCTCAAAGACTGAAAATGATTGTAATCTTTTGCAAATTTTGGGAATGACTTTATGGAAATGGCTAAATGACTATACTAAAAGCAAGTGTATACAAAACTGTCACTTAGTTATATTCTAGTGGATGATAACACCCTCTTTGAAGAAATCAAACTCATGTGACAAATCATATCTCTTGTTGCATTATAACTAGCCATACCAAACAATAATATCAGTCAATTTTTCCAAAATAATAATAAGACTAGGTGTAGATAATAATGACATAGCAAGGATATCAATGACATAACAATCATATCAAATGTGTGATAACAATATAGTTACATCAAATATTATGCCAACTCCTCCCCCAACTTAAATTCACATGTGTCCTCCATGCAAAGAATTATAGAGAAAATAAAATGATGGCATCATGAAATAAATATAGAATGCATAGAACGATATGCTTAAAATACACTAAAAAAAGTAAATGGTTGGTTTATGTGGTGCATAACTGTAATATCTCCAAGACACATACAAAGGGATGTGCAATTATGATGCATGCAAATGATGTGAGAGAACTTGACAAATTTGAATTTTGAATGAAAAGATGGTGATATTGGTGATGCAAATGGATTTCCTGCATGCGAGAATGGATTAATGCAAAGAATATGTGGGCATCAAAATATAATTAGGTCCCGCTAACGAATTGTTGTAACCAATGAGTAAAAAGTGAACTAAAAAGAAATGAGTGCAATGTGTGCATGTGAGATTAAGAATTTATTATGTAGAGGGAGTAGTTGTGGGTGGAATAGATGGTTCATCAGCAAATAGAATGGATAGTGTGGAAATTGATGCATGATTTGGGGTAGATGGAAATGTTGGAGTGGTGAGTGATGGAAAATCCAATTGAGTGGGTGAATCAGGTGTTGAAAAGTGTTGGTGAAGAGCGTGTATGAATTTTGATGTCTAGGGGATTCTTGTATAACTTTGGTCTGTGTCCATTGACCATCAATTTAAACCCAACATGATCAATGGTTATTTATTGAACAATATCATTAAGGTAAACTTTTTGAATTTCAAAAGGTCCCATCCAATGTGTCTATAATTTACCCTTGATATCCTTGTATCATGAATCATATAATAACGCTCAATCACCCTCGGTGAATTGCTTTTCTAAATGTACTGGTCATGCCATTTTACCTCTATTTTTGTACCAATTCAGTATGTTTTAGGGCTTCTAACTTCATCTCATCTAGTGCATTGAGTAAAAGCAACCACCTTACAAGTCTACTAGAGACCACTAGTTTATTCATTAAATATCTAATGGCTACATGGTTAGTATGGATGAAAACATAATATACTATGATGTAATGCTTGAACTTATTGTGATTGCATAGATAACAACAAGCATTTCTTTCTCTTTCACTGTGTAGTTAAACTTAACACCTTGAAATTTTTTACTTACATAATAAATTGCATATTCGAGATTTCCTTCTTTCTTTCCCAATATTGCACCTACTGCAAAGTTGGATGCATTGGTGTGAATGTAGAAAGGTAGATTGCAATTAGGTCCTCTTAACATTGGTGCTTGAGTGAGCACTGAGGGTAGACTTTAGTGCATCAAATGCTATCTAGCATCTAGGGGTCCAATTAAATTCTAAATCCTTTGTAAGCAGAGCATACATCGATGAAGCTATCTTTCTAAAATATTTGATGAAATGCCTTTAGTATCTAGCATGGCCAAGGAATCTTTTTCCATCCCTTTGATTCTACAAAACTTGCAACTCTAAGATTATAGAGATTTTGGTTGGGTCAACTTTAATCCCATTGGAAGAGATAAAGTGTCCCAATAAAACTCCTTCTTCTATCATCATAAAACACTTCTCATGGTCGAGGGAAAGGTTATGATCTTGATATATTTGTAATACCTTTTCTAAATTGCCAAATGCTTCATCATAGGTATTGTCATAAGTTGTGAAATCATCCATGTAAATCTCCATTGTGTCATGTGAAAAATTAGAGAATATGATTAGAATAACTCTTTGAAAAGTGGTCGGTGAATTTCATAAGACAATTGGAAGAAATGAATAAGCATATGTTCCCTAGGGACATGTGAACATAATCTTATCTTGATCCTCATATGCAATTTTTATCTGATTATATCCACTGAAACCATCAACAAATGAAAAGTATCTCTTACCAGCCAATGAGTCAAGAACTTGATGAATGAAGGGAAGTGAAAAATTATCTTTGTGTGTAGAAACATTTAATTCCCTATAATCAACACACACACCACTTACCACCCTTCTTAGGCACAATAACCAGAGGTGAAACCCATTCACTATCTGAGATAGGATAAATGTAACCTGTATTCATAAGTTTTTTCAATTCAACTTTTACTATTTCTTGAAGAGCTGGATTCATGCGCCTTTTTTGTTGTCTAAATAGTCTACATCCTTCACTGATATAAATTCTATGCATGTAGAGGTCTAGATCAATTCTCTTCATATCTTAGCATTCCCATGCAAATGTTGAACTGTGGATTCATAACATCTGCAACAACTAGGCTCTTTGTTGTGTTAACTCATTGCTGATATTAAGTGTTCCTCTTGGGCTAATTTCTACAATAGTAGAAGTTGCTGAGATAGAAGCAAGGTGAAGACCAACAATGTTCAGACTGCAATCATTAGGTAACACACTTGTCGTCATAGATGATTAAACATAATCCTCATTTTGGGAAAATCCATGGATTGGTCAACTGAGACATGACAAGAATTCTTTTTTTTCAAGATCCAATCCATATGAATTTTGAATAATCTTAGCAATAATAGCATCCTCATCCTGTGTTTCCATCATTGGCATTCTATCTATCACCATGAGATTATGAAGTCAACATTGCTCATATTCTTCCACACTAGGTCAAACTACTTGTTCTAAATCCATAGATTGTTGAGCTGGGGGATATAAGATTAACTATTTTATTTTATCCCCAATAGATATGATCATACTTTTAGATTTGCATTTAATAAAGACATCAATTGTAGCCAACCATGGCCTTCCTAAGATCAATGAATACCCCCCCCCAACCCAAATAGACTTTAGGCCATAGTACCATAAATTCAACAGGATAATCACATGAATTGATGGTTATTATCAAGTCTTCAATCATTTCTTCTAGCATGAAAATGGACCTATCTGCTAATTGTAGCACATTTGGGGTAGGTCTAATGTTGTTTAGCTGCAGATCATCCTCTGTTTGCTTGGTCATGACATTGATGGCTACTTGTAGGTCTATTAAAGCATTCTTGGTAAGAGTTACTTTTATACTAACATTAACAACAAGACATCTTAGATCTAAATATTTTGGAAATACAATGTTCCCTAACATAATTTCAGCTAACTGACCAATAACATGAACTGTCTTGGGGTTCTATTTCTTCCTTCTAGGCTTCTTAAGACACAATGCCCTAATGGATTTAGTGTAAATCAAGACATCCTTGATAGATTGTAGGAGAGGTATTTTAACACAAACATCATTAAGTTGTTGAAAGAGATCAAATTTAGTCATAGTTGGTCTTTTCTAAATGGCTAATCTCTCAACAAAAGGTGAATCTTTACAAAGGGTTTCCTCATGTGGTTGAGTCTTGCCCAAAGATTATTAAGTGGACATTGGCACATCATTAGATACTTTAGTAATTTGCGGTAGAGTAGGACTAGTAAGAGTCTTACTTGAATGTAAATACACATCACTTACTTCCAATGTATAAGTTGGGTATTGCACTGGCTCACTTGAATAAGCATACTAACAAGGCTTATTATTAGGATTAGGAGCTAGCTGAGAAGGCAACTAGGGTGATATAGGTTCAATAGATGAAGGTGGAATTAGGTTAGGCATTATATCTTGTTGTTGCAGGTACACACTAAGAATTTAAGCAGACTATTGGGGTAAATTTGGTGGTGGCTGAGGGTGATTGACAATGGACTACTACCATTGTTGATTCCCGTGCCATGGTTGAGACCATGGAGTTTGAGTACTTTTCCACTGATTAAAAGAAAGAATTTGGTTTTGAGGTGGCCAAGTATTTTTTCGAGTAATCCAATTTGATGAATTACCTCGCCATGGTTAATTTTGCATTGTATTCCAAGGCAAAGAGTTCCAATTTATAACATGTTGCTAAACTATAGAAAAAGAAGGATTAAAAGATAATGGGTCTATACGCATACCTTGTCTTGGTTGGTATGGCTTGTATTAGGCTCTATAGAATAGTTGTCCACGATCAACTTCTACTGCATGGAAGTCTAGATGTATCATCTTCCCTTTTGAGATTGCAACAAGCTTTTTATATCTACAGTCGAACCGTTTTTGTCTACAATGAGGGCAATATTCTACAAGTGCAAAATTCACTTCCTCTTGCTTCAATTTAAGATGGAGAGTGTCCAACTGAGTTTCTATATGACCTATTCTATCTTCCTTCATGTTGTACAATAGGTTACTTAATTCCACCCTTTAGACACCTATGTTTGTCTTAGGAAGCAACATAGAACCGAGCTGTCCTTCCTTAAAGTGGACCTAGAATAATTCCTTTCTATCCTACACATATCATAAGAAAATTCTTGTGTGATACCACCTCCACCTATAAGGTTGAGTGCATCAATGCATTGATCACTTACACCCCTGAGAAATACTAGTTTCAAAGAGTCTGGGGTGAGTTTTTTCTGTTTAGACTTCTTGAGACAAAATTGGAATATGTCTATGTAACCTTCTAGGGGCTCATCCTCCCTTTGAGACATCCTAAAGATGTCTTATTTCCTTGTGTCTCCACCCCTGTAGTAATCTTGATACTTTTAGAAGAATTTCTCCTTCATTCCTGACCAAGTAGTGATGATATTGCTTCCTAGCCCCATGAACCATGTTAGTATTGAATCTTTCAAGGTGGCTGGAAATAGCTTTAAATGGTGAGCATCAGTCACATAATCACAACTTCTACAAAGCACATCAAACTCAAACATAAATGTATTAGGATCTTTGGTGACCAAGCCATAAAAATTAGGAAGGGCATTGGGAGGTATATTATTTAATTGTGTACCCCTCTCTTGGTTAGAAATTGGGAATGCAAAAGATATCGGTGTGTTAAGATTTTCTATTGCAGGCATCAACATCACCCATGGTTGGTAATTTTTCTTGTGGATGAGTAGGCTCTTCTTGATCGGTATCAGGGGATGTTGAATTTGTATTAGCACTAAATGGATCTTTTGATATCTTTATTGTAACTATGAGATTTTCCAAGATCAAGAGCTCAATGAAATGTACAAAATAGAGAGACAAAATATAGGACAAGAATAAACTGTATTCTCATTAATAGATAAATGATCAATAGATCAATAGTTGTTCATACAATGAATGCAAGCCTACATATATAGGCAAGGCAATATGGATATGTGAGCACACAAACATGACATGTGGCTCAATAAGAAACAAGGGTAGGTAGGAAATAGGTGTGGTAGGTAGGAGAAACAATAAAATATTCCACATGAGGTGAATCACCCACCGAAGGTGGAATTATCACTCTACAATAAGTGGATATGATAGAGTAGTAACAAGATCACACCATAAAAGGTGGAAATTCTCCTACACACACTATCCCAATGTGGCACAAACACCCAAGTGTCTCATACCCAAACTACTATGAAATGCATTATCCTAAGTAAACTTAAGTAAGATGTAATAATATCCATGATGAATAATTATTTACACCAACACCCCCCCTTAAGTGCAACTTAGGGGAATTCACTTAAGTATACAATGCAACTAAGCAATGCCAGATGGGTCCCGACTATGAGGCCATGTTAGGTACCCATGTACAAGTGCAAATGCATGCAAACCAATGCAATGAAATCTCTCACAAATTGGGGAAAGAGAGAAAAACCCAATGGGAAAAAACCCTCCTCCAAAAGAGAGATGAAATATATAAAAGAGAACTGTCATAGAAGTATGTGAGGAAAAAGCCCCCCCCCCCGTATGAGAGAAGGGAAACTAGGAAGCCCCCGTCAATGTAGAATCTGCACCAATGATAGAAGCTCGATGATGTATGAAGAAACTTCTCCATGAACATCGAACAACATTCCTCCCCTTAGGAAGAAACAAAACCAAAGGTGTATCCATGAAGTCTCCCCAATCATGAAGGGAAGATGTAGAAAAAAAACTCAAGATAAATGAAGTCTCTAAAAATTGCTCAAGTGTCCCCATGTCAAAGATGAAAGATACCCCCTCCAAAGGTGGTGAACTTCTCCACACTACTGAAAAAGGAACTCCAAGATCTACTGGAGATGAATGTAGAACAAGTACCAAAGACTCACATGTCTCCTCTAAGCATAAAGAGACCTCCTCCAGCTGCTGTACATAAGAATCCACAATCATGTCAACCTCGAAAGAAGGATCATGTAGAGAATGAACAAGAGGGTCAGAGTGTGCCCTCACAACAATCAAAGAAGGATCATCTTCATCAAAGAGAAGATGAATATCATCAATGACGTCTCCCAAATCTAGAATGTAGGATTCCACAAACAAACCTGCAATGTCTGTCAAGTAGTCATCCCATGAAACTGAAGCTGGAAGAAAACATATATCCTATTGCAATGAATCACAAGAAGGAAAAACTGTCACACTATCCGTATCATTAGGTGCAATAGGTGATGTGATATCAATAGGAGGAGATGAAACACAAGGCTCAAGAACATGGTCACATGTGAGAATCCCCAAGTTCAAGTACCCAAGGTTCTCCTCAAAATCTGAACCATCATAAGAAGTGTGACCATCATGTGCAGAATCATCATATGTGAAATCATCATCATCAACAAAATTTGAAAGGAGTATAACTGAGATGCATAATCAACCACCCCAGTCACAATGATAACTCTAGTCTCCAAGTCTCTAATGAAAACTAACTCAGGTGTGAACTCCACAATTCTCTTAGTTGCGCCATGTGTGATTTGATAGATGGAAAGAAGATTGTTTGTTAAAAGGGGTACACACAACACATCATTGAAGGAGTTATCCCCAATGGCAATAGATCCTTTCTCAATCACATCCACGTATGTATGATTGCCTATCAAAATCTGCAGCATGGTGCAAGGCTCAAATGTAGAAAATAGAGACTGTGAAGATGCCATATGATGAGAAGCCCTTGAATCTAGAAGCCATCTCCCTGAATCATGACATGTAGTAGCACAAAGAGCTTGTCATTTCATTTTCCAAAAAGAGTGGGTCTTTCCACTTGTATAAGCCATGAATTCTTTCCCTTTCCCTTTTTATTTTGAGAAAGTGGAAGTTGATGAATCCTCCTTCTTGTAGGCATTAGGCAAATCAATGTTGTGCTTTTTGAGGATATGAGCGAGCTCATGAATCTTCTTAGAATGGAAATGATGCTCCTCATGAACAAAATTTTTATAATAGGTACAAGTAGGTCTCTCCCTCTTTGGTGAATTATCCCTCTTGGAAGAGATTGAATCTCCTTGTTGTGCAGAAGGTGATGCTTTGTCCTTAGGCTTTGATTGTCATTTCTTCTTGTTGAAGTTGTCCTTTCCTTGATTTCCTTTGTTCCCTTAATTTTCCACTAATGCTTGAGACTTAGAAGCCTTAAGAATGCCCATGTTTATCAACTTAGTTTGTTCCATCATCAATATTTCGGTGAAAGCATCAAATGTAGGCATTGTGTAGCTTGAACCCATTGTCATCCTATGGGTTTGGAAACTAGAAACAAATGCTACATATTCTTGTGGAGGTTTTCCCATGAAATTGAAGATCAATTGAGTATCCTTCTTATCAATGCCACAATCCTTGAGTTGTGCACTCAACTCTTTTGCCTTAGTGACATAATCTTGTATAGTATCAAAGTTATTGGGATCCAACATGGTGAGATCACTATCAATCTGATATCCCCTAATCTCATCAACTTGACCATACAAGTCTTGAAACTTTTGCCAAGCATCCTTGATTAGAGTACATTTCTCAATATGAAAAATGAGATCCTTTGATACATACTTTCTTAAGGTACCAAGTGCCATGATATTTTTAGTGAGCCAATCCAAGTGACCAATAGGATCAACCTTAGGATCAACGGGAACAAGAATAGTTCCATCAATATAATGAGCTAGTCCTTTTTCCATAAGTTTACTCCATGCATCAATTTTCCAAGTAGCATAATTATGAGGAGTTTAGAGAGGAAACTTAGGAGAACCCATAGAAAAAAAAAGGAAGGAACACAAGAGCACAAAAGCACAAGAGACACCCCCCAAATCCAATCAATCAAAGCACCCCCCCCTACCCAAAAATAAATTAAAAAATGACGATTTTGACACTTTATATGTAGTGCGTGTACAATAGGCCACTTGCAAACAATGGCAAGGTGGACTTCTGATTTTATTTTACAACTGCCCCAATAGGCTGAGAACTACAATGCAAAAGACCAGCAAGATAGATCTATGCAATACAAGTGCCAAATTGGCCAAAAAAGACCATATGTTAAAAGTACAATTTCTACCCAAAATCTCTGCAAAATTATAGCATATTATGATATTACACAAAAAATCATGCACTTTCAAAAAAACAACGTCGAAAAAGGAGTTCGTATGAGCCCAAACGGAGTCCCGGAAGTTGCAAGATTGGACATGCACAATCATGAAAAATTGAGATTTCTGAAAACTATGTCCATCAAAATCATAAAATAATTCAACCACGAGAAAGTACACGAAATTCTAGCCCATTTCAAAAAAAAATTCACCAAAAAAGGAGCAAAATGAGCAAGATATGGTCATTTGAAGTTGAACTGCAAAATAAAAAAACTCAACGAAGGGGGCCTGTCAAATTTTCAAAAAATGATGACGTCAGAAAAACATGAGGTTAAATTTGGTGGCCATATGAACGTTGTGAAAACTTCACCTCCTTTCTTACCGAGTGTATGTACAGTACAGACTGACATGTGGCGCAATTTGGTTGGGCGAAATTGTTGATGTGGTAGTACGGATATGCTGAGGTTGTTTGTATGGTTGTATGGTACTGTTGATGTGGAGGCCCACCTAGTGTGCTGATGTGGCAGCCAACTAGGTTCCTGACTATGCAGGTCAGTGTTGTGGTGCTGACTGTGCGCCAAATAGCAGCGGGGTCTGCGTGGCCACGTGGAAGTTTGCGGAGTCCGCGTGGTGCTGCACTGGCAGAGGGGCTCGTGAGGCAAGTGGGAGCAGCTCGACGTGGGCGTCAGCAAATAGGTACATGCCATCGACAGGTACAAGGTGCCAGTGGTGGGGCATGAACATCGGTGGTGTTGCAGAAGTCAAGTCGGCAGGGGCCGTGCAGCCTATGAGTGGTATGGTCCCTACAGAAAATTAAATCATACCGCCCAAATTGGGCAAAAATTTTCCTCCAAGCCTGAAATTTGACTTTCACCAAAATAGGCCGAATTTATACTCAAAATTCATGGAAACGGCCACTCGGATGCAATCCTGAGGTCGGATTTGGTCTAGGATGCCTCCAAAAGATGCTTCTCCTTAGATCTGCCTCTTGACGTCACAGCAATGCCTCTCAAGGACGAATCAATGACGCTCTAATGGCTCTGATACCATGTGAGATTTTGCCAAGATCAAGAGCTCAATGAAATATACAAAATATATAGGCAAGGCAATATGAATATGTGAGCACACAAACATGACATGTGGCTCAATAAGAAACAAGGGTAGGTAGGAAATAGGTGTGGTAGGTAGGAGAAACAATAAAATATTCCACATGAGGTGGATCACCCACCAAAGGTGGAATTATCACTCTACAATAAGTGGATATGATAGAGTAATAACAAGATCACACCATAAAAGGTGGAAATTCTCCTACACACACTATCCCAATGCGGCACGAACACCCAAGTGTCTCATACCCAAACTACTATGAAATGCATTATCCTAAGTAAACTTAAGTAAGGTGTAATAATATCCATGATGAATAATTATTTACACCAACAGTAACTGTAGACTCCTTTGCTCCCTCTATTGAAGCAAAGGGGTCTCCTACACCACTATTGTAGGGAAGAAACCTTCCTCTAGCATCCCTTTTATGGTGCATGAAATGAAAATACCAAGCTTGTATTTTTATTTCCTCCACTTGTTAGTCAGAAAGTTGATTCCAAATTCAAGGACCTAATACCTAATGTTAAACAAATATTCAAGAAAACAATCTTAAACTTGCAAACCCTTAACCTTAGCACCATCCCCGACAATGATGCCAAAAATGATTGGTCTACACTATGTTCAATTGGTTTGGAATAGTTTACAATGTACTCAACCTAGTTAAAGTGCTCAAAAGGTAAACAATTGACTTAAATAGAGGCTCACTTAAATTATCAACTAGGGACGTAACCCAAAGATGGCACTGGCACTATATGTGTAGTGAAGGTTTATGTCGATTATCATTGCATTAAGAAAGTACATTACCTATAAACAAATTTAAAGCAATTGAAACTAAGTGACCAACAGTGGCTATAGGTGCTTCTATAGAAACACAATAGTGGCCAAGGGTGCACACATATTCCAAAAACTGAACAACTATGAAACTAAGGATGGTTGCAACAAAAGTAACTATACTAGCTTCATTATTAACAAACTTAAAGTAATAACAATTGTAGATCAACCTGAATTAATCCTTCCATGTATGCAAATGAACAAATACAAAAAAAGAGAGAGTTACACATTACCTCAATTGGCCTGCTTGAGTAATGTGGTCCCTCTGTGAGATAACAATACTACTTATGAAGCATTCACCAATTATTAATTATAACATGTATGTAAATTAGCATCAAAATAGTTTTAGAAAATCTAGATCGATATATTTTATTCATTCTCACATATTCTAGTAATAACTGAGTACAAAAAAAACTGAAAATTGACTAAATAACTCCTCTTTCTTTCTTGGGGACAAACTATTTACATAGAATGACAAATCTCTATTTAAACACTAAGGAGGAAGTTAATCATTAACTATCCTTTATTTACTGCTAACTACCTGTCACTCATATTGAAGACTTGGGTGACATTCAACAAAAGGAACAAAACTAACAATGGGATTTTTCTACAAAAAAAACTCCTTTATTAAATGGTTACAACAAAACATAAACGAATCCTTCCCATCACTCTAGAAGTGATGGTGCATAATAGAAGACCATTTCAATAACAATTACATTCAAATAGACGCTTGGTCCATAAAGACTTCTCTTCTCCTGCTTTGACTATTCCTGTTCCTAGTTGTCCCATGTGCATGTGCATTCATTTCCTCCCCTTTGACTAAGGATGACTGGTGCAACAAAAGTCTCCCTTCTTTCATTCAACTTCATACTTCTATGCCATACTATTACCAAACACACAAACTATTATTCACAATCATTTAGTGCCAATAATTCATCAAACACATAGTATATGCATATCATTATGCCATATGTATACATATTATAATTAATAGTAATTGTAATCTTTTAATTTCATAGAGTATAGAGAAGTCTTAACTAAATTATGGAAGTTATATAAATTGGAGACATCAAACTACAAAACCTAGGACATCAGAAAGACTCATCACTCTACACTCAAGTGGTTTCGACTAACCACAAACTTCACATACAAGTGGTTTTGGCTTACCACAAACCTCATATAAAAATGGCTTCGGATTGCCACAAACCTCACAAATGGTTTTATATTACCATGAACCTATCACACAAATGGTTTTGGATAACCACAAACCTAGAAAAAATATATGAACTATATTGGTTATTACCATGAACCTATCACACAAATGGTTTTGGATAACCAGAAACCTAGAAAACATATATGAAGTGTATTGGTTAGGGGTAATCCATAAAAACCTAAATGTAGAATATAAAGCTCTGCTGCTAGAGATAGTGGAGGGTTTTATTGTCTATCTGCAAACATAGGATCTAATTAATTTAATACTTCCAACATAACCCCATTAATTAATTATCCTAGTCATTTTCAAATATCCCCCCAAAATCTAGAAAACATGGGTCTCAGCCTGGAGCATTCTTAGAAACCATTTACAACACTTAACAAGCTATATCTTTTAGTGCCTTTGGGGGGATATTTGAAAATGATTAGGGTAATTAATTTATGGGTGGATGTTGGAAAATTTAAATTAATTATCTACTATTCTGTTGACACAAAAAATAAACTAGCTATGTTGTAGGTCCACCTCTAGCTGCTCATCACCGTCGTCAGCCAACTTCACTCATCCTTGCTATCACACATCGCCCATGCCATTCACACCACACCTGTCCACCATAAATATGGTAAATAACTATGTGCTACATTAAATCTATCATTTAATATGTAATCGGCTATTTGTTGAATGCTATGAGCTTGAATTCCTTAAAGCTCATTTCTAAGTTTCTCCTAATCCACGATTTCTTTTACTATTGTGCTTGAGGGATTCATCGATGAAGCAGTGATTTGCTCTCAAATATCTTCAAAACCTCCAACATGGTAGACATTTTCCATTGTTGTAAAACTAAAACAAAAGTCATTTAAGGCTAAAATTTTAGGTGGGTTGTTATCAGAATAAAAAAAATTGACACTTTTTTGGGACACATTTCAAGCCAGGTTGCAGTTAGAAAATGATTAAAAAGAATATCAACACTCATTTGGGGACCACAAAACTAAACAAGAATGTTCACATATGTCATGAAAAATATTTCACCAAAGGGATTTCTTGAAGATGCCCAAGCTACAAAATTTTAATCTCTGAAGATGGTCTTTGGAGTAGATTGTGATAGAAACCAGACCTAGTCACTATCACCAAGCTTAAGATGCATAGGCAATTTAATTTTCTAAAAAATAAAAATGTCAATAGGGGTATTATACATAAACATTTGAAACATATATAGGGGGAAATAACTATTGTACAAGGAATTAAACAACAAATCCAAACCCCAACAACATTGACAGATGTAGAAGAAACTATAATCTGGATAGAGGGTCATATCTCAATGATGCAACATGCCAAGAGTAGATGGTAGAGGAGTTTGAAGTAATTGAAGATAACATATCTAAGACTCTACCCTGAGCCTTATGTATTGAGGACAAGATATTATTTCAAAAGGGGAGATGATGTTGGCAATGAAGACCAGAAACAAAGCTGACTTGAGTGATCGTATTAGGTCCGTGACATAGAAATAGACCTCTAGGATGACTTGTAGAGCAATATCCTAGCATGAGAAACATATATGATGTCATTGTATTGTACATTCATAACCTATAAATGAGATAGATAATATGTTATAGATGATAGATTGTGATCTACAACTCTTGATTTATTTGAAGATTGATTATATAATACAATGATGTTGTTGTTGGTCTAGTTGTCTATGTTATGATCATGGTTATGTGTCATTAAGGTATGAGTGACCTATATTGTTCTGATTTATTATCTTCTCTGCTGATTTCCTTTATTGTGTCCTCTAGGATATAAAGACTACATTAAGATCTACTTGGGGTATAGATCTCAAAACAATAGTTTGCCCTTAACTCTGGGTAACAAATACCTTTGTAGATTCTTTTCCAAATGTACAGGATAAATGTGTTGTGACTTATCTTTTGAAATGTAAAGTCATGACATATAGAGTACTTGCATTTTTGGATCAAACTCATAATTGTAGTATAGTTTCTTTTCCTTCCCATGCATTTTGTAGACGAATGGAGTTCAAACTGAATTTTAAAAGGCTTGTTTTTGTTCTCACGATGTTAATACCTAGCAAAGATTCAACTACTAGTTCCAAAAGGTCATGCATGCCCCATCGCACCAATGGAGAGTTTGGCCACTATAATAGGGCAACATTTTTCTGTTTCCTTTTTTCCAATTAATAAATTGCCTAATTTTTCATGAGCTAAAATATAGAGTTTCTTTTAGTTAGTGAATAGTTAGTAAGTAGTTTATCTTTTAGTTATATTATTTTTGAAAATCTAGATGCCCAATTAGTTGCACCCAAAACCCTAATTTTAAGATTTCAAATCGCATTGTAAAAAATATATAATATGACATAGCCATTAGAATTAGGGGTTGATTATTCATTTTTTAGCATACACCATATATTATACATTATTTAGTTTGGATTCCTTCTAGAGACTATATTTATTTGGGTTTCAATCAAAGAATCAAATATTTTCTTTGCTGGAAATGAATGTTTAAATAATTTGGTATTGATTGTTGTTAGTTTATTTGCTCATGTGTTGGATAATATATTTAGATATCCATTTGAATGCATGTTAATATGATTTCACATTGGTTTTGTGAATGGGTATGACACTCCAATTTTGATTATTTGAATTTTTTTTTATTTTTTTTGTGTTTTCATAGGATGATTACATCAACAGTTGTATTAATTATGATAAATTTTAGTTAATGCAATGTTGGCTTTATATATTCAATCTAATATTCCAATGTGACAAAGAAAATTCTTGGTTATCATTGTCCTTTAGTTTGAGATTTCATTCATATTTATTGTTATCCTATCTCTTTTGTTATTTCTTTATAATACATGTTAGAGTAGATTCAATTTTGAAGAAGTATTTTATTTCATATCTTCCCATGAATATGCTTGTAAATTCACATCAAATATTATGAATCTAGCATATTATCTTGTTTTGGTAGATTGAATAATTTACTTTCAATTGAATACTTGAACATAACAACAAAGGCCCCTTGTTAAACATCCATGTCAATCACTTAAGTTGTGTCAATGCAATCAAGACTTGACTATAAAGGAACCTTAGAGTAATTCTATTAATTTTCATGATAGGTGATCCATCTCTAAATTACCTAGCATTGGTTGTGATAATACCACAATCAACAAGGGACAACCTCCTCAATAGAGGGTTTTGAGCTCAAGAATTGATATAAACTTTTCAATTCCTTGTCTAGGTTTTGAATTTGAGCCTCAAGATATTGGAGCACAAAATGGTCCATCTTAAGAGAATCATGGGGCAATTGTGACTCAAAGATCATCAACAACATATGAATAATATTAAAATAATAGGGCATTCTTGAATTTTCTAAAGCAAAGGTATAAATTAATTTAGTTTTAAAACAAAAGCTATCCAAAGCACACAAAGCCATCATTCAATAACTCCTAATAGGCATTTTAAATTTATAGCATAGGGTCATGAAACTCATAAGCAATTATAATTTTATAAGCACTCGTATGCTCCTAGAAAGAAATGAATGGAAAAAAGTGATGACAAGATAGATATGTAAATGAGATGTTAGAAGAAATTGTTTTAAAATTTCATTTTCTAAACTAAACAAAATGTTTTTGCTAATGCTTAATATGATATTCAATGAAAGAATGCAATTAATTAACAAGATAATCAAATTAAAGGAAATTAAAATGATTGCAAAATGTATGGTAAGTCGAGTTCACTAAAATGATGTATGGGAAAATTGATCCTAGACTACCATGTTCATTAACCTAGGTCATATCTTACTCCCATACGATATTAGAGAAGAATGAATGGGCTTATGTGTTGTCCACAAGGAAGCTCCAAGCTATCCTAAATTAATAGTTT
The DNA here is from genome assembly GCF_030272615.1 of Cryptomeria japonica. Lineage (NCBI taxonomy): Eukaryota > Viridiplantae > Streptophyta > Pinopsida > Cupressales > Cupressaceae > Cryptomeria > Cryptomeria japonica. The sequence goes on from NC_081410.1 coordinate 525,753,907, forward strand.
TTTTAATTAGTGGTTAAGGATTTGGTTGAATGTGTGCAAATAAATAGGTTAAAGATAAAAATGACTATATTTGAACAAATTTAACTTAATTCAAAAGATGCAAAACAAAAATACAAAAATAGAAAGCATATTTAGAAGTGTGATATGGAGAGGAACTTGATGCTAAAAGTTGAACTGGATTGGGAAAGACTCCAGTGATGGGCACTAGCATCCTAAAGCTTTGTAGACAAAAATAGAGGCAAAAAGGAGCTTGACTGTCTACCAGCAAAATCTAAGGTAGATCCGAGGACAAAATCAGTGTGCTCTGCAGTCTTAATGTTTTTGGTTGTTCAAAGGCTGGAAATATTTATCATAGTCTACTTTGTAAATCCATGTCACTATTTCATTTTGAGTCCTTTATATCTACAACTACACACATGAAAGAGGGAAAATGTTGTGTTGTATAGGGTCTTTCCTTGGTCAAACCCTCATGTTGTTGTCCCCATCTCTACAATAGAAATGATGATGGTGATAAGGAGTGCATGCTCCAAGGGAGTAAAGGAAAATCAAATAACATAAATGAAAATGATTGCCTTAGGTATAAAACCCTTGCTTGGATCTCATATTTAAGGTGATGATGAATTCCTCTCTTGTATTCCTATAAGAGGTTAGCACAACATAGTAATTATAATAAAATTTTAAGAAATGGAACCTACCCTAGAGACATAAATTAAGATCTAGATTAGTGTAATTCACTAGAGGAAATAGACAACAAGATCAAACTTCAGTCCCTCAGGAGAGATGGATGTTGTGTATGATTATTTCTTCTTTTGTATTTGCAATGATTGGATATTATTTTATATGAAGATGCAAAAACTAGGTAAGATAATGCAAGATTCAGCATAAATAAACAAATGCATAACAAAAAGAAAACACAAAAGTAAAAGCCTAGAAATGGGATGAAAAAAAGAACATGATATTGAAATATTTAGCTGAAAGTATTGGTCTAGTGAGTTATGCACCTTAGACCTAGAGGTGTCTTTGTCAACTATGGCTTTAGGTTCTAGATCAGGATGCTCTATAGATATTTCCCTCCAAAATTCAACCTAAAAGTGATGGTCAAATGAGATAACCAACATGATCTAGGGGTTTTTGCCTATTCAAAATTTGAGATTTTGTGTCTTAGTCTATTATACATAATTTGCAACTTTTGGTTGTCGAATCTATAACCTTCACACATAAAAGAGGGAAAAGGTTGTGCTTTGCAGGGGCTTGCCTAATCAATCCCCATGTTCGTGTTTGTACCTCAAAAACAACTATGATGATGAGAAAGAGATCTTACCCCTGGTAGGGTAGAGTTTAAATTAGAATAGAAATTTTGAATGAAAATATATTATCTTAGGAACTGTTAATAATCATGATGCAGTTCTCTTTAGACAAGTCCTTCAAGTATTGATACAATAACATGATATGACATAAAGATAAATCACAAAAGAATACTTGAATGTAGGTTATTGTGGTTTGCTTCTCCATAATTCTCAAATCTAAAGATTCTTTCTTAATAGTTCTTGATATGAGAACTTGTGAAATTGGCTAGACTAATTTGTAAATGATAAATGATTACCTTATATATGGTTCACAAGTTATTTCCTACTCTAGGCAGACTTCCAACGATCATATTAAAATATCATGATTGGGTCACAAATGGCAAGAATTGACATACACATTTAATTTTGGGACCCTTTTAGAGGGACTATGGTGCTAGGTTCTCTGGTCCACCCAAAAAAGGATGAAAGAAAGATGGTTTTAGAGTATCCAAACCTAGAAAAAAGAATCAGGTCACCACATTAGCATATGATGATAGTATGAATATGCTAATTCCAAAAATGGACTTAGAATGAGCTATGAGAGAACACATTAAATTAAGGGCCCAAAATACAGTGTGAAATTATAAAGGGGTTACAATTTATGAGCAATAGATTACAAAAAATAATCAATAGATGATGCTTGATAGCAAGTTGTTGTATTCTTGATAATATCTTTAGACTTCTTAGCTTGATTGATCTTGATGACTTTTTTAATAGATTGATAGATCATTTTCTTAATCTTATCAAATGAGTAAAGGAGTCACATTTATATGTAACTTACACCTTTTCATAAACAACTATTTAGGAAAGGCTGACAACAAGGTCATGACAATTAAGGGCCCAAAGCTGACATTTGAACCTTAGAATTTGGAGCCAAATTAGTGGGACACTAGCATTGGGCACTATAGTCCTATCATGTTTAGAAGTTCATTTGAAGGACCAAGAACAAGGGGATTTGACTAGGATTGTCAATATGAACTCAAGATAGGAATGTTTACACAAGATTAGGCACATCCACCAAAACAAGTGTTAAACCTAGTGTGAAATTGTAAGTGTAAATAATTTATGATGCTACAAGATACACTTGAGGTGTAATGGGATTTGATTGAGTTAAAACTACTTATCTTTATCATTTTCTTATAGATGAGAAGGTTGCATTGAAATTAACTATGAACCATCTAATAAAACTTTGTGGGTCCTTTTCATCATAGTTAATAGAACCTTATTCTTTTATAATATTAAAATATTGAATAATGTGGTTGAAAGGAAATTGCTACAGTGATGCATTGCAAATAAAATACCATTGGTCTAATGGGTCTCTAATGGGTTTCTTTAATATGGATGAGGTAACATCTAATAAGTGATACCAATTACCTATAAGATGGACAACTAGTGAATGAGATACTTAGCTCTATATGCACAATAAATTAGGTCTTTATGATTCCAATATTTGCTACCAAAACACACTTCTCATTTGGTACACATGATCCAACTTGTGTAGTTTTTTATAAAATAACATTTAAGTTGCATGATCACACTATAATATTAAAGCAACCTTCTTATTTTCGTGTTATTACTCACTTCTATTATAACCATATTACTAAATTATGTTATTTATTATCACTTCCTAACCTCCCTTAAAATTGAATAAGGTATTCAAATGCTAAAGGTTGAAAAGACTCAATTGTATTTGAACATGTTATTACTCTACACGAGTCAATGTTGTCTTGTATCTAACATGTTGAAAAATTGGCATCATATCCAAAAGGGGACACTAGGTGGACTAAAAGGTGGTTTAATGTCATCGTCCATACCATCTATTTTTGAACACCCAGAATACAAAGAGGGGAGGGGTGAATCAATATTCCTTTGAACTTATTAAAACTTTTAAAGAACCAACCACATAACATTACTTAGCTAAAAAAATAATAAGATAGCAGACAAAGGAGTACACCCCATAACACAAAGATTATATGTGGAAAACCCAAGATGGGAAAAACCACGAAGAGGGTTATCTCTCAATAATATGTAGCTGATTACAGTAATACAAAATAAGTGGCTCACTATGGAATGGACTCATTGTCCAAAATATGATGGCTCACTGTGGAATGGACTCACTGTCCAAAATATGATGGCTCACTGCGGAATGGACTCACTGTCCAAAATATGATGGCTCATTGCCAAAAGGTGGCTTATAGCCAATAATACAAAATTGAACTGTTATGATTGCATACATCATATGCATGAGATACAGTTCCAATTAAGTGCACATTCTATCATATAGTTGTTGTACATAATCACTTTCACGTTCGCTATTTTGATCACACATACTATACACCATACCATATGATCAAAAAGATCATCTATCTAAACATTGCTAGCTAACTGCATTATATGCCAAACAAATCTTTATGAAGTCATCTTTAACCAGAGTATAGGATAAGCTCCAAAAATCCTTTACACACCACACTATGTTGATTATATTATATTGAAAAAGTCAGCGATAACACAAAAAAGACTTCCTTCATAACTTGAAATATAAAATATCTAACCTGTCGATGATTCTGAAGAGGACCGTACCAAAAACATCATGCTGAATTGACCATAAAAACAAAGTACCACATTACTAGAGCCATTAAAAAGATGTAATAAAGTATCAACATTGAAATGTTTGGATATAGACATCAGGAGAGATATACACCATGATCCTGAAGCCTTATGTGATTTTTAGACCATTAGTTGTGTCGTACCTTATGAATCTTGTGTCAAATTGTGCTGCATGTGAGGCTTATGTCAGAATGTGCCGAACAAATGTTGCTAGATCCAATGAAATAAGGGAAAATATTCTAACAATATCCCCTTTTGTCATTGATGGTAACATTATATATGTGTGTACAAAAAGAAAAAAAAGACAACTATTCAACCTTTACATATTCACTCCCTCTATACAAATTTTACAATTTTACATATATTCACTCTTCCTTTGACATCAATGGAAAAGGGTATGGACATAGATTATACAAAGAAAAGTAAAACTCCCCCTAAGAATAATAACCTTTATTGTTGGTCCATTGTTGAATGGCATCTCTGAGAAGAGTAGACTGAACCTAGAGAGACACAAGAGTAATTTCAGCATCTTCAATGGAACAAGGCTCATAGAGTGTAAAATATTGTGCCTTGGAGAGGGCACAATTCATCAGTGAGATGCAGTCATTGCACATGTCCCTTAACTGACCAAGAGAGATAATGATGTTGTCCCTTTGTTACTGAAGCTTGAAGTATCTTTAGTGCAAATATTCAATGTCTAACCTTCTAGACCCAATGAGGTCCTGAGCTAGCTGAAATGAGAGAAATTCCTCCTAAATTTTTCACTTGATTGAGTCAATCTCTTTACAAATATTCTTGGTAGCGATTGGCCATTGCAAACTATAAAGATAGATTTGATTGCTAGTAGAGAGATGATTGACCTTGCACAATAAGTTGACATAGGTCTCCATTTGTTGCTAGACATTTACTTCTCAAATCAGATAACAATTTTTCCTTTTCAAACTCCTTTTCATGAGCTATCCAAGATTACAAAGTGGAGGAGTAGCTTTTGAGAGATTTTACCAAACATTTGCATTTATCCAAACTGGAGGAGGGTGGATCAACGAAACTAACAAGAATAGAACTTTGAAGTGATGGTATTGCTGGTATTTTGGTATGGTTTTTTCATTGATGTCAACACCTACTAAAACAATAGCACTTTGGAGATCCAGTAGCATTCACCAGCAAGCAAGTAACTATTGCACAATTACTGGTATATGGTTCACCAACAGGATATAATGATTGATAGTTCTGATACTTAATATAAGTACAGATCCAATAGCCAATAAGATGAGAGGGGGGGGGGGGGGGGGTGAATCATACAAACTTAATCTTCCATAAAAACATTAGATTCAACCTCGGTAACATATATAACAGTAATATAACCAAAATTGTCAAACATGCAGACTCAAAAGCATATAAACATCATAAACCTCATAACCCCAGATTTAACGTGGAAACCCAAATAGGGAAAAACCACTGTGGGATTTCAGACCCACTAAGAAATATACTCTTCTAGAGTATACCTGGTTAAAAGAAAATCCTGTTAAAGATTACAAACACATTGCTAGATGTGACCCGGTTAAGGGATTTCCCTCAGATCTGTTAGGATCTTCACCTTGTTAGAAGTGACCTTGTTAAAGGATTTCAAACACTCAATCAGAATGTCACCTTGCTAGAGGGTTTTACAAATAAGACTATTAAGTCCACTCGGTTAGGAGATTTTCTGTCACTTTCACAAAATAACAGTAATAAAAATCTATCTGCAACTTCACATCTAAAATGCTAAAGCAGATTCCTATTTGTTCAATACAATCTAGACATAGAACTAATCTTGTCTTTTTGCTGGGCTTCTATACTCTGTTATTCAAATAGGTCTTCAAGCTTCTGTGCTCGGTAATCACTATGTAGCATCCCTATGCATACACTTGCCTGCATACATTGTTTATCAACAGTTTCCTATTTATAAACAATTAGATAACCGCTTAATCTCCTTGATCACATTTCCCATGATCAATCATAGCCATCAAATCTTCAATCTTGTCCAAGTTCAATGCATCTTTTGATCTGAAAATGTTTTACCCCGCCTTGGAACTTGCATACATTTCTTGGAACTTGTGCCAGGGTATTGTAGTTCAATCTACGCTGTAGATCTTCATGTCGACTTTCCATTGCCTTAGATTCATTAACAAACTTCATCCACGACTCACCAATCATTTAATCAGTTCCAGCTCATCAGCTTCCTTCATTAAATAACGCATGCAAACATTTAATGCATTCTGTTATAGCTTGGTTACAACTCGGTAGTGACTCAGTTATAACTCAGTGAATACTAAACTTCACTCGGTAGACATTCCGCCTTCATTAACCGATAGCGATAACCTTAGGGTTTACCGATTAGGTTCTTTGCTTGGTAACATAGTATAGTATTAACCTTCACAATTTACAACATATGTATGATGTTAAAACAATCTAAACATCATGATCTCATCATTGTCTGACTCGGTAGTAGTTGCCCATTGAATACCTTATTCATCCCCTTATTCATCATATTCTTTCCTATGTCTTTTACCGACATCTTTATATTCTTTAAATCATACTTCTCAAGATATGGCAACATCATACTGAATTAGAAAATCAATTTCTTGACATTAATGACAAAATAATAATATCAAGACAATAAACATCTTTAATCAGTTATATCCATAATCATCAACAACCTTCTCAATATCCTTATGAAATGCCAACAATCTTTCATTGTCTGTTATAATGCAATATTGCCAACAATGATCACCGACACTTGGAATAATATGGAAGACACTTGGTAATGTCAAAGACATCATGTGGACACTTTCTTTTGAAGAATTAATCATTGGTATATTCATATTTGCATATTTGCTTTTACCAGCAAATAGGTCCAAGGTTACCTAGGGTTACACCGATAGGTTTATCTTTTCTAGATCAGTATGGCATGCTATGGAGATGATTTATTATTGTTGTAAATGCATTAAGCCGACATGTTCAATCGGTTATTGCATCGGATATTATATTGTTTGTAAAATGTGTTTATTGTAATATCTTGTAGAGCAGACCTACTAAAATTGGTATTAGGTTATGATATAAATGTAAGATCTTATTTGTAAGATCGAATGTGGAATGCGAAGAAGAATTGTGAGAAGGTATATGCAAGATTAAGTAGAGGTATACACAAAGACATCATTTGAAGGTGAAGCTAGGTTTTTGTAGAAGCATATCAACATTACACCGGTACTGAACCCAACATATGAAGATGCTATTTTGTGTAATACATTCTTATTGGATTTAAACATCCAACTGTAGTCAGTGTGACTACCATTTTGTGATTGAGCAGTGAGCTCTAGGCTGTTGGCCTTTCTGCATGTGCAGACCCCATTTATGTACACTTACTATTTGCAATAGTATTATCTGATTGTGGGTAAGGTTTCCCATCATGGTTTTTCCCCTTACAGGGTTTTCACGTACAAATATTGGTGTTATGTGTTGTGGATGACTTTATGTTTATGTTTCATGCATTAATCTTTACCGGTATAGCAATTTACTGTTAACACTATTTACCGACATACTTAACTGGTTTACCGGTATTAAGCATTAAGTTGGTTAAGTTGGTTTTGGTTTAAATTTATTAGACAACTTATTCACCCCCCCCCTCTCAGTTGTCTCCAGGACCTAACAATTGGTATCAGAGCCTAGTCCTCTTTTTGCAGAAGTTTAACAACTTGAGGAGATCCAATGACTACTAATTATTTCAGGAAGGATAGTCCTAAACTTGATGGAACCAACTATGGGATATGGAAGATCAGAATGGAGACACATCTAAATTGCATTGGTAAAGACATCTGGGAAGTTACAAAGAATGGTTATACTGCTGCTGTAGCTGGTCAGACTGCTCCAACTACCTTAGCTAAAGATGAGGAGAATGATTGCAAAGCAAGAGAAGCACTTTTGAGTACCTTATCAGATCAATAAATCATGGGATTATCAGATAGGTCTACTGCTAAAGCTATTTGGGATCATCTGGAAACACTGAATGAAGGAGATTCCATAGTCAAGATTAGAAAACTTGAAAGCTTCCGAGTCAAGTATGAACATCTGAAAATGGAAGAAGATGAAAGAATTTTTGCTTTTATGGAAAGAGTAAATGAAATTGTTTTGGGTATTAAATGTTGTGGAGGAACCTTGAGTGAGGATGAAATTGTTTCAAAAATCTTAAGAGGATTTCCAGTGGCATATAAAATGAAGGTTACTGCTATAAATGAGTTGAGAACAATGCCTAATACATCAGTAACTAGGGATACATTGATTGGAAAACTTTCAGCTTTTGAAATTGAGGAATTTGGTCCTATTGCTACTATAAAGACAAACTTGGCCTTTAATGAATCAACATCATCTACTCCATCATTTGACAAATCAGATTGGAAAGCCTCTTATGCAAGAGAACTTGAAGAAACTAGGAAGGAGAATGAAGAGCTTGAAGAACATGAAGCACTATTTGCAAGGAAAATGCCAAAAGGTCCAGTTGGAAGTAAGTATGAAGGTAAAACACCCTTTAAATGTTTCAACTGCAATAAGATTGGTCATATGGCTTCAAGATGCCCTGATAGACATGCTAGACTAAGAGAAGAAGCAAGAAGAACATACAAGCCTAATCTTGAATATCAGAGATACAGATTTAAGAAGAACAAAGACAAATCTTGTTACATTGCTGATGAAGGTGTGACTGATGATTCTAATGAGGATCCGTCAGACAATGGATGGGTTTTTGTTGCTATAACAGAAGATCAACCAGCACCTACTGCTCAACTAGTAGAACAAGCCCTAGCAGCTAAAGTTGAAGAAAAGGACGAATGGATCATTGACTCAGGATGCTCACATCATATGACAAGAGACAAAGGTAAATTCTTGAACTTTCAAGAATACAATGGAGGTTTAGTAAGATTTGGAGATGACAAAGCCTATTCAATCAAAGGTAAGGGTTCAATATCTCTTGATGGTAAGCATAACACTGAAAATGTCTACTATGTTGAAGGATTGAAGCATAATCTTTTAAGTGTTGGTCAATTAGTTGAGAAGGGATTTCAATTACAATTTAAAAATGGAAAATGCAAAATCATGAATAGAACTGGTTTGGAAATTGCAACCGGTAATCAAACTAGAGGTAATATCTTTCATTTGAATAACAGTGAAAAGACATGCTTGATTGCACATATAGATGAAAGTTGGTTATGGCATAAGAGACTATGTCATGTAAACTTTGATTGCATGGTAAAAATCAGTACTTCTAAGGCAGTTAGAGATCTACCTAAAATTGTGAAACCTCAGAATACAATTTGTAAGGAATGTCAATTTGGAAAACAAGTTAGAGCTAGTTTCAAAAGTATTCCAGAAAAATCCAATAATGCTCTTGATTTGATTCACATTGATTTATGTGGTCCATCTAGAACTAAAAGCTTACAAGGTGATAGATATTTCATGTGAATTATTGATGATTATTCTAGAATGTGTTGGGTTACCTTTCTCAGAGAAAAATTAGAAGCACTTGGAAAGTTCAAACTGTTCAAAGCAATGATTGAAAATGAAACTGGTAAGAAAATCAAATGTTTAAGATTAGATCAAGGAGGAGAATTCACATCTAAAGACTTTAATACATTCTATGAAGTGAATGGAATCAGAAGACAGTTATCAGCACCTCAGACACCACAGCAAAATGGAGTTGTTGAAAGGAAAAATAGAACTATCTTGGATGCAGCAAGAAGTATGTTATCTGAAGCAAATTTACCACATGTATATTGGAGAGAAGCAGTTAGCACTGTTGTCTATACATTCAACAAAGTTCACATCAAAGGTGAAACCGGTAAGACCCCTCATGAACTATGGTTTGGTAATACTCCTACTCTTAAGTATTTCAGAATTTTTGGAAGTAAATGTTATATTAGAAGAGATGAGTATATTGGCAAATTTGATCCTAGAAGTGATGAAGGAATATTTCTTGGTTATTCATCTAAGAGCAAGGCATATAGATGTTTCAATAAGAGATTGCAGAAAATTGTTGAGAGTACAAATGTAAAGATTGATGAACAATTCAGAGGAACTTCAAGGTATATAGACTCTAAACTGGCAATAGAAATTGTGACAAATGAACCTTTACTAAATCCACCGGTACAAAATGAAGATCTAGTTACCCTGGTACCATCAGAGGATTCCACAGTAATTGAAGAACAACAACAAACTAAGACACCCCGGTATGTAAGATTGAATCATTCTGATGATCAGATAATTGGAAACAAATTTAAAGGAGTTATGACAAGAGGAAGATTGGCAAATGAAGAGGTATGTCTTATTTCTCAAATTGAACCATCATCTATTAATGAGGCAGGTGAAGATAAATTTTGGATTAAAGCTATGGAAGAAGAATTAGGACAAATTGAGAAAAATAATACTTGGACATTAGTTCCCCGCCCTAAAGATAAAAATGTAATTGGAACCAAATGGGTATTTAGAAACAAACTCAATGAAGATGGTAAGGTTGTCAGAAATAAAGCAAGCCTAGTGTGTAAGGGATATTCTCAGAAAGAAGGAGTTGATTACAATGAAACCTTTGCACCGGTAGCTAGAATTGAGGCAGTCAGATTATTCTTGGCTTTTGCAGCTCACAAGAACTACAAAGTTTATCAAATGGATATTAAATATGCATTTTTGAATCGAGATCTTGAAGAGGAAGTATGTATTGAACACCTTGATGGATTTTCTTTGACAGATGACAATGATATGGCTTGCAGGTTAAGAAAAGCTCTGTATGGATTGAAACAAGCCCCAAGAGCTTGGTATGCAAGGTTGGATAAGTATCTTTTAAAGATTGGTTTTACTAAAGGAAATGTAGACAACAATTTATATTATAAAATAACTAATGATGAAATCTTGATTATAGAAGTATTTGTTGATGATATAATCTTTGGAGGAGAAGATGGATTATGTAAAGAATTTTCTATTAAAATGCAGCAAGAATTTGAAATGTCTATGATTGGAGAAATAAAATTCTTTTTAGGATTGCAGATTTCACAGACTGATAAAGGTATATTTTTGAGTCAATCCAAGTACTTGAAAGAATTGCTAAAGAAATTTGGGATGGAGAACTCTAAACTGGTAAGCACACCTATGACTACAAATGACAAATTATCTCAAAGGGATGAATCTACACCTGTTAATCCAACTAGATACAAATCTATGATAGGAGGTTTACTGTATTTGACACAGACCAGGCCTGATATTATGAATGTAGTATGTATTGTTTCTAGATTTCAAAGTAATCCTAAGGAAAATCATGAATCAGCAGTAAAAAGGATTTTCCGGTACTTACAAGGCACTGCAAATCTTGGATTATGGTATCCTAGAGATAAATTTTTTGATCTATGTGCATACACAGATGCAAATTGGGCAGGAGATGTGGATGATAGAAAAGGCACCACTGGAGGAGCATTCTTTCTTGGAAAGAGATTAGTTTCTTGGTTGAGTAAGAAATAGAGTTGTACATCTTTATCAACAGTAGAATCAGAATATGTCGCAGCATCAACTAACTGTACACAGGTACTATGGCTTAAGCAAATGTTGAAAGACATAAAGGTAAAATACAAGGAACCTATTACTGTATATTGTGATAACACTGTAGCAATTGATATATCTAAGAATCTGGTATTACATTCTAAAACAAAACATGTTTCTATCAAACTGAATTTTCTAAGGGAAAAAGTTGAAGAAAAAGAGATAAAACTGGTTTATGTGAATACTAAAGAAAAGATTGCAGATATTTTCACAAAACCTTTGCCTAAGGAGACTTTTGAATATCTCATAGATCAGCTTGGAGTCATACCACCACCGGTAGAGACTTAGATAGTTAATGATTGTCATCAACCGGTAGAATTGAAAGACAAATCTTTTACTCTGGTCTTTGATGAGGAAGCTACTTCTCAGGGGGAGTAGTTGGTATATTGAATTGATTGGTATTTTGTATATAAACTTGATTTTTGTAACTTTGGCATTTGATGTCAAAGGGGGAGAGATATCTATGGAAAAACACATTATCCTTTGAATAGAGATTGATAGAGAGATTGGTATTGAAAATAAAACTTTGGACAAACACATGCTACTCCCAGGGGGAGAGATTGTTGTTTAGGAGAAATTGTTGGTTTTTGGTATTTGGCATTTCTGTTTTGGCACTTTGATGGTTTTTCCATCTTGTGTTTCCATCAATGCCAAAGGGGGAGATTGTTGGTATTTTGGTATGGTTTTGTCATTGATGTCAACACCTACTAAAACAATAGCACTTTGGAGATCCAACAACATTCACCGTTACTGGTATATGGTTCACCGACAAGATATAATGATCATCGACACTTGGAATAATATGGAAGACACTTGGTAATGTCGAAGACATCATGTGGACACCTTGTTTTGAAGAATTAATCATTGGTATATTCATATTTGCATATTTGCTTTTACTGGCAAATAGGTCCAGGGTTACCTAGGGTTACATCGACAGGTTTATCTTTTCCAGATCAGTATGGCATGCTATGGAGATGATTTATTATTGTTGTAAATGCATTAAGCTGACTTGTTCAATCGGTTATTGCATCGGATAGTATAATGTTTGTAAAATGTTTTTATTGTAATATCTTGTAGAGCCGACCTACTAAAATAAGTCTTAGGTTATGATATAAATGTAAGATCTTATTTGTAAGATCAAATGTGGAATGCAAAGAAGAATTGTGAGAAGGTATATGCGAGATTAAGTAGAGGTATACACGAAGACATCATTTGAAGGTGAAGCTAGGTTTTTGTAGAAGCATATCAGCACTACACCGGTATTGAATCCAACATATGAAGATGCTATTTTGTGCAGTACATTCTTATTGGATTTAACCATCCAACTGTAGTCAGTGTGATTCCCATTTTGTGATTGAGCAATGAGCTCTAGGCTGTTGGCCTTTCTGCATGTGTAGACCCCATTTATGTAAACTTACTATCTGCAGTAGTATTATCTGATTGTGGGTAAGGTTTCCCACCGTGGTTTTTCCCCTTACAGGGTTTCCACATACAAATATTGGTGTTATGTGTTGTGGATGACTTTATGTTTATGTTTCATGCATTAATCTTTACCGGTAGAGAAATTTACTATTAACACTGTTTACTGGCATACTTAACTGGTTTACCGGTATTAAGCATTAAGTTGGTTAAGTTGGTTTTGGTTTAAATTTATTAGACAACTGATTCACCCCCCCCCCCCCCCCTCTCAGTTGTCTCCGGGACCTAATAGATATCACATCCTCAATCACTTTGTCCTTTTCTTTTAACTCATCAAAGGAATCTTTCTTAGCTAAGGCCTAAATGGCTTTACCAATTTGAAATTTCTAAAAGGAATCAATCTTATTGAGATCAACAAGTAATGTGGAAGAAGCAATAGGTTGGAACGATAGTGGAGTGGCAAGAAACTTTTCTAGTGTGTCAAAGCTAGAGTTGGCTTCCACCCTTTTAGTGGTGTAAATCGGTGTGGCATGTTCTTCAAATGAAGTCTTTTCTTCCACTTCCTTTACTTCCACTTTATCCTCTTTCTCTTTTGAACTAGAGATGGGAACATCCAGAACCTCAATAGCATCAGGTGTATTTACCGAATGATTTTCTTTCAATTCAATGACACCAGGCACAATATTCTGATATACAACATCAGTAATTATAACCTTTTCATTGGCAATGTTGTCAATGAAAGCTTCAGTAGATATATTTTCCAGATCCTCAATGACCGATAAAAGTCCGAATTTGCTTGAAATGGATTTGACATAATCTATTGTTTCTACTTTCAATGCATCCATATCTTGTGACTTTTCCATAAGAGCAACTAGCATTTTCTTGGTTCTGAGTTCTGTTATGCATATTTGTATAAGTGTGGCCTTGTATTTCTTGGAAAGATTGTTTCCAACAACCTCTAGAACATATTTTTGGATTTATTTGTCATCTTCTATAGCTTTGCTTCTGATTTCATTCAAAAAATTCTAGAGAATTTGGGGAATATCTTTCTTAAATCTTCTAGAACAACATTTAATCTAACACAATACTGAATGAAAGCATTTACTATTGTTTCCTTGTCTTCATTATTAGCTTCAATATACATATCACCTAATTATTTTAAATGACCTTCAAAATCTATCATGTTATACATAGATTCTTATTCAAGGGGTTCCATTACTATTTGCTTACCTTTTCCTTTTTGAGTTTGAATCGAGAATCCCTCTGTATTAGTTTCTTCTTCTGATGCATCTTCTTCAGACTCAGCTTCAATGACTTTCTTATCGCCCCTCCTGGGATTTTTGGAAGAGGATGGAGAAGGATTTTCCTTCTTCCTCTTGACAAGATTTTCAACTTCCTTACTTGGAGAGCCTTTCTCCTTCACCAGAGCATCAAAAGAGGCAACAATATTGTTGGAATTATTGAATTGCTCCACTTCCTCAACAAAGGCCTGATTGCTTTAGATATTTGTTGATAGTCTTCTAAACACTTCTCTTCCTTACCTTCTTACTTTGCTCCATATGAATTTTCATGGATTTTTCTTTTGCTGTCCCAAACCTTTCTTTGGACTGATCAACCGGACTTTCCAACAATACTTTTGCGATTCCTTCCAATCTTTCTTCAGAAATATCATATCCCAGAGCTAGAATCCATTGAGTTCTTGGATTATTCTTCCATAGTGCATTTGTCTATTGAAATCATAAATGTGATATCGTCTTTATACTTTTGCATGAAGGATTTAGGGATTGTGTATTTATTATACATTTTCAGATGAAATACTGTGAAGTAGGCAGTGAATGCCTCTTCTTGATCAGAGAAATCTTTGAACCTTCTCAAGCACTCTGCAATTTGATGAGCTATCAGAATGTCTTCTGACCATAATACTCTTCCAATTCAGAGGATCTCTTGTAAGAAATAAATTAAGATACATAGGGCCAGTGAGCCATACTTGAATCGATGATTTTTCTCCTTTCACTACTTCAAGTTGTCCAAAAATTGTTGCTTTAGAATCTCACACAAATCAAAATCTAAACTATTCACAACCATTTTGTATGCCATATTGACTGCAATGACTGAAATCATTTTTTTTCAATTGGTACATAGATCTTGTTTCCAATCATCATTGAAGCATAGTGTACGACAAGGTTTGTGATAGTGTCAACCCTCGGGGAACAATCATCGTATGTAGCTTTAGTCAGCCTCTCAACCTCCTTGTTCTTTACTGATTTTGATTCTGGAATAGAACATGTATCACAAAGACCACTGATAACCTTCATTAAATTATTGGTAATCTAGAATAATTCATCGAGCAATAAGAATTCATCATGAAATCTGCTCATAGCTATTCTGACCCATTTGTCATCTAAACAAAAATTAGGAAAATGGTTCCACACATGGATTCTTTTCTCAGCTAGGGTTTTTTAATTTCAGTTTGATTTCAAAATCATTCCCAATCAACTTGTTTGTCCATAACTTCTCCAGCTTTCCATGGTCGAACTCATCCAGCTTCACATGAATATATGCCCTTATATCTTCTGACAAACCAACTCCAAAGGGAAAGCTTGAAAATGCACCCTTTAGATCATTTTCAAGAGACTTGTTCAGATAATTTTTAAATGATGATTGTTCTTGAGAGCTACTATCAATAATAGTAGGGGTAGCCATGGATAAAATGTTGAAAATAAGATCACAAAAAAATACCTCTTGTTGCTTCACCGGAAAACCCTAACCCCTTCTCTGCTTTCTTTGCTCCAGAAATCTCTATCCCTTTTGAGTGAAAAAAAAGAATTAGCGAGCTGCCTTTTATGCCTTTTCAACCCACTTGCACACATTAAATGCAATAAGAAATAAGTGTAACTTTTTCTAACTTTATATTTTGTTTGAGTTCACAGAGTCTTTTCAGGTTTTCACATTTGACCAAAATTACATGTTTTCCACAGAAGTCTTCACCATAATACTCATTGTAATTACAATTAAAATCATCAGAATAGTGTTAATTAGAGTAAGGGAAATTTAAAAAAGCCCAACTAATTAGTAAATTTTAAACTCAAATCAATAAAAGCATGCAAATGAGATCATTATCTCATCTAACTAAATACCCCTATTTGCAATGTGGCTTCCATTGTTCTTCTCTTCTTTGTGTAATGTTGGCTCTCAGTGTTACAATTAACAACTTGCAAAATGGCACAAAGATTTTAAGTTTGTGACTATTGAAATTGGGAGAATTGAGCTGAATTTATAGATTCCAGATGAGAGGATGATGAATCAATGGTTGAGATGCATTCTAGAACAAAATTGATCAACAATTGAGATTGGTTGAGACAAAACTAATTGGGAGTTGAACTCATTTGATTGATGAGTCAACTGGATTGATTGCTTAGTGAACTGAATTGATTGATCAGTGAACTAGATTGATTGATCTGTTAATTAAATTGATTGATTTGTTCCAAAAAGCTGATTTGGAGTTAGAAAAGGTGATTGGGGAGTTGACAGATTTAACTGGGGAGATGATTGAATTGATTGACAAGTTGACTGAATAGATTGCCTAGTCAAACTGAAAGTCAGTGTCCCCGAGAATTTCAACATGTGCTATAGGAAATTGGGTGGAAATTCAAATTTCATTTGCATTTGTGTTAAATTTGGATTTTTGAAAAAGTGAAATTGAAATACAAATTTATTGAAATTTGATGAAATTAGAATTTGGGGATTTTTGAATTTTTGAATTAGTTAATTAAATAATAAAGATCATTTAATTAAATAATAAATATTTAATTAATAGAAAGAAGAGGTTAAATGATTAAATGATGAAGATAGAAATTGAATAATTAGTAAGGTTTAAACGTAATGATTATATTAATTTAGAAGAATAAGTAATTAGCTTAATTAAATAATTAAATAATTATTTAATTAATGAAGACAAATAATTAGTGCATTTGTGATGAGACATTTTTAGGTGTCTACATTTGCCCCTCTTTGAGACAATGTTGGAACAACATTGTTAAAAATGAAAAAATTTCTTGCCCCAGTATGTCGAGAGATAGAGGTAGGATGTCCCCTCAAGAGATTGTTTGTGCATTAAAGGCATGAATGATCTCTTGAAAGAAGAATTTTTTTATATGAAAGATATGAAAATAGTTGGTTGATGACATGTATGGGTTTGATTAGGTAAAGGAAATGGTCAGAGTGATTTTTATATTGATTGATTGGATCAATATGATTGATTGGATAAAGACCAAGTCTGGTTTCAGGAAGGACGCATCCTGTATAAGACAAAGATGATCAAAATGTCTGGTTTCAGGAAGGATAAATCCTATATAAGACAAAGATAGATGACCATGTCTGGTTTCAAGAAGGACACATCCTGTATAATAGAAAGATGATCAAAATGTCTAGTTTCAGGAAGGATACATCTTGTATAAGATGAAGATAGATGATTGCATCTGGTTTCAGTAAGGACACATCCTGTATAAGACAAATGATAGATTAAAGTTGGATGAACGATGAAATATGATGAAAGTGAAGAATGATTAGTAAGAAGTGCCAAATGTTAGGAAATAGAATTGATTGACTGATAGAATAACTATTGTGAGGAAATGATTTGAGATAGAATTAAGAGAAATGAGAAGATGAGTTAAAGAGATTGGAAAAGATATAACCCCGACTTCTTGTGCCTTTATTTTATTGCAATGTTTTCATCATTGAGCCTTATTATTTATCAATGGAGCTTTATACACCAGGGTATAAGGAACCAAGGTGTGAATGATATCCCATTGCATAAACAAACACATTGCAGACAAGGAGCGAACTCCTCCATTCTGGGTGTAGCACTAAGGGTTGAAGAATGTGCGATAGTCACAAGCATAGTTATCCTTGACTTTCATTTTTGCATAGGATACTTTCCAAATGAACATACCAACATAGATGCCCAAAGTACCACTGCCCTAGAACTTCATTGGTTCACACCACAAATAACAAACAAAGAAAAAGATTATGGACTATCCTAACTCCTCTAGTCACTTGTGTACATCCTCATGTAGCATAGGAACATGATCCATCATAAAATGATAAAGATAAATCAAATAAAATATAAAACTAACTTGACCAAACAAGTCAACAACCATATTGATCTTCTTGCCGAGGATAAGTGTTTCTTGATTTGATGATTGTTTGATAGGATGTCCATTGTAGGAAAGATGTATCTGTTAGGACATGATATCTGACAGGTGCCTATTTTAGAAACGATGTATGCATAGAGACACATCGTGTGATAAGGATGCTCAAACTGATAGGCAATTGATCAATTAAGTTGTAGGCTAGTTTGGTAGTTTGTCTATTGATGCATGATTTGTTAAGCTCAATGTTTTGATCTGTTTTGTATTTTGTGTCTGTTGAAATGTTTGTCATTTGTAAAGAATAATTTATTGTGAATTATGATTGATGGATTGTTTATGTGTTTTTTATTATTTTTCTAATTTTTATGGTTTTTTAGGATTATTTTATTTTTTTGGATTTTGAAAGATTTTTTTGATTGTTTTGGATTTTTAATTATTTGAGAGATGAAACATGACCTATCATCAATTGATAAAGATAAAACTAACTAGGACAAAATCCAAAAACTATACTAATATTTGTCTTTGTTTTTTATTTCTCAATGTGATGGTTGATAATGTCTGGTTTTATAGAGTGAAAACCCTGTGTAAGACCAATTTGTCTGGTTTCAAGTGTACCCTTCCCTATATAAGACATGTTGATGTTTGATAAGGTTTGATCGATGGATTGATTAACAAGATGTGATCAAAATGATTGTAGACTTTGAGAGTGTTCTTGTTGTTGATTTGATTTGATGGATGGTCCATGCTTTCTATGTATCCACCTAGGTATTCGATCCGCAAGAGATAATTTATTACTTTGATTCTCATTTGTTTTGTTTTTGTGATTTTTTAATGTTTTTGGATTTTGAAAGGATATTTTATGATTTTTTTGGATTTTTTTAGGACATTTTATGTTTTCTTTTGGACTTTTTTAGGGCTTTTTCACTTTTTGGTATTTTTGAAGATTTTTTGGAGGTAAAAGACATGTTTCATTATTTATTCTCAAGAAAGATATACTTATTTACCCCAATATCTAGCAAGTCATGGAATATTATGAATGGATGAATAAACTATTGAGGTGGAGATGGATATGAGAAAGATGGAGGTAGCTTATTATGGAATCAGAGGTGAGTTGGTTTCCTAGGTCTATCTTACGATGGATAACATGTTTTCAAGATAAGTAATTTGACAATGTAAGGCAATGGCATGGTGCATTGAATGACATGCGGTCAACATGAAGGGACATGTCAAGAGTTTTTTGAAACCATGTTTTTGCATTTTTCTTTTTGTCCTTAGTTTTGATCAAGATCACTGATGGAAGAGGGGATTTGGATGGAGATAGGATATGAATAAGAGAAGCAAGATCATAGGTAGTAGTGGATGACAAAAGCAAGGAATAGATAGGACAAGGGATCTTTGGATGTATGTGGATTTTTGGTCTTGTGGATTTTATTCTTGACATCCAAATTGCTTCCAAAGGGGATGTGATTCTTAGATAGATAAGAATGGTATGAAGTTATTTTGGATGGGTTGATGTAGGTAGATGGTTGGAAGGTGCTCAAAGATGTATGTCTTTGCTGATCTTGATTTATGATAGGGTAATTGGATTGTGAGGTAGGGGTCATATAGATCATGGATGGAGGGATGTAGGGTCCTAATATGGATGGAAGGGAGAAACTTTGATTTTTGGATAAAAGGACCCAAAATGGATTTGGAGGATAGAGACTGTGTATGCTTGGATTTAGAAGAAGGGATACTTTGATCTTGACTTGGAAGAGGATCATCAGACTTTGTGTTTTACTCTTGATTTTGAATTGGATCATTTGAGGGGATGGAAGGGGTATCATGATCTTGCTTGGGATGTGGGTGTTGAATGGGACCGAGAAAGACACTTTGCTCTTGAGGTGGAAGGGGATCATAATAAGACTCTTGAAAGGTGGGCTCTTGATCAAAAATTGGATTAGATGAAAGGATTTGTTCTTGATCTTAATTTATTTCAGGACTCATTTCTTTTGGATTATCCTCTTGACACGGTGTAGGAATTTGGATATGCATGGGAGATTCATGGAAGGATTCAAAACTTTGGCATGATGAGAAAGGATTTTGAATGGGACTCTTTGGCATTGGTTTTGAAAGATTGTTTTAATTTTTGGGATTTTGGATGATAATGCAACTAAAATGCACCTATGTTTTTAGATTTTATGGAATTTAAGATGACTCTAAAAAGATGAGCTAGATGCACCCATAGACTCTAAGAGATTGATTGATCTCAAGGTTTGAAATGATTTGGACACTAGTTGACAGATTCTAATTGACCTTGGAGGCATTTATTTTAATAGTCGGATTTTCAACTTTGAACCAAGACAAATGAGAAAAAAGAGATTGGCAAAATTGAAGGACCAAATTGAGGACACTGTTCAAAAGTATTGATCATTGTTTTTTACCCGAATTGAGGTTTTGAGAGATGATACCCTATACTAGAATAATGAGTATGGGAACCTGGACTGATTGGAGATCGATTGATAAAAGAGGGTCTCTTTATTTTCAATGACTACCTAAGTAAGTGTTTGGATCGGATCCAAGGATAATGCAAGTGCAACCTATAAGTCCTACGGGTTTAATGACTTCCTAAACCAAAGCTCGGACTTGATCTTAAGAAAATGCAAGTGCAAAAAGAGGACTATGCAATTGTAACCTATGGATTTGGATGGACTTTTGATCACAAAGACATGAATAGGACAGTGTGAAGTTTAAATTTGACAAGTATTTTGATTGTGAGGACTTTGTTTGCAGTTTGTTGTTGATCGAGTTTTTTTTTTGTGTGACTTTGTTTGAGCATAATTTTTTGTCCTAAGAGTTTTGAAAAGCATAAAATACATATTGTAAAGATAGTATGACCAAATGAATTGGTTTTGGATAGACTTTGAAAATTAGAGTTGTGTGTGAAAGGGCCTAGATTGGCCCAAGATTGAATTTACTCTTACTAGTCTAAAACATAAAATGATTTAATAAAGATACATTGAAAACAATCACAAGCTTAGTTTGGAAAGTGGAAACCATCCAATGAAGCCTCTACAATAGAATACCATAAGGAAGATAGATAGATATAGATTATGGTAGCATTGGCTCCCCCACTACGACACTCACTTCTTAGGCATACCAAGTTCTCTTACCCCGAAGATCTAGAGATCTTATAACCAAAGCATTCCTATCTCATCTTGTAGGTTACATGATAGGTATATACGAGGTATGATATGCACTCTCTGAGACATCAAATGTAAGTATTTTTTGTTACTAAAAACAATTGGCTCATAGTAATGTGCCGAGGGATTCCAATGTAATGACAAATTCTCAAAGTAAGACACTTAAGGCTTTAAGTAAGCTTATCAATGCAGAGAGGGCCTCCACATACATTGAATTCATTCAAAACTTCAACCACTTGACCAACATATTTATATAGTGGCTCGAAAAACCCGCTCAAGATCGCGTTGGTAGAGATGATATCCCCAACTTGTCCCAATTTGAGATATCCTCGTGGAGTGATGAAATCCCCATTCAAAGATACCCCTCAACTACAAAGAAAAAGCGAGTTACATTATCACTTTTACCTCTCTCCCAAGACCCCAAAGGCGGGGGGAAAGGTACTTTATGCAACTGTGGGTCCACCCTACAAAGTGAGCAAGTGATCTAAACATGAAAAACAATAATTCGTTTACCTTTAAACATAGAAATTATGTGACCTATCCTAAACATAAGACAAATCCATGTTCATTTTTAATACCAAATTGAAATGTTAGTTTGCATACATTCAACAAAGAAAAATAAAAGGATCTTGCAAACACCCAAGTTAGTAGTTTATTTCAAGTCTTGGACCAATTGATGTCTCTATTCACCTTCGCCACTAGCTACAAACATATCATTAATATCACATACATGAAAAACACAAAGACAAAAAAGCATAAGTTTTACCAGCCGAATGCAACATCCAAACTAAATGAATGTGAAACACCTACTTAATTCACGCAAAATACTAACACAACTTATGTGAAATTCTGTTAAAACAAATGTGAAATCAAAACATACGGTTAGAAAAAAAATACTTGCAAAAAAATGGGTTAGCTTTCAGATCATTTTTAAAATCTTAAGATCATCCCCATTATTATTTTGTATTTAAGGATGTAACCCAGGACCCACTTGTGATATTGAAAATAGGAAATCTAATATTTTTGTTCCCTTAGTGATAGATCCGCTCTCAAGTTTTTTTGGAAATGTTTATGTTGCCTTCTGCATTTTGATTGATGGTTGGAACCTGCAATTTTAAATTTTTATCTTGTGAGCCATGTGGTTACGTGCATTTTAAATAAAATGTGAAAATGAATGAACATATATCCATATTAAAAAAATTCACCATGATCTGAAAAAGGCGATACCTTACCAAGAAAAAATGATATGAATAACTTACCCCTTCTTTACCTCAACTGAATGCAACACCCTTGAGACATAAATGTGACATAGAAGAAGGATGGATGTGAAACACAGGGACCAATGAATGCAAGATTCTACAAGGACATATGCAAAATCCTAGGCAGGATTGCGAAAATCCATACTATGCACATGTAAAAACATGAAAAACAGAAAGGAGGTTAGATATTGTACATTCACATTGGGTTCACCATTGTAATTATAGTTAAAATCATATAATGCTAA
Source organism: Cryptomeria japonica (assembly GCF_030272615.1). Lineage (NCBI taxonomy): Eukaryota > Viridiplantae > Streptophyta > Pinopsida > Cupressales > Cupressaceae > Cryptomeria > Cryptomeria japonica. The sequence continues at coordinate 525,776,729 of NC_081410.1, forward strand.
TTAGAGTAAGGGAAATCATGAAAAGACCAACTAATTAGAAAATTTTAAATGCAAATCAATAAAAGCATGCAAATGAGATAATCAATCCAATCTAACTAAAATGCTTCATTGCACAATTGCCAGACAAGTGCCAACCATTTCAACATCTTTTGAAGAAAGGAATCGCATTCAAATGGACAAAATAATGCCAAGAAGCATTTCAAACATTAAAATATTCTTTTGTCCACACCAGTCTTGGTTCCACCAATACATGGGAAACCATTACTCTTGTACATATCTGCAACAAATTCCTCTTTAGGTGCTCTCCTAACACAATATGATGAGCAAGGAAAAGAGAGAGATATCTACTACATCAGTATAACACTCATTGGATATGAACTCAACTACATGCCAATAAAACGAGCCTATCTAGCAGTGATCTTTGCATCTCATAAACTAAGACACTACATGTTGAGTCATAACGTCCAGCTCATTGTACATTTTGACCCACTTAAATACTTGTTGAACAGACCAGTATTAACTAGAATACTCACCAAGTGGGTCATGATACTAAGTGAATTCAACATAGAATATGTGGATATAAAGGCCATCAAAGGACAAATCATAGAAGAACAACTAGTAGAGGAACCCCTACAAGATAGTCATCCAATGGTGGTAGATTTTCTAGATGAATCAGTATTTGTACTTTCAGCATCAACAAATTGGAAATTATATTTTGACGGGTCCTATACCAATCATGGAGTGGGAGCAGGAATTCTCTTTATAACTCCTCAAGGAGACTCCATTCCTAAATCATTCAGGATCAACTTCCCTTGTACCAATAACATAGCTGAATATGAAGCCCTAGTAATAGGACTTCGTACTACCATACAATGGAAAATAATGGAGTTACAAGTCTATGGAGACTCACAACTTATTATCAATCAAGTCAATAATGATTACAATACAAAAGATGACAAGCTGACACCTTACAAATAGTTCATGGAAGAATACAAGCAACATTTCACCAATGTAGCATTTGAGCAAATCCCAAGATTACAAAACAAGGTGGTCGATGTTATAGCAATAGTAGGCTCTCTCTTGGATATGCCTAACAATGGAACAACTCATGGTATCAGCATATGAAATGCCATCTTATGAATATCTTTGCATCATAGTAGGACCTGAATCTCCTTGGTACAAAGATGTATATGCCTACCTTCATGATCAATATGTATCTCCTGATCTCTCACGCAATCAAAGAAAGAAACTTATCCGTCAAGCTGCAATACACACAATAATTGCTGATACTTTGTACAAAAAAGGCCTCAATGGTACTTTGTTTCGATGCCTCAATGTTGAGAAGGCACAAACCACCCTAAAAGAAGTTCATGATGGGATATGTGGAGCACACTCTTCTGGTCTTGCATTAGCAAAAAAACTATTGATAACTGGGTACTATTGGCCAATGATAGAAAAGGATGCTTACAAATATGTCTAAAAGTGCAAACGATGCCAAATACATGGAGACCTCATCCATGTACCTGTTCAAGATTTTCAACCAATTACATCACCATGGTTGATCTTGCAGTGGGGACTGGATCTTGTTGGGAAGATTAACCCTACCTCCTCCAATAGACAAGTTCATAATCATAGCTATTGAGTACTTTACCAAATGGGTCAAGTAAATCCCTATGACCTACACAACAAGCAAACAAATAGATAAATTCATCTTGAATTATATCATATGTAGATATGGAATCCCCATGTGTATTCTTACTAGGACAATTGGCGACCTTTTAAAATTCAATAAGTGAGAGAGCTTTGCGACAAATTCCACATTCAACAATGTTTTGCAACTCATTATCCCTAAAGCAACAGTAAAGATGAAGCAACAAATAAAACCATATTGAATATTTTAAAGAAAGTTGTTAACGAAGTGGGATGAGATTGGTATCTGCAACTGAATCTAGCTCTTTGGGCCTATCGAACCAATGTCCACACAGCTACTGATGCTACACCATACTCTTTAGTATATGGTTTAGAAGTCATTTTTCCTATTGAGGTAGAATTTCCATCACTAAGAGTCTCCCTGAAACACATCATATCAAAGGAAGACTACAGAGTTGCACGTTTGCAAGAACATGAATTATTGGACAAAAAATGATAAAGAGCTCTAAATCATTTACAAGGTTACCAAAATAGAATGAGATGGAGCTATAACAAAAGAGTAAAACCATGTTGCTTTGAAGAAGGGGATATCGTTCTTAAGGAAAACCAAAAGAACCTAGCAGAACATGAAAAAATAGGAAAGTTTGAACCTAATTGGTTAGATCCTTTTATAATAACAAGAGTGGTTGGAAATGGTGCTTATAATCTAACAACAATGGAAGGGGATCCACTCCTTGATCCCATGAACAACATGCACCTAATTTTTTTTTTTTATATCTAAGGGATGGGTTCATTTTTAAATTTCAGCATTGCATTTGCATATTTCCTTACTGCATTGCATCGAATACTAATTATTGCACAACATATAGCTACATATCATAGCCACTTGTTCATGTAGTTGCATCAATAAAACTAGGTAACTGTCCAAATTTATCATCTGTTTCCATTCAAGAGAAACAAAGTCCATCTCCTTTCTTAAATATTCGTACATGAAGTTTTTGAGATTTGAAGGTCATTCATTTTCAACATCACCATGTGACGATGCTTTGCCTATGGTTGGGTAAATATTTCACTACTTGTGCTTTATAACCCAAAATCTATCAATTGCTATATCTCACACATTAACAAAATCTCTAATTCATTCTAGACACCTAGTTGATAATATGACTAGTGAAAAATCTAAGACTCTACTTCAGTGCCACCGTAATTGTCATACCCAAGTAGATTTTATTACTTACAAGTCAAGGCAAAAGAATAAAAGAAAAAATGCTATGCGAATATCCATCTCAAGGCAAAAGAAGAATGATATATAACTGAAATATCATGCATACAAGTGCGACAAAAATATTGACTGTGGGAACATGTGAATAACTCCAATCAGGGCTATGGATGCCTGTTGGCAATGGAGCAATATTCAATAGATTATAGTGTATAACCTTGTCGGATCCCTTAAAGCTTGCTGGCAGTGAGGCTCTATCCAAGATTCTTTCGAAGTTAGAATAATCCACGTAGCTAGTCATATAGGATGCCATGGATCTTTAGTGAACACAAGAGCAAGAATTAACTCACTTGCACACACATGGGCAAAAGAAGATCAAAGTTTCAAGATTCAATGGGGAAGTTTTCCATGTCTCCATCTGCAAATCCTATCCACTAAGTGTGTTGATTTGTATGTTCCAAGGGATCTTGAGGATCGATTGGCCGCTTATCTCTGAAATTTTTGGTACCTTCAATTCAATTGGTGTATTACAAAATGCTAAACAAACACAGTCATCCTTGTTCAAAACAAAACCTGCATCTCCATATTGTATATTGGATTAGCATAAGTTCATGCTTAAATATCATTGTCTCCATGCACATATTGCAGATCATCATGTCATATAGGTCTGCATACTAGGGAAATAACTAAAAAAATCCATAAAATTGTAAAAAGTCCCCAAAAAACCCTAAAAATGGTAAAAATTCCTTAAAAAATCCTAAAAATCAAATAATGTCATGAAAAAATCCTAAAAAAACTCCTAAAAATCTGAAAAATCCACCAAAATCAAACAAAAATATTCAAAAAATGATCCTGAAAAAAAGCACAAAAACATTAAAAAATGATCCACAAAATCTAAAAACATTGAACAAAAATGTTGCAGTAAAATATTTCATAAGAAACAAATACCCTAGCAGATATCCAACAAACACTTCACACGAAGTCAAACAAAGGATATAACCATCTTATCAAACACCTGCAACCAAACTGATCAAACTATCTTATCAATTGCATCAATATCCATATCAACATGATCATTATCTTATCTTAAATAGAAAAAGATACACTCAAAACCTGACAGGTCAGTCTTAAATGGGATTCACAAATTTCTGAGATTAGACATTATCAACCGTCACATCAAACAAATCAAAGAAAAGGCACAGTCAGTAAAGTTGTTGAGTTTTGTCTAATTTTTTTTTTATCTTTTTATCAATGGGAAATCAATCATGTTACTATGTTGTTCAAGGATGTCCACAAGTGACTAGAGGAGTCGTGATGGGCATGATATTTTTCTTTGTTTGTTGTTTTTGGTATGAACCAATGAAGTTTTGAGGCAATATTTTCAGTGGGTTTTTGTGATTGGTAGGTTCATTCAGCAAGTATCCTATGCAAAAATTGAATTTAGTGATATTTATGCTTATGACTACCGCATGTAAACCTCGACCCCTAGTGTTATTCCCAGAATGGAGGGTTCACTCCTTGTCTGATACGTGTTTGTTCTACGCAATGAGATATCTTTACATCTTGGTTCCTTATACCCTGATGTACATAGCTTCATTGTTACATAGTAAGGCTCGATGATGAATATATATTGCGCTAAAAAATAAAGGCACAAAATTTTGTGATTCCATCATCAATCTCATCATGTTGATTGTCTCTTCAGATCATTCTCTCATCAAGCATATTTTCTTAGATCAACCTTTTCAATTCTTTCCAATCATTCTTTCATCTAACATGATCTCTCTCATCACTTAATTCCAATATTTTCATCTATAATTCTATCATTTCCTCATATCAACTATTTCATCTATCAATCAATTATTCCTCACCTTCATCATAATTCATTATTCATCCAATTTTGATCTATCATTTGTCTTATACAGGATTAGTCCTTCCTAAAACCAAATATGATCATCTATATTCATCTTATATAGGATGTGTCCTTCCTAAAACTAGACACGATCATCTATCTTCATCTTATATAGGACACATCCTTCCTAAAACCAGACCTTTGTCTTATACATGTTGTCTCCTTCCTGATACCAGACTTGATCTTTATCCTGTCAATTGATCAATCATCGATCAATCTAATCAATTTAATCAAATCAATCCTATCAATCTCATCAATCCTATCAATCTTATCATTCAATCAGTCTACAAATCATTCTAATAATCTCTTCTATCCAATCAAATTCACTCATTTAATCAATCAATCATTCTTCATCTTTCATCTAACATTCTTCTTGTTTTGAGAGATTATTCATGCCTTATGCACAAACAATCTCTTGAGGGGACATCCTACCTCCATTATCAGGGCATACTAGGGTAGGAAAAATTTTCATTTTCTTTGAAACAACATTGTTCCAACATGGTCTCAAGGAGGGGCAAATGTAGACACCTAAAAATATCTCATTAATCTGCACTAATTATTCATCCTATTAATTAAATAATTATTTAATTATTTAATTAAACTAATTAAATTCTTCCAAATTAATTTTAATCATCGCACCTCAACATTACTAATTATTTTACTTCTATCTTATTAATCAATTAACAACTTAACCATTTCTATATAATTAATTAAATATTTATTATTTAATTACTTTTGATTTATAACCTTGAATTAAATAATCTTTATTATTTAATAAAATTCAATTTCTAAATAATAAAATAATTTCTTAAAATCATTTAATTAATTAACATATTCCTCCAAATCCCCAAATTCGAATTTCAACTCATTTCATGTAATTTCATTTTCACCAAATTCACATTTAACTAAATCTGAATTTCAATGAATTTCAATAAATTTCATGTGCATTTCAGCATTTGAAAATCAAAATTCAAATTCAAATCAAAATGAAATTTAATTTCAAATCAATCTCCTATAACACATGCTGAAAATCATAACTGATTGATCAAATCAGTTACCTAATTAGTTAACTCAATTAACTCTCCAATCTCCCCATTTCACTCCAAATCACCTTTTCTGACTAATCAATCAATTTAGTCTTCTCCTCAATCAATCTAGTCAACTAGCTAATCAATTCAGTCATCTCCCTAATCAATTCAGTCATCTAGTCAATCAATTGAGTTAACAAATCAATCTATCTTGTTAATATATCAATCAAATGAGTTAACAAATCAATCTATCTTGTTAACAGATCAATCAACTCACTCAACTGATCGATCAAAATTAGTTGAAATATCAATCAGCACTTCAGTTCAATTTCTCCCCCCATCTCATCTGAAAATCTATAAATACAAGATTAATTTCTCAATTTCAATAATCACAGTCTTTAAAATTATTGTGTCAATCATATGCAGGAATCCCAGTGCAACACTTGAGAGCCAATCAACCACACAATTCTGGAGAAGGGAAATGGAAGCTACACTGCAATTGAGGGGGTTTTCAATTATCTTAATTGTTTAATTTTTTCATTCATGCATCTTATTTCATTGATTTATGTTGGAATTTACTTTAATAGTTAAGGATTTTGTGATTGTCCTTATTTCCTATTTCAGCATTTATGATTTTAAGCATGAAACAACATCTACTAGAGAAAGACCTAACATTTTGAATTATTTTCTTCCTACATTCAAATGTTTTATGACCTAATTTATTGCAATTAAAACAACACCTATTGAAAGTAATGTTTTGTTTACTTACTTGTTGCTTAACCGATGACTTACCTTTGTCATCTTTCATTGATTTCTTGGACTTGACTTCTTTTGCTGAAGATGGTCCTTCTTTTCCATATTTTCTTTGCGAGCTTTCTCCTATCTCAAATCCTAGACCACTTTTGTTTTTTAGAGATCTTTGCATAGCTAACATCTGATCTAGCTTACTTGAACTTACCTTAAGTTTGTCTTCTTATTTCTTTGACTTTTCCAAATCTGATTTCAAGGTTGTGACTTTTTGTTTTAGCTTCTTACATTCCTCCGATTTGCATTCCACCATTTTGTTTAAGTATTCCTTGGTTTTCTCATCATCTTCACTTTTGGTTTTTAGATCTGCAATAGTGTTGTTCGCTTGCTTGAGCTCTTCACTAACCTCCTTATGCCTTTACTTGAATTTTTGTATTTGTTCTCTTAGTTTTTCAATGCATTAATTGGTCGGCTAGACATTTTCTTTCAGATATTTATTTTTATTTTCGACTGCCTCAAGATCCTCAAGAGTATTTTTTAGTTCTTCATTTATATCCATAAGTTCAAGTTTCTAGATCTCCTTCAAGTGGTTAAACTCTTGTAAAGGACCAGGCTCTAATATCAATTGTTGAACACCCAAAATACTAAGAGGGGAGGGGTGAATTGGTATTCCCTTCAACATATTAAAATTTTTAGACAACCAACCACATAACATCACTTAGCTAAAGAAATAACAAGATAGCAAACAAAGGAGTACACCACATAACACAAAGATTTATACGTGGAAAACCCAAGATGGGAAAAATCACGGAGAGGGTTAGCTCTTAGTAATATGTAACTAGTTACAGTAATACAAAACAAGTGGCTCACCGTCACATGGACTCACTGTCTAGAATATGATGGCTCACTGCAAAAAGGTGGCTTACAACCAATAATATAAAATTGAATTTTTATGATTGCATCTATCATATGCATGAGATACAGTTCCAATGAAGTGCATATTCTATCTTATACTCATTGTACATAATCACTTTCACATTCATTGTTTGATCGTGCATACTATGTTGGATTGTTGGCATTGATAAAATCGGTCAATCCAAAGAACCAGTATATGTGCTAATATTTGTCATTGATGTTCAACACTTACCAATGAAGACACTAACCAGTGAAGTGGTATAGGTAGAGTGGTGTTTTTCAGTAAGAAAAAGTGATGACTTACAAACACATGGAAACAACATTGGTAACAAATGATCAAAGGTTCAATCAGTTTAAGGAAAGATAAACTAAGCCAACTAGTCTGTCATTCAGGAAGATTGGTCACTCTGATGATGATGAAGTCACAAAATGTGACTCAGGCAAGAAAACTTAAAGTTGTATGCAAACCAGAATCTCATTAGCAAATAGGGGAAGAGACTTGATGCTAGAACAACAAACCGACAATCAAAGGATGAATCGGTAATATAGAAGTGTAGTGGCATATCAATACACCGGTATGATAGAAGGAAGACAGGCGATCACCATAAATTTTGGAGTGGTGATCGGTTATCTAGTTGCAGTGGCGAAAGATGAGTGGGTGAGCTTGTGTCTATGCCAAATCACTTGTTGGTAAGGTTAACTTCATTTATCATGCAGTCAAGCATGATTACCTACGGATTTTCTACTTGCACTTAATCGACTAAACACGACCCAAAAGTTACTATCTTTGTGAGATGTGGTGATAGAATTTGTTGAACACTTGGCGGAATTATTGTAAGGTGTGCAGAGAAAGAGTGGGAGATTTTGAATTTGAAATATCTTGAAATCCATGATTGCTTTGATTGAAGGAAGGCCTAAAAGTGTCAATAGAAAATGTATAAAGTGTTCTTGAGTTCATTCAGAAAGTTTTGATCATGAAATTTGCAACAAGCAAATCTTGTTGAAGGCGATCCAAAGTGAAGAGCAGAGAGAGGAATTGCTAAGATGTTTTAGTAGAGTAGAGTGTGTTTGAGATAGATCGACTAAGTGGAGAGTCGAGAGATAGAGGACTGATAGAGTGCAGAGTTGAAGGATAGAGAACCGCTTGAGTGAAGAGTCGAAGGTGTAAGAAGAAAACTAGTGGTGTGCAAAGAAGACACAATTGATGTGAATTGAGTGTGATGCACATTGAGATCTGATCAAGCTATCAGTAGCTAATTCAACAAATCATCCATCTATTGCTTTCTAATCACTGGAACATAAATCCCTTAACCAGGTGGACCTTAACAAGTCCCTTTTGTAAAATCCCTTAATCGGGTGACATCTTAATTGATGTTCTTAAGTCCTTTAACCAGGCTACATTTAACAAGGTAAAGGCACTAACCGACCTTGAACAAAATCCCTGAACCAGGTGGAACCTAACAGTGTCTTTGTAATCTCCTAACAGGGATGGCTCCTCACTGGGCATACTTCAAAAGAGTATAAATTTTGTGAGTTCCTACTCACACCATGGTTTTCTCCCATTTGTGTTTCCACGAGACAACTTCTTGGTGTCACTATCGACTTTTCATGCTTGCATATTTTACTTCAGTGATTAAGTATATTGTTGGATATTAGATGAATGCAGATTTAAGTTAAAAGTTTAACTATGAAAATTTGATCAAGTGTTGATTCACCCCTCCCCTCTCAGAACCGGTTGGGACTAACAATTGGTATCAGAGCATCAGGTCCTTAGAATCAGAAGAAGCTTAATCAGCTTAAGGAACGATCCTAGATGATGCGTAAGGAGGGTCCTAAGTTCTCCAAGGAGAATTACACATTATGATATGGATGAATGAAACTCTATCTAAGATCCCTAGGAGAAGATTACTGGAATCATGTAATCACAGAGTACACTAAACTTTTAGGGACTCTCACTCCAGATCAGATCAAGGAAAGGCAAGATAATAGTGCTGCTATGGATCCGATTGTCAACACTCTTTTTGATAATGAATTTGCAGAGGTTCAAGATTTGAAAACAACTTTTCACATATGGAATAAGCTGAATATAGTCTATGGGGGAGATCCTCATGTCCAAAAAGAAAAAGTAGATAGCCTGAGAGGAAACTATGATGAGATGAGGATGCAGGAAGGAAAAAACATAGAGCAGTATAGCAAGAGGATAAAGGATGTAGGAAACTCCATTAAAAGTGTTAGAGGAAAGCTAAAGGAGGATGATGTGGTTAGAAAATTTTTGATAACCCTGCTACCACAATATGCCATAAGGGTCTCTGCTATCCAGGAACTCAGATCCTTGGGAACAGTAAATGTATATCTTGACTCACTAATTGGAAGTTGATTGCTTCTGAATTAAGCAATTGCGACAACAGTGTACCAAAGATTGATGTTTCTTTCAAATCCTCCATGATGCATGCACCAACAAGGAGAAGGAAAGAAACTGGAAGTAGTTCTACTACCAGAACTGGTCATTCCCATGTAAGTGACAATCTGTGGTTTGAGGAACTGGAGCAAGATGAAATTGAAGCTCTATTGGCAAGAAGATTGCCAAGAGGAAAAGGGAAGTACAAAGGTAAATTACCCTTAAAGTGCTTCTCTTGTAATTAGGTCATATTGCTTCAAGATGTCCTGACAATGATAGAGACAAGAAGGATAATTTCAGAGGCTGCAGGGACAAGAGAAAGAAGGAGTGTTATCTTGCAAAAGAACTAGTCACTGATGAAGAATCAGAAGGATCTGATGGAGATGGCATTGTGTTTGTGGTAGTCAAGGAGGAAAACACAGAGGAAGGAGATATGGCATTGATTTCTAGCACAAACCAGTGTGGAGAATGGGTGATCGATAGTGGTTGTACTCACCATATGACCGGTGACAGAAACAAATTCCTTAGCATGGAGGATTCTAATGGAGGAACTGTGAGATTCGAAAATGATGCTCCTTGTGCAGTAAAAGGTAAGGGGTTTATAGCCCTGAATGATAAGACAAATTGTGATGATGTCTATTGGGTATAAGGGTTAAAATATAGTTTGTTAAGTGTTGCACAACTTAACAATAAGGGTTACCGGTTATAATTCAATGAAGTAATATGTAAAAGAAATGACAAATTAGGAAGTTTGATTGCCACTGGTAAACAGTCAAGAGGCAATTTATTTCATCTAGACACCACCATAGGTAGCTGTCCAATGGCTAAGGTTGAAGACTAATGGTTGTGGCACAAAATATTGTGTCATGTTAACTTTGATAGCATAGCAAAATTCAATAAGGCAAAATCTATCAGAGGTATGCCTGACACAGTGAAACCTGAAAATGCTATGTGCAAAGAGTGTCAACTAGGAAAGTTGACCAGGTCTAGTTTCAGCAGTAAAACTTTTTCATCTGAAAATGTGATAGACTTAGTTCATACAGACCTATGTGGTCCCATGAGAACCAAGAGTTTCTATGGAGACCTATATTTTATGTTGTTTGTGGATGACTTCTTAAGAATGATGTGGATTGTATTCTTGAAAGAAAAATCTGAAGCCTTTCACATGTTTAAGTTTTTTAAGGCTCGAGTAGAAAGAGGAGCCAGTAAGAATCTGAAGTGTCTGAGATCAGAAAGAGGAGGAGAGTTTACCTCTTAAGAGTTCATGAATTACTGCAAGGAACATGGGATTATGAGGCAAATGTCTGCACCTAGAACACCTCTGCAGAATGGAGTTGCTGAAAGAAGAAATAAAACTCTTGTTGATTGTGCAAGGACTCTGACGATATAGAAGGACATTCCACATATCTTTTGGAGAGAAGCAATAAGTACTGTTGTATACACTTTGAACCGGATACAGGTAAAGAAAGGGAAAAATAAAACTCCCTATGAATTATGCAGTGGATACTCACCTTATTTCAAAGTATATGGAAGTAGGTGCTATATCAAGAGGGACAAGAACACTGGAAAATTGGATCCCGAGTGATGAAGGAACCTTCTTAGGTTACTCAACAAAGAGAAAGGCATACCGGTGTTTAAACAAAAGGACCAATAAGATTGTGGAAAGTGCAAATGTCAGAGTAGATGAGTACTCTAAGAAAAATGAACAGGACAATAAGAGTGAATCAGAGGACTATAAAGGGTTCGAGTATAATGTACCAGTGAAACCTACTGAAGAAGATCCTATTGAAGTGGTTAATGAAGAAGCTTGTGAAGTAGAACCTACACAACCAGTAGAAGAAGCTCTGAGGAGTGAACCGGTATTGGCTAAGTATGTCAGAAATAATCACTCTGCAAAAAATATCATCGGTGACAAGGATGCAAGAGTTCTAACTAGAAGAAGAGAAAGAGAGAATGGTTGTATGCTCTCCATTTTTGAGCCCAAAACAACAAAGGAGGATCTAAAAGATGATGACTGGGTCAAAGCTATGGAAGAAGAACTGGAGCAAACTGAAAAAAAATGATACATGGACTCTAGTGCCCAGACCGAAAAACAAAAATGTAATAGGCACCAAGTGGGTATTCAGAAATAAAATGGATGAAACCGGTAAAGCGATAAGAAACAAAGCAATATTCATCTATAAGGGCTATGCTCAAGAAGAAGGTTTGGACTATGGAGAAACCTTCACACCAGTGGCCAGGCTGGAAGGGGTCAGAATTTTGCTGGCCTATGCTACTCATAAAAAATTTAAAGTTTACCAAATGGATGTCAAATCGGCATTCTTAAATGGGGTGTTAGAGGAATAAGTATACATAGAGCAACCGAAAGGGTTTGCATATGAAGATGGAAGGAATATGTTATGTAGGTTGCAAAAGGCTCTGTATAGGCTGAAACAAGCATCAAGAGCTTGGTATGAGAGGTTACACTCATATCTGCTAAGCATAGGGTTCAAAAGAACCAGTGATAACAGTAACCTATATCTGAAGAGTGGAGCTAAAGGAATACACCTAATTGTTGAGATCTTTGTATATGACATCATCTTTGGGGGAGATGATGAGATGAGTAGAATCTTTGTAGAAGAAATGAAGCAATAATTTGAGATGTCCATGATTGGTGAGATAAAGTTGTTTATTGGCCTGCAAGTCTCTCAACTAAAGAATGGAATCTTCATCAGTCAGACTAAGTACATAAGGGAAATTTTGAAAACTTTTGGAATGGAAGATTGCAAACCTATTGGAACTCGAATGGTTATTGGTTGCAAGCTATCTAAATATGATGAGGCTGAAGAAGTGAATGAGATACTTTACCGGTCCATGATCGGTAAGTTGCAGTATGCAGTACACAACACACCAGACATAGCATAAGTTGTTGGTTTGGTTGCCAGATTTTCTACAAATCCAAAAGAGACTCACATTGTGGTAGTCAAAAGAATATTCAAATACCTAAAGGGGACTAATGAATACGGTATTTGGTATCCATATAAGTGAGACTTTGGTTTAAGTGTCTTCACTGATTCAGATTGTGTTGGGAACATTGATGACAGAAAGAGCACTAGTGGAGGTGCATTCTTTCTCAGAGACAAGATTGTATATTGGAGAAGTAAGAAACAAAACTGCATATATCAATCCACAACTGAGGCTGAGTATGTAGCTGCTACAATCAACTACACATAGATAGTTTGGATCAAGCAACTACTAGAAGGAATACAAGAAAAAGTGGTTGGACCGGTAGTGATTCATTGTGACAACACCAGTGCCATTGACATATCCAAGAACCTGGTGATGCACTCCAAAACTAAGCATATAGCCATTAAATATCACTATCTAAGGGAACAAGTTCAAGAAAAGGAAGTGATGTTGGAGTACATACCAAAAAAAGAGTAGGTGGCTGATATCTTCACCAAGCCACTACAGAAGGACACCTTTGACTATCTTAGAGGTAAGTTCGGGGTTATGCCCCTCCATTCAGTAAAGTAAGCAAACACCGTTCTATATCAATCTGGTATGATTTCAAGTTTTTTTTTATTTTAAAGAGAGACTAGATTGATGAGTGTGGACTACTCCAGTTAGGGGGAGCAGTCTTGTAAGTCTACAGAAAGGACTCTTTGGCATTATTGTCAAAGGGGGAGATATGATTAGAGTTCTTGAGAATTGGTAAGTAGTGATTGAGCTGAAGTTACTACATCAAATTATTACTAGTAACAGGGAGAGATATTCATTACTCAGGTCAGAAGTAATGATCAGACTGGTACAAAGATGAAGTAAAAGAACATGCAACTAATTAGCCAGATTCTAAAGTGTTTGCCATCAATGTCAAAGGGCAAGATTGTTGGATTGTTGACATTGATAAAACTGGTCAATCCAGAGAACTGGTATATGTGCTAAGATTTGTCATTGATGTCCAACACTTACCGGTGAAGACACTAACTGGTGAAGTGGTATAGGTAGAGTGGTGTTTTTCAATAAGCAAAAGTGATGACTTACAAACACATGGAAACAACATTTATAACAAATGATCAAAGGTTTGATCAGCTCAAGGAAAGATAGACTAAGCCAACTGGTCTGTCATTCAGGAAGATCAGTCACTCTGATGATGATGAAGTCACAAAAGGTGACTCAGGCAAGAAAACTTGAAGTTGTATGCAAACCATAATCTCATTAGCAAACAGGGGAAGAGACTTGATGCTAGCACAAAAAACTGACAATCAAAGGATGAATCGGTAATATAGAAGTACAGTGGCATACCGGTACACCAGTATGACGGAAGGATGACAGGTGATCACCATAAATTTTAGAGCAGTGATCGGTTATTCAGTTGTGGTGGCGAAAGATGAGTTGGTGAGCTTGTGTCTATGCCAAATCACTTGTTGGTAAGGTCAACTTCAGTTATCATGCAGTCAATATAATTAGAGTGCTTGAGCATTGGTAAGTAGTGATTGAGCTAAAGTTGTTGCATCAAATTATTACCAGTGACAGGGGGAGATATTCATTACTCGGGGTAGAAGTAATGACTAGACTGGTCCAAAGATGAAGTAAAAGAACATGCAACTAATTAGCTAGATTCTGAAGTGTTTTCCATCAATGCCAAAGGGGGAGATTGTTGGATTGTTGGCATTGATAAAATCGATCAATCCAGAGAACCGATATATGTGCTAAGATTTGTCATTGATGTCCAACACTTACCGGTGAAGTGGTATAGGTATAGTGGTGTTTTCCAGTAAGCAAGAGTGATGACTTACAAACAAATGGAAATAATATTGGTAACAAATGATCAAAGGTTCAATCAGCTCAAGGAAAGATGGACTAAGCCAACCGGTATGTCATTCAGGAAGATCGGTCACTCTGATGATGATGAAGTCACAAAAGGTGACTCAGGAAAGAAAACTTGAAGTTATATGCAAACCAGAATCTCATTAGCAAACAGGGGAAGAGACTTGATGCTAGCACAACAAATCGGCAATCAAAGCATGAATCGGTAATGTAGAAGTGCAGTGGCATACTGGTACACTGGTATGACAAAAGAAAGACAAGTGATCACCATAAATTTCAAAGCGCTGATCGGTTATTCAATTGTTGTTAGGAACCAGGAAGGACATCTGAGAGGGGGTGGTGAATCAGTTGTCAATAAATTACAACACAAAATAGATTACTCCAACTTAAAACTCAGTCCTGGTAAAATAGATTAACAATTATAGTAATACAGGTACAACTTAATGCATGAAACATAAAGCAAAACAACATCCACAACACATGACACAAATATTTTGACATGGAAACCCTATAAGGGGAAAAACCACGGTGGGAAACCTTACCCACAATCAGATGATACTAATGTAGATAGTATCTAAATACAATAATGGGGTCTGCACATGCAAAAAGGCCAACTGCCTAGAGCTCATTGCTCAATCACAAAATTAGGAGTCTCACTGACTACACAGTTGGATGGTTAAATCCAATAATCAATGTACTGCTTCAATTTAGCATCTTCATTGCCAGATTCAGTACCAATTTAAGCTCTTCTCATGAGAACTAAATACCTTCATGACCTTTAACATTCTTTCCTTCAACCTTCAGATGATATCTATGTGATTCGCACAAGGATCTTCTTGTTTTCACTCTTCACAATAATCTCAACACATACACACACTTCTTCCAATTAAGATCTTGCAATTATTTATACAAAACCTAAGACCTAACCATTAGGTCGGCTCCCAAAAGATATTACATTTAAATCAATTACAAAATAAGTCTTGGTGCAATACAATATGTCAGCCTCAATATATTTACACATTATCCAATCAATAAATCATTTCCAAAATGTGTCGTGTTGATCTAGAACATGTTTTATTATGTCGGTTCATAACCTGGACCTATCTGTCGGTCAAGGAAAATATGTGAACTCAATCAATCCAATATGCAAAATGCCGAATGCAAACATCCAATCCATGTCTTAGACATAACCAAATGATCTCTAGATGATAGCAAGTCATCATCAACTTCCTGAGCTACCGGTGAAACATATACTGGTAACTGTGCATAAGCCAATTTCCATACCGGGACCACAATGTGTCGGTTCATCAACAATGTAGACCTCCAAAAAGATAAGTGTTGACATCAATGACAAAACCAATGCAACACATGACGAAGTCATCCATAAAACCAACAATTATGGTGGCGAAAGATAAGTTGGTTAGCTTGTGTCTACACCAAATCACTTGGTAAGATCAACTTCAGTTATCATGCAGTTAAGCATGATTACCTGTGGATTTTCTACTTCGCACTTAATTACTGAACATGAACCAAAAGTTACTATCTTTGGGAGATGTGGTGGCAGAATTTGTTGAACACTTGGCGAAATTGTTGTAAGGCGTGCAGAGAAAGAGTGGGAGATTTTTAATTTGAAATCTATGATTTCTTTGATTGAAGGAATGCCTGAAAGTGTCAGTAGAAAATGTATAAAGTGTTCTTGAGTTCATTCAGAAAGTTTTGATCGTGAAATTTGCAACAAGCAGATCTTGTTGAAGGCGATCCAAAGTGAAGAGTGGAGAGAGAGGAAGTGCTAAGAGGTTTTAGCAGAGTAGAGTGTGTTTGAGGTAGATCGACTAAGTGCAGAGTCGAGAGACAGAGGACCAATAGAGTGTAGAGTCAAAGCACAGAGAACCGGCTGAGTGAAGAGCCGAAGGTGTAAGAAGAAAACTGGTGGTGTGCAGAGAAGACACAATCGATGTGAATTGAGTGTGATGCATATTGAGATCTGATCAAGCTATCAGTAGCTAATTCAACAAATCATCCATTTTTTGTTTTCTAATCACTGCAACATAAATCCCTTAACTGGGTGGACTTTAACAGGTCCCTTTTGTAAAATCCCTTAACCGGGTGACATCTTAATTAGTGTTCTTAAGTCTTTTAACCAGGCTACCTTTAATAAGGTAAAGACACTAATCGACCTTGAACAAAATTATACCACCCACCCAGCGGGGCAACTATAATTCCCCCCCACCCAATAATAGGCGTCAACTACCGATGGAGGACCCTATGATTCCCAGGTGGGCGAGCCCCTACTATTCTAAGGGCCGACTATAGTCAACATGGCATCAGTAAATGTTTCCGTTCATGCCATCAACTTGCTAGAATACGCTAGCCCTGGCAAATAGGCCGGGGGCCACCACTTCTTCGGCAACTATCCACTAGTTTCCCCACCTTGCTTCCTCATTCTAGCAGGTTGATGCCATGTTGAATCAGTCGGTTTCCCTGCATTGGAAGAACTAGTTCCGGCCTATGATTCCCACCCTGCTTCTTGGACTTCTTTGGCTATCCACATGAACACCCACCCCTGAATTTGCTATCCTCCTTAACACCTTATTCTAGCCCCCCACTATTTTAGCAGGGCTAGCTCTCTTAATCGGGTGGCACCTAACAATGTCTTTGCAATCTCATAACAAGGATGGCTCCTCACCGGGCATACTTCAAAAGAGTAAAATTTTTGTGAGTTCCTACTCACACCATGGTTTTCTCTCGTTTGGGTTTCCACGAGATAAATTATTGGTGTCACTGTCAACTTTTCATGCTTGCATATTTTACTTCAGTGATTAAGTATATTGTTGGATATTAGATGAATGCAAATTTAAGTTAAAAGTTTAATTGTGAAAATTTGATCAAGTGTTGATTCACCCCTCCCCTCTCAGCACCGGTTGGGACTAAAATACTATACACCATACTATATGATAAAAAAGATCATATATCTAAACATTGCTAGCTAACTGCATTATATACCAAACAGATCTTTATGAAGTCGACTTTGACTGGAGTAAAGGTTAAGCTACAAAAATCATTTACAGGCCACACTATGTTGATTATATTATATTTAAGAAGTTGGCCATAATAGAAAAAAGACTTCATAACTTGAAATACAAAACATCTAACCTATCAATGATTTTGGAGAGGAACGAACCAAAAACACTGTACTACATTGACCAAATAAACAAAGTACCTCATTACCAGACCTATAACAAAGTTGTAATAAAGTATCAACACCAAAATGTTTGGATACAA
Source organism: Cryptomeria japonica (assembly GCF_030272615.1). NCBI lineage: Eukaryota > Viridiplantae > Streptophyta > Pinopsida > Cupressales > Cupressaceae > Cryptomeria > Cryptomeria japonica. The sequence continues at coordinate 525,794,686 of NC_081410.1, forward strand.
ACATCAAGAGAGATATACACCATGATTCTGAAGCCATATATGATTTTCGGACCAGTAATTATGTCAGACCTTATGAAGTTTGTATCAGATTGTGCTGCATGTGAGGCTTATGTCAGAATGTGCCAAACCAATGTTGTTGGATCCAAAAACATCAATGACAATATTCTATCATCTATTTCTTAAGAATATTTTATCACTAACTAATAAGGATACACTACAAGTCTGTAATGCCCCGCCAGGAAACCCTGAAGGGATAAAGCTAAAACACTCAAATGGAGTGTAAATATTTTTATTTATTTATTTATTTATTTATAAGACACAACACTTAGATACATTGAGCTATTTAAGCTTCATTAACATAGCGGAAGACAAAACAAAACCTAGGGAGTTTCCCAACGTGATTACGTAACTTAACACATAAGTCAACTCACGAGATCTGATCCAATTAAGCAGGATATCTTAATTACATGTTATTACTTGAAACATGGATATAATTTATTCAGTGAATTGACATTATAGAGATTAGGAAGCGTCCATCTATTATGGTTGAAGATGAGGTTATCATGAGGAAATTTACCCGATGAAGTTAAAACATAGATAACATGTGAATTCACCCAATTTAGTTAAAATATAGCTAATAAGATGAAGTTCATTTATTAAGGTTAAAATGTAAATAACCAAATGAGTTCATCCATAATAGTTACAACATAGCTAATAAGATGAAGATCATTTGTTAAGGATAAATTCTAAATAACATAATGAAGTTCATCCATTATAGTTAAATTATAGATAATAAGACGAAGATCATTTGTTAAGGATAAATTATAAATAACATAATGAAGTTCATCCATTAGGGTTAAAATATAGGTAACTTATTGAGTTCACCCATTATAGTTAAAATAAGGTTATTATGATGAATTCATTTGTTAAGATTAAAATATAAATAACTAAATGAGTTCACCCAATTTATTTCAATTATAGCTATTGAGATGAAGTTCATTTATTTAGATTAAAATGTAGATAACAACGTGAAGTTCATCCGTTAGAATTACAATTTAGGTGATAAGACGAGTTCATCCAATAAATTTTAAACCATTCATTACGTTCAATTTTTGTATTAAACACATAACATGCACCTTGTTCCAAAATGCTCTATTAACATCATCATAACTAGGAGGTCTTTTCATGCATACGTATTTTCATTAACATTAACAGAGTTCATTCCTTCATGATCCATTTATTGCATTTAACTAGATGACTATATTCATGCATTCAAAAATTAACTTCATTAAATCCCCATTATACACTTACAAAATGCATCCATACATGCTAGCACTAAGTATGAAACATGAGAGACAAAAGCATCACATAACACAGAAATGATCTCGAAGTTCCCCCTTGAGGGCTACATCTCCGGGTCTTCTCAACTGCAAGACCCCTCTGGCAATTAATTAAGTTAAGATTACATAATGTTCATGTCCTTTACATCTCTGCCTTATAGGCGAACACAACCACTATACAACGACCACTTTGGTCAATAAATACATAAATGATCCCTTCATAGAAGCGGATCCAACTGGACACATCAAAAGCAATTACAAGGGTTTCTTGTCTGACGATACTCTAACTAGGGACTTGACCAACTATGGTCAATCATAAACAACCAGACGACAGGGTCCAAACAAACATATCAAGGTTTTGCCATTTCTTTAAACAAAAGCGAATACAAAAATTAAACCTTGTACAAGCAATAACCGGAAAATACAATCTTTTTCCATATTGATTTAAACATTTAAGGGTTGATCAAGTTTTCTAGTGATCTAAGTGTTTTCGGTTTTCTACCTCATCCAGATCCAGGTCATTCTAGGTTTCCTACTCACTATGTTCATATGCATCAAGACATAACATAAATACATCTCTACAAGTTTTCCAACCAAGTTCACATGAATGAAAGCATTATTCATCTAAATAGGTTATTTAATCCTTAGATAAATGTCATTGACATACTGGTTTGAAATAACCTAGTCCCCTCTCTAGCAACACAAATTTACCCTTTACAAAAAGAAAATATACATTAAAAGGAATCTTCGAAATGGGAAAAACACTCCCCAATGAATTATAATTCCCTTGTGTGTATTTAAAGCAATTACACCATTCGTAAATATGAATTAGCATATACATATATCTCAATATATATCTAACTAAATAAAATTAACGTCTGAACAATAAGGGTTATTCACTGACAATAATCGCTACAAAGGGACCAACAATCAATATAAAATTAACAATATATGGATTATCTAAATTAACATTTATTTAAAATCCACATTAATCCACAATTAAAAATTAATATATATTAATACTATATATTAGTCAGAGTTTAACAACAACCAATATCTAATTAATAACATGTATTAATATATGGATTATCTAAATAAACATTTATTTAAAATCCACATTAATTCATAATTAAAAATTAATATATATTAGTAATATATTAATCAAGGTTTAGTGGAGATAAATTATATTAATTTAAAACTAAAGCTATCAATATTAATTAATTTGTTTTTTTTCTTAAAACAAAAGATTTACTATTTTTTTTTTTTTTTAAAATGAAGAGTGGCAAACCCTAAGGCGGACGTGCCCTAGCCTTCGGGTTGTGCCCTAGCCATCAGGCCTACGGCCACCATGGTGGACGCAGACCCTCGGCCTCCACACACAGTGGAGTCGAGGTCTCTGCGGTCGTCGTGAGGGTTGCAGACCCTTCGGCCTCCACACTGTGGAGCAGGGGAGCTACGGTTGTCGTGGAGGGCGCAGAGGCTACCTCCGCGGCTCTGCGGGAGGCGGTAAGGGGAGGGCGTGGGTTGAGCTTCGGCTCCCCCCCAAAAACCCCCAAATTTCCCCTTTTTTTTATTATTTATTTTTTCATTTTAAAGTTTCGATTTAATTTTTTTTTGAATAGAAATATAACGATATTTCAAAAAAAAACGTAAACCCCCATTTTTTTAATTTTTTTTCACAATTTCAAAACTGTTATTTACATTTTATTTCATTTTTCCAGAATGACCAAGAATACCCAAAAAAATGATTTTACAACTAAATCAACAAACCTATCAGATAAAAATGGCTAAACAAAAACCCCCAATTCCTTTCATTCACAGTCCCATATATTTTCCAGATTGTTCAAAAAAAAACAACAATATGAGAAATCTTCCCAACAAGACCATGATTTTCATTCATAGAGGTTTAAAACAAGAAATCTTCAAGATAAGCCATTCCTTTTTTTTTAAAGAGATAAACCCAAAATCTCAAGAAATCAAGAGATGCATTCGAATCCTACCTCATTTCGCTTTCCTGGCAAGATTTTGAAGATGAGCCCAACCTGCAGCTATAGAAAAATTCATCCTTCCAAAATCTCCAATCCCCATCCAAAAATATTTCGTTTTTCCCAAAAAATTCAACAACCCCAAAATATTTTTCAACCTAGGTTAAAACAATGAAATTTTGACCTAATTTTCTAATTTCGAATTTAAGCACTTTTAAATAAAAAATGAAAATAATCATTCTTTTCAATTATTCAAATAATCTAACTTGCTTTTCTAATTAAAAATTAAAAAAGCTTCTCTCTCATTTAATTATTAACTAAGCTAACATTTATTTTTTCACAATATTGACGAAGATAAAATATTTTAATTAAATTAATTCCCAAAAATCACTTTTTCCACTAAATCAAAATATATATGAATAAAACTTACTTTTCTAATCAAAATTGATTTTCTTTAAATAAGTAAAATTAATCTTTCTTTTGCAAAACGCAAAAGCGATTAACTTATTTCTATTTCAAATAACTTTAAATCTTTCCTTTTTAAAACGTATAAACTAATTAAATTCGTTATTTAAAATTAACCATTAAATTAAACTCGTGACAAACATAAATAAAGCGATCTTTTTTTTATTAATGATTATTCACATAAAAGAAACTTATTTATTTTAATTCCTCAATTACAAATGCATAAATGAACACATTAAATTAAATTAAATACTTAAACTTGCTACAACCATAAATATAGCGATCCTTTTTAATTAATGATTAATCACCTAAAAGAAACCTATTTATTTTGATTTCTCAATTCCTAATGCATAAATGAACACATTAAATCAAATTAAATACTTAGGATAAAGTACTCCATTTTACCACACGCAAGGCATGCAAACCAAGAAAGCCAACCAATCACACGACACGTAAACCCAAACGAAAATGGAACCCTGACAGACCAACCACAACGCTCACCTGATCATGGCTAAAGCGAGACGAGGGTTTTACGACCACCTAATCTAAATTCTAGGGATGAAAGAGGTATACTCAACCCTGCAAATCATGATGGAGACGAACCTCGCACCTAGGCGGTATTGTACCTGCAATCTCCTACACCCATGAGTCACGCAAGCATACATATATATACATATTCAATGAAGGCGTTAGCTCGAGATTTATAACAAGAATTAGGGAAACAATTAAACTTACATAAGAATCGATGCGAAAGCACATTAACGGGTATGCACAATATTCGTATTATCTAATCTACAACATTACATCACGGTAAATCAACCATTCAGGAATGCCACATAGGAAGTCAACCAAGGTCAAACCGGTTTTGCAAGGCTGACTAGGGTAGGGGCACTACAAAGTGTTGCACGACCATATCCTAAAAACTTATCCATCTAACTACATAGCTCAAAATAGTATCTTTTCACAGACCCTTCCAAATCTAAATTGTTGATTTCTATGCTACTTCGAGAGTTTATATAAAATACAAAATTTATTGGTTAAAAGCTAGCAATCATGTTTTTTTGCACTCCAATTTGAGACCTCTTCACCACAAACGAAAGTAGTATTTTATACACTATAGATGTGATCTTTTATTGTTTTACTTCAACTCAACTTGCAGCTTGTGGAATACTCCTAACTTTTTTTTAAGTGAGGATCTAGGAATAGAGGTCACTGGTGATTTTTGATATGCTTGTGCAAATTCAAATCTAAGCCAATAAAATGGTACTACATGTTTACCATCACCCAATCCTTCTTGATCATTAGGGAGTGCCCCTTGCACTATTGTTAGGATTTCACCTTATTCCTTGTCCTATACCAAATCCCTCCATTAGAAACTATGTTGTAGCTCTTTAATTCCTCTTAGCATCATCCTCATCGGTGTCAAAGTGCTTCTACTCCACCATCATTATTATGTAGGAAATATCTTAGTTGGGCCCCATCACCACCTCTACAAACAAATTACTAGGGTGGATGTCTCCATATCAAGAGTCTCTTGTATCCTCTCAATAGCATGGCTAGGTCCCTTCAAATTCAGGAAAATGTCTTCATTTGTTTCAATCTATATCTCCATCAAGTACTATAGAAAATTGACCATTAATTGATCCAAAATAAAAAAATGTTGTTCTTACTATTTAGAAACCTATAGATAATAGAAAGGATATTCTAATTAAAAAGAGAAAACCCCTCCCATCATTAAAATTCTCTTTTTTTCTTAGTTATAAAGATTTTTTTATTTTAATTATATTAATATATTTTGTTAATGAAATCATATTTTTAATATTTTAAGTAGTAATTTATATTTAATAGAACTACATAATTTTTTATTAATTTAAAATATTAAAGTACATATTCACAAAAAAAGGCCAGGGGATACAAGATCACCCAGCGAGAGTCACACGACCAACGACCGGAAACAAAAAAACAAGCTATTCATCAAAAAACTTCCTCAAACAGCCAAAGCAGAGGCAGTCGAGGGAGGAGGATCATGATCATCTTTCTTGCCCCATACATTAGCGGGATCAAGAGTCGGGTCCGACACGGACCACCCATCTTCAAGATCTTTGTCAATTTCTCCTTCCTCCTGCTTGAGAGGCAAAATCGCTAGAGCCGGGCTTTTAGAACTACATAATTTATTATTTACAACTTTACTAATTTAATTTTAATTTTAGAGCATGATTTTATACCATCTATATAAACTAATATTAATATTATAAATTATTACAACTCATTCTACCATTGGTTTAAGATAGTCTATTACAAAAAAACTAAACCGAGTTGAATAGAAGATATATGAAAGAGAAGACTAACTACCTTCTATCCTTATATTTTTCCAAATATTGGTCAAAGCTTTATTGAAGAAAACAAAACCATATGGGACCTACCCATTATATTCAAACTATAACAATAAATTCCACTACCCAAGGGACCCCATTAAGACAAGTCTAAGGTAATACGTTTTAATCTCATAACTAAAATTCATACACTTAAAAAGGTTATCTTTAAAATTTAAAATGTTCAACATAAACTTTATCTTTAAAATTAAAAAAGTTCAACATAAAACTCTACACCAATAATTAGCAAGCTAATGTCTCTCATTTTGGATGAATATTTAATTGAGTTCATAATGATTGTATATATTCAATTAAGGAGTGAATTATTAAAAGCAATGTTATCATGACTTAATTTACTTGGAAAAAAGGATTGAAGATTTATATTAAATGTTTTTTTTAATATATGATTTGTTTTTTAATTTACAGTTAAAGAGTTGGAAAATCTTATCATTGCGATTCTTTTAGTTTTATATTTTATATTAAAAAAATTAAATAATCTTTTTCATTATGATTATTTTATTTTGATGAATGTTTAAAAGAAAAAAATTGTGAGTAATTTTAATATGAAATCAAAAAGTAATAAAAGTGTTTAAAAGTTAGGATATAAGAAATTATATATTATATATAAGTGTATAATAATAAAATTTAAAATTTAAAAAGTTAGATATGATTTTTTATATTATTCTAATATACATTTAAATAGAATTGTGTATAATTGTGATGATAAATTTGGTAACATGCATATTGATTTACATTTAGTTTGGGTTCATTTGATAGAATGATAATTTAAGTATTTACTATGATAAGTATACTTTGTGTTAAGTTTGGCTATCTCTTTGATCTTTATCTATCTTTATTTCCTTATTACACTGATTTTCATATATTCAACTTTATCTTAGCCCTATTTACACTTATTCCACGTATTTACTATATTATTAGTTTATTGTTCCATGCATATATTTCCTACCTTGAGATCTGTGTTTCCCTATTTCAAGTCAATCCTATAGAATTTGGGATCAATCCCAAGTTGCTTTGGTTGACCCCAAAAATCATAATTTAAAAAATTAAAATTTTAACTCTTGTTTTTTTCCACTAGCAATTGGGAGCTAACTTGCTACATGATTATGTGGTAATACATTATCTTAAGAATTAAAGACAATCATTTGTACATTTAAACATATCGAGCAACAACAAGAAACATCTTTGTTACAAGGATAATTCATCATAGGAACATTTAGATTTGGATCTCTAGAAAGATTGCATTTGCATCATAGTTAGCATATAGGTTATTACACAATTGAGTTTGATGTATGTAATTCTTGTCCAAGGTGATAAGGTCAATCTATCAAGGTGGTAGACTAAGGATAGCTTAACCTTCACAATCCAATAGCTTCCCTAAATTATTTTTAAATGTAAATTGATCATTATGTATCACTAAACTGTTACTACTTATCAAGTTGCCATTAGTTTTTATATTCAAAGTCATACTATATACTCTAGTCGGTTAACACTACCGAATCATGCAGTTGGTATACACAGAGAAGTCGGTATGCACAGTCTAGTCGGTTACAGAAGAAAGCAGTCACAGAATGCAGTACACACCGAGCTATCTACTGAGTATCTTTTTATAGCTACCGAGCAGTAAAGATGACACACCGAGTTGATATTCACCGAGTGAAATGTATTACCAGATACATTGAACCTGGACATGCATATGAAAACGTGTTACAAGATCGAGGCACATCTAACCGTTATCACATTGAAAATTGCACTAGAAGATTGTGTATGATTATGAGGTCAATCTAACCAATGAAATATTTTGTTTAGTTATTCATTCGAGGAATCTTGTTTGTAAGATCAAAGCAATGAATTGGATCGCCGTCTTAAGAGATCTATTTATACAGCATGAGTTAAGTGTATGTATGCATAAAAGAAGACTGTTACAGAGACACAGAGGTCACCGAGAAGGTTTTCAGAGAACAACTAAAGAATAGAGTAAACAGAAGGGTTTACTGAGTTACTATATGGGTTACCGAGGTATGCTATAAGCAAGGTAATCTATTCTGAGCACATAGAATCTGCTATAACATTTCAGATTTAAAGTTGCAGATATTTGTAATGATTTTATTGTAATATTGTGAAGTTGAAAGAGAAACCTTTAACAGGGTAAAAGACTCTAATCAAGTCTATAAATTGTAAAGCCTCTAACCAGGTGCAACATTCAGAATAAATGTTGTAAAATCCTTTAGCAAGGTAGATCTAACAGATCTTGTTACTCCTAATAGGGTAAGCTATCAAAAATAGCTAAAATGTAGCTCTAACCGAGCACTCTTTATTATTGTAGTAGTGAAGTTGTGGGTGCCATCCCCACCGTAGTTTTTCTCTCTAACCAAGAGTTTCTGTGTAACCAAAATATATGTGTTATGGAGTGAATCATGTATGATTGTTATCTATTTGTTTTAACTTTATTTTATGTTACTGCACTATTCTGTTTATGCATAACAGTAAAGTTATTATTCAAGAAAAGTTTTGGAGTACTGATTCACCCCTCCCCTCTCAGTACATTAGCTTTCCATATTGGGCCTAACAATTGGTATCAGACCTTGAATCTTCAAAAAGGGTTTAACTACCTAAAGAGAAAGATCTTATCAATGGAAGGCTATAAACAATCTCGGAGGATTGTGTATCTGCAAGAAGAGCTGGATCATGCTAATCAAGTGATTGCAGACATGCAAAGGCAAATGCAAAAATCTCTGAAAGTAAGAAGATGATTATCTGATGATTTGCAGGACTCTCAAGAGTTAGTGGAACAAATTGAGACATCATCTGAGAATAGTATATCTAAAGAGACTAAAGAAATGATTGGAGTATTGAAAGAAAAGAACAAAGCATTGGCTGATCAACTAAAAGCAATGAAAAGAGAACAAGAACATTTCAGTACACAGATGACTAAAAATTTAGATGCATTGAGGATAACTGGGGATAAAGCAAGACATCTACAAAGAGAGAAACAACAACTTGAAGTCTTAGTATTTGATAAGAATGATGAAATCACAAGGTTGACTGGAATTCAACAAAATATGACTGATCAACTAGGTTATGCACATCATGATGTAATTCTGAAAAATGACAAGAACCAAGCATTGAGACTTGAAGTATCAAGGTTGACCAATGAACTTGAAACAGAGAAGAAATCCAAAGAAACATTGAAGAAAAGTTATGAAGCATCAAAGATGTTGGACGAGCAACTGAATACAAGAAGACCCAACAAAGATGCAGGACTCGGTTACAAAGGAAAAGACTCTACCGAGAAAGGAATTCATACTACCGAGAGAGGAGAATCATCAAAGCAAGCTGGAAACAAGAATAACATCAAAAGAAAGAAGCCTATTTGCTACTACTGTGGAAATCAAGGTCATACTGCCAACATATGCCAGATCAGAAAAGGTAAGCAACCGAATATCACTAAGCCCAATGGTTATTGTTACAATTGCAATAAATATGGTCACACATCTAATCAATGTAGGACAAAGTCTATTAACAACTATCAGAAGGCAAAATTCAAAGGGTTTTGTAAAAACTGCAATAGATATGGACATAGTACCGAGAAGTGTTGGCTTAGGCAAAAGAACTACATGTGGTATGCACACCGAGCAAACACTAGAGGTTACCGAACTTACAGAGATCCTTACCGACAATATGCTGCAGTACCATGGGATTACAATACAAGGATATGGTGCAAATGTTGTGGAAGATATGGACATATAAGTCCCAACTGTTTTATAAGGTTTGGAATGAACAACCGAAGATCATGGAGAAATCCTGGTATGGCATGTTTTCATGGTCATAAAGTTGGACACTTGGCTGGAGATTGCAGAGATCAACCTAGAAAAGACAATGAGAAAATAAAAGAAAAATAAAAGATGATTTGGATAAAGAAGGAAATTGTGTCAAATGAAGAAAGAACCTTACCTACTGAGTTAGGTGCACCTATTCCAAATTAATCAAAAAAGGTATTAAGGGACTGCATTCTCTGAAGGTTAAAATCATAATAGTTCGTATTCTATTATGTACTAAATTCAAAATCTGCATAGTCAAGATGCATTAGTAAGTTTGAAATTCTATCAAAAGTACTTTACAGGAAACCTGTCAAGTCGGTGTATACAGGAAGCCTGTCAAGTCGGTAAATGAAGGAAATTTGGTTACTCGGTTAAAACGAATAAAGGGAGTAAATCGGTTAAAAGGTGAATCAAGTGCATTTAATGTTTTTGACCTAACCCGCACGGAGCCCGATAAGGTATTTTGTGTACTTAAAAGTATTTTAGCGGTTATTTTCATTCACCAAGTTTTCAAGAGAGCAGAGAAAATCAAGGCGATCAAACCTCATTCAAAGTGAATCCAAGGTATTTACATCAAATCTCATCACATAGTTAAGCTAGTTTACCAATCTTATCAAATTGTTATTATCTGCTGAGTGTGAAGCATCTGCCATTTGTAAACCGTCAAACCCTAAGGATAGTTTGCTAGTTTTATCTGAAATTTACAAATGGCATCCAAGATCCAAGATCCCATAGTTGTCAAGAATGTAGAGAAGCCCTTATTGAAATACTCTTTGACTCCTAAAGTCGCCTCTGAATCGGATGACAAAACTGCCTTTTCACTCATCCCGGATCGAGTCTTGTTAGTCGAAGATGTGAGATTCTTCACCAAATGTCGTGTTGAAGAACTCGGTCATGTTGAAATAAGTGACACCTATAATGAGCTATGTACCAATGGTAAAATGGATAGCAAGTATGAACACATCAAAATCAAAGGATTGACTGAAGCCCTAACCTATCCTCGTGTGTTCAAGCCCCAATGGGTCAAGTTTGTTTTGAGCAGAGTTCATGATGATTTCATGTGGCTAGAAGAGCAACCATTCAAAATCACCAAGGAAATCATTCATGTGATCACTGGTTATCCTATCTATGATCATGCACGAGCACAAAAGATGATATCACAAAAGGAATTAATCAGTTTAACTGGAGTAGAATCTGATTACAGAGGATTAAAACTGAACAATGTCACTGATGCAGAACTTAAGTTTGCTATTAGAGTAATTGGTTACTGTTTCTTCCAATCAGAAAGGGAAAACAGTGTACCCTGTGCCGCAGTTGACTTAGCTTATAAAATTGTGAAAAAGGGAATGAAAGTTGACTTATGTGAAGTGTTACTGAAGAACCTGTTTGAGAACCTGAACACAATAAGGAAGCCGAAGAAGAACAACTCAGAAAATACACTAAAGTTTGGTTCACTTCTTGTATGTATGTTTTTCTACTTTGAGATTCTCTTTCCATCAATCAGTAAAGTAGTTTGGGAGCTACACCGACCAATCACCCATCAGATTAATGACTTTATCAAGAAGCTAGGAGATAATTTCAATGATATAATGGATGATTACTTTAGCAAATTTCAAGAGAAAATGCACAACAGGTACCGGATTCCACCCCAGCTAGTAGAGAAATATAAAGATGATATATGCTTTGAGGTAGACACTGATTACTGTTATGTGAATGTTGTGGAACCAAGGACTCAATATTTGCCACCTATGGGTTACAAGATTGACTTTGACATCACACAACAACAAATTGATGCATTTCTTTCATTACCAAGGCATGCTACCAAGCTGAGATATGGAACTTATGAAGAAGTTAAAGAAAAGGTAAAAATGAGCATTGTAGTACCCAAAGCTACAAGAAAGGCTAAAAAGATGATTAAGGCATTATCTGAGAAATTTGGAGAAGACTCTTCCTCTACACCTATCAAAGGCACTCTTGCCATCACCGAAGAGGAATCTGAAGCTCAAGAGGTAGCAATAACATTAAGCACTGAATTGCCTAAGGGTAAAGTGTTGAAAAGAAAGAAATTGGACACTTCAAAGGCCCTACCGACTCCACCTCCAACAAAGAGACCTAACACAAGAGCATCTGGATCATCATCGAGTAAGCAACAAAAGAGTGTTACTGTTCCCAAGGTAACAAAGACATATAATAAATCTACTCAGAGACTCATTCTGGCAAAAGAGTCTAGTGATACAGAATCAGAAGATGCCAACAAATTCCAGATTGTAAAGAGCAAGAAGGTAAATATACATAGTGCTGAAAACTTCTGTGCTAATCTGAAAGAGTATGGTGGATTTGGAGGATTTAGATATGTCAAGTATGAGACTAGAAATAATGATGAGAAGAGACAAATTGAAGAAGCTGTCATCTGCACACTTCTAAAGTTTCGGCTAGCTCCATTAGAACTAGTAAAGTCACTTCCAAATGAACTTTACTTGCATATTGATAACAGGTGGAAATATGCAATGGACTCAGAGAAACAAATCAGAGAAAGAAGTCTAGTCCATCTATTTCCTGATATGTCAGTAGCAGAAATAAAGGAACATCTGACAACCTACAATTCTAAGTTTCTTGTCAAACAGAGAGCCTTAAAATTGATGAATGGGCTATACATTGACATAGAAAAGGAGACAAAAGCAAAATGGCAGGAAATCTTCAAAATCAAGGATGTCGGTGAACAACCTACAGTTGAAATCGTTGATGTCACCGAGCATGATCCTGATGTCACCGAGCAAGGTCCTGATGCTACCAAGCAAGACCCGACTGACACTATTCAAATTGATGAAGATGTCATGGATACAGAAGCACCGGAGCAGGAAATGATAGAAGGCACTACATATGCAAAACTTGTATCTAGTGAATCCATTTTAGAACAAGTTCAGCCTTATCTGCCGGTCAAGCAACCTATCTCTACCGAAGCTCCTCAGGATACAGTTAAAGGCACCAAAGGTCACCAGTTTGAAGCAGTAGAAGGTACAACTCAAGAACAGACCTCTCAAGCACCATCAAGCATTGAAAATGTTGCAGCTAAGACACCCAGTGCCAAGACACCAAAAGACATCACAGTGGCTATAGGAACCGACCAAAATGTTGCCTCTATCGAGCAACCTACCGAGGGTCAGCAAGCCTCTCAAGCTATTGTCTTGGTCCAACCAACCAAAGGTAAAGAGAAGAAGGTGAAAAAGCATAGTTTCAAAGTTGATTTATCTAAACCAATAGTGTTACCCAATGTGGATATCTCAAAATTAAAGGGGCAAGCACTCATTGATTTTGGTGAACTATGCAAAGCAAAGGCCAAACAAGAAAAACAGATGGCCATACAAAAGAAGAATAAAGTACTTTAGAAGGTGAAGACACTGCTATCAGATATGTTACCTGTAGCTACAGTGTCAACTGATGCAGCCATCCATATTCAACTGGATGAACTCCTTAATCAAATAGAAACATTCAGAGTTGATGCATCTGAGTATTTGAGCAAGCTAAAAGACAAGGAGCTTACTGCAAAAATGATAGAAGAGGTACAGAAAGCTCTCACTATTGGGAAAGTCAAGCTTGTCAAATTGATTGTTGAGTTGTCCCCTCAACTCAAGCATATTCTTTATTTCTTTCAGAAACTTTGCACATTTTCTATATTCATTAAAGATATCAAGAATAAAACTGATGCAATTGAGAAAGAGATCACCGATCTCTCAAATAAGTTGACTCCAAAGCCCAATTCAGTTCAGAATTTTTATACAAAGCTTCAACAGCTCAGGGCTCAACAATTGGAACTAAGAAATGAAGAAAATAAGATCAGGATGGATATAATGACACTCCAGACATTATTCCTTCCTCATCTTTCATCAGTTCAAGAATATATTAACCGAGCTACACGCCTAACTACTACACAAGAGGGAAGCACTCTTGATGGCTTAATATCACTATTGGCTGATATTCAAGCACAAAATTCTTTAATGGAAAGTGTAAAGGATGCACTCTCAGTCGCTCTCACCGACGTCCAGAAAAAGTATAAATCTATTTTTGATCAGTTACCGCCCTCGGATGGAAATTAAGTTTTTGATGTTTGTCAAAAAGGGGGAGTGATACTATATAGAGGGAGCAATATAATATATTTGGGGAGTGATACAATTTTGATATAGTATTCAGAGTATTGTATACAGGGGGAGTATACCGAGCAGAGTATGCAGAGTAAATAGAGCACACAAGCATAGAACCGAGCATGCAAAATCAGAGTTATGTACAGTATAATGATAAGGGGAGTATATCTGAATATACTATTTCATTGACTATTGTATATACTATCAAGTATAGTCATTTTGCAAAGTATACAGATTTTTGAGTTATGACTTTGAAAGTAGTTTTTGTCAAACATCTCAACTAATGTCAAAAGGGGAGATTGTTACTACTTATCAAGTTGCCATTAGTTTTTATATTCAAAGTCATACTATATACTCTAGTCGGTTAACACTACTGAATCATGCAGTTGGTATACACAGAGAAGTCGGTATGCATAGTCTAGTCGGTTACAGAAGAAAGCAGTCACATAACGCAGTACACATCGAGCTATCTACCGAGTATCTTTTTATAGCTACCAAGCAGTAAAGATGACACACTGAGTTGATATTCATCGAGTGAAACGTGTTACCAGATACATTGAACCTGGACATGCATATGAAAACGTGTTACAAGATCAAGGCACATCTAACCGTTATCACATTGAAAATTGCACTAGAAGATTGTGTATGATTACGAGGTCAATCTAACCAATGAAATATTTTGTTTAGTTATTCATTCAAGGAATCTTGTTTGTAAGATCAAAGCAATGAATTGGATCACCGTCTTAAGAGATCTATTTATACAGCATGAGTTAAGCGTATGTATGCATAAAAGAAGACTGTTACAGCGACACAAAGGTCACCAAGAAGGTTTTCAGAGAACAGTTAAAGAACAAAGTAAATATAAGGGTTTACCGAGTTACTATATGGGTTACCAAGGTATGCTATAAGCAAGGTAATCTATTCTGAGCACATAGAATCTGCTATAACATTTCAAATGTAAAGTTGCAGATATTTGTAATGATTTTATTGTAATATTGTGAAGTTGAAAGAGAAACCTTTAATAGGGTAAAAGACTCTAATCAAGTCTATAAATTGCAAAGCCTCTAACCAGGTGCAACATTCAGAATAAATGTTGTAAAATCCTTTAGCAAGGTAGATCTAATAGATCTTGTTACTCCTAATAGGGTAAGCTATCAGAAATAGCTAAAATGTAGCTCTAACTGAGCACTCTTTATTATTACAGTAGTGAAGTTGTGGGTGCCATCCCCACTGCAATTTTTCTCTCTAACCAAGAGTTTCTGCGGAACCAAAATATATGTGTTATGGAGTGAATCATGTATGATTGTTATCTATTTGTTTTAACTTTATTTTATGTTACTGCACTATTCTGTTTATGCATAACAGTAAAGTTATTATTCAAGAAAAGTTTTGGAGTACTGATTCACCCCTCCCCTCTCAGTACATTAGCTTTCCATATTGGGCCTAACATAAACAACATAGATCATATAGGATTAGGTCACAAAAGTCTTCAAATCACCAAATCTAGTTCATGGCTCAAAGGTTAATTTTATATTGTCTAAGATTTGATTAGAAAAATAATGAGTCTATTATAGTTATAAGATGGTTATCACTTTAACGACATAATATTTTTTTTATACTATGGTGAATTGGTTATGTGTAACTTTAACATCCATATTCCATCATCAAAGTGAGACTTACTCTAAATTCAGTTTTTTTGGTTCATTAAATTTCACATAAATTTCTTAGTTTATATATTCCTAAGTCTTCACTTAATCTAGGTGAATTGTGGTTTTTTATGTATAAATGAAAAAGGAAATGAGAAAACATGAAACGTAGACATTACCTCTACATACCATTGTTTGAGATTAAAGAGGGAGTGTGCCCCAAGTTGAGTGATCTTACAAAATATCCCTCTTTGTGATGTGGATGTTCTTCAATCTAGAAACATGAATCTGTACTAGAGATAGTCATTACAAATGGACCAAGAGAGGATTGATTTATCAATTATTTGTATGGTTGATCAACATTTAAGATTGAACTATAGGATCAATGGTTGAGAATACATGAGAGGTTTGGATGAATAAGATATCTCCAAGTGGTGTCATGTGATTGGTGTACTTAAAGAGAAAAAGGACCAAGGATATTTGAATGGATAGGATTGAGATGGTTTGAATGGATGATTGAGATTAAGATCCTCTCACACACATAGGGATAATATATTTTGTAATGGTACTTTTCGCTTATGATTAATTAAGTATTTGTAGTAATTTAAAAGAAAGGTATGTACATCAATAATCAATAATAAAACATTGAGATAATAATTTGCAGCAATGAAATATTAGGGAAATGACAATATGAAATTGATTAATACATATCTGTAAATCACGGAGATGTTGCTTTCCTGCACACAGAGGATTAGTTATAAGTATAGGGTTTCCAGGCAAGGGAGCACTCCAGGAGGACACGGTTCTTACACAAAACCTCACATGCCTTCACGGAATGAAATAAACATGGTTCTTACACAGAACCCCACATGCCTTCAGGACACTCCCAGATGTACGTTGTACTCCAAGTTGGACACACACTTTATGCCCCTTCTCCAATGCCCACTGCCCACCCACCAAACCTTAACTATCCCCTCTCTTGTGCTTCCTTTAATTTATCCTTCTCTTCTCTTCTTCTCCCCATATCCACCTTCTCTATTAATTCATAGGTTTATATAATTTCACAAGGGTGTTTACCAAAAATCACACCCTTTCATTATAATAATATTTTTTTAATTGCTTTGATTTATATATTCTTTTATTAAAAATTCTTTCACGGGAAAAAGTCCCATAACATATTTGATAGTTTTCCTCTCACATGTGTGAAGAGCATAAAGGAAAGAGAGATGGAGATGTGAGTCCTCTCACACATGTGAGATATCATGTGGGGAAGAGTGGTTAGATGATTGTCCCTGGCACATGTGAGGAATAAATAAGAAAATGAGATTGGATAATTGAGTCCTCTCACACATGTGTGAGAGATCACATGGATAAAGGTGACTTGACAAGTGTCCTCTCACACGTGTGAGGATTAGTGTTTAGGATGGAGAGTAAGATTTTTTTAGAATAAATGAATGGCTAGGTTTAGGAATACAAAAAATAAACAATTAATAAAATTAATAATGTTTAAGAATATTCAAGGATTATTTAGTTAAATGATTTCTTTTAATCAACTAACTTGCTTAAGATGGAAAATATAAAAACTAAATAAATAAGGCATATTTATTTAGTTATTAAAAGATAGGAATATGAAGGTTGAAATTAAATAAATGTTAAATTTATTTAACTAAGGGTGAATGATAGAATAAATTATATTGTGGTCAAGTGTGAACGATTTTAGGTGTTTATAGAATGTATGCATTTATTTAAATAGCCTAAATTTATCTAAAATTGATTTTTTTTTTTACATTTTATCAACCTAATAGTTGCTAACACAACTTAATTTTACCTAATACTTTCATATATTTTCATGAGGGTTTAAATTTTGTATTTTTATAGTTGTTTAATCACTTTAAAACCTAATAAGAATTTCTATTTTTCTACCATATTTGAACTTCTTAGATATATCTTTCTTTAGGATTTGATAGTTTATTCATGTGTTTTATCTTTTATTGACCATTGTCGTTAATGAATACTAAGAGGGGGGGGTGAATTAGTATGCCAAAAATCAGTGTACTTAAACACTTTACTAGACTAACAGTAAACCGGTAAAATTGTCTAGCAGACAAACTAGTTAGCACACATGCTAACCAAATAACAAATAACACATTCACCCACAGAAGCACAAACACCATAACACAAGAGATTTTGACATGGAAACCCAAATGGGAAAAACCACGGTGAGATGGAACTCACAAGTAACTATCTGCAGAATAGGAACCAGACCAGTTAAGGTCGGACCGGTTAAGGTCATACAATGTTCTTTACCAGAACAGATCCTATTAAGAATCTCAATCTCTATTAGGAGATAAGTCTGATTAAAGACTACCTTGCTAGAGGATTTTAGATCCACAGATGTGAGCCACCTTGTTATAGGATTTACAAAAGGCTTTTGGGCCTACCCGGTTAAGGACTTCAGACTTGTTGAAGATGTGAGTAATCAACAAGTGAGTGATCTAGCAAATAGCACAGATTGCTTGGTTAGATCCTTGATAGCTTGTTCCTAATGCATTCCAGCATTACTCCAGTCTTCAACACATTCACACTCTCTCTAACTCGTCTACCACCTTAAAACCCTAGCAACAACCTAAAACCCTAGACATGATGTCCTTATAAAGGAATATGATTTCATGTCGGTCCAATAGGATTACATTACAATTTCCTAGGTTTAATGCATCTAGACATATTCTGTAACACGACACAAAAAGCACTGTTGAAGTGTTGACACCGTCAAACAATCGGTGGATGGTAACTCATCACAAAATGCCGGTTGGTAACTCATCATAGAGTATTACCGGTTCATACAAAATACTGGTTGCCAGTTTGACAAAAATTAAGACTGGGAAATATGTGTTTTGTCGCTTTGATATTTTGTACTGCTTGAGATCCTCGAACCGCTTGGGGTCAACATACTGCTTCAGATTGGTAAACACTTTCTGCAAAACACCAATAGTCTAAGGACTATAATGCATCATACTGGTTGGGAACAATTATCGGTTGAGCATAACTCATACATATAAAAGTGATCTCAATGCAAGTGTGTGTCCATCAATGACAATCACAACATAATCATCAAAAATGCCAACAATCTCCCCCTTTGGCATTGATGGCAACATGTAGGAAAATTTTGACATCTAAGTGTTTTACTACAAAAATATGCCATAATAAAAATTACTCCCCCTAAGCATATACACTATCCCTTTTGCAGAAAATACAATGTGTACTACTTCTAAACAGAAATAACATGAAAGTATACATCAAAATATTCAAAATTTATACTTCTCCCCCTTTGCCAACAATGACAAAAATAATATTGCAGACCAACCCCTATTTCATTAGTATTAAAAGAATAAGAGTTTATGACAATAAAGAATAAAATTTGTCAAAAATGGATTTAAAGTCCTGCAAAAATTGTTTCATAGATAAGGACCAGGACTCAAGTAGGGAGGTAGCCACTTCTTTCTCTGTCTACATCTACGAGACCCATTCTTCCATGGCGTCAATTGTGCTCATCTCTTGAGTCACCGTTAAGGCATCCAGATTGAGATAACAATTCTGAAGTATTTGTAGGCGTGGGAGTAGAACCAGTTGTAGTTCATGCAAATCTCGAGTCTGGTTGTTGATTTCCAACTCTATTTTGGCAGACTGGATATGAAATCGGTGAACAGTTTTCCCATAAGCTGTAAAAGTGTCATATGGTGGCTTGAAGGTGCTCATGTATAGCTGCAAGTCAGATTGTATCTTTTGATTCTATACAAGCACATCATCACAGAAGAGATGGGGTTGGCAAATCTTACTTAGTAGTAGATTCCCCTCATTCAGAGCATCCCTTATGTCTTTTTGAGCTTTTTGTAGATCGGATTGAAGCTCATTTAGCTTCTTCACCAGGGCAATGTTGAGAGCCTTTTGATGCTCTTGCTTGGCATTTTCCTCTGCTACCTCTTCTAGGATCTGTACCTGATCATCCACTACAGTGCATAGGAGCTTCAATTGTGCCAGTGATGAATCAATATTGGGGAGGTTTGTACCAGATAACAAACCGGTAAGAGTGTCCACCACAGCTTGGATCACATCTTGCTCCTTCTTCCTCCTTATCACTTCAAGGCATTCTTGAGCAATCTTAATGCTCTATAGCAACTCCATTTCATTTGCAGACTAGAGGTCAATAGGATTGGTGAGGTCAGCCAGTTTGGCTTGACTACTAGTTGCCTTTGGAGTCTCCATCTGAGTGCTTTTTGCCAATTCTTCTTTCTCTGTAGCTCTTAACTTTTCCTCTGTCTTTTTCTTTTCCTCTTCTTCTATTTTCCTTTTCTCTTCTTTCCTCTGCTTCTCTTCTTCTTCATCCTTTTTCTTCTTCTCCTCTTCCTGTTGCTTCTTCTCCTCTTCCTTTTTCTTTTCTTCATCTTTCCGCTTCTTTTCTTCTTCATTCTTCTTCTTCTCCTCTCCCTTCTTCCTCTTCTCCTCTTCATCCTTCTTCTTTTCCTCTTCCTTCTTTCTCTCCTCCTCTTCATTCTTCTTCTTCTTCTCCTCTTCCTTTTTCCTCTTCTCCTCTTCATCCTTCTTCTTCTTCTCCTCTTCCTTTTTCCTCTTCTCCTCTTCATCCTTCTTTTTCTCCTTCTCTACTTCCTTTCTCTTCTCCTCTTCTTCCTCTACTTTCATCTTCTTCGCTTGCTTCTTTGCTTCCTCATATCTGTCCTCTGCTTACTTTTGCTTTTCTACCTGTTCTATCTGCTTCTTTTGTCCTATTGCTTCTGATGGTGTACCTTGAGAAACATCCTCTACATCTAGAGCATTGACATCAATAGTTTCTATAGGTTCAGTAACTGGGTTTCCTTCATTATCAAACACTTCATCTGGTTTTGTTATTGTCGGTTCTTGCTCAGCCTTCTTGTTGGCTTGAAGCAGTTTGTGCATATGTACAATAGTTGTCATATGCAGATGAGTGTCCTTTTCGACATCATCAATTCTCTCTTCTAATAACCAGAGTCTTCTCCTTCTAGTGAAGAAGAGTCCTTTATTTTGATTGATGACTTCAAAAAGCTCAGAATTGGACAGGTCAGGAAAGTGTTGGGAAAAAACTTTCTCCCTTATTTCATGTTCCTTCTCTATGGCAATGCGCCATTTATTGTCTAAAGACTTAAACAAAGAATCCGGTGTCTCAGATTTAATTTCTGAAGGCGACTGGTCATTAGCACACAAATACTTAATAATTTCCTGCTCAACTTCTTCCTTTTCTTCATCATTGAAATTATCAAAATGATCTAATAAATCATTGAATAACTTTCTCCTAATATTTTTGATAGTTCTTTCACAATGTGTCGAAGGTTTGTAGAAATAAATGTTAATATTTACCGGTGTAGATGATGTCGGTTGATTCTTTGTCTTTTTCTTTGTTTGCCTAGTCTTCTTCTTAGGCGGTTCTTTTGACATAGTTTCTTCTGAGTCAAGTGTATTTCTTTTTGTCTTCCACTTCCTCTCGAAGACTTTTGCAGGTGCTGCTTCCGGTTTCTTCTTAACTGGTGACCGCTTGGTCACTTTGGGACTGGCTGCAGTAACCGGTGTCGATGTCGAAGTCACTGCCTTTCCTTTCTTTTCAAAGGGTTCTACAACCAGTGCAACCCTTTCCAAATAGGTGTTAGTTCTCTTTTCCTTAGGATCAAGGGGTGAGGCGATTAGGGTAGAAGCATACCCATCCAGCATATCGTACATTACCTCATAGCCCATAGGCTCTACTTCTTCCTGCCTAGGCTCAATAGCCTCCATTAAGCATTCATCCACTTTGATGATAAAGAAGATGCCCTCTTCATATTTCTTGACAATGTCACTGGATATCCTCATCCTTAGGCCCATCTTTCTTCTGAACTCATCAAAGTACTTGTTCAGAACTTCGGGGTAACCGGTTCCAACTGCTTGCAGGCTCTCTTTGATCTACTTGGTAACCGGTTGATCAGCAGACCATTGAATATCTCCAACTCCTAGGAAATAACCTTGGAAGTAGAAGAATAACCCTACCAGTAGTTGTCCAAACTTGAATCTCAGTGCATTGTCCTATTTGATCGACTTAAGATTCAACATAAGTTGTCTTTGCATACAAGTGCACAGTTCAAACGATGCATCCTCCTTGATCATCCCGTAAGCGACATTTATCATTGCAACAGAGACATAATTAATTCTCCTAGTAGAGAACGTCTAGTAGCCTATCACCATGTAGGCATAGTTGACCAGATCATCCTTGATTGAGTTGACGGTCATGCCACTTGAGTCGCTCACTGAACTAGTGAGCTTGGACATTTCAGTCTTGCTGACCTTCCTTAGGGCTAGCACTTCCCCTGTATTGCAGAAACCGGTGACCACCTGAATAGCTTGCAGTGTGATATCATGTGTTCTCTCAAGATACATCTTGTCACCATGAACTCTGCTTAGAATGATTTGAATGTGGTCATTTGTGAAATCCTCTAGGAAGTAAACCGCATTGTGAAGCTTCTTCTTCTCCAAGATGCTATACTCTGGTTTGATCTTTTTATCCTTCCCACAGAATAGACCTAGCTGAGAATGGATTGTGAGAGACCCCTAGGTCTTCAATTTTACAATCTATATAATCAAAAATGCCTTCTTCCACTATCACACCAGCCGGTACTTGAGACAAGGCATTATATTTCGACTTTCATTGTATGAAGTCCATAGAATCAACAGTTGCACTAGAACTATCATGAGATGCAGAAGCCATGATAAAACAGAAAAACTCGAGAAATACCTTTCAAAAATCAAGAATTTAGGGCTTGCTAATTCCACTTCGCCTCACACTTCATTGGTTACTGAATCACTGCTTTGAGTTCTTCTCTGGATTGTTTGATATTTTCTTTTGAATCTTCTTCAGGGTTTCGAGATTTCTTTGAATCGCAACACAAGTCACTTTTTCTTCGCTCTGCACTTGAAAAACTTCTTCGCTCAAAAAATGATAGTGAGAAATGATTTGAAAATTCCTTTTAAACATATTCCTCACCTACCATAATAAATGCTCCACCATTAGGGTGTAAACCCTAATTTGCCTGTTACCATTTTCGGTCTTCTACCAAATGACAGGTATCACATACCAGTTAAGGTCTTTTACTGGTATAAACCGAGGGTTTGAAAAATTTCACCATTTTCTCCCCCTAAGCTTTTCAGATGCTTAGTTTGTCAGTTCCGTGATTTCCACACTAGGTGCAGAAATTGGTTCTTCTTGCAACATTGTTGGTTTCTTCTTCCAGGTTTTGTTCATATCCGCTTGAACAGTGTCAATATCAATCTTTCCTTCTGGAGTGACCGGTATGTCATCCGATATGTTCTTTCTCGTTCTGCAAAATCTGGCAATGTGACCCGGTTTGTTGCAATGATAGCAGACCATTCCAGGTGCTCTCTAAGGTCCATTATTCATGTTACCGTTCTTCCTCCTGCATGTTGTAGCAGTGTGACCATGACCATGACAGATCAAATAGTTTTCTCTCCATTCAGTTGCCGCTTGATAGCCACCGCTTCCTGACTGATGATTAAAGGCATTAAACTGGTTGTGATTCTGGTTCACAAAAGGTTATGAACCAACTCCTTGAGTCCTCTGAGGATATCTTCCAATGTTGTTCATAACAGACCTGCATTCAGATGCTCTATGCCCAAACTTCTTGCATGCATAACAATTACCATTGAATCTATAGGATCTAGGCTTATCATTTAGAAAATAAGAAAAATTATTATAAGCCTTACTCCTACATACATTAGCAGTATGTCCTTCTTTAAGACAGTTAAAGAAAATAGGTTTGAACTTTTGCTTACCTTTACCTTTTAATGTCGGTTGCCTCTTTGATGCTTTAGCATTTGCACTAGAGGTCTCACCTTGCTCATGACTGGAGTAACCAAGTCCATCAGTATTCTTGACAGGTTTGGCTGATTCAAGCTTTTGCTCTAGCTTAACAATACTCTTGTTGAACTTAGTAACTAATTCCTTTGACTCAGAGAGTTCTTTGGAAATAGCAGCATTGGTTTCCATCGGGTTTGCATTCTCAAAGATGGTCATGTTTAGTTCTCCTTGCATGTCTTCCTTTTCCACTTTGCTCGCATGCAATTGAGCAGTTAGGGCACTGATCTCTTGCTTCAGCTTGGAGATTTCATGATCTTTATCTTTTACTAGATCTTCAACTTTCCTCCAGTTCTCAAGCTCTTGGCACATTCGAATAGTTAGTCCTTCCAATTCTTTTCTCAGGTTGGAATTGGATCCATTCAGATTTTCTACTTCTTAAATTAGGACTTCCATGTCTGCTTCATCAGAGGAACTATTTTCAGATAGCTCCATCAGTTTTTCAGCATGTTCTCTCCTTTTTTCTTGAGAGGCCTTATATTTGACCATAAGATCATCATAGGCTTTCTCAGACTGAGTGAGCCAATGAGTAAGTTCCCTCACAGTATATTCCCCCATATCTCTTTCCAAGTGGTTAGACTTATAGAAAGGTAGGCTTTGATACCAATTGATGAATACTAAGAGGGGGGGGTGAATTAGTATGCCAAAAATCAATGTACTTAAACACTTTACTAGACTAACAGTAAACCAGTAAAACAGTTTAGCAGACAAACCAGTTAGCACACATGCAAACCAAATAGCAAATAATGCATTCACCCATAGAAGCACAAACACCATAACACAAGAGATTTTGATGTGGAAACCCAAATGGGAAAAACCACGGTGAGATGGAACTCACAAGTAACCATCTGCAGAATAGGAACTAGACCGGTTAAGGTCATACAATGTTCTTTACCAGAACAGATCCTGTTAGGAATCTCAATCTCTATTAGGAGATAAGTCTGATTAAAGACTACCTTGCTAGAGGATTTTAGATCCACAGATGTGAGCCACCTTGTTATAGGATTTACAAAAGGCTTTTGGGCCTACCCAGTTAAGGGCTTCAAACTTGCCAGTTAAGGGCTTCAAACTTGTTGAAGATGTGAGTAATCAACAAGTGAGTGATCTAGCAAATAGAACAGATTGCTTGGTTAGATCCTTGATAGCTCGTTCCTAATGCATTCCAGCATTACTTCAGTCTTCAACACATTCACACTCTCTCTAACTCATCAACCACCTTAAAACCCTAGAAACAACCTAAAACCCTAGACATGATGTCCTTATAAAGGAATCTGATTTCATGTCGGTCCAATAGGATTACATTACAATTTCCTAGGTTCAATGCATCTAGACATATCCTGTAACATGACACAAAAAGCACCGTTGAAGTGTTGGCACCGTCAAACAATCGGTGGATGGTAACTCATCACAGAGTATTACCGATTCATACAAAATACTGGTTGCAAGTTTGACAAAAATGAAGACTGGGAAATATGTGTTCTACCACTTTGATCTTTCATATCGCTTGAGATCCTCGAACCGCTTAGGGTCAACATACCGCTTCAGATCGGTAAACACTTTCTGCAAAACACCAATAGTCTAAGGACTATAATGCATCATACCAGTTGGGAGCAATTGTCGGTTGAGCATAACTCATACATATAAAAGTGATCTCAATGCAAGTGTGTGTCCATCAATGACAATCACAACATAATCATCAAAAATGCCAATAGTTGTGGCCTTTAGGGTTTAAATATCATATTTATTATTAATTTGATAGTATATTTTTTTATTTTTATAAAGTCTTTTGTCTTATTTACTTATTTTTATCCTTTAGGGTTTTGAGAACCATTCATATGCAAAAATCTCTTTCCTCTTATCCACTTTTATAGAGTGCTCATTTGAATCCCTATATACCTCAATATATCAACAATGGTGTCTCAAATGACATTACTAAGAGTAAAGTGACTACTACTTTCATTGAAAACTAAACTAAAGATCTTATGATCATGAGGAACATGTGGATCAACAAGAATTCGTAGATTAATCTATAATTTTATCTACTATTGAGAGTTCTATAAAAATATATGATATGATCCATAAAATGTTGATCAACGAGACACATGAATAGAGGTATTAAGAGACAATGGTGCAAATATTGCTTCATCTACCTATTTATTTAGTTTATCTTCCCTATCTTCCTCTTCAATTATACATACTTCCAACATTATCCCATATTATATTTATGCATACCTCCTTTGTAGTACCATCACATAGTGCTCATCATTTCTCTACCTTTGTTCCTCTCTATTTATGACCTCCTAATCTCACCCCTCACACCATAAATGAATCCCACTATGAATCTATGCCTATAATACTACTTAACCTACTATTTTTATTACTCCTCTCACTTGTCTTATCCCTACCATAATAATTCATCCATACATGCTCATGTGTTCACCCCTTACCATATTTCTTCTTCTATGCCTATTTCTCAACTTATTACCTCCTATAATCATACTCCTACCTATACTCATCATAGTGGACCCCAACCTTCCCTTGTCACTATTCCTTCCTCTACCAGAGATTATTTAATTAAAAATATTTATCAAACATACAAAATAGTGGATACAAATCTTAATTGACAAAAAAATATAAACTCAAGGATTTTAGTAATAAATTGTTAAAATTTGAGATTGTTACACCTTTTACATATGGGTTTTATGGCACATTGCTTCAAAATGTGAAATGGAAAGGTGACCTAACATACAATTAATATCCTTTAATACAACACTTATTGATTTCTTACACAAGATATTGTTTGGCTAATATGTTATCAAGGACTCTAAAAATTTATGCTATTGAATAATTCTTCTCATTATCTCATAGATCTATGCATATGTTTGATGATTTTACTAAGGTATTTTTGAAATAATTCAAACTCAATATAGGCCTTGATATTTTGGATTTTTTTTTGAAATAATTCAAACTCAATATAGGTACTTATCAATGATTATTTTATAACATTTCAGTCCTTGTGTTCTAAATTTCTTACTTACATGATATTGAGTTACAAAATAATTTTGTAAAATGTTTTCTTAAGCCACTTTTCTAATAGTATGTATTTCAACAATATTACATATTTTATGAATTTTTATGCCCATGTTAAAATGGTTAAATCCAAGAAATTCAAATATAGCTCATCATATTATCTTCCCAAAAAAAAAAAAAAAAAAATTCAAAGAGTAAAGATTCAAAGGAAATTATTTAATATAATGCTATTACTTCCACTTTTTCTTCTTATAATAAAAATGATCATAGAAAATTATAAGATTTTACAAATTCTTGGATGGTGCTATTTACATTATATTGAGAACTAATTTGATTAATCTTTCTCATAATCATTTGTAGACACCTAAAAATATCTCATTAATTATGTACTAATTAATCATCTTATTAGTTAAATAATTATTTAATTATTTAATTAAGATAATTATTCTTCAAAACTAACTCAATCATCACCTTTCACATTACTAATTATTCAATTTCCAATTCTCCATCAATTCATCATTTAACCCTTTCTCAAATATTAATTAATTATGATTTTAATTTCTTAATTAAATAATCTTTATTATTTAATTAATTCCATTTCTAAAGATTAAATAATTTCATTAAAATTATTTAATTAATTCATTCATTCTTCGAATTCCCCAAATCTGAATTTCGCTAAATTCTAATTTGGACTAATTTCATTTCTCCCAAATTCTAATTTCATCAAATTTCAAATAAATGTGCATTTTGATTTCATCATTTAAAAATCAGAATTCAAATCCAAATAAACGTGAAATTGAATTTCAATTCAAAAGTGTTGGAATCAATGAACACTGAGAGGGGGGGTGAACCAGTGTTCTGCAATTAATAACTTTCTTAAACCACTAGATGCAAATGAATAAAAGCAAAGTGCATAAACTAAATGCAAACAAGCACAAAACCATAACATTGAAATTTTTACGTGGAAACCTGGAAAGGGAAAAACCATAGTAGGACCCACAATATTATAATATTGTGATCAGGAGTATAATAATATTACAAGAGGGGAATGCACATGCATTCAGGCACACTGCGTACAACTCACTGCTCAATTACAAAGAGAGGGCTACAACCCCGGAGGACTCACTGTCCTACAAAAGATTACAAATGATAACTAATTGAATGAGCTGATGGATAGCATCTACAAATGCCAAAATGTAGTTATGGTTAAGCGCAAAGTGACTATCTTCCATTGTTTTGTCAAATTGCTCTATTTTGTTGCTTTGTCAAATATCAGAGCACCAATCCAATGATAGCGCACGTGAAACTGCACACCAGCGCTCATACAATATTCGCACACTCACATCTCATACCAAAGTGCTCAAATGAATTGATCTTATATATCTGCACCACCATATTAAATCAATTCCATGTCGACCTAAAAACCTCATAACACACAACATGAAACATCTAACAACGAGTCAACTCAATCTGATTACAAATCCATATGCGGACCTAAACAACTTGATAATACGCTTCACACACATCGGCTCAATCACCTCAAACTCAAAACCAATCACCGAAATCATCCCAAAGATTTTGCATAACACGCTATACCAAAATAACTTTGTTCTTCTTGAAATACTGGATACCGAATCTTCAATCTTGCACGAGAATTAATACCGGAGACTAGGATTGTGAATTAAGTTGTCTCAAACATCCAATCACCTAACTCTTTCACCGTAACCAAAACTATTAAAACTAAAATTGATTTTTCCTAAATGTACTCATACTCTACCACATATTTTATTCCACCTTCCAGACTTAAGCAAAATGAATATCACAACTTCCTGTAAATCAATTCTTCAAATACTGTATGTGATCTCTGATTAGAGTTTACATAAATGAAAACTCCAAAACATTCCTCATGTACTAATCTCTACTGGTACAATGTCTCTTGCGAACAATCTCCCTCTTTGGCATTGATGGCAACACTTGATGAAAAATGACACTGTAAGACCAAAACTGACATACACTGCAAAAATTGAAAACTGTAACAACTCAACAAGCTCCCCTTGAGAATATACATTATTTTTCATTCCACTCTCTCTCCCTTTGACATCAATGGCAAAGGTAGGTATCCGCCAAATTTTATGTACAAGGGTATACAATAACTTATAGAAATTTAATTTTTTTTGCAAAAATGGTCTTCAGGGATTGCAAGTGATCATCCCAACCTTTCTTAAGGTTCTCCAAAATGTTGATAAGACCACTAAACATATACATATACATATACATATAGGTATGTATATATACATATATATGTGTTGGAATCAAGGAACACTGAGAGGGGGGGTGAATCAGTGTTCTGCAATTTTTAACTTTGACAATCAGTTCATTAAGCCACTTAATTCATATGAAAGAAATTAAAGTGCAAAAACACAAAGCAAAGATCAGCAACACCATAACACCAAGATTTTTACATGGAAACCCAGTTAAGTGAAAAACCACGGTGGTATTCAAACCCAAAATATTAGTATACTCTGTTAAAAGTATAAAAATATTACATAGGGGAATGCACATGCATTCAAGCACACTGCCTAGAGCTCATTGCTCAATGTTTACAATAAGGGATACAACCCGGAAGGCTCACTGCCTTACAAAATGTTTGTAAGAGATTACAATGAAGTTTGAACTATGAAATAGCATCAAAAAATGCCTAGATATAGTTCTGGTTAAGCACAAAACATATTCTTACTTTGTTCTACAATACTGCTCTGTTATGATATTCTACAACATATCGGAGCACAAATCTTCACCTTGCACATATGAAACTACACATCCTCGCTCATACACACATATTACACAATCATCGATCACCAAAATGATCAAATAAACATGTCTTATATATCTACATCACTGATTTAAGTCACCACCATGTTGGCCCAAAAACCGCATAACATGCAACATGAAATGTGTTACCCAAGTTGGCTCAAACCGATCCAAAAACAATTAAGCGAACAAAAAAAAATTCCACATTCTTCCCACATGTCATCTTACCAACCTAGAAACACAAACAACCGCAAAAAATGATCTGCAAGATTCGCAAACAAAATTACCACACACCATAAATAACCACTATTCTAACCAAAGACATGATTACCAGACCTTATAACTTGCAAAAAAATTATCACCAAAGGCCACAAACATGGAATAAAGTAAACTGCATATCTTCAAACTTTCCCCGAAATCCACAAAGCATAATACTCAACCAAAATAATCCAACAACCAAAATACAATACACTCTATTAAATACCCTGTTCATCTTACCGAACCTCACCAATACTTGATCAATCTCCAATCAATCTTCCAAAATGATGAAAACATGAAGTGTGGATGCCAAAATTGATATGAGTTTCCATCAATGACAACATCTCAACATATATGCAGTGTCTCTTGCCAACAATCTCCCCCTTTGGCATTGATGGCAACACTTAGTGAAAAATGACAAAGTGTCGAATCAAAACCAAAATATATACACTGCAACCGAAAATCAAATCACCGGATTCCAAAGAATCAAAGAATCTAAGAATTAAGGAACTCCCCCTTAGATCAACATTTTTCACTCCTATGCACTCGCCCTTTGACATCAATGACAAAGGTAAGATACCAGAAATCAAGAATTGAGGCCAAAAATATTGTACAATCTTCACAAAAAATTGAAGATATTTGCATACAAATTCTTCAAAGAGTCCAAGTGACTATCCCAACCCTTTTGCAGATTCTCAAAAATTGTTATAAACTCACTAAGAAGATAAGATTACACTTCTGTAGTCTTGAGATCATCTGGATTGCCTGTCTTGAGAGCACTCTAAGAATCTTGAAGAGTATTTAGCATTGCATCCAAATTAGGGACAATATGACTCCTAAGTTATCCAACTCTGCCAATTATCCTTTCCCGATCATAGCTTAGACTTTGAATCTTCTAAAGCAATGAAATTACCTTATTTTCATGCTGGCTTAAAGAATTTGACAACGGATCAACTGACTTAGATATGCTTTCCAATTGATCCTTGTACTCTTGAGACTTCTTCTCAATATCTGCAGTGAACTTGTTCATGGATAAGCATGATTTATACAAGTTTCCACCTATGGTTATTGCATCTTGCATGCTTTTCATAGATAAGCATGATTTATACATGTTTCCACCTATGGTTATTGCATCTTGCATGCTTTTCACACAATTACTTAATGTGGTTTTGTCATTTGAAATCATTTTCTTCGAGGTGCTGAGCCTTTTAGCTTCAAATTAATTCCTAACCTTTACCTCTATAGATTTATCAAAAGATTCAAAATGGGAATCAACAGAATCAATTAGGCTTCTCAATTGCTCAGATGAAGTATCAGATGTATCTTTTTGGAATAAGGGCATTAACTTCTCCAAAGTGTTGAATTCCATGTTCATCAACAAGTTGCCTTCAATGTGAGATTTTAAGAGGTCTTCATTGGCTTTGGCTTGAGAAAAAGATGCCAACTGAAGTTTTTGAATGGGAGACAAGGAAGCAAGATTGATTGGTCCTTATATAAATTCTGGATCATCAACGACCTGATTACCTTTCACTATCTGTGCATGTCTCTTGCTTTAGTTTCAACTTCAACCTTGACCTCTATCTTCTCCACATTTTCTTTTGCAACTGCTTCCTTTTCAGGTGCCAGAGGGATCTCAACTTTATCTATTTTATCAGCTTCACCCACACCTGCATCATTCTCCATTCTACTTTCTTCCAGAATATTGGCTTCTACATATTCAGTTGATTGAATTTCTAGAACAAAAGTATCACCCACTTCTTGCTCAACTAAAGGCTCTTCTAGAATTTAAGGTATATCCACCTTGGTCTACTCTGTTTTTGAATGAGTGTCATCTTTTTCCTTTGTCAAATTGACTTCATATTGATTTTCTTGCAAAATTTTTGTCCAAATCTTCTTTGTTTCGTTATCCACTTCATCAATCTTACCTAGCATGATCTTGTTTACTCTGATCTTACTTCGAAACTTATCCTTGGCTAACTGGAGTAATCTATCTATCCCATCCTTAGTAATAATTGAACATAAAATGACTAAAATATATTCCTTCAGTTTTTCATCTTCTTTATCTGTTGCCAGACTCCAAGCGTCCAAAATGTCATACAAACTCTTCATAATTATAGATGATGACTCTATCAAGGCTTTACTATATGCATTCATATATTTGACTACTACTTATAATGACCTTTTGCCAATTTCATCAAAATTTTCTTACCACTCAGATAGTGATTTCAAATTACCATCTTTGACAACTGAATTAACAATTTATTCTAATGTAATAGGAGGCACAATAGTGTAATTACCTTGCAGTTTTCCTGACTTCAATTCCTCATCAAGCTCAACTTTTGGTTTCTTGCCAGATTTGGTTCTACCAGATGGCTTCTCCTTAGAGACCTTGGTAACCTTAGGAGCTTTTGTCTTTACTTCTCTTACTACCTCATCCGATTCAGTTTCTTCTTCATCAACCACCACAAATCTGATTGATTTCTTCTTGTGCACTCCACCAGATGGCTTAACTGATGATTTTGGCTTGGGAGGATGAGAAATAGGAGCAACACTTCTGGTTTTCATTTTAGGATTAGGGACTGCTACCGGTTCCTTCTTCACTCTTACTGATTTTCCTTCAAAGGTAATGTTTTCCTCTCTAGCTTTCCTAGAAACCTCTTTTTATATCCCCATGCTTTCTACAAAAGCTTCAACCTCTTTTCAGTCCTTCTTCTGAATGATTGGTCTCTTAAATTGCTAATGAAGTTTTAGGCTCTTCTCCTTGTAGGTTCCAAACCTTTCTTCATTAGATTTCATCGGTTGGCTCAACAAATGTTGCGCATATAGCTTCAAAATTTGTTCATCAACCTCATAGCCCATTGGTAAAATCCATGAAGTTTGGGGCTCCACCACTTCCATCAAGTATTGATCAATGTCAACCATGAAACATATGGGGTCAACATATTTTTCCACAATAGCTATAGGGATTCTCTCCCTCTCATGCATTTCCACCTGAAAGTTCTTGAAATATCCCCATAGATTATTGTTACAGGTTTTGGATTCATTGGACCTGTACAAATACTCCCAAATTTGCATTCTCGCAAACCTATCAAATGCCCACTGTACTGGACCAACTCCTAGAATCTCATTCTTTAAATAGAAGAATATGCACATAAGTAGGATACCATATTTAAAGGGGTGCTTCTTGTTTTCTTTGATCTTCTTCAGGTCCTTGATGAGCTCGCTTTGGAGAAACTCACAAAGATCATATTTCTTGTTCTCTCTTAACATATCATATGCAGCATACATTGTAGTATTAGATATAGAGTTCATTCAAATGGAGTAATAAATATTATAGCCCATTCTCATGGATGAAAACCGGATGTCATCCTCCAAGATGTCATCAATAGTCATTTCTTGTTTGTCAAACTTTGAGCCGATTGTGTTGGTTACAATGTCATTCTTCACTATTTTCAGATATGGCAACAGACCAAATGCACACAACCCTGTAATTGCCTGAATCACACCTTTAGTGATCTTGTGCAGCTTATCCAACCGCATGAATTCATCATGAACATGACTATGAATATACTGGATCCACTCATGTTCATATATCATCAGAAAATTCACAAATTGTGCAAAACCCTTGTTTTCCAATTCCTAAAATTTAGGTTTCAAAATGTAACTTTGATCGGATAACCAATTGTTGAAAAGATTCAGCAATTGGGAGCTTCCCAATTCTTTAATCAAACCATGTGTGTAAACCCTTATATCTTCAATGAGTAGCACTTCGTGGGGTACAGATGAAAAAACACTCTTAGGGTTGTCCTCCATCAAAATGAATGTGTGATTTTTAAAATTGGGATGAGAACGCTTAGTGATATTGACAACAAGAGGGGTTGCGTCACCAGATGAAACAATTCTCACATATTCAAATTCCAAACTTCAACTGAAATAAGTTTTTTACTGATAAATACCTTTGATGTCAGATTGGGTTTTACTTGCCAAATCTGTTCGAAAATATATAGCACCAAATTTCGCTTGATCGCCTTCTTCATAGAGCTCTCTATACTTCTTCTCTTCAATCATGGAGTGATAAATGAAGAGGAAAAGTTACCTTTTATTCACTGCAAACCTAAATTTTCACTGCAATAAATGCACTCTACCCTAATTCTTCCAAATGCTCTATGCATGTTAGAAATTCTTCACTAGATCTTCTAGAAATCTACCACAAACATCTTCAAGCACAAATACTTTTGCAACCTAATGGAAACAGGCACAGATCTTCAAACAGGGGGTTTGAAAGATTTGCATTATAACTCCCCTAAGGTCAGATGCCTAGGTTCAGTTACCAGATGTAGTTCCAGCACCAGAATCAGGTGCGGACCCACTTCCTGGCTCTGGATTAGTCTTCTTAACCCATGTCTTCTTCATCTGATCTCTGATCTCATCAAATTTTGTTTTTCTTTTTTCATTAGGCTTCTCATTCTTGTTCTTGTCTTCCGGACCTCTCTTATTCACATTTAAGCTTCTGCAATACTAAGCAATGTGACCAGATTTATTGCAAGCATAGCAAACAACATTTCCTTGCATAGGTATGAAATTCATCTGATTTATTTTTGATCTGCATTGATTAGCAACATGTACAAACATACCACATGCATAACATCTGACATTCCTCTTATGTTGAAGGTTATTCATCATACTTCTGCATACATTTGCCTTCTGTCCATACTTATTGCATTTGAAACATTGACCAGTAAAAGATGGACCATTATTAATCATCCTATTTTTGCATTGACTTGCCATATGACCGAATTTATTGCAAACAAAACAATTGCCATTGAATTTATGAGAGTTAAGTTATCTTACCGGAGGCCTTCTTGAGTTGTTCTTTTGTTGTTGAGTCTTAAGATTGCTTTGATAAGACCCGAAGCTTTCTCCTTTCTCATATCCAAGACCTTGAGTGTCATTAGGATTCTTCTGACTTGCAAGTATTTCATCAAGCTTGGATGAACTGATCCGGAACTTCTCCTTGTATTCATTTGCAACATCAAGATCATATCTAATAAGAATGATATATCTTTCAAGATCTTCCTCATGTTGTCTAGCATCTTGTAAGTCAAGCTTCAATTGTCCATTCTCACTCTCAAGTCTGCAACATTCTTCAGATTTGTCTTTCAGGAACTGAGAAAGCTTTTCTTCATTCTTCTTCCTTTCTTCAATCTCTTTGTCAATCTCATCATAATAGCTTCCATTTCATTCTTTTGGACTATATTTTCTCTAGCTAATCTATCACATTCTTTTGTCTTTTCCCTCAAGGCTTCTTCATCAATATTCTAACTTTCCTTTTGCTAAAGCTGATCAACAAATTCCTTTCTCTTTTTCCTTGATTTGTTCAACTGATCTTTCAATGTTTCAATGTATTCTTCAGTATCTTTTAGATTTTCTTTCACTTGTCGGTTCTCATCTTGTGCATGCTCAAGATCTTCAAGTGCAACAACCAGCTACTTTCACTAATATATTTGGCCTAAAACTCCTACAAAGGTTTCCGACGGAGAAGGCATATTGTGACCAAATTTGATTTTTTTTTGAAAAAATGTCTGCATTCGTCGAAATTCTGACGATAATTCAACATTTTGTTTTGACGGAGAAAGAATTGGCAATGAAATTTGTGTTTTTTTGAAAAAGTGCCTGCGTTCATCAAAATTTCGACGATTGCGGGCATTACTTAAAAAAAAAACAAGTCATTTGATAAACATTAATCCTGCCTCTTCGTCCCATCTGAAGAAGTTGATAAAATACAACTTCAGAGATCCCAAGAACACCTGTTAGCAAAATACCTATCACAAGAGAAGATTGGAGACATAAACACAATAAAGGCTCTGAAAAAAAAGATTATCATTCAGAGAGGTCATGAAAAATAAAGTTACAATACAATACTTATGACAGGAGAATTAGAAACCCTAAATATGTGCAACCCTAAAGAGATAAAGAGTATTTAATACCTAGGTAGCTGCAAGAAGTTGAGTCCCACTTTTGGGCAAAAAGTGGAAGTGTTTTCTTTGTTTTTCAAATTTTCCGTTGATTGATGTCAAAATTTGATGCACTTAGAGATTGAATCTCAAAAAACTTTAGTAATAGAAAATGTAGTGCTCGAAGTCTAGTTTTCAAATATGTAATTTATTTTAATACCCATATGCTGGAAATCCCTTTTTAGTAGGCATGTTTAAAAATCACTTTTTAAAAATGCATGTTTCAGGACCATACCACACATGTGTACGACCACCCTTTTTTGATGCAAATAAATGAAATTTTGCAAATCCTTCTAGGAAATGATACCTAAGACACTAAATATTGATTAGAATATTTTTTCTTTTTTTTTTTATTGAATATATATTTTTTTATTAATTTTTAACTGACAGTAAAGTATATTTTCAAAACATTGGGTGTACAACCACCATAATTTGATGAAAATTTCATATTTTTCAATTTCTTTTTTTTAATATTCAAAATAATTGTATGTAGATTGATGTCATATAATTTATTTTTCTAAAATCTTAAAAACAAAAAAGTTATTAAAGTTTTAGTGAACCTTGGTATTTTAGGTTTAGGTTCCACTTTTGATTAATAAATAATACAAAAATAGTAAAAATAAACTTATCACTATGAAATTTACATTTATGAAATCAGGACGTTGAAAACTCTAATGGGTTTTCGTTTTGTCAAAAAATTCAATCAAAAAGGCCCTCAAAAAATTAGGCCAAGGTAGAAATTTGATGTCGTTTTACCTTAGTCATTTTTTTGGAGGTTCAAGCATAGGCTTGGTGGGACCAAGCCTATCCCGAAGCAAAAAACAATGCTAAGGGTTGTTTCCCGCCCTTAATTTTAACAAACGGGCGCTCGTTTTTTAAATTCAAAAAATGGGTGCTCGTTTCACTTTGTACTGTTGAAAGCGAAACGGGCACCCGTTTCATTAAATAATGGGCGCTCATTTCTGAAAAGATCCATTGGGACATAATCTGGCCCACAAGCACAATTCCCAATGATTGAATGATTTTTCAATCATTGCCTGACAGGTACAATCTGCAAAGAGAATGTTTTGACTAATCATTATCTTTGTTTGTCTTATTGTCGATTTGGTAAGGAGATCAATTCGAATTCAAAATTTGGTGTAGCCATGGGATCAAATCAATGCAGGAAGAGGCAAAGGGAGGTTCTAATAACTAAGGAGATTGCAGCAAATAGGGAGAAGGAGGCAATGTGTCAACAAGAGAGAAGATCAAGAATGAGACAAGGAGCTTCAAGTTCCACAATCATTTCAGAAGAGGAGAACAACAATGAGACCATAAATGTTGATGAAGGAAACACAATAGAACCATTTAATTCAGGTGCATCTTCTAATCCATTATTGGATACATGTATGTCTTCACATCCCTATGTTTTTCCTCATGAAGAAATTGGTGATTTAGTAGAGCAGGTTACTTATTAAATGAAATTCCAATTGAAAATCAAACCCCAAATGAAATTAGAACTCAAGTTGAAACTGAAATTGAAATCCAAATTGAAACCCCAAATGAAACTAGATCTCAACTTGAAACTGAAATTGAAACCAAATTTGAAACTCCAAATGAAATTGAAAATCCACCTGCAACTAAAACCAACAATGTGTATGTAGACATGGAAACGCCAATTGAAAATGAAACATGTTTGAATGATAATCAGACGAATGAAAATTTTGAAATTAAAAGTGATGTACTAGACAACCTTTTGGGCTTGGTTTCATGGAGACAGATTAGGACACATGCAAATAGATTGTTTAGACATTTTTTTTATAATAAGAAATTTGGGTTTCAATGTCAATTAATGGTACAACTAATTAAAATGACTAAAATGCGAAAAGTGATGAATAAGTTAGGCTTTTATGTCAAACCCAAGAAGAAGGATGAGTCTTTAAAACAAGTTGTATCGACTATTGCTAGCACCTTTGATACAATTGGAAAGAAAAGTCATTCTAAAGATAAAAATGCAGCACGACGGGCAATAACAACAGCTTTAGTAAGCCAAACAACTTCTAATAAAATAATGATGAGTAACATAAGTGGATATCTTAATATTCATCGCAAAACTTTGTCAAGAGCTGTAAAAAGAAGAGTTAATTTTGAAAGTGATCCGGCAAACAAATTGTGGACTTTTAGTGGTAGAATACCAAGGTTTGATATGAAACTTACTGGTGAAGTCAAAAATTTGATCAAAAAATTATGGCACGATAATACGAGAGTATCACCTAATGTTAGAGATGTTCTTAAATTAGTCAAAAATTCGTGATCCACATCCAAAACACCTATTGGACATGAATCAAACTGAATTGTACAAAAAAAATTTGGATGATAAGGTGTTGACTATTAGCATTTGCCAAAGGTCTTTTGAAAAGTGTAAACCTTGGTATGTTCGAATTAACAAGGAAAGAGTCACATGTTGTTGCAAAACTCATGTTCAATTTCGCTACCTTTATGATGTATTTTGATATATACATGTTACCATGCATAGTAATGGAATGTTCCAAGAATGTGGTATAAATATACCACCTGAAACTATAAAGGAGTTTACATCAAGTTTGTTTTGCAACCCACTAAATGAGCAAAATTTTCTTTTCAATGCATGTGTTTCCGGTGTATGTGATATATGTGGCAATCTTGCATTGTTGGATGAATGTTTGCATGAAAATCTTTCAAATAATTTTGGACAACAATTAATTGATGTTAAAAGATTGAAAACTATTGAGTATCCAATGAAGGATGGAAAGGTTGGAAAACGATGTGATCTAATCACTGAAAAAGTTAGTGTTCATGCATTTATGAATTAATTTAAGAGTAACATTGTACCTAGATATGTTAAACACACTCAAAATGCTAGATGGCTCGATGGTCAGTTTTGAATATGTAAGGATACATTTCCTGCTGGTAGTATACTTTTGGTTGTTGACTTTGCAGAGAACTACACGCTTTCACCACAAGATGAGGTCCAATCATAATACTACAATTCAATGCAAGTATCGATTTTTCTCCATTTTGTCTATAGGCATGCACCAGATAGTACAAAAGAGGATCACAAAAGTTTGAGAGAGTACCATTTCTATATGAGTGATAATAAATTACACTCATCTGAGTTTGTCTAGTATTGCTTCAAGACCTTTTTTTAGAATTTGAGGGAGAGAAAAATTCAGATGACACAACATCTAATATGGTCTGATAATTACATAGGGCAATTCAAGAATGCTAGAATGTTTTATTGGTTGAGTAGGATTCATAAGAAAACTAATATCGAACACATGTGGAGTTTTTTTGAGGTTGGACACAGGAAAGGAGAACATGACGATGCTGGTGCATGTGTTAAGAGAGCCCTTTGTAGAGAGCAACTCAAATTCGAGGAAAAGGCTAAATTTAAAAATGCAAGTGCAATTGTGGATTGGTGTAGTGCAAATTTATCCACAGGATCAAGTTAGAACTCTACAATTAGAGGTTTCTTCTGGCTAGTTAAAGAGGAGAATATCCCTCCAAGATATGATTGTGATACAATCAATGGGTCAACTAGATGACATTCATTTAAGAGTTCTAATTATAACACTTGGACTATATGGACTAGAGAGCTTGCATGTTTTTGTCAATTTTGTGTTGCAGGTGAATGGGAAGAATGCAAGAATATGAAATGGGTTGAAGAATGGCAACACAAATCCTTAACACCTAGTGAGACACAATATGAAGATGTTAGAAGAAATGAAGACCAAGATCATGCATTTGCATCAGAAGATTATGATCATGTTTTAGACCTCATACAACCTGGTAATTTAATTCAATTTCTTATTTATAACTTTAAATTATATATTTTTATGTATTGTCATATAATTTGTGATTACATATTTGAATTATAAATTCTAACAAGTTTTATTTCTACATGTACTTAAATTTGTTTTCTAGGACATGTGTATGTTGTTGTTGCACCCGAGGATAATGATGAGCAGGTTGAGTATTGGCTAGCTAGATGTGTAGAACCTAAGAAAAAGTTGATATGTGATCAAGTAGATGATGATGGTTTTCAGTATCCAGTTGGGTCTATTGTGGTAGTTGGCACATGGCTACGCAAATACTTAACAAGAAGGAATGGCTTACCAGCTTATGAAGACTACCAATTAAAAAAGAAGATTATACACTATTCTCATTTGGTGGTGGCAACAAACATCAAATTAGAAAGATATAAAGGTAGACCTTCTAATAAGGTATTATGGACACTTTTAGTAGAAGAGCATGAGGCAATCATAGATGCATTGCAGAAGAGAGAGGATGCAGATGGTACATTAGGCTTAATCAAATTTATATGCATGTAAGTTTGTGTTACTTGTGTGAACTCTTTTATATTTAATCATGATAATTGTTTTTCTTTGTCCCTTTAACATTGTATTTGTCTACATTTGATACAATTTTGGTTTCATAAACAACATTGTATTAGTTATCTTCTTCTTAATGCTATTTTGTGCACATTGTAATTGTGTTACAATTGAATTCTATTTTTTTATGATATATTTATTTTATCGTAATCTCTTCATAGATTTATTTATTTATTTTATGATATATTTATCGCATCATAAAAATCACCATCTCCTCCAGGGGCAGCCCCACTCTGTGGACCAGTACATACATCCCCGCAGCTCGTGTAAACATGTGCTAAGCTGGGGGCAGCCCTCACCTCGTGCAACTGTTTTACCAAATTGCCTGAGAGGACACTCAATGAACCTAGAGCAGAATCCACTGCTCGATGATGGGCAGGTGCTAGAACAACTGGTGATGGAAGAGGAACCAATGGATCATCACGCACACAGTTTCTAACCCTGTCGCTCAATTTTGCTCTCGGCCTATCCTAGGGCATGCCTCTCCCAACCCCCTGAAATGATCTAATATCAAAGTAATTGGGATTTTGCCCAATTTAAATTTGGCCCATAATTTCTTCAAAAAATACATCGAGACCTCATGATTGGAGTGTCTCCCAAAAGTGTCTAGCTATGCCTGGGTGCCTACACCATCGAATTGAGATTTGTGGCTTCTTTGAATCTATCTCTTCACCCATCTTAGGGTTCACAAAATATTGTTTCAAATCCATTTTTGTTATTTTTAATTCATTTACTTGTTTGTATGTTAGGCCATCAGCATAAAATGCATGCAATCCCTCCCGCCAACTGCAATAGTTATCTAGCTCACTATCTAAAGCCTGTACAGACTGTACAATCCCTTGCATACTATCTGCAAGGCATAACAACTGCTAATATAAGTACATATCCAATAGCCAACAAGATGAGAGGGGGGGGTGAATCATACAAACTTAATCTTCCATAAAAACATCAGATTCAACCTCGGTAACATATACTTCAGTAATATAACCAAAACTGTTAAACATGCAAACTCAAAAGTATATAAACATCATAAACCTCATAACACTAGATTTAATGTGGAAACCCAAATAGGGAAAAACCACTGTGGGATTTCGGGCCCACTAAGAAATATACTCTTCTAGAGTATGCTAGGTTAAAAGCAAATCCTGTTAAAGATTACAAACACATTGCTAGATGTGACCCGGTTAAGGGATTTCCCTCAGATCTGTTAGGATCTTCACCTTGTTAGAAGTGACCTTGTTAAAGGATTTCAAACACTCAATCAGAATGTCACCTTGCTAAAGGGTTTTACAAATAAGACTATT
This sequence comes from Cryptomeria japonica, assembly GCF_030272615.1. Taxonomy (NCBI): domain Eukaryota; kingdom Viridiplantae; phylum Streptophyta; class Pinopsida; order Cupressales; family Cupressaceae; genus Cryptomeria; species Cryptomeria japonica. Next base: position 525,836,228 of record NC_081410.1, read on the forward strand.
AAGTCCACTCGGTTAAGAGATTTTCTGTCACTTTCACAAAATAACAGTAATAAAAATCTATTTGCAACTTCACATCTAAAATGCTAAAGAAGATTCCTATTTGTTCAATACAATCTAGACATAGAACTAATCTTGTCCATCTATTGGGCTTCTATACTCTGTTATTCAAATAGGTCTTCAAGCTTCTGTGCTCGGTAATCACTATGTAGCATCCCTGTGCATACACTTGCCTGCATACATTGTTTATCAACAGTTCCCTATTTATAAACAATTAGCTAACCGCTTAATCTCCTTGATCACATTTCCCATGATCAATCATAGCGATCAGATCTTCAATCTTGTCTAGGTTCAATGCATCTTTCGATCTGAAAATGTTTTACCCTGCCTAGGAACTTGCATATATTTCTTGGAACTTGTGCCAGGGTATTGCGGTTCAATCTACGCTGTAGATCTTCATGCTGACTTTCCTTTGCCTTAGATTCATTAACAAATTTCATGAATGGCTCACCAATCATTTAATCAGTTCCAACTCATCAGCTTCCTTCATTAAATATCGCATGTAAACATTTAATGCATTCTGTTATAGCTCGGTTACAACTCGGTAGCAACTCGGTTATAACTCGGTGAATACTAAGCTGCACTCGGTAGACATTCTGCCTTCATTAACTGATAGTGATAACCTTAGGGTTTACTGACTAGGTTCTTTGCTTGGTAACATAGTATAGTATTAATCTTTCAATTTACAACATATGTATGATGTTAAAACAATCTAAAACATCATGATCTCATCATTGTCTGACTTGGTAATAGTTGCCCATTGAATACCTTATTCATCCCCTTGTTCATCATATTCTTTCTGTGTCTTTTACCGACATCTTTATACTCTTCAAATCATATTTCTCAAGATATGGCAACATCATACTGAATTAGAAAATCAATTTCTTGACATCAATGACAAAACAATAATATCAAGACAGTAAACATCCTTAATCATTTATATCCATAATCATCAACAACCTTCTCAATATCCTTATTGAAATGTCAACAATCTTTCATTGTCTGTTATAATGCCAAATGCTAACAATCTCCCCCTTTGGCATTGATGGCAAAACTAATTGATTTGACCTTAAAAGATTCGGATTGTTGTGATTCTGAAATGCTGAAATGCTCTCTTGCTGTCAACAGACTTTCTCCCCCATACTTTAGAATTATTCTGTATTCTTCAGTTTTCTTTCCAATCTTCAGTCTTCTCCCCTTTATAGTAGTCTTCTCCCCCTTTGACAACAATACCAAAAAGTAAAGAACTAAAACATAAATTCTTCCTATATGAAGTGAATTCCTGTTGTTGTGTATCAACTGAGTCATGGTCAGAGCATTTTGTCTTCAATTCCTGTTCCCTATAATATTTCCTGTACACCTTTAGAAAACATCCTAAAGTGTGTAAATCAACATCAACTCCTAAAAGATATTTGATAGAGTCATCGGATTGATGCTTTCACCGAACTCGGTCAGTGAGTAGAAGATAGGGGTAGGACCCCTAACTTACTTCTGAGATATTCAAAAGTGTCCCTTGGTAGTGGTTTGGTGAAGATATCTGCTATTTGTTCCTTTGTGTTGACATATTCCAACACCACTTTCTTCTCTTGAACTTCTTCTCTAAGATGATGATATTTGATAGAGATGTGCTTTGTCTTAGAGTGCATAACAGGATTTTTTGAAATGTTAATGGCACTAGTATTGTCACAGAATATAGTTATTGGCTTGGTAACTTTCTCATTTATACCTTCCAACATTTGTTTGATCCATTCAATGTTAGTACAATTCAATGCTGCAACAACTTATTCAGCTTCTGTTGTTGACTGTGAAACACATCCTTGTTTCTTGCTAAGCCAACTCACTAGTCTTTCTCCTAAAAAGAAAGCTCCTCCACTTGTGTTTTTTCTGTCATCAATGTTGCCTGCCCAATCAACATCAGTATAAACTTTTAAATCAAAATCATTTCCTTTCTGATATACTAAGCAATAATCCTCAGTGCCTTTCAAGTATCTAAAAATTCTTTTGATTGCTATCATGTGTGTTTCCTTAGGATCTGCAGAGAATCTTGCTACTATACCTATTGCATGTGCTATGTCTGGTCTGCTGTGAACAACATATTGTAGTTTTCCAATCATGGATTGGTAAAGTGTCTCATCAATAGATGCAGATTCATCATTCTTTGATAATTTAGAGTTGTAGTCATAGGAGTACTTACTGGTTTAGAATCCTCCATTCCAAATTTCTTCAAGATTTCCTTTATGTACTTGGATTGAGTAATGAAAATCTCATTTTTCATTTGCAGTATCTATAAACCTATAAAATAATTTATCTCACCGATTAATGACATCTCAAATTCTTTGCTATTTCATTTCCAAAGTTCTTGCATAAAGAGTCATTTCCACAAAATATAATATCATCAACAAATATGGCTGAGATCAGTATTCCATTTTTATCATTCTTCATGTATATATTGTTGTTCTCACTTGTCCTTATAAAACCAATCTTAATCAAATAAGAGTGCAATCTTTCATACCATGCTCTAGGTGCTTGTTTTAGACCATATAAAGCTTTGTTCAATCTACATACCTAATCTTTATTCTTGTCTTCAACAAATCCTTTAGGTTGTTCAATAAAAACTTCTTCTTCTAATATTCCATTCAGAAATGCAGATTTGACATCCATTTGATATACCTTGAAATTTGTAATGCCCATACCCTAGTCGGACTTTTAAAACCCGTTTAACCTTGATTGACTTCCTAGGTGGCATTCTCGAATGGTAGATTAACCGATATGCAATGTGTAGTTTAGATAATATAAATAAACTGAGCATACTTATTATTGTGTTTTTGCATCGATTCTCGTGTAAATGCAATTGTTCCTAACCCTTGTGATAAATCTTGAGCTAACATCCTCATTGAATATGTATTTGTATATGCATGCTTGTATGAATTCATGGGTGCAGGAGATTGCAGGTACAACACCGCTTAGGGCAAGGTTCATCTCCTTGGAATTTGCAAGGTTGAGTATGCTCGTTCATCTTTGAATTCGGATTTAGTGGTCATATAACTCTCGTCTTGCCTTAACCATGGTTAGGTGAGCATCGTGTGTGGATTCGTGGGCTTGCTCTTCAATGGGATGCGTGTCGAGTGATTTGGAGGACTTCCTCGATTTGCGTGCCATGCGCGAGGTAAGTGAGGTTTGTGATCCTAAGTATTAAATTTAAATTTAAGAGTAGACGAGCGCATTAGAAATTTAGAAATTTAAATGGGTAGCTTCTTCTATATGATTAATCACTAATTTAAGAGATTGCTTTAAATTGTTATTGTAGCAAGCTTAAGGTATTTAACTGAGGTTAGTGTGCTCATTTACGCATTTGTAACTTTTATGCATTTGTAGTTGAGAAATTTGAATAAACAAGACTCTTGCATTAGATTAGTCATTTATTTAAAAATGTCGCTTTATTAAGTTATAGCGAGTTAATTTAATAGTTAATTTTAATAATTACGATTTTAATAAATTATGCATTTTAGAAAGGAAAATTTTTAAAGTCGTTTGGGAGATAGTAATAAATTACTCATTTTCGCATTTTGGAAGAAAAGGGATAAATTATTATTATTTAAACGAAAATTATTTCCTTTTTACTTGTATAGTCGATATAGTATAAAAGTTTGACTTTTAGAAAATTTAAAATTTAATCAAAACGCCCTACCCGGTAAATAGTTCCAAAGTGTAAATGTAGACCCAAATCGTTATTGGGAAATTAAAATTTAGAACTCAATAAAGAAATAGAAGCATTATAATTTAATAAGGAAAACAAATAAGATGTAAGAGAGAATGGAAATGAATGACTCCTATTTTGATTTTCATTCATTTAAATTCAAAAATAAATACCTAATTTCGAAATTGAAATTAGGGCAAAAATTAGGGTTTCTTTTTGAATCTTGTTTGGTAAGCATTTTGGGGGTTTTTCTTGGCTTTTGGGGTTTTTTTTGGAAAAAAAAAAAAAAACATGGTTCTTGCAAGGGAGATTGGGGATTTTGGAGAAGGATGAGGAAAGAGAGCAGCTGATTTGGGAGCTCATCTTCATCAAAATCTCTTCCCGGAAAGCGTTTGGAGGTAAGAAATTTTAATCTACCCTTTTTGTTGCATGAGTGTTCTCTTTTAGTTTTAGTTTTCAGTTTGGTTGTTCTTGGTTCTAAGATTGGCCATGGTTTTTGGGATATTTTGAGAAAGAGAAAATCTTCTCCATTCTTAGTTTAAACAATCTGGAAATTCATTTTATGGCTGTTAAAAAAAATGGGTATGGGGTTTTTACATTCTTTTTTTGTCAATCATTTTGGTTTATTTCAAAATTTTGTTACAAAAAAAAAATGAACTGGCTGTGACTGTGTTTGTTTTCAAAATAAAGTTGGGGTTGCTGGAAAATACTTCAAATTTGTGTTTTCAGACTATGTTTTTGGTGAGATAATCCTACATTTTGTTGTATTACTTATTTATATTGTTCTTTTGTTTTAAAAAAAAAAGTATATCTATGTGTATTCATTTGGCAAATTCTGACTGCATGCTGGCAGACTAAAAACTGGGTCTGGTTTTTTTTATTGATTTTACCAGAGGGTTTCTGATAAAAAAATGAATTAAAATAAAACAAAAATGAAAAAAAAAATATATAAAAAAATTGTTGTTTTATGCCCCCCCCCCAATCGCTGGGAGGAGGCAAAGCTACCACGGTAGCTGCTGCTACCAGTTGGTAGCAGCGCTACCACTGGTAGAACTGCTACCAAATGGTAGCAGCGCTACCAATGGTAGCGTGGCTACCAAGGGGGCCCACGTGGTATTCCACGTGGGTAACCCCAGATTAATATGCATTTTTTTTTAAAACAAAAACTTTTGTTATTATTTAGTTTTTTATTTATTTATTTTCAATTGTTTTAAAAGAGAGAAACAATAAAATAATAAATTTCGGATAGGTTTAGTAAATTAATAAAACAAAAAAAAAAAGGGAGAAATTATATTGGTTTTATAGGGAGTTCCTTTTATTATCTAAATTTAGACTTTTCTCCTTATTTAGTTAATATTATTTAAGCTGAGTAATGATTAATATATGGAATTTAGAATATTGGGAGCTCGAAAACTCATATAGAGATACATGCTTTCTTTTTGCCACATTCTGATTTATATATCTGGCATTGATAATTACTAATCATAAACTATGGTTAAATGTGGATATTTAACAAATGATATCTTAGGAATTTCTTATATCAACATATAATATTAATCACATGTGGCTTCTTGGTCCCTTCGTAACGAATACATTTCCGTGAATTAACCCATAGTGTTCTGATGATAATTTTAATCGGTCAGATACAAAATTGAGATTTACTTATACTTGTTTTATATAAATGCAAGGGATTAATAAATCGTTGGGAGGGTACTAGTGTATAGTTCTAGACCAACATGTCAGTGATGTGTATCTAAGGATTAAGTAAAATACCCGAATGAGAAATGCTTACATTTATGTGAACTTAGTTGGCAAACTTGTAGAGTTGTATTTACGGACTGAAATTGTCATTTGTAGTATGGTTGTGATCGCCTAAAAGGCAAGATTGTAAAGACATGTAAATATGTAACCTTAACCATATATAATACCAAAGGGGTCTTGCAGTTGAGCAGACCCGGAGATGTAGCCCATCCGGGGTGAACTCCGAGATCATATTCTGTGTCATGCGATGCTTATATCGTACCTTGTTTTATGTTTTAAATTATCTTGAATGGTTGTATTCCTGCAAGTGTATGGTGGAAATTTAATGATTTCAAATTTAAGTGCATAACATTATTCATATGGATAAACTTAGTTGTTTAAGTTATTAAACGTTGTGAATTATGAATATGGAAAGGAAATTTAAGATATTGTAATTAAAGTTGCGGAAAGGAGTATTTTGATAAGGTTAATTAAACATAGTAAAAAAAAAAAATGGAAAGATTCTTGCTAGGCTACATCAATGAATTAACTTGTTAATAAGCATGTAAATTGATCAAATGAGAAATGGGAAACAAAGTTGAATTAATGTTATAAACTCTAAGTGAAATCTAAAGGATGAAACTCATTTAGGCATTTACCTTCTTACCCTTGTAAATGAACATCGCCATGTTAATTGTAATTCACTTTATCAAATGAAATTACTTAGTTGTTACATTTTAATCCCAACAAATATTCTTTATCAGATTAATTTCATACAAGAGTGAACTCAACTAGTATCTATATTTGTAACCTTAAATAACAAATCCCTTATGAATGCTGAAATGGAACTAAAAAGGGAAGTTTTGGTATAGTTATTTAAACCTTAATCTTAATATATGTACCATCTCATATTAACTTTGTTTATAAGAAGAGATATGCAAAAGATAGTTGGATTCTAATCCTAAAAGAAGAACATCACTATGGTCTGATTATTCAAATCTTGAAATGATGAATGTAATCTCGTTAACGATACTTTAAATTGAAGGATGCTCTCGTGTGTTCTAATGCATATCCAACTTAATGAAGTTAGTCCATTTATTGCATTATTAAAAATTCAAATGAGATCTATGGCTACTCATACTTTACCCTTCATATAAGCACTACAACTCATTAGTTGAATATGCATGAAACCAAATGAGGGGACTTCACTCTATTAATTGTAGTCAATCCTTAAGAAACGAAAATTCTTCTTATCAACCATGCTTGTTAATATTTAAGAAATATATATCAAATGTGGGTGAGTATTATAAAAATCAAATGAAGGAATCCTCGTTTAACTAATCGTAGCTTAACCCTAAAAGAATGAATCACGTTAGGCATACTTATAGCATTAAAGGATGATGTCAAGTGTAGATGGTTATTTTAAAACTCTAATGAATGAACTTGGCTACATTTAAAAAGCTTGAACCCATTTGGAGACCTCCTAATGAAATTATGAATTAAAGTGCCTTGAGTAATTAACCTCTCGAGGGTCTCCTCATCAACCAAAGCAATTGAACGCTTCCTAAAATTTTAAGATGTCATATCTTGAAAAACACATATATAATCAAGACCTATGCATTTTCCCGTAATATAAGATATCCAGATTGATGGATCTGATGATGCAAGATGAGTTAGGTGTAAGGTTGTGTAATCGCGTTAGGAAACTCCTTAGGATTGTTCGAGCCTTCCGCTGTGATATCTAAATTGAAAGATTTTCTCCATTGTATTTTAATGTCGTGTCTAATTATGAATTGAGTTAACTTCAACTATCTTAATGTTGTAACTTTGCTTTAACGCTCTTAATTATTATTAATTAAAAATAAAATAAAAATTTACACTCTATTTGAGTGTTTTTAACTTAAACCCTTAGGGGTTTCCTGGCAGGGCATTACAAAATTCTTGAAAGCAGCATATGCTAATAATGTTCTTACTCCTTCAAGTCTAGCAACAGGTGCAAAAGTTTCACCATAGTCAATTCCTTCTTCTTGAGCATAACCTTTGCAAACTACTCTTGCTTTGTTTCAAATGACCTCTCCTTTTTAATTTAGCTTGTTTCTGAAAATCCACTTTGTACCGATTACATTTTTGTCCTTTGGTCTTGGGATTAGTGTCCATGTGTCATTCTTCTTGATTTGATCAATCTCTTCTATCATAGCATTTATCCAATCTTCACTGTTAAATGCCTCTTTCACTATTCTCGGTTCAAATTTAGATATCAAACATGTGTTCTATCTCAGTTTGTTCCTTGTCATCATTGGATCATCCTTATCTCCTATAATCTGACTCAGTGCATGATGTCTTCTGACATACTTGGCTAATACAGGCTCGGTAGGCTCTGTATGATCTTCTTCATCACTCGGTAACTGGATATTCTCTTCATTTTCTTCAACAGTTTTCTCAGTAAGACTTGTCGGCTGAACATAGACAAATTCATCATAGTCTTCTGGTTCCTTGGAATTTACTTCATCATTTCTTTCTACAAATTCATCAATTTTCACATTTGCACTTTCTACTATTTTGTTAGATGATTTGATCAGACATTTAAATGCTTTGCTTCTAGAGGAATAACCTAGAAATGTTCCTTCTTCACTTTTCTGGTCAAACTTGCCATTTCTATCATCTTTGTGAACATAGCATCTACTTCCAATGATTTTAAAATAACATACATTAGGTTTCTTATCATACCAAATTTCATATGGTGTCTTCAAAGTACCTTTCTTCAATTGTACTCGGTTCAAGGTGTAAACTATTGTGCTTATTGCTTCTCTCCAAAATGTTTGTGGCACCTTCTTTTCAATCATCGGTGTTCTATCATAATCCACAATAGATTTGTTTCTTCTCTTAGTTATTCCATTCTGTTGTGGAGTTCTCGGTGCAGAGACTTGTCTTTTAATACCATGATCATTGCAGAATAAGTTGAACTCATCAGATGTGAACTCTCCTCCTCTATCTGATCTAAGACATTTCAGTTGTCTTCTTGTTTCATTTTCAACTCTTGCCTTGTACCATTTAAACATTTGAAAAGCTTCTGATTTTTCTTTTAAAAACATTACTGACATCATCCTTGAATAGTCATCCACAAATAATATGAAATATTTATCACCATAATAACTTTGAACTTTCATAGGACCACAAAGATCAGTGTGCACTAGATCTAAAATTCCCTTAGAAGTGTAAGACTTACTTGTAAAGCTTGATCTTGTCATCTTATCCATCTGGCATCCTCGGCACATAGCATTCTCAGGTTTTTCAAGACTCGATAGACCTATTACTCAGTGCTTCTTACTTATTTTGATCAGATTATCAAAATTTATATGACAAAACCTTTTATGCCATAACCAGGTATCATCTATCTTTGCATACAAACACTTATTCCAAGTTGAGTCAAGGTGAAATGTGTTACCTTTTGTTTGTGTCCCAGTAGCAGCTAACTTTCCATTCTTGTCATGAACTTTGACAATTCCTTTCTGAAATTCTATTCAGTAACCTGCATTGTTTAGCTGTGCTACACAACAAATTATATTTCAAGCCTTCAACCCAATAAACATCATTGCATATTGCATTATCAAAAAGTGTTATAGATCCTTTACCTTTCACCAGACATGGTGCATCATTACCAAATCTAACATAGCCTCCATCATAATCTTCTAATGTAGCTCCTGTCATATGATGTGAGCATCCACTATCTATGATCCAAGAATCATTAGTGTTTATGTGAGATATTAGGGATTTTTCTTCATACCTTTCTTCATCTGATCCATCTTTGATAGCCACATAAACTACTTCCTCTGTATCAGTTTCATCTCATTTATCATCATTGGATTCCTCATCAGCTATTAATCATGTCTTTCTATCTCTTCTTCTGAAGTCTCAGTGTCCTCTATAATGATTATCTTTCTGTCTGTCATCTCGGTAATCTCTCCTTTCAGTAGAATCTTTGTCAGGACAGTTAGAAGCCATATGTCCTATCTTATCACAATTGAAACATTTCAAAAGTAGTTTTCCTTTATACTTACCTTTGCCTCTTGGTAACCTTTTGGCTAATAGTACTTCAAATTCTTCTTGCTTTCTAATTTCCTCATACAGCTTGTGTACTTCTTCCATGTTCTTACAAAATCTTTCACTTGCTCCACTATGATCTCCTTCAGAGTACTTATACTTTCTTTCATTGTAATCATTAGATTCATCAAGATGAAAAGAACTAAATGCAGATTCAACTTTATTTACAGAAGATCCACTGTTATCAAAGTTACTTAACTCAAATGCATGTAGCTTACCAATAGTAGCATCTAAAGAAACTGGCATATTAGGTACAGACCTCAATTCATTTATTGCAGAGACTCGGATTGCATAAGCTAGTAGAAGGGTTCTTAACAACTTACTTGTTATATCTTTTTCTTCAATTGTTCCACCTGCTCCTTTGATTTGATTGACAATCTCCTTTAGTCTTGTACTGTATTGAGTTATGTTCTCACCTTCATTCATCCTCATGGATTCAAGTTATCCTCTTAGACTATCTACTTTTGCTCTTTGAACATGTTCATCTCCTCCATATACTGATATGAGCTTATCCCACATTGCCTTTGCATCATTGCAGCCTTCTAGGTCATTAAACTCTGAGTTGCTCAATGCAGATTTTATTTCAATCATTGCTTGAATATGTTCTTGCTTTGCCTTTATCTCTTCCATAGTCAATGGATAGGTGCTCGATGTAACAAAATCATTCTCCAGATAGTATACAGCATATTCTCCAACTCCTGATAGATGCAGCTTCAACCTTTTCTATCATGTAGAGAAACTTGACTTGTTCAGCTTCGATGCATCCCTCTTATACATCTTTGGATCTTTAACTCAAGTTCCTTTAAACTTTTCTTCTGGAGTCCAAAGCTTTGATACCAATTGATAGTTCTGATACTTAATATAAGTATAGATCTAATAGCTAATAGGATGAGGGAGGGGGGGGTGAATCATACAAACTTAATCTTCCATAAAAACATCATATTCAACCTCGGTAACATATACTTCAGTAATATAACCAAAACTGTTAAACATGCAAACTCAAAAGTATATAAACATCATAAACCTCATAACACCAGATTTAACGTGGAAACCCAAATAGGGAAAAACCACTGTGGGATTTCGGGCCCACTAAGAAATATACACTTCTAGAGTATGCTCGGTTAAAAGCAAATCCTATTAAAGATTACAAACACATTGCTAGACGTGACCCGATTAAGGGATTTCCCTCAGATCTATTAGGATCTTCACCTTATTAGAAGTGACCTTGTTAAAGGATTTCAAATACTCAATCAGAATGTCACCTTGCTAGAGGGTTTTACAAATAAGATTGTTAAGTCTACTCAGTTAAGAGATTTTCTATCACTTTCACAAAATAACAGTAATAAAAATCTATCTGCAACTTCGCATCTAAAATGCTAAAGCAGATTCCTATTTGTTCAATACAATCTAGACATAGAACTAATCTTGTCCATCTACTGGGCTTCTATACTCTATTATTCAAATAGGTCTTCAAGCTTATGTGCTCGGTAATCACTATGTAGCATCCCTGTGCATACACTTGCCCGCATACATTGTTTATCAACAGTTCCCTATGTAAAAACAATTAGCTAACCGCTTAATCTCCTTGATCACATTTCCCATGATCAATCATAACCATCAGATCTTCAATCTTGTCTAGATTCAATGCATCTTTCGATCTGAAATGTTTTACCCCACCTAGGAACTTGTGCCAGGGTATTGCTGTTCAATTTGCATTGTAGATCTTCATGTCGACTTTCCTTTGCCTTAGATTCATTAACAAACTTCATGCACGGCTCACCAATCATTTAATCAGTTCCAACTCATCAGCTTCCTTCATTAAATATCACATGTAAACATTTAATGCATTCTGTTATAGCTCGGTTACAACTCGGTAGCAACTCGGTTATAACTCGGTGAATACTAAGCTTCACTCAGTAGACATTCTGCCTTCATTAACTAATAGTGATAACCTTAGGGTTTATTGACTAGGTTGTTTGCTTGGTAACATAGTATAGTATTAATCTTTCAATTTACAACACATGTATGATGTTAAAACAATCTAAAACATCATGATCTCATCATTGTCTGACTCGGTAATAGTTGCCCATTGAATACCTTATTCATCCCCTTGTTCATCATATTCTTTCTGTGTCTTTTACCGACATCTTTATACTCTTCAAATCATATTTCTCAAGATATGGCAACATCATACTGAATTAGAAAATCAATTTCTTGAAATCAATGACAAAACAATAATATCAAGACAGTAAACATCCTTAATTAGTTATATCCATAATCATCAACAACCTTCTCAATATCCTTATTGAAATGTCAACAATCTTTCATTGTCTGTTATAATGCCAAATGCTAACAGTCTAATAGTGTGGATGTCACTAATTAAAGAATCAATATTCATCGTAATTGTCTGCCTCAACTGATTGGGTGGAGGTGGAGGTGGTGCTAGACCTAATAGCTCATCTATCTCAAACTCATCCATTCTGTGAAAATAATCTGCATATATATACAAACATGAAAATTTACAATTACAATTACAAACATGAAAATTTACAATTACAAAATCTTTAATTTACATTTCACCTTCAAAAAAACTTGTAATTAAATACAATTTAGCAACTTAAATATAAAAAAGGAAACTCACATAGATCTATAATATTATTAATAGGTGGGTCTATTTTAATAATAAGCATCATTTAAGAAATATTATCCACTTAAATCAAAGTATAAGAAATATTCTACAAAATAAAACATCATAATGCCCATGCAACTCAAACAATACTTTTTAACATCTAAAGATGCATTAGTATAAGTTCCATCAAAATCATAAAAATAATCGTGAGAGAGAGAGAGAGAGAGAATAGATAATGAATAAATGACTCCACTGATTTAGATAATGAAGGTAACTTCCATGGAATTACAATTTAGTACCCTTGCAATATTTAACCATTATCGTCAATTAGGCTACCACTTTATATTTTCAACTTGATAGGATTTGATTCAACTACTCTCTTTTGGTTAAATTAACTAAATTTATTAAAGTCATAAGTTATATCTATGAACTTGTCAATACATGTACTACTTTGTTGTGTTCTTTGCTAGAATCATTAGATGATTTAGTGATCGCAACTAGTAGTACTACACTAAGTTGAAGCTTGAATAAATAGTAGGTTCTCTACTCTTGGAGGAGCTAAAACAAAAAAAAACTCTATTTTTTTTATATTCAATTTTTTATTGGTATTTTCTTATTCAAATTCGCAACCCACAAAATGTGATTCCAATGTTGATCTATATTTGATTCTTATTTTTATGAAATCTGCCACTAGTGTGATTTATTGTCCTCTTAACTTAAATCAAGCTACGTAAATTTAAAGCCTCGTAACTTTTGATAGAGAGCATATTTTTTCATGCTTCATGTGGCATTGAAAAGGTGGATCATAAATATTCATAGATCACACAATTATTTTCTAGAATATTCCCTCGTATTTTATATTTTATTTTTTGTGATTTCACATTCTAGTCATTTACTTGGACATCTTGGCACTTGAAAATGACCATCTTACATGAGATGAATTTGTTTGATATGTTTTATATGTATTGATTTTATTGATCTTTTAATTTTTTATTTGAGGAGGTATCATAGGTTTCTCTATTCATCCTTTTGTTGTAAAATTAGATAGGGATAACTATGATTCTTTTGTAAAATGGTATCTTGATAAGTTTTAGGTGGTGTAATCATTTTCCTTTTATGTATGGACTTGTACCTAAACTAGAAACACTAAAAATTATATAATTTTGGTGTAACATCATTAACCATGTAGGAGTGAATTGATCTAGTATCAAGATCATGATTCTATGTGTATTGCATTGGATATTGATTTCCCCCACACACTTTGGAATAGACTTTAGGAGATCCATGGAGACCCTCATATCTCTCCATTCCTAAAGGATCCTATTGTAGATTGTTTCATTCCCTTTGTAGATGAAGATCACATACCCTTCAATGGTGATACTTAAGAGGGAATTTATTATATCATAGGTCTTGCATGTTTTGACAATTTAGAGGCTTGTCTCATTCTTCAAGTACTCATCCTATCAAGACCTAATATCCATCTTAAATGTTTTTTATTATTTTATATTATTATCACCAATTCCATAAACCCAATTGATTTAGTCTAGCATAGCATTAATCACCTTCTAAACATGACCACTTGGGATTCATATCTTTTGAATATATTATCCTTGTTTGAGGAGTTTAGAATTACATATGTTAAATATTATTTTGAGGATATTGATATCCTCTTTCATGATAGTTATGCCATCATTGGCAACCCATCATATTATCTTTGGCGCTCATTCTACTTCGATCCTCACAAGATTCTTTATCATCATTTTGTTCCAACATGTGAATATTTGCAAAGTTTTTAGAGACACAAGTCTATTTAGATTTGAATTTTGTATTTACCCAACTTATTATATTGACATTTCCAATCACCAATGTATTTATTTCTTCCTACAGGAAAAAAAATGTTGTTTACAAGTAATGGATCATGTTTTTTCTTCAATCTTTCATCATTAGCACATGACCTACTTCTTTATGGGGAGTTTTGTATTCTTGTTTTATCTCTCTTATTAGGGGGATATTTACTATAAAAAGGAGGCATTGGTTATTAGAGGAAGATAAAAGGATAAAGCAAAGAGAAAAAAAAAGAAAAAGGACATGTTATCATGTTTGTAAATATATAGTATATCTTTAGAGATTGGGCTAAGTTAGGAAGTAGTGAGGATTAATAGTGATAGTTAGAGTATTATCAAATTTAAGAACCCTATTTTTCACACACACACACAAACACATTCATATTCATTATCATTTTAAAGTTCAATTTAAACATAAATTAAACATCTAACTTTTACAAAAGAATCCTATAATTAAATACAACATTTAGAAATATAAATTTAAACATTCAGACTTTTACGCATGATTAAAACAGAGAGAGAGAGAGAGAGAGAGAGTAGGTAATTTGAGATACAACGAGTTAAAGAGAGAATAGATAATTTGAGAGATAGAGATTAGGTAATGATAGAGAGACAGTAACGTGTGAAAGAAAGAGAGGGGGGTAATGTGTGTGTGTGTGAGAGAGAGAGAGAGGGGGTAATGTGTGTGTGTAAGAAAGAGAGGGGGTAATGTGTGTGTGTAAGAAAGAGAGGGGATAATGAGAGTTTGTGTGTGTGTGTGTGTGTGTGTGTGTGTGTGTGTGTGTGTGTGTGTGTGTGTGTGTGAGAGAGAGAGAGAGAGAGAGAGAGAGCATAATAACAGAGATGGTAACGTGTATGCATGTGTGTGAGAGAGAAGGGGGGTTTATTGTTGATTTTCATCTAGGGTTTATTGTTTGTTAATTTTTTAGAGTTTTTTGTTCGTTTATTTTCTAGGGTTTATTGTTCGTTTTTTTCTATCTAGGGTTTAGTATTCATTTTTATGTTCAGGGTTTATTGTCTATTTTTTGTGTCTAATGTTTATTGTTCATTTACGTTTTTTTTTGTTTTTTTTTTCCTATAATTTTTACTATTCATGTTTTTTGCTTTTCTCCTATGGTTTTTACTATTCATGTCTTTTGCAATATTTAAAAACTAAAAACTATTTTAAACATGAAATAAAATAAAATAAAAAACATTTTTCAAACTTGAAAACACTAAAATTAAAAAATAACAATAAATTAACATTTTTTTTTATGAAAAATAATAAAAATAAATAAAACAGAATATAAAAAATAAAACTAAATACCTAGAAGGAGGTAAAAAATGGTTTGGGGGGTCAGCTGGGGTGAAAAAAATGGGTACCCGTGCTCCTCTAAAACGTCTACCCATTTTTGAAACAGTGAAAATGATGGAAAATGGTTTAAAAAATAAATAAATACATTTCAAAAACAGGCGCCCGTTTACCTTCGGGCACCCGTTGCTAAATGGGCACCCGTTTACCTTCGAGCACCCATTGCTAAATGGGCGCCCATTTTTGAATGGCTCGTGCACCTAAAGCAAAATGGGTGTCCGATTTGTAAAAATCGGGCACCCGTTTCTAGCGGGCTCTTTTCCCAACCCGTGGACTTCCGCGGGATTGGGACCTAACTTTGTGCGTTTACCCACCTACAATATTATTAAATGCCTAAGTTTAGATTAAGCGTAGAGTATAATAGACTAATAATTAAATAAATAATCATTAGCTAATACAAGATAACTCTAACAACCCCCCTTAAGATGAACTTAGGGAGTAGCTTAAAAACTAGGCAAGTTTTATATGACTATAGGGGTTTTTGGGTCTTCTAAGCACAATGGTGAGGTTCATTTAGGCCCAAAGTGCTCAGAAAAAAGACCTATCCCTAAGTACAAAAGAAAAACTTCCTAAAACCCTAGATCTTCTTCCAATGCAAAAATTCTCAAAACAAGAACAGATAGCTACAGATCTGAAGCTCTAATACCATGAAGAAGTTGAGAAAATACAACTTTAGAGATCCCAAGAACACTTGTTAGCAAAATACCTATCACAAGAGAAGATTGGAGACAGAAACACAATAAAGGATCTGAAAAAAAAGATTATCATTCAAAGAGGGAATGAAAAATAAAGTTACAATACAATACTTATGACAAAAGAATTAGAAACCCTAAAGATGTGCAACCCTAAAGAGATAAAGAGTATTTAATAATTAGAAATATTATTAAATACCTACAATATTATTAAATGCCTAAGTTTAGCTTAAGCATAGAGTATAATAGACTAATAATTAAATAAATAATCATTAGCTAATACAAGATAACTCTAACACCGTCGACCTCTGTCATTTTCACAAAAAAATTGGGCATTACAAGGAGGGAAACAGTTTTGGATTGCAGTGCCACCAAGATCCAGTTGAAGAAAAAAGGTAGGGTAATCAACTAATTCATTCACAGGATGTTTTCTTAAGAAAAAATCACTATGTTTGTGACAATATGTCGAATTTTCTTAATATAGTGATGAAATTGTTTGAATGTTACATAGGAGGTTGCATTTATGTTGGTTGATGATCAAGTTTTATCTTTATTATAATGAATTTTCCTGCTTATAATTTTTTTTTCCTAGCTCATATTCAGTCTGGTAGAAAAAGAGATAAATAAGATTGATTTGGATGGTTGATCAAATGAAATGATCAATTATCCTCTTTATAGGCATAACCTCTTAGGGTACACCCTAATTAAGCAGTGAGATGACCTAAACCTGCATGATCAACTAGGGATGAACACAGATTGTGCCACTCTTGTATCTGACATCCATTGGAAGTGGTCTAAACATAGGATCTAGTTGAGGAGATTACCTTGGGTATGGATGCCGATATATATGGCTGTGATAGAAACTCCCTACTGCAGGACCGTTAGACCATTATGTAGTGATCGAGTGCCATTTTTTGTTGGTGTTTTGGAAGGGAGGATAAGCGTACCGTGATAGGAAGGTGGTATAAAATGGAAGCTGAGAGGTATAAGGTTATGAGGTGTGGGTTAGGATAATCTAGGGAGGTAAGTGATGAAGGATGTAATGATGAAAGAGTAAGTTAGGATATGTTAGGTGTTTGGAAGGTAGGAAAGTGAATGGGGGGAGATAAAATGATGTGAATGATGGAATGGGGTTAGGTAGGTGAAGTAAAAGTAAATGTGTATGAGGTTAAGGTTTAGGATAGGATGTAGGAAAGTGAAGGAGGTTAAGAGAGGGGATATGAAAGGTAGATGGAAGGTAATAATGATAGGAAGTGAGGTAAAGGTTATGAGGTGTGGGTTAGAAAATAGGGTGTAGGAAATGGAAGGAAGGGTCATCCATGCTGTAGTGCTTCAAGAGGAGCACATTCACATGAGGGACAAGAAGATTCATTTCATGCCATAGTGTACCTCCTTAAACCTTTCACTTACACCAAAATCAATACCAAACTCTTTCCCAATCTCACTAATGGACTAACTCAGCTCACTGTCAAATTGTGATAGTCAATGCAAGGTTTAGGATAGTAGTAATTAGGATCTTCTAATTATGGTGGGGCCTAGCCAACATAGGGTTATATGAGGCAGGGGTAAGTTCAATAGTTATGTGTATTATATTGTCATCAAAGTTTCCTATTAGTGTTACTTTGTATCAGTATTAACCACTTATTGTCATTTCATTATAATCAGTTATTTATTCCTTATAAGAATTTGCAGTATTATCATAATTTGCATAACCTGAATCTTATTGTATTATGTATATTTATATGTTATGTCTAGTAGTATCGTTATGTTATTTTAATGTTGTTTGAATAAATAGATAAAATTTACCTTCTTAACTTGATATGATATTAACTGTCATTGACTTGATTAAGAACATCTTAATTTATATTCAATGATGCACAAATCTGAATTTAAATATGTATATCATACTAGCTTATATATACTCTAATGCTAACTCGGTAAATTCATGCTTATATGTACCTGACACTGAACTTACCCATGTCTTTATCCCTGCTGGTAGACTATCATTATTCATCTTGTATATGCTCTCTAAACTTGGGCATTAAGGTTCTACTATGCATTATCACATGACTATTTTTTCTTGTTCTTAGGGTTGCCTATTGCTCTAAACATGATTAGGCTTTTTCACTATGTTGACTACCACCTTTAATGGACTTCCATCATGAAGACTTATTACTATTGCCCTCTTTGACTGTCACAAGATGACTAAAATGTTTGCATAGATCTAGGACTAGTAAGATCCTTATATAGTTACTAGGAGTCATGTCAGAGACACATAAAAGCATGATACCCAAGTTAGTAAGATCCTCTAATACTTAGTCATAGATCGCATTCTAACAACAAATAGAAGGTCATATCTTGGTAACCTAACTAGTCCATGAGTAGTAGCTCAAAATGTTATCAAAGCTAGGTTAGGTTAGGAGCCCCAAGAACCTATAATGTGTCTTATAATAGGTGTTCAAAATAATATACACTCAAGCCAATAATGGAATGGTAAGAAAGGGGGCAGTAGCTCAATGGTAGAGAAATTTATTAACAAATAGAATGCCTTAATTTGGATTCTTATCTATTTAATGAGTATTAGCTTAACATATTCATGCATAAATAACATCTACTCGCACTACCATAGATCCAACTTCCACCATTTCTCCTTCCACAACCTCTAGTCACCTTCATGTACCAAAGCCACTAATGCCACACCTTCAGTACTTACATCCTTCACTTATCATCCACCATATGGCCTATTTATCAAATTTATTTCTTCTACATGTAAAATCCATATGCACAAGATGGAATGAAAATTGGTAGATTTAAAAGCCATATTCAACAACCTTTGCTAAAATCCTTTCTGCCAGTGCCAAAATGTGAGGTTTGTAATAGGATGTGACATCCATCAAAGCATAATAGAGATGAGATTTCTAACAAGATGGCAGATCAAACAATGTAGAAAAGCATCAATTAAAAATAAATACAAGATTGCAGTTTACAGAGTTAACTTCATTTTGTCTTTTTGTGGCATTGAATTTCATAGTGTTTTAAAGAAGATATCATAGTTTTTTCAAAAAATGTCAAAACCCTGCCTAGTGTTTACCGAGAGGAGTAAATAATGTATAGTTTGGTCTCCCATGCATATAAATTCACCCAAATGTGTGGGAAGGCCTTTGTTCATGCTATGTATCATATTATGTTGTGTGCAGGGCTCCAAATTAGATTTGGTATGTGTTTGGGCATGAGGACAGTCTGATATCTCCATGTATTAGACAGTAAAAGGTAGTAAGAGTGAGTAATTTGGTGGGAAGACCAAGTGATTGGTATTTTGAAGTGTTTGATGATAGAGAGAGGGGTGAGGAGACCCTATGCAACATTCAGAAGGATTTGTGGATCAAAACCAAATGAAATAGATTAAATTTCTATGACTATCCTAAGGGTATTGATTGTCACGGTCATAGTTTTACTAGTGATATTGTTTTTGTTTTGATAGAGTTGTGTTTGTAAACCCAAATGTGGACATGTAATGGAGTCATGGGATGTCTTAAGACTACATCAATACTTAACAACAATATAGTGTGTAGGAACCTACAATATGAAAGGACTACATATTGGAAGGCGCATGTGATGATGCCATGAAAGGTCTGATATCCCTATGTATCAGACTGAGAAAACCAGTGAAAGACAAAAAAAATGCATTGAGAAGGAAAAAGGTTGAATTGCCTAATGTTTGTTGTTGAAGTGATGTGTGGGGACCCTGCCAAGTCAAATACCTTGTTGTAGTTTCAAAGGGTCAAAAAAGAATAAGCATTTTATTTACCGTCCTAATAGACCATCCATGATAATAATTATTACCAATTATGTGTGCGTTTCAAACAAAGTTCTACAGGAAGGCCCTTTCTATTGTAATACCAAGTGAGTGTTCATAGACCTTGTGTAGGGTCCTCCAAGCCTAGAGTAAGGAGTTCAAAGCCTAGATACATTTATTTGGCCTTGTGGCCATCAATGAGTGTTGCCCTAATAGGAGAAGTCTTGAGACTGACAATTTTGGAAGTGTGATATTGTTGAGAGCCAACACTTATGTGTGAACCTCATCTTCACGTATTATGATTAGATGCCATGATACTTGACCCTATCCTCATGGTGTTGGCTCAATTCATTTTACTGTGTTTTGTTGAAGAAACATGATGTGAGAAGTTTGATGCAGAGGCAAGGGTAGAACTCAGTATTTCATATTAGGACAACAACCACATTGATTAGGCAAGTCATATAAGGTCTCTCCAATGTTTAGGATACACAAGGGCAACATTAGTCATGTAAGTATGCATGAGCATGGGAATGGATAGTTGCTTTCCTTTTAGACTGATTTGGACAGTATTGAGAGGATCCTATAAGGAATGACTATCACCATACTCTCGATGACTTCACAACATTGATAATGAATTCATATTAGACACTCATGGATTACCCCAATTAGACATTAGTCAACTTAAGATATGATACAAGGATAGCATACCAAAAAGCCATTAGATATGTTTTGAGATGAAAAAGAAGAGTTAAATGGTTTTGGTTCAATGATGATAATTTCTATGTTCAAGTAATTTAATTTGGTATATTATACTGAAATGTGATTTCATAACTAACATTTCAACTCCTATATAACTAGTTCTATTGCCCGATTTTCTTGCTTGTGAAGAAAGACCATGTCAAACAATATCAACAACAACAAAATAAGGAGACAATTGCTAGATTGTGGTCTAACTTGAAAAGAAAAGGTGATGGGAAATGTTATTGTCCCTACAAAATTTGTAAGGGGTTAAAGACTAGAAGACTTATGTTGGCATTTTTTATGATTATGTTGTGATTGTCATTGATGGACTCACACTTGCTATGAGATCACTTTTTGAATGTATGAATTATGCTCAACCAGTATTTGTTCCAAACTGGTATTATGTTGTAGTCTTTAGACTATCGGTGTTTTGCAGAAAGTGTTTACCGATCTCAAGCAGCATGAAGACCTCACGGTTCGAGGATCTCAAGTGGAATGGAGCAAAGGAACTAAAAGCAGTAGTTATCATTTTCCCAATCTTCATTTTTGTCAATCGATAATAATTAAACCGGTATTACTTTAAGTTACAACCTGGTAATCAGTAAAGTTGTATAAACCGGTAATACTCTATGATGAGTTACCAACCGGTATATTTTTGTGATGAGTTACCATCCACCAACACTTTGATAGTGATTTTGTGTCATGTTACCAAATGTGTCTAGATACACTAAACCTAGGAACTTGCAATGTAATCCTATTGGACCGACATGAAATCAGATTCCTTTTTAAGGACATCATGTCTAGGGTTTTAGTAAGTGTAGTTTTTAGGGTTTTTGGTGGTTGATGAGTTTTTGTATGTGCGATCTTAATAGAGAAGATCAAGTCTGTGTGTTGTAACAAAGTGTGGAATTACTGAAGACTGAAGTAATGCTGAAATGCATTATCAATGAGCTATCATGGATCTAACCAAGAAGACTGTGCTATTTGCTAGATCATTCACTTGTTGATTACTCACATCTTTGACAAGTCAGAAACCCTTAACCTAGTAGGCCCTGAAAAGCCTTTGTAAATCCTCTAAAAAGGTGATTCACATCTGTGGATCTAAAATCCTCTCACAAGGTAGTCTTTAATCGAACTTATCTCCTAACAGAGATTGAGATTTCTAACAGGATCCGTTCTGGTAAAGAACATTATATGACCTTAACCAGTCTGACCTTAACCGGTCTGGTTACTATTCTAAAGATAGTTACTTGTGAGTTTCATCTCACCGTGGTTTTTCCTATTTGAGTTTCTACATCAAAATCTATTGTGTTATGGTGATTGTGCTTCTGTGGGTGAATGCCTTATTTTCTATTTGGTTTGCATGTGTGTTAATCGGTGTGTTTGCAAAACTATTTTACCGGTTTACTGCCAGACTGTTAAAGTGTTTGAGTTCAGTATTTTTTGGTATACTAATTCACCCCCCCCCCCCCCCCTCTTAGTATTCATCAATTGGTATCAGAGCCAACTTTTCTATAAGTCTAACCACATGGAAAGAGATATGGGGGAATACACTGTGAGGGAACTTACTCATCAGCTCACTCAGACTGAGCAAGCCTATGATGAACTTAAAGTCAAATATAAGGCCTCTCAGGCAAAACGAAGAGAGAATGCTAAAAAACTGATGGAGCTAACTGAAAATAGTTCTTCTGATGAAGCAGACATGGAAGCCTTAGTTCAAGAAGATGAAAAACTAAATGAGTCCAATGCCAACCTAAGAAGGGAACTTGAAGGACTGACTATCAGGATGTGTCAAGATCTTGAGAACCGGAGAAAAGCTGAAGATCTGGTAAAAGACAAAGATCATGAGATCTCTAAGCTGAAGTAAGAGATCAGTGCACTTATTGCTCATCTTCATGGAAGTAAAGTGGAAAAGGAAGAAATGCAAGGTGAAATACACATGGTTGTTTCTGAGAATGCAACCTTAAAAGAATCCAATGCTGCTATTTCCAAAGAACTCACTAAGTCAAAGGAAATACTTGCCAAATTCAATAAGAGCTTTGTTAAGCTAGAGCAAAAGATTGAATCAGCTAAACCAGTAAAGAATACTAATGGACTTAGTTTCTCTGAATATGAGGAAGGTGAGACCTTTGGAACAAAAGATGGAGCATCAAAGAAGCAACCAACATCAAAGGATAAAGGTAAGCAAAATTTCAAACCTGTTTGCTTTAATTGTCTCAAGGAAGGACACACTGCCAATGTATGTAGAAGTAAGGCTTACAATAATTTTCCTTATTTTCTAAACGATAAGCCTAGACCCAATAGATTCAATGGTAATTGTTATGCATGCAACAAGTTTTGGCATAGAGCATTTGAATGCAGGTCTGTCATGCACAACACCGAAAGGTATCCTCAAAGGAGTCAAGGATTTTTTCCTAAACCCTTTGGGAATCGAAACCCAAACCGGTTTAATACCTATAATCATTAGTCAAGTAGCGGTGGCTATCAAGCAGCAAACAGATGGAGAGCAACCTATTTTATTTGTCATGATAGTGGTCACAGTGCTACAACATGTAGAAGGAAGAATGGAAACATGAATAATGGACCTTGGAAAGCACCTGGAATGATTTGCTATCATTGCAACAAACCGGGTCATACAGCAAGATTCTGTAGGATGAGAAAGAATATATCGAATGATATACCGGTCACTCTAGAAGAAAAGATTGATGTTGAAACCGTTCAAGTGGATATGAAGAAAGCGTGGAAAAAGAAGGTAGAAGAAGTGATTCAAGAAGAACCGGTTTCTGCACCTAGTGTGGAAGTCACTGAACCGACAAACTAAGCATCAGAAAAGCTTAGGGGGAGAAAATGGTGAAATGTTTCAAACCCCCAGTTTACACCAGTAAAAGACCTTAATCGGTATGTGATACCTGTCAACTGGTAGAAGACTGAAAATGGTAAAAGGCAAATTAGGGTTTATGCCCTAATAGTAGAAGCATTTATTATGGTAGGTGAAGAACTTGTTTAAAAGGATTTTTCAAGTCATTTTTCACTTATCAATTATCGAGTGAAGAAGTTTTCAAGTGCTGAGCAATGAAAAGCGATTTGGATTGAGATTCGAAGAATTTTCAAGACCTTGAAGAAGAATCAAAAGCTAATATCAGTCGGTCAAGTGTAGAACACAAAGCGGTATTTCAACAACTGAAGGAGTGTGTGGCGAAGTGGAATTTGCAAGCCCTAAATTTTGATTTATGAAGGTATTTTTTGAATTTCTCTGTTTATCATGGCTTCCACATCACACTCTAGTTGTAGTGCACCCGTTGATTTAGTAGACTTCATCCAACGGAAGGCAAAATATAATGCCCTATCTCAAATACCCATTAGTGTTATCGTGGAGGAAGGTATTTCAGATTATATTGATTGTAAAATTGAAGACCTAGGATCTCTGATGATCCATTCTCAATTAAGCTTATTCTATGGAAAGGACAAGAAGATCAAAATGGAATTCAACATCTTGGAAAAGAAGAAGCTTCACAATGCGATCTATTTCCTTGAAGAGTTTTCAGATGATCACATCCACATCATTCTGAGTAGAGTACACAGTGACAAAATGTACTTAGAGTGGGCACATGACATCACACCGAAAGCTATTCATGTCGTCACTGGTTTCTGTAACGTCAGTGAAGTGCCATCCCTAAGGAAGATCAGCAAGACCGAAATGACCAAGCTCACTGGTTCTATGAGCGACCAACGGGGAATGACCATCAATCTCATCAAGGATGATCTGGTCAAATATGCCTGCATGGTAATAGGTTACTGGACATTTTATGCTAGCAGGATCAACTCTATCTCTGTTGCAGCAGTAAATGCTACCTACAGGATGATCACGGAAGATGCATCATTTGATTTATGCACCTGTATGCAAAGGCAACTTCTAGTGAACCTAAAGTCGATTAAACAGGACAATGCCTTGAGATTTAAGTTTGGACAACTATTGGTTGGGTTGTTGTTCTACTTCCAAGGTTACTTCCCAGGAGTTGGAGATATTTAGTGGTCTGTCGACCAACCGGTTACAAAGAAAATCAAGGAAAGTCTTCAAGCGATTGGAACCGGTTATCCAAAAGTTTTGAACAAATACTTTGATGATTTCAGACGCAAAATGAGCCAAAGAGTGAGAATAAATATGAAGATGACATCTGCTTCACCATCAAAGTTGATGAGTGCATAATGGAGGCAGTTGAGCCTAGATAGGAAGAAGTGGAACCCATGGGATATGAGGTAATGTATGACATGCTAGATGGGTATGCCTCTACCCTACTTGCCTCGCCCCTTGACCCAAAGGCAAAGAGAACCGGAACCTATTTGGAAAGGGTTGCACCAGTTGAAGAACCTTTTGTAAAGAAGGGAAAGGTAGTGCCTTCAGTATCAGCACCGATTACTGCAGCAAGTCCCAAAGTGACCAAGCGGTCACCAGCAAAGAAGAAACTAGAAGCTGCACCCATCGAAGTATTTGAGAGAAAGCGGAAAACAAAAGCAACACACCGGACTCAGAGGACACTGTGTCTGAAGAACAGCCTAAGAAGACTAGGCAAACAAGGAAAAAGACAAAGACAACCAGCAATGAACTGGCAACATCTGCACCGGTAAATATTGATATATCCTCCTACAAACCTTTGACACATTGTCAAAGAACTATTAAGAATATTAGAAGAAAAGTGCTTGGTGATTTGAAAGAGTGCTTTGATGATTTTAATGATGATGAAAAGGAAGAAGTTGAACAGGAAGTCATTAAATATTTATGTATTAATGACCGGTGGCCATCAAAAATTAAATCTGAGAAACCTGATTCTTTATATAATTCTTTAGATAATAAATGGCACATTGCTATAGAGAAGGAACAGGAAATAAGAGAGGAAGTATTTGCACAATACTTTCATGATGTGCCCAAATCAGAACTTTATGAAGTGGTGGAAAGATATAAGGGCCTCTTCTTCATGAGAAGAAGGAGACTCCTCTTGCTACAAGGAAAAGTCCCAGAAGTGGTAAAAGATACCCACTCCCTTGCTCAATCCGCTCTAAAGTTGCACCAAGTGGCAGAAGCCAACATGAAAGTTGAGAAAGAACCAGAAATCAATAAATCGGATGAGGTGTATGACAGTGAAGGAGTGTCGGTCATTGATCAAATGGAACCCATTGATGTTGATGCCTTGAATGGTGAAGATGTTACTCTGGGTACACCAACAGAAGGGGCAGGATAGGAAAAACAGGCAAAGGAAGAGAAGAAGCAACAATAAGAAGAAAAGAAGAAACGGGCAAAAGAAGAAGAAAAGAGGAAATAGGAAGAGGACAAGAGAAAAGAAGAGGAGAATAATAGACAAGAGGAAGAGAAGAAGAAGAAGGAAGAGGAAAAGAAAGAAGAAGAGAAATGAAAGGAAGAAGAAAAGAAACAGGAAGAGGAGAAGAAAAAGGAAGAGGAGAAGAGAAAGGAAGAGGAGAAGAGGAAGCAGGAAGAGGAGAAGAAGAAGATGGATGAAGACGAAGAGAAGCGAAAAGAAGAGGAGAAGAAGGAAGAAGAGAAAAGAAAGATAGAGGAAGAGGAGAAAATTAAGGTAGAAGAGGACAAGCTAAGAGCGAAAAAGAAAGAGGAAGTGGCACAGAGCACTCAAGTGGAGACCCCAAAGGCAACCAGTAATCAAGCCAAACTAACTGACATTAATAGTCTGATTGACCTCCAATCTGCAAATGAATCAGAGATGTTGCAAAGCATTAAGCTTGCTCAAGAACGCCTGGAGGTGATAAGGAGGAAGAAGGAGCAAGACGTGATCCTAGATGCAGTGGACACTCTTACCGGTTTGATACCCGATACCAACCTCCCTAGTACCGACTCCTCTTTGGCCCAACTGAAACTCTTATGCACAGTTGTGGAGGATCAGGTACAAAGCCTGGAAGAGGTTGTTGAAGCTAATGCACAAAAGAAGCATCAAAAGGCACTAGATGTTGCCTTGGTGAAAAAGTTAAATGAGCTCCGGTCCAATCTGCAGAAGGCACAGAAGGACATTAAAGATGTTCTAGATGAGGGGAATCTACTACTTAGCAAGATATATCAACCCCATCTATTCTGTGATGATGTGCTTGCTCAGTAAGAAAAATTGTAAACTGATTTGCAGACGTTCATGAGCACCTTCAAGACGCCATATGATTCCTTTACCACTTATGGGCAAACCATTCCCTGGTTTCAACTTCAGGCTGCAAGAATTGAGTTGGAGATCAACAACCGGACCAGGGATTTGCAGGAACTACAACTGGTTCTACTACCAAGACTGCAAATACTGCAGAAATGTTATCTCAATCTAGATGCCCTGACGGTCACTCAAGAGATGAGTACCTTGGATGTCATAGAAGAATAGGTCTATCAGATGCAAACAAAGAATGAGGTTGCTACCTCATTGCTTGATTCATGGTCCTTATCCATGAAGCAATTTATGCAGGACTTTAAATCTATTTTTGACAAGTTTCACTCTTTATTGTCATAAACATTTATTCAGCTAATAGAAACAGGGGTTATTTAGCTGTATCTTGTCATTGTTGGCAAAGGGGGAGAAGTATTCTGGTATTTAAAATTTTGATGCATGCTATGTATGCTTTCATGTTTATCTCTATAAGGGAGTAGCATACATTGTATTTTCTGCAAAAGGGATAGTGTATGTGCTTAGGGGGAGTAGTTTTGATTATGGCATATTTTTGTTGTAAAACACTTAGATGTCAAAATTTTCCTAAGTGTTGCCATCAATGCCAAAGGGGGAGATTGTTGGCATTTTTTATGATTATGTTGTGATTGTCATTGATGGACTCACACTTGCTATGAGATCACTTTTTGAATGTATGAATTATGCTCAACCGGTATTTGTTCCAAACCGGTATTATGTTGTAGTCTTTAGACTATCGGTGTTTTGCAGAAAGTGTTTACCGATCTCAAGCGGCATGAAGACCTCAAGCGGAACAGAGCAAAGGAACTAAAAGCAACAGTTATCATTTTCTAAGTCTTCATTTTTGTGAACCGGTAATAATTAAACCGGTATTACTCTAAGTTACCAACCGGTAATCGGTAAAGTTGTATAAACCGGTAATACTCTATGATGAGTTACCAACAGGTATATTTTTGTGATGAGTTACCATCCACCGACACTTTGACGGTGATTTTGTGTCATGTTACCAAATGTGTCTAGATACACTAAACCTAGGAACTTGCAATGTAATCCTATTGGACCGACATGCAATCAAATTCATTTTTAAGGACATCATGTCTAGGGTTTTAGTAAGTGTAGATGTTAGGGTTTTTGGTGGTTGATGAATTTTTGTATGTGTGATCTTAATAGAGAAGATCAAGTTTGTGTGCTATAACAAAGTGTGGAATTACTGAAGACTGAAGTAATGCTGAAATGCATTAGCAATGAGATATCATGGATCTAACCAAGAAGATTGTGCTATTTGCTAGATCATTCACTTGTTGATTACTCACATCTTTGACAAGTCGGAAACCCTTAACCGGGTAGGCCCTGAAAAGCCTTTGTAAATCCTCTAACAAGGTGATTCACATCTGTGGATCTGAAATCCTCTCACAAGGTAGTCTTTAATCAGACTTATCTCCTAACAGAGATTGAGATTCCTAACAGGATCTGTTCTGGTAAAGAACATTGTATGACCTTAACCAGTCTGGTTACTATTATGCAAATAGTCACTTGTGAGTTTCATCTCATTGTGGTTTTTCCCATTTGGGTTTCTGCATCAAAATCTATTGTGTTAAGGTGATTGTGCTTCTATGAGTGAATGCCTTATTTGTTGTTTGGTTTGCATGTGTGTTAACCGGTGTGTTTGCAAAATTGTTTAACCGGTTTACTGCCAGACTGTTAAAGTGTTTGAGTTCAGTATTTTTCGGTATACTAATTCACCCCCCCCCCCCCCCCCCCTCTTAGTATTCATCAACTTCTAATCAAAACAACTAAGAAACATTGTAGGTTGCATGGTCACATTAAAGGTGGACATGATTATCATCCATTGGTAAGTTTTTCATTATATCATTTTAACAATTTATATACATAATAAATCACTTGATGATAAGATCATGATCATGGTTTATTTATGTTTATCAATTTTATATAGGTCGATCACCCCGAAGCACATGATTGAGGTGTGAATATCAAAGCTGAAGATAATGATCCCATGGAAGATGACGATCATGAACCACAAAACACAATTGAAGATGATGGTACAAATACATTGATCCATGACACATTTAGTACTCGTGTAGCTGATCATGATGATGAAGATGACCTTGATGTTGTTCATGATGTCCCTCTACTTGAGAAGGAATCTGAGGCCCTTTACAAAGGCTCGTAGATAGCTCTTCTCTCTATTGTATTGTTGGTGAACTTGAAGGTTATGAATGGTTTATCCAACATAACAATCTCACGTATGTTAAGGTATGTCATATATGTCATAATAAATGGTGAATCATGTTGTACCATTAATATTCTTTATATTAACAAATTATATTTTTTTATTGTAGATTGATAGGTGAGTTTTTGTTACCACCATCAAATATTCTACCTCGCTCATATCGAGAATTATCTGCCATCATAAAAGATATTGGAATGGAGTATCAAGCAATAGATGCTTGTCCCAATGATCGTATTATATATCACAAACAACATGAATTTTGAATTGAATGCCCCAAATTTCATATCAGTAGATATCAAACAGATAAATAACAAAAAGGGTTCCTCACAAGGTTCTTCGCTATATTCCCATTATTCCACGTATGCAACGATTATTCAAGTGCACTAGCTTGGCACAATTTATGGATTACCATGCACGCAATAGAAGTCAAGATGACATTATTTGAATGCCTATGGATGGTTTAGTATTTATGGACATAGAGGAAAAGTGGCTACAATTTAAAGAAGAACCTCATAATCTCAGGCTTTCATTGGCAGCAAACAGTGTCAATCCATTTGGAGAGATGAGATCTGTTTACTTAGTGTGGCCCGTTTTTGTTATCAATAATAACATTCCTCCATGGATGTCAATAAAGAGGGAGCACATAATGTTGGAAATGATTGTTCTAGGTATTTTATCATTTAAATATAGTCATCTACATTTAATTATAAATATTGCAGTAAAATGGTCATAATAATTATGTAATATTTTTGTTTATTCGATTAGGTAAGTACCAAGTTAAAGATATGAATGTATATATCAAGCCTCCTATCGATGAGTTGTTTGAGTTATGGAATGGTGTCACTATGTATGACATCTCTATACCAATAGGACAAAGACAATTTCAATTCCATGAGATGCTTCTATGGACAATACGCGATGCCCCAGGGCTAACACATTTTTGTGGTATGTTATAGTGTTTAAGTTGTGCATGAACATTATAATTCAAAAAATTATCATATTTAATCCAATTATACATTATCTTGTATGTCTTCAAACAAAGGGAATTTGCATATCCATTTTGTGGTCCAAAGATGAAATCTCATCATTCAAAAAGTTTAGGAAAGCAGGTGTTTGATGAGTATAGGCACTTTCTCCACAAAAATCATAAGTATCAAAATACTGAAAAGCATCTTTTCAATTGGAAAGAATAGAATACATCAAAGCCATGAAGAATGACACCTCACCTGTGGAAGTTGGAATATAATAAAATTAATCATCAAGGTAATGCCATTCCATCTAATGGTTTATATCATAAAACATTTTTCTATTTTGTTTTGTTTACTAATGATGTGATTGATGATCGTGAAGGTCTTGAAGGCATAAATGACCACCTTCCTAAGGGACTAAAAAGTTATCTCCAATAATTTAGTAGGTTGCCCTACTACGAGTAGTTACAAATTGTGTATTTGTTTGATACTGTTCATATTGGAAAGAATATAACAAGACATTATGGAAAATATTGGATGGAAGGCGTGACAAAGAAAAAATTGTCAAAATATATAGTGACATTCAGGATTCCAATCATGCAATGATAAATGTCATTCAATCAAATAGCCATGGAGACCAGATCAATATAAGTGAGCTTCCTTGGTTATTAACGGACCAGCAAAGCAATGCTAAAAAAAAAAATTATACGAAAAATTCAATTTCGCACAGGATTTGTTGCGAACATAAACAATCTCATATCAAAGAAAAGTGAATCTAGGCCAGGGATGAAAATGCATGATTGGCATACCTTCATTAAGGTAATTCATGTTCTTTTGTTTTTACTATGTATTTAAGTACTACGCGTACGTGTACTTTTCATTGTATTATGTTAGAAAAAAAATGAAAAGATAATTTTATTATTGTTGCAATACATTCTACCTCTATCTCTCCCAGACGACTTTGACAATAATGTCAAGAAAGTCATATATGATCTTGGAAAATACATTAGGTAAGTAGTGATATTTGTCTAGTTCGTTGTATAGATATTATATTTGTGATTCGTTTTACTTGTTATGTAATATATTTTTTTGCGTCTTGAATATCTTGTAGGCGGTTGTCATGTAAAGAAATTCATAAAGAAGATATAAAATATTGGAAGAGAAAAATTCCTCATATAATGTGTGAAATGCAAAAGTGTCTACCTCCAGGTTTTTTCAATGCACAAGAACACTACCTCATACACCAAGTTGAAGAGATTGAACTGTGTGGACCTGTACACACTAGGTCAATGTGGATGGTTCAGAGGCACTTGAAATTTTTTAAGGCTTTGGTTTGACAAAGAGCACATCCTAAGGGTTCTATGGTGGAGGAATATATGGTGTACCAGACTATGGTGTACATTTCTAAATATCTTCGTAAGTTTGCAGCCAAGATCCACGTGGATCGCATTTGGGATCCCAACCCCATTAACAAATTTGAAGGGGAGTACTTGACGGGGAAAGGTAGATTGAGGAAAGTGAGAGGTAATTATAAGATGTTATTGTAGTTAATTAATTCTCAATCTTCAAAATAAATCGGTTGTAAGATGTCTATTTATTTTTTGTACACTTTGTTGAGAGTGGGATGCACTACATTTGTATATTGAAAATAATCTTGATTGGATGACGGTATAGATTGAACGTTGTCAACATTCTGGATGCACATTAACATGGGAAGGTGTGGCTTCATTGGTTAAATAAGCTCGTCGTAATGGAGATTTTAATTTTTCGCAAAGGGAAATTGATTTAGCATATGGTTTAAGAGATAACCAGGTACGTATAAATTTATTAATCACCCATATGTTTATCAAATCACAATGCAATAAATTTTACATGTTTGACATATCGCAGGTCAAACACCACAATGCTATGTGTTGCAATGGTCATAAATTTCGCATAAAAAAGTTGGATGACACGAAGAAAAATTATGATTCTGGCATCACTGCAGTCTTTGAGGTGACACATATTTCATCGAGAAATGATATACATCCTCAACAGTCTCAAAATCAATACTATAGCATTTTGGATGATATACTTGAGTGCGACTTTAATTCCTTCAAATTAGTTTTGTTTGTCGTCAAATGGTACAAGCTACAATTGAATAAAAATGATCCTAATAGAACTGTTATTGAACATGATAATGGTTTTACAATGGTTAATACAAGGTCATTTGAACCAGTTGGGGATGAGCCCTTTGTTCTTCCAAGCTAATGTGAGCAAGTATTTTACTCAAAGGTTCCACATAAACCGAGTTGGTCATTTGTTGTTAGACATGATCCAAGAGGAAGGCCGATAAAGTATAATGTGATGGAAGAAGAAGATACCGAAGAAGTAGAAGATGAAGTATATGATGATCACAATCGACAGTTTCTCGATGATGATGAAGAAGATGATGATGATGATGATGATGATGATGATGATGATGGTGATGGTGATGGTGATGGTGATGGTGATGGTGATGGTGATGGTGATGGTGATGGTGATGGTGATGGTGATGGTGATGGTGATGGTGATGGTGATGGTGATGGTGATGGTGATGGTGATGGTGATGGTCTAATATAGTGCACTCTAGAATCTAATGCCTTGTGTAGTTTTAAAGTAGTGACCCTATGTGGATTCATAACTTGGTATCATCCTTCTCTATTGATGTTGCACTGTATTGTTCCATTACTTGCATCATGTATGCATCCTGTATGGCATGTGTGAGCCTATCATCCCCCTTGTATACTTTGATTGACTATTTGGAACTATCTCCACAAGCACAATGGGGTGGACCTAAGGGTTCCACATGGTCGGGTGGAATTACAAACCACCATTGGGGACCGATGGACTCAATTCGTGATGACCTCAGAGAGCACTTCTACCTCCCTCAACACATGTTCTTTCTCTTTCATATATTCTTGCAAGTTGCAATTCAAATGTATATTGAAATAAGCATT
This sequence comes from Cryptomeria japonica, assembly GCF_030272615.1. NCBI lineage: Eukaryota > Viridiplantae > Streptophyta > Pinopsida > Cupressales > Cupressaceae > Cryptomeria > Cryptomeria japonica. Next base: position 525,869,258 of record NC_081410.1, read on the forward strand.
GTAATCATTGATGATATGTATATTAAACACTCCAAGTGGAGATTGATGTAATTGAACATAATTGATATGGTTTATGCTAACTTCACTTAAGTATATTATGGGCCCATAACCCATAGGTCCCAAGATCAATTTCATAACTAGAAAATAAGATATCTAAATGAGTTGAAAATTTTTAGGAGTAAACATGTGGGCATGTTGAACTATACAGGGGGAGAGATGACCTTTAAAATTTTATTTTTTTATACCAAAATTTAAATTCAATACCCTAGTTACTTAAACAAAAGAAAGGTTGGAACTATTTTATATCAAGTGTTTTGTGGGTGGTCATAATGCATTCATGTTTTCTTTTAAGATGCTAGTAATATTATTTTTAGTACTATCTTTACCTATTGTACTTTTCTATTGGACTCGATCAACCCAATAACCTTGTACATGTGATTTATTTTATTAAAGAGGATATTCATGTAGTCCGGAATGCATGATTATCATCTTTGACTATATGTTGAATATATAATAACGAGTGACTACTTAGTTTGAGATATATACATGTCATTCAATAGGTATATGTCATGTATTGACATAGGATGACACTTTATATGAGATTATCAATTTGGGATATACTTATAAGAAATATGTGTATATATAGTAGATAAATTCATTTCATGTATATCTATAGTAGATAAGTTTTGGTAGCTCCCAAGAATAACTAACTTAGATAAGGTAGATAAAGTCATTTCATCTCCCTCATTGCCGTTAAAGGCTCTTGTATTTGGGTTAGCTAATTCCCTATCAGCACCATTTTTAATAGGTTTACCAGTACTCAGTGGTTCATACAGTCCTCTTAGGAGTTGGACCATCTCAACCATGGTGCGCCTAATCATATTAGCTTGAAACCAATGCGCCTCATATTAGCTTCAAACCTATGCCCCCTATTGGTAGCTGATGGGGATAGAATATCATTCATTGTACATATCAATGAGGTGTTCTTTACCTCTAGATAATAATTTTAAAAAAAATTAATAAATTTTCGTCAGAATTACGATGGAGACTAAACTTTCCACCGACGATGGAATCGTCAGACGAACAACGTTCTCGTCAGTGCAAAGTTTCTGGAATCTGTCAAAAGTCTGACTCAAACTACACAAACATCCAACAATGATGTTGTATGTCCGAAGGCACTTCCTTGTCAGATGGTCATCGATGCATATTAATGGACCGATGAAAAAACCATCGAATAAATAGCATTCCCATCGGTGCAAAGTTTCAAACTTTCATCGACATTCCAACGCAATCTAAAGAAACATCCGACGAGGATGTTGTATGTCCAATGAATTTTTTGACCAGAAGAGTGATCATGCCCATTGTCGGCAGAGTCCATGGGGTCTTCATACTTCCAATGGTCAGAGGCATCGTCAAAAAGTCTGATGATAAGTTTTCGACGACTACTTTTGTCAGCAATTCGACAAAAAGTAGTCACAATTCTGACAATTGGCCATCGAAAATTAGCCCCGAATGTACTAGTGTTTATAAGACTACCGAAATTCATTGATTCACCTTCCTGGATCAACCTCAAGCTATTAAGTTTCCTCTGAGGAACTAGGCTCTGATACCAATTGTTGGAATCAAGGAACACTAAGAGGGAGGGCATGAATCAGTGTTCTGCAATTTTTAGCATTGACAATTTGTTCATTAAGTCACTTAATGCATATGAAGGAAATTAAAGTGCAGAAACACAAAGCAAAGATCAACAACACCATAACACCAATATTCTTATGTGCAAACCTGGTTAAGGGGAAAACCACAGTGGGATTCAAACCCACAATATTAGTATACTCTGTTAAAAGTATAAAAATATTACATAGGGGAATGTGCATGCATTCAAGCACACTGCTTAGAGATCACTACTTGATGTTTACAATAAGGGCTACAACCCGGAAGGCTCACTGCCTTAAAAAATGTTTGTAAGAGATTACAATGAAGTTTGAACTATGAAGTAGCTTCAACAACTGCCTAGATATAGTTCTGGTTAAACACAAAACATATTCTTACTATGTTCTGCAATACTATTATGTTCTGATATTCTACAACATACCAGAGCATGAATCTTCACCTTGTGCACATGAAATTGTGCATCCTCTCTCATACACACATCCTACACAATCATCGATCACCAAAATGATCAAATAAACATGTCTTATATATCCGTATCACCGATTTAAGTAACCACCACATCGGCCCAAAAACCGCATAACATGCAACATGAAATGTGTTACCCAAGTCGGCTTGAACCAATCCAAAAATAATTAAGCAGACCAAAAAAAATGTCCACATGCTTCCCATAGGTTGGCTTACCAACCTAGAATACACAAACAACCACAATAATTAATCTGCAAGATCCACAAACATAATTACCATACATTACCATATATAACCACTGTTCTAACCAAAGACATGATTACCAGACCTTCTTACTTGCACAAAACTTATCACCAAAGGCCACAAACCTAGAATAAGGTTAATTGCATATCCACAAACTTTCCCCTAAATCTGCAAAGCATAATACTCAACAGAAATAATCTGCCAACCAAAATATTGTACACTCTATCGGATACCTTGTTCATCTTACTGGACCTCACCAATACTTGATCAATCTCCAATCAATCTTTCAAAATTATGAAAACATGAAGTGTGGATGCCAAAACTGATATGAGTTGCTATCAATGACAACATCTCAACATATATGCAATATCTCTTGCCAACAATATGTATACACACACACACACACACACACACACACATATGTATGTATATGTATGTATGTATGTATGTATATGTATCTGTAAGTATATATATATATATATATATATATATATATATATATATATATTGTAGACACTTAAATTTGACTGATCAATTTAATCAAACTAAATAAAATCTCCTAACTCTCTTGTATTAGTTGAATAATCCATGTTATTCAATTAAAATCAAGTATCCCTTTTGGCTAAATTAATTAAATGAATCCATGCCCCATAAGCCAATTAATTAATTAAATATCTTAATTAATTGACCCACTCCTTTTCTTCCAATCCCTTGAATTAATTAATCAAATTAATTAATTCCCCTTTTCCAATCCCTTGAATTAATTAATCAAATTAATTAATTCCCCTTTTCCAATCCCTTGAATTAATTAGTCAAATTAATTAATCCCCCCTTTTTCATCCCCTTATTTGAATTTAATTAATTCAAATATCTCATTTGAGTCACATGTCTCCTAACTTAAACTACCCTTCTAACCCAACCTCTAACGTAACCTTCGGGTTCTAACCAACCCTATCTCCTCAACCAACCTTATCCTATCATATCCTAACCTCCCCTCACATGTGTGTGCAAACTCATGATTCCCTAATTTACTTAATATTAGGAAATTTGATCCTATTTTGGGTGGCTTCCTCCCAAAATGGACATGTGTCCTTGAGGACACATGTCAAGCCCCTTTTGACATTTGTCCCTCAAAGGGACACATTTTCATTTTCTGAATCTCCTCCTCTCCTTCCAACTCCTATGTAATCCTACCTCTTTTTCCAGCAAGTCATCCACATTCTCACTACCATACCATTATCATGCAAAATTCCATCCACTTTCATACAGCCACACTGTTATCATGCAACATTTCATCCACTTTTAGCATATCCATATAGTCATTATGTCAAATTTTATCCTCATGTCCCATCATCTCATCCAATCTTCATATCTTGAATCTCATCCTCAAATAGCACATCATGGAGCAATTCAAGCACAAGCTACGTGATGAGCACAAATCCTACCATGGGATAATCAAATCAAGGAGTTGAATAGAGTTTGTATCTTATGGTTTTTATGTCATTTATGCTTTATTCATTTTCTTTCTTTCTAACATCTCAATCTTGAGGTGTTTGAGATAATTATGTTAGCTTAGATTGTTTAGTTTTATCTTTCAATCATATATGTTTGCGCACGATTTCTCTAACACATTTTTCACCATGCCCAGTGGGACCCACTTCATAGGTCGATCTAATTGTTTGATATTGTTTGAGTGATTTTTATTGTAGGTATTTTGATGTTGGAAGGCAAAAAATTACATTCTAACAACTTCATTTTGCAGGTTTACGTATGGATTTGTACCCTGTTGATAGAATTTTGCATCTGTATGTGCATAATTTTGTATCTGTATACGCAAAAATTTGCCTTAGTCTATGCAAAAATTTGTATTAGTCTAGATAATGTTGTGCATCTATTTAGTTAATGTTTCGCATTCATCCTTATATCATTTTGCATTCATCTAAGTTAAAATGAATTGATTTTGCATAGGTCGTTTCTGCTATTTTTGGTGACGCCTTTGTATTTCTTATACCTCTGTGTTTCCAGATTCAAATTTTTTGCTAAATAGAGCAAAAATGAATTTTTACAATGTGTTAACCCCATGGCTCACAAATTTAAAATCAAATTTGTAGGTTCATAGCAATGAGCAGAGCGCAGAAGGTTGTAGAAACAACACTCTCAAATCTTGAGGGAAGACCAATCAATCAGTGAGCCAAAGATGCAAATCAAGTATTTCCAATTTCAACAATGAGTCCTCACATATATTCACAAATACAACATGCTCCCAAGATCGCGCTTATACTTTTAACCTTGCTCTGTTAAAATTTTATCAATCTGTTTGTAGAATATTAATTTTTGTTTTGCAAAGTTAAACGTTGCACATTAGTATTGACATCATGTCGCATTAGTATTGACAAAAATTCGCATTAGTCTTGTCAGAAATTTGCATTACTATTGACAATATGTCGCATTCGTCCATATATCAATTCACATTCATTTGATCAATGTAATGAAATTTTGTTTCAGATTTGTCTATGTTCTCATGGTTTTTCCTCATTACTGATGCTCTGTCTGCAGTGTGTGGCAAAAATAGAGTGCTTGCCAAGGTGTTTCGAGCGGTCAAATACAATAAAAACCCCAAACTACTAATCATTTTGCTTACAGATATGTTTTGATTGATCAAAGATGAATATTAGACTTCTAACTATTTTGTTGCAAAGGTAGATTAGGAGAGTGTTTTCTTTTTAGAGTGAACAACATTTGGATTTGGGCCTTAAAAAGAACAATCTATCTTTCATGTTTGATTTTCTTAGCCATATTGTGCATGTGAGTGACCTACTGCTAACACACATTATCCTCTCCCTTGGTTCTTTTGGTCTTAGGTGCAATAGAAAAGTGTTGGTGATGCTCAGCTTTTCTTTAGTAGGTAGAGGGCCTATCCCCCCGAGTAGCCGATAAGGTTGGGTGAGAGGAGAACGACCCAAGCAATAATGGGCTAAGGCCTAGTCACTTCTCAACCACTATATATAAAATATGCGGGATGAAAGTCTTCACAACGGGAGCTAATTGCCTACCTACGTCAACTTCCCCAGTACCTGTGTTCTACAAGAAGGAAGCCCCTTCAAGGAGAGAGCATACATGGATGGCCGAAAGAGAATCTTGTACTACAAACCAATGTTTTAGTAGCCACAAACCTTCTATTTGTTGACTTGGGCATTGTGATACGTGCATGCCAAAGAAATCCCTCATGTACCCCTCAATTTGAGATAGAAAATTTCTTGAGATCTTATGATCTTTAGAAATTCGAAGCTTGGAATGCCCGAGAAGTGTGTGTCATGGAGTGGAGCCAATGCTGCCAAGCTTCTACATATCTTGTTGAATGTAGTATTTTGGGCTAGGGGATTCAACAAGTATTGTCTCTTTACCAACCTAGGAAGTGCATTATTGCTTTTCATTTTTTATACTCATGTGTTTGTCAAAAATCAATTCAAAATATCAAACATCTCACTTCACTAGGTCCTAGTTTAGTCGTGTCCTTCAACGAATTGTCCTCTCATTCTACTGAGTTTATGCCATTTGTCTCATTGTGCTATTTAAATTACCTAAGTCAGGTGTCAAATTAGTTCACCTTGGTTGTCATCATTTTAAATTTGATGTTGTCATTATCATCTACTAGGGTCTTGACTTCCATGGTCATAACCTTGGTTGTCATCCTTTTAATTCTTGCATTGTCACTATCGTCCATCATCATCTCTCATCCCCTAATTTTCATCATCATTGCCTTCTTCCTAGGTCATCACTCCAAACCTCAAACCTCCAAAATCGAACATCAAACTTCGTGATCTTTCTAACTTCCTCAAAGTTAGTCCTCATCTCATTCTGAGCTTTAGTATGTCATCCTCTTTCATCTTTCATCACTCCAAATCATCAACTAATCATCATGTCATAATTTTATTATGATGAGTTTGGTCATCTTTCATTTTCTTCCACTTCATCCTATCCTGATGATGACGAGGGTATGGTTGATCAAGACGAATTCTATCTTGATGATGATGAGGGTATGGTTGATCGAGATGAATATGAAATTTGAAAAGCTTGATAGTATAGTTGATCAAGATGAATATAAAATTAAAAATATTGATGCCCTCATCCTCAAAAATCTTGCACCAAGTATCAGTTATAACCCATTTGATCCAATTGTCCTTGATGATACTATGGTTGATCAATCTGATGAGACATGTCCAAATCGATCCTATGGATCGGTTCCTTTCAAATCCTGATAATACCCAGATAGATTCCAAAATCATAGAGATGCATAAGAATAGAATATTTGCAAACATGGTTATAGAAGGAATGACTGTCACCTCACCTATGACTGCCAATCCAAAAGAGCCTCTGCAACAATAGTTTTCCTAGCAGCAAACCTCGTCGTCATTCTCAATCCACCAATAGGTTCAATTTCTGTTAACATTCATGCCTCCATCTTTTCATAACAACACTATCACCTACATCCATAATCCAAATCCACCATCTCATTATCCCCAAATCCATTACACAATCCATAATCTTAATCCTCCATTCAATCTTAATCATCCATCCTACCTAAACCCTCCATCCAATCTTAATTTGTCATCCTACCTAAATCCTCCATCTTCCACTTCATCCTGTCTCAAAACACCTTCATCTAACCCATCATAGCTCAATCCACCATCATCAATTTCATCCTATCTTGAAACATTGTCATCTACCCCATCCTATCTCAAGCTACCATCTTCCACTCCATCTTATCTCAGTCCATCACCCTCCATTCCTTCTTCCATTTCTGCAACTTCCCTTCCATTCACTCCATTTACCCCAATTGAGGAACCCCTCATCCTTCCACCATTCACTCAATTTACCCTAGTTGAGGAATCTCCCATCCTTCTACCATTCACTCCATTTAACCTAGTTGAGGAACCTCTCACCCTTCCACCATTCACTCCATTTACACCAGTTGAGGAATCTCCCATCTTTCCATCTGCTCCATTTACCCTAGTTGAGGAACCTCTCATCCTTCCACCATTCACTCCATTTACCCAGTTGAGGAATCTTCCATCCTTCCATCCGCTCCATTTACCCCAGTTGAGGAACCTCTCATCCTTTCACCATTCACTCCATTTCCCCTAATTAATGAATTTCCCATCCTTCAATCCACTCCATCTCTCCTAGTCAATGAACCTCCCATCCTTCCCTCCATTCCATCTAAAGATTATACCCACTCACCCCTCGTCACACCATCCACACCAATCCCATCATGCCAAGATCTTATTCCAGAGCATGTTAAAAAATTTATTGATCCAAATCAAGATCCTAGCATTCCACTTCCACCATTTCAAGATTCCTTATCATCCCTCCATCCAAATCAAGATCCTACCATCCCATCTACTCCATCTTAAGAGCCCTTATCATCCCCTCTTCCAAGTCAAGATCCTCCCATCCCATCTACTTCACTTCTTGATCCTCCATCTCCTCCTATCCAAACCATCCCACCACCATCACTTCATCCCCTTGGTTCGCTTACATTCATCCATGGAAGTTCACTCGTAGTAGAAGAACATCTCATATACAGCACCCATTCTCCTCCATCTAATAATGGACTCGCATCTTTTTACCCAAATAACAAGTATCTTACTTTAGATAAAATGCTCAAAAAAATGAACTATCAAGGAAAAGGCTTGGGCCTACATGAGCAAGGTACTTTGGAGCCCATCTATGTTAAAGCACATCCAGGATCTCATGGTCTCGGTTACATATCCTAAGTCACTTCATCCAAAAAATTTGGTACAATTAATGCAAAATCCAAGTATGCTTCCAAACACACCATCACATCGCCTTATCGTTCCTCTAAATCATTTATCACCATCCCCCTCCTCCATCATATAAAGCCAAAACAACCATCCATCTTCCTCCTTCATCCTCTAAATCCATTGTGGATCCCTCTATCCCAAAATATACCTTCATATATTGCCCACATGCTAAATCCATTTTGGGCCCTTATATCACAAAATCCCATCCTCCATCTTTTCCTATTTGTCCCTCCATACACATATCCCATATCCCCACCACCAATCATAAACCTCCTAGTCCTTTCATTCCCAAACAAGATCAACAAAGGCACATATCCGTATATTCCATCACTTCACCCATATTCCCTCCATCTCCTACACCTTCGCACACTCCTTCCAAGGATACTAGCAAAAATTTGGATGCCATGTCAAAAATGCATAAAGTTAAACATCCACAATAATATAAAGATGACCAAAAAGACATGCTCCCACAAAGCAAAATCTAATACCAAAATGCAATGAATCTCAAAGGCCATAAAGGCCCATTAAGGCAAAAGAAAAAATGTGGATCCAAAAGAAAAAAGAAGCAATACATCAAAAAGAAAAACTTGCAATGGCATCCAAAGTTTCTTGTCCACTAGCTAAGCATTATCCCCCTCCATCTCTTGAGTATATTTTGGGTCCCTATGTCCCAAATCTACCTACCATAATTCCTCCTTTGTATCCACATGCTAGATCCATCTCCTCTCCACTCATACCACATCCCCCACAACATGTGCCAATGTTGGTCTTAAAAAAATCCCCCCATCACAATCACTTTCCTTCATTCTATCTGAACAGTTGCCACTATCGTGTACCTTACACCACATACATTTCCCATCAAAACCATCTAATCCAAACCTTTGCATAATCCACTCATTCCTAACAAAGTTGTACCAATATCCAGTGAAAATGGGATCCTACTACCTTGATGTGAAACTTGATTCTTGAGTCCTCCATCCATCAACCTTATCACCTATCCTCCAAATCCATTTATCCTCGTCCATCTCCATCCATTAATTTCCTCCCAAAAATCTAAAAATTCCAAAAAATTAATAAATAAAAAAATATCAAAAAAAGAAGAAAAATTTATCAAGTGGTGAAAAATGGCAAATGGGTGCCTTGGACAAGTACCATGATGAAAACAAGGTAAACAAGCATCATGCGTAATTCCCTTCACCCTTTTTCTCTCCACACTTGGGGGCAAGTTCTTCTGGCCATCTAGCCATTTCCTCCTCCATTTCATCTACCTACCATACCCATCATATTTTATATAGTTCACTTCCTCCTTCCTACCTTGGGATCTTGATACAAAGAAAATGCCACCCTGTATACATGCTTTGGACACCTCTTATCCTCCATTTCTGTATCACACTTTTCCTCCATTAACCTACCTATCCACCCATCCTTCCTCCCTTCCATGTCATCTTTTTGCATGCCTTCATAGTCCTTAGCCACCCATCACCCTATCTTCCATCCACTCCCCTCAGCTTCCTATCCCTTTGTCAGTCATCTTATCATATTTATCCATCCACCAATCCTTATCTCCCAGTTCCTCCATCACTTCATCCATAACCTAATCCATCCACCTATCCTTAGCTCCCTATTTCCCCATCCCTTCATCCATAACTGGTTCCTCTTCCAATCCTCATCTACCTCCATCCCATCGTCCCTCATCCTTTCATCTCCTAGACACATCCACAATGCATCCATCTCCAAATCATTTTCATTATATCTTGCATCCTTTCATCCTCCTCTCATATCATCCCACCACCCCTTGCATCCCTTGTCATTGGTATCTAGCTCTAGGCTACCCCCACACTATCTAATGTTATCCATCCAATCAATCTATCTTCTCCTAACAATCCACCATCACATGCTAATCTTATCTATATTCATTAGCTATCCAAGGTCAAATGCTAATTGAATCATCCAATCACATCCTTGGTCTTGTTCCCATCCTTGCTACAAGCCTTGATCACAATCCAATCATCATCATCGAGATGCATCCTTCCCAATCCTTGTGTTGTTTACGGATATATCATTCCCACATTAGTAACTCCCCATCAATCATCAATCTCTCATGGCTTTTCATCTTGACTTGAGAAACATCATGCTTGAGCCTGGGTCTTCCTCCATCATCCATAAATTTTGTATATCTTATATATAGGTGTTGTTGTACATATGTGTCTATCCATCCTGTCCTTTGAGATCGTATTCTATCAGCTGGTTCATCAACAATCATTCTTGAGCATCTTTGTCATCATGATCCTATCAAGTCCCTTTTGTTGGTCATCATCAATCTTTTGTTCTGGTGTTGTTTCAAGATATATCATTCTCGTATCAACAACACCCATCATTAGTCTACACAGGATGTATCCTTCCTCAAGTCAGACATCATCAAATCCTTATCCAAATCCTTTGACAAAAGATATCTGAGACACTTGTGTTGTCTTTGATTCTTTTTTATCTTTGTTTATCTTTTTAGCTCCTCGGGTCCAGTTTCCTCTTGATCACCGCGATCTTTTATACCACAGTGCGCTAGGAATAACATGGCTCAAGATGTGATCTTGTTGCTTTTGGTTTTTGCTTGGCATGTCTTTTGGATGTGTTCCTTGTTGTATCCTCATGAGGTATCCGCTATCTAATGTTACATTGGGGCATATATTCTACTTGTGGTTAGTCTAGCATCATTTCCTGCAGGGTCTCTATAACTTTGTGTGGTGCTAGAATAACCCGCGTGTCATTTTATATGCGTTAGTCCATGCATTGGTTGTGAAATTTCACCATGGTTCCTTATAACCTGGTAACTCACAAACACTGCTAAACCAAAATAAGTGCTCACTACATGACATTTTGTTTTGTAGGTTCTCTCTCTCCATGATGTTTCCATCTTCATCTCCACTATATTTTCATTTTCTCCCCTTCCTATTTGATTCTTGCCTTTCGTCCTACCCATTGGGGCAATGTCTCTTTCGAGACGTCGCCTGACCCTTTTTCCCCATACACTCTCTTGAGGGGGCATCCCTAACCATTCCTTCGTCTACCTAGGGCATTTTATCACTCCCTTTTTTTTCTTCCCTCACAAGTGTCTTATTGTCTTTGCACCGACACTATTCTAATGCCACCATGAAGAGGGGCAAAAAAGTAGACACTTAAATTTGAATGGTCAATTTAATCAAATCAAATCTCCTAAGTCTCGTGTATTAGATGAATAATCCATGTTATTCAATTAAAATCAATTAATTAAATGAAGTCATGCATCATTAGCCAATTAATTAATTAAATATCTTAATTAATTAACCCACCCCTTTTCTTCCAATCCCTTGAATTAATTAATCTAATTAATTAATTCCCCTCTTTTCAATCTCTTGAATTAATTAATCAAATTAATTGACTCACCTTTTCCAAAACTTCAATTAATTAATCAAATTAATTAATTCCCCCTTTTTCATCCCCTTATTTGAATTTAATTTATTCAAATATCTCATTTGAGTCACATGTCTCCTAACTTAAACTATCCTTCTAACCTAGCCTCTAATCTAACCTTTGGGTTATAACCAACCTTATCCTATCCTATCCTAACCTCCCCTCACATGTGTGTGCACACTCATGATTCCATAATTTCCTTGATATTAGGAAATTTGATCCTATTTTGGGTGGCTTCCTCCCAAAATGGACATGTGTCCTTGAGGACACATGTCAAGCCTCTTTTGTCATTTGTCCCTCTAAGGGACACATGGCTTCCCTCGTTGAGCCACTTGTCCCGAGGACAAGTGTGGAATCTTATTCCACATGGTATTCTTAGGATTGCTACTTGTCCTCAAGGAGGACAAGTGTTGCATTTTCCCAATCCACTCCTCTCCTTCCAACTCCTACTTAATCCCCCCTCTTTTTCAAGAAAATCATCCACCTTATCACCACAATACCATTATCATGCATAATTCCATCCACTTTCAAACAACCACACCATTATCATGTAGCATTTCATCCACTTTTAGCAATATCCATATCATCATAATGTTGAATTTTATCATCATATCCCATCATCTCATCCTCACATCCTCTCACCCAATCTTCATATCTTGAATATCATCCTCAAATTGCACATCGTGGAGCAATATCAAGCACAAACTACATCATGAGTACCATAGGATAATAAAATCAAGGAGTTGAATAGAGTTTGCATCTTATGGTGTTTTATGTCATTTATGCTTTATTCATTTGCTTTCTTTCTAACATCCCGATCTTGAGGTGTTTGAGCTAATTGTGTTAGCTTAGATTGTTTAGTTTTAGCTTTCAATCATTTATGTTTGTGCACTATTTCCCTCAAATCAGTATGTGTGTGTGTGTGTGTGTGTGTGTGTGTGTGTGTGTGTGTGTGTGTGTGTGTGTGTGTGTGTGTGTATGTATATATATACATATATATATATATGCATATACATGTTAGGATTAATGATAGTCCCAAAGATACTGGGGGGGGGGGTGAATCAATGTCTAACCCATTGACAAAATATCTAGCCTTATTAAGAACTTTGCATTCCAAAACAATGTACCGATAAATAAGAATTAATGCAATAAACAGGAACAATAAAGACAACATAGAAAACAAACCATAACACGAGATGTTTAACGAGGAAACCCTGTGTGGGAAAAACCTTGGTGGGATTTGTGACCCACAATATTCACTTACTGGCCAATGAATAAATATTACTTACAATAAGGGACCTGCACATGCAGGAAGGCCAACTGCCTAGAGCTCACTACTCAATAAGAGTCACACTAACTGCAAAAGTGGATTATGAAATCCAATACAATGTACTGCTTCAAAGTAGCATCAACTATGCCAGGTTCAGTACCGGTTTAAGCTCATTCTATAACCAAAACCTTTGTTGTCACTTATATTGCCTTATACATATTTTTCTACTCAACTCCTTACACAAAATGACCTATAAGATCTCATACATATATATGAGTCTTTTATAATATGCCTTGTCGGCTTTACAAAATATAATTATAATTAAATACAATAAACAAAAGTTTATTCCCTGTCGGCTGGGGTGTCGATATGCATTGTTGTCGTTGTCGGTGAAGTATCTGTCGGTGTATATAGATGTCTATGCCAGTGTTGGTGCCTACCAGTGGCTTTACTAGATGAGTGTCAGAATGTTGCCAGATGGTTGCCAGAAGGTTGCCATCAATGACAACACCATTATTCTCATAAGAGTGTAGAATGCCAACAATCTCCCCCTTTGGCATTGATGGCAACACTCATGAGAAAAATCCAAAAATTGTTTCCAAAAAGTGAAGTCCAAAAGGTTACCAAAACTATGTGCTCCCCCTGAGCAGATGATCTCCTCTGATTAAAAAATTTTCTCTGTCCACTACTCCCCCTTTGATATCAATGACAAAGGTTGTCAAAATTGTCAAATGAGTGCAAAATATTTCACCTTAAAGTTTGTAACCGGTTGGTTACAATCTGAAATATGTCTACCAAAACCAAATTTAAACTCTGCATGAATCTGTTGTTGTCATTCAAAGTTGTTTGAGTCTGTTGGATCATTTTGGTGAGATGATGCATATGCTCCTCTGGTGATCTTTCTCCTTGAAGTAATTCCTTAGAGATATCATTCCTCAAAGAGATAAGATTGTCCAGCTTGGGACCAAGTTTGTATTTAAGCTCTCTGGCATTAGCCTTAATTCTTGCCTTCTCTTTCTCAAATTTCTCCATTTTTTTCTCAAAACCTGCTATTTCTTGCTCAATAACTGATATAGGTTTGGATGAACCAATTATGTTATCAGCTATGTTATTTATCTCCTTATGTACTCTGCTTATTTCCTTTTCTATATATTTTGTCAACAGATGTGGCTTGCATGTTTCTCTGTATTGCTCTTTATATTCCAAAATTGTAGTATTCAATACCGGTAAAAGTGTGTTTATGTCTTATGTGCAATTCTTTATTGTATCCTCAAATAATTTATCCTTTTCCTTCTCAATTTTCTCTTTGAATATGTCCTCATTTACCTTATCAACTGTTATTACATTGTTGGTAATGAATTTGGACAATGTGTCCAATTGACCTAAAGAATCCTTTACATGATCTATATTACATTTCAATGCAATCAACTTAAGTATTGGTATTGTGTCATCAATTGCTTTGTAAGCCTATGCATTACAGTCAGTTATCTTCTGGATAGAGTCCAGGAGTACCTCTGTCACATTAGTAGGCCTGAATTCACTTAATGAAGTACTGGATGTTTGACCAACTACCTTGATTACCTTTGTACTTCCAACATTTCTAACCATTTTGCTTGTGTTATCCTCTGATGGATCAGTCTAAGTTTGCATTTCAACTAGCAATGGTTTGGGTTTCTTAGTGATTACCGGTTTCACTAACTCAATATGTACCTGTGCCTCTGTTGGTTTCTCTGTCAATTTCTTTGTGGGCTTCTCTGTGGGTTTCACTATGTGCTCAACTATCGGTATCTCTGTCTCAGTAGGTTTCCCAGTGTTAACATCTATACCATCAATATTCATTCCAAATCCAATGGTTGCTCAGTTTGCAGTGTTTACTCTATTTGCTCTATTTGGATTTCAACCTCAACAGTCTTTGTCGACTTCTCAGCAATGTTTCCACTATTAGCAATATTATCCTTAGACTATGTATTGTCCTTATCCACAACAATGTTCACTTCCTGAGTATCCACATTCATGGTGAATAAAATTTCAGAATCGGGATTAGTGTCATCATGTGTTATACCTTCACTTTCAGTAACTAGTGGATCATCAGCATGTATCGGTGTAGTATCCAAGGGTGGTGGTAAGTTGTCAGTTATTTTGATGTTTGGTATTCCACCAACTTTACCTTTCCCTTTGTCTTTATCCTTCTAGTAAACTTTGAATGTTTTCTTCGACTTGTTCAATTCTTCTTGTTTTTCCTTTTCCACAAAAAAGATATCCCATTTATCAATCGTCTCCTCTGCAATCTCATTTATTCTACCTGCCATCAAACTTACTTGTCAGTGAACACTAGCAAAAATAGGTCTGTTAGCTTCACAAATCAGGTCATCGAACTCTTCTTTTGAGTTAACTGGATGTACAGCTAGAAGTTTTTCAACCTTCAGTTTCTTGTCATATTCCATTACTGCAATCCTCTTTGCATCTAACCTTCTATATAATTCATTAGGCAAGTCATCCACAACTTCAATTAAAACTTTCTTATATATGTCTAGATGTAAGATAATACTATTTTCAATGCTTTCTTTTTCTGAATCCTTGAATGTGTTATACAATTTACTCACATTTTCCAAGTTACCATCATCAGTTATTTCATTTAGCAAATTATCCAATGGTGGTATAACCTGTTTCTATTTCTTCTTGGGAGTCAGTTTCTTTGTCAGTTGCCTTACTTCCCGTTGCTTCTTCCTTAAACTCCTTGTTCTCTTGGGTGGAGGAGAGGGTACCGGTGAAGGTTTTCTCTTCCTATCAACTCTTTTGAATTCAGTTGGTATCTCACTGTCAAAAGATGTACCAACCGATGAGATGTGTGCCTCCGGTTGCAGTCCTTCCAACTCACTAACCTTTATACCAGTAATGTTCATAACATTTTCTTTGATTTCCTTTACCTTCTTAGAAGCATCTCTTATATATTTTTCTCTTTTCTTCCTTTGCTTCATTGTTTTCACATTACTTTCAATTGTTTCTGCACTACCAAAAAATTCTTCTGTTGGTTCTCTAGGTGCATCTAATAAGGCTTTTGCATGTCTCAATTATGTTGAGATCTACCTCATAACCCATTTATATTATCTATACAATCCTAGGTAATACAACTTCCATCCATGTTTCATCCTTCTTGATTACAAAACAGATTTCTTTATCATATTTATCCACTACACTCTGTGGTAGTCTTTCTCTTGTTTTCATCTTGGTTTGGAAAGCTTTGAAATAGTCAGTTATATTGTTTTCCTTAGCAATACCCATGCTGGTGAAAGCTTCTTGCAATTGTTTGCCTACCGGTATGTCATATCCAAAGTCTTTATGTCCTATACCAGGGATCTCCTTTGTGAAATACAACATTAAGGATACTAAGAGATTACCAAAATGAAATGTTCCTTTCTTTTCTCCTTTTAGCTTTTTCAACTTATCTATGAGTTCATGTTGGCATACGTGTAGAGTTTGATGACATTATGATATTGTATGTTGTCATTAATGTCAATATGCTGAAGTATTAACCAGTATATTGAAGTAAGAAAACTGGCAAGTCAACCGGTATGATGATGTGAACCGGTATATGTGAAAAGGTGAACTAGTATGCTGGAATGTGAACCAGTATATGCAAATTTTGTATTGGGGTTTCATTTGATATGACTACCGGTTGGTAGTCTTGGCTGCAAGGTTTCCAGTTGATGTATTCCAAGTCTGTGTGATTCGACCGATGACATCCTATGATGAGTTAGCATTGAAATGAAGATTAGATAGTGTTGCCACGTCAACCTTGTGCACGTGAAGGATTTCCTTGAGGATCTTGCATGAAGAAGATTGATTCTATCTACCTCGAGAATGTGCAAAATCTTAGTAAACGGTGGAGAGCACGTGATGGGTTCTTAGCTTCCAGAAGCGGCAAAGAATGAACCATGCAGAATGTCTTGAGATTTGTTCAAGATTTTTTTACCCTATGTAATGTGTTTAAACGGTCAGGATTGGATCGACTATATTGTTAACCTAGATGATTAAATTTTTGGTTTTTGCCACCGACCTAATTGTTGTCTATAAGGTCGATGATGATTCTCATTTGAAGTTGTTGGCAAATGTATGTGTGTGAAGTGATTCTTGCCAGACCGGTGCAGTGAGTAGAGATCTGCAGAGTGTGATTGCAGATGTAAAGGAACTGAAGTGGATCTGTCTTGGCATTAAGTGTTGTTATCAGATCAGTGTATTATCTATTGACTTCTAACCATTTCAGGAGTTGGAAAATCCCTTTACTGGGTAGCTTTAACAGGATTTTTGTAAATCCTTTAATAGGGTGACTCAAAATTATTGAGTTCTTTAAATCCTCTGACAAGGTAACCTTTAATAGGGTTTTAACCTCTAACCAGGTAGCCATCCCTTAACCGGGTGATCCCTAGCAGGATCAGTTCCTAGCAGAACCTATTGTAAATTCCTTAATCGGACTAGGCTCCTAACAGAGCGGACTTCAAAAGACTTCAAGAACAACTTGTGGGTATTCATCCCCACCGTGGTTTTCCCCAGTTGGGTTTCCACGTGAAAAATAAGTGTGTCATGTGTGATGCTTTTTCATGTGATGTTTTAGTGTTTTCTGTTAAGCAGTAAAGCATGTTGATCTAGTGGTCATTATATTTTTGATGTATTACTTGTTTAAGCATATGGGTGAAGTGAAAATGAGATATTAGGTTTTGTGAAGATCTAGATGTTATTGGTTTATGTCTTTCACAGTCTCACTATGTTTTACCGGTAGTGCCCTGATTTAGATTGGTGATGTTTACCAGTTAGTGCAATCTTTGCAGTTTAAGTTGTTAAAGAAGTTTTTGTCTACACTGATTCACCCCCCCCTCTCAGTATCTATTGAGTATTTATTAATCATCATTATTCATCAATTGGTATCAGAGCGTCCTCCAGGTCCTATGTGTTGTAAGCTTAACCACTTGAGGAAAAGATCCTATTCTAATGATGAAGAGGGAAGGTCCTAAGTTCAACAGAGATAATTTTAAGATATGGAAGGACAAAATGAAGTATACATTAAAAGCATGGGTTCCAAACATTGGTACTATATTGAGAATACTTATGTTGTCCCTACCGATACTCTCATTGATGATCAAAGAAGAGAGATTCAGGAGAATGGGCAACTCATGGAAGCTCTTATCAGTAGTCTATCTGATATTGAGTTTATAGATGTTCAGGATAAAGACAATCCCAAAGATATATGGGATACTCTGGAGTCTATCTATGGTGGTGATGAGCATGTGAAGCAGGCTAAGGAAGAAATCCTTAAATGAAAATTTGAAGACATGCGGATGGTTGAAGGAGAGAGCATTCAACAATATGGGATAAGGATTAAAACTATTGTTGGAGACATCAAGAGTGCAAGAGGTACAATGGATGATTCCACCATTGTTAGCAAAGTTTTGAGATCCTTATTACCAGTCTATGCAATAAGGGTTGCCGCTATTCAGGAGTTGAGATCTATTGATAAGACAAAGGTATCCCTAGATTCCATCATTTCTAAGTTGACCGCATATGAGCTAAACAGTTATGATGGCAATGTTCAAAAGACTAATTCAGCCTTTAGAGCATCTGTTGCACTATCTAGAAAGGGAAAAGAAGCTAGTACCAGCTGTGAACCTAGACAAAATAGAGATATAGACGATGAGGAGATCCTAATGGCATTTGAAGCTCTTCTTGCCAAGAGACTTCCTAAGGGAACTGGAAAATACAGAGGTAAGCTCCCTTTGAAAT
Organism: Cryptomeria japonica; assembly: GCF_030272615.1. NCBI lineage: Eukaryota > Viridiplantae > Streptophyta > Pinopsida > Cupressales > Cupressaceae > Cryptomeria > Cryptomeria japonica. The sequence goes on from NC_081410.1 coordinate 525,887,954, forward strand.
TTTTTTCTTGCAATAGGATAGGACACATTGTTGTCAACTGTCCTAATAGTGATAATAAGGACAAACCAGAGAAGTTTAAAAAGTTCAAAGGAGGAAATAGGAGAAACTGTCTTGTTGCAATTGATGAAGGTGTCATTGATGATGAATCAGAAGATGAAGAAAGCGAAGACATAGTGTTTGTAGCCATCAAGGAAGAAGTGTCAGACAAGAAGGCTCTTGTCTCTCGCTTTGATAATTCTAATGAGTGGATTATTGACAGTGGTTGTTCTCACCACATGACTAGTGATCGGAGAAATTTTCTATCTCTGGAAGAGTATGATGGAGGTGTAGTCCGATTTGGTAATGATGTACCATGTATGGTAAAAGGAAAAGGGTCCATCTCTCTAAATGGAAAAAGCAGTGTTGATAATGTATATTGGGTAGAATGTCTCAGGCATGACCTTTTGAGTGTTGCTCAGCTGAATGATAAAGTACTCACTCTGGAATTCAAAGATGGAGTGTGAAAAATAAAAGGAAAGAGTGGTGAACTGATGGCCACCAGTATGCAGACCAAAGGTAACTTATTTCAATTAAATACAAATATCAGTCAATGTCTAATGGCTAAGTTTGATGACAGTTGGATATGGCATAGGAGACTCTGCCATGTAAATTTTAATAATATTGTGAAGGCTAGTAAGATCAAGGCAGTTAGAGGATTGCCTATGCTGGACAAACCGAAGAATCCTTTGTGCAGAGAATGTCAAAAGGGGAAAATGTCTTCCTCAACCTTCAAAGGTAAATCTTTCACAGCAAATAATTTACTTGATCTTGTGCATACTAATTTGTGTAGTCCTATGAAAACTAAGAGTGTTCAGGGAGATAGGTACTTTATGATTCTTACTGATGATTGCTCAAGAATGATGTGGGTCACATTCTTGAAAGACAAGTCTGAAGCTTTTGGAAAGTTCAAAGCCTTCAGAGCACTAGTTGAAAAGGAAAATGGTAAGAGGATTAAATGCCTTAGAACTGACCAAGGAGGTGAGTCCACTTCTAGTGAGTTCAATAAGTACTGTGAAGAGAACGGCATCAAGAGGCAACTATCTACCCCTTGGACTCCATAGAAGAATGGCCTAGCACAAAGGAACAACTGGATTGTAGTTGAAGCTACCAGAACGATGTTGATTCAAGGGAAGGTTGCTCACACTTTTTGGAGAGAAGCGGTGAGCACTGCAATCTACACTATGAACCGGGTACTCATCAAGAAAGGTAAGGATAAAACTCCTTATGAGTATTGGACCGATAAGACTCCTGTAGTAAGCTACTTTAGAGTGTTTGGTAGCAAGTGTTATATTAAGAGAAGTGAACACCAAAGCAAGTTTGATGCAAAATGTGATGAGGGAATATTCCTAGGGTATTCCACCAAGAGAAAAGCTTTCAAGTGTTTTAACAATAGGACTCAAAGAATTGTTGAAAGTATCAATGTTAGAGTTGATGAAACCTCTGAGAAACCTAAGGACACCGATAGTGAGTGAGTGGTAGATGAACCGGTTGTAACCTTCTGGGAACCAATTACAAAACAACCAAGTACAAATAATAGTGCTCCTACACCAGTAGATGTTGACGAAGATGAGGATGAAGAAGAAAATCAAGAGGAATTGATTAAGATCATTCCTAGGTATGTAAAGTTACAGCATGATCCAAAGCAGATCATAGGGGATAAGGATGTACGAATACTTACAAGAAGAAAGGTCAGAGAGAATTCTTGCATGATTTCTGAATTTGAGCCCAAAACATTTAAAGAGGCACACAAAGATGAAGACTAGATTAAGGCTATGGAAGAGGAACTTGACCAGATAGAAAAGAATGGTAGATGGTCTTTGGTACCGAGACCTGAGCACAAAAATGTTATTGGCACCAAATAGGTTTTTAGAAACAAGCTGAATGAAGATGGCACAGTGGTAAGAAACAAAGAAAGATTGGTATGTAAGGGATATGCTCAAGAAGAAGGAGAAGACTATGGAGAAACCTTTACTCCAGTAGCTAGATTGGAAGGAGTTTGAATGCTTCTTGCACATGCAGCCTTCAAGGGATTCAAAGTGTATCAGATGGATGTGAAATTTGCATTCCTGAATGGAATACTTGAAGAGGAAGTGTATATAGAGCAACTAGATGGGTTTGCCCTATCAGAAGATAGTGATATGGTGTGTAGGTTACATAAAGCCTTGTATGGATTGAAGCAAGCACCTAGAGCATGGTATGAACATTTACACTCCCATCTTGTGAAGAGTGGATTTGAAAGAACAAGTGAAGATAGCAATATCTATCTGAAGTCAGAAGGAGATGAGATTCTGATCTGTGAAGTGTTTGTTGATGACATAATTTTTGGTGGAGATGACAAGATGAGCCATGCATTTGTAGATGAAATGAAGAAGGAATTTGAGATGTCACTAATCGGAGAGATTAAGTTCTTCATTGGACTACAGATTCAACAAATGAAAGATGCTATCTTTATCATTTAGTATAAGTATGTCAAAGAGGTGTTGAGACCTTTGGCATGGAAGATAGCAAACCAGTTGGTACACCGATGATAACCGGTTGGTACACCAATGATGACCGGTTGTAAATTGTCAAAAGAAGATGACTCAACATTGGTGAATGAGAAGGAATACCGGTCAATGATTGGTAAGTTGCACTATGTTGTACACAGCAGATCGGACATTGCACATGCAGTGGGCATTGTTGTACATTTTTAGAAAAGTACAAGAGAATCCCACTTGGTAGCAGTCAAGTGGATTCTTAGATATCTGAAGGGAACTATAGATTATGGATTGTGGTATCCATACAGTAATGAATTCAATCTCAAAGTGTTTAGAGATGCCGATTGGGATGGTAATGTGGATGACCAAAAGAGCACAACCAGTGGTGCATTCTTTCTTGGTGGTAGACTAGTCTCATGGATGAGTAAGAAGCAGAGTTGTATCTCCCAGTCTACAACAGAACCAGAATATGTAGCAACATTTATGAACCCCACTCAGACAATTTGGATGAAGAATGTATTAAGTGGTTTCAAAGTCCCTATATTTGAACCGGTGAGTATATTTTGTGATAACATGAGTGCAATTAATATTTCCAAGAATCTGGTATTGCATGCTAGAACCAAGCACTTCGAGCTCAAGTATCATTTCTTGAGGGAGAAAGTTCAGAACAAAGAGGTTGTATTGGAATATGTTTCCAGTAAGGAGCAGTTAGCAGATATATTCACTAAGCCTCTACCGAAGGCTACATTTACCTATTTAAGAGGTGAATTAGGGGTGTTGCCCCTTCAAGAGGTGAACTAAAGGTATGTGCTCTACATCAGTCAGGTATTGCATTATCAAATCTTTTCAGGATTGGTGTGTTGAAGGATGCTACTCCTCAGGGGGAGTAGCATAATGGAACATGGATGTTTGTGCCTCCACTTTGGCATTGTTATCAAAGGGGGAGAAGATGTGAAGTAGAGAAGATATCTGCAGTATTGAAGACATATTATGGAAGAAGATGTAGAAATATCTTTGTGTATTACCATCAATGCCAAAGGGGGAGATTGTTGGCATATGTGAAGAGTTTGATGACATGATGATATTGTATGTTGTCATTGATGTCAATATGCTGAAGTATGAACCGGTATATTGAAGTAAGCAAATTGGCAAGTGAACCGGTATGATGATGTGAACCCGTATATGCGAAAAGGTGAACCGGTATGTTGGAATGTGAACCGGTATATGCAAAGTTTGTATCGGGGTTTCATTTGATATGACTACCGGTTGGTAGTCTCGGCTTCAGGGTTTTCGGTTGATGCATTCCAAGTCTGTGTGATTCGACCGACGACATCCTATGATGAGTTAGCATTGAAATGAAGATTAGATAGTGTTGCCATGTCAGCCTTGTGCGCATGAAGGATTTCCTTGAGGATCTTACATGAAGAAGATTGATTCTATCTACCTCGGGAATATGCAAAATCTTAGTAAATGGTGGAGAGTGCATGATGGGTTATTAGCTTCCAGAAGTGGCAAAGAACGAGCGATGCAGAATGTCTTGAGATTTGTTCAAGATTGTTTAACCCTATGTAATGTGTTTAAACGGTCAGAATTGGACCGACTGTATTGTTAACTTAGATGCTTAGGGTTTTAGGTTTTTGCCACCGACCTAATTGTTGCCTATAAGGTCGATGATGATTCTCATTTGAAGTTGTTGGCAAATGTATGTGTGTGAAGTGATTCTTGCCAGACCGGTGCAGTGAGTAGAGATCTATAGAGTGCGATTGCAGATGTAAAGGAACTGAAGTGGATCTGCCTTGGCATTAAGTGTTTTTATCAAATCAGTGTATTACCTGTTGACTTTTAACAATTTCAGTAGTTGGAAAATCCCTTTATTGGGTAGATTTAACAGGCTTTTTGTAAATTCTTTAACAGGGTGACTCAAAATCATTGAGTTCTTTAAATCGTCTAACAAGGTAACCTTTAATAGGGTTTTAACCTCTAACCAAGTATTTAGCCATCTCTTAACCAGGTGATCCCTAGCAGGATCAGTTCCTAGCAGAACCTGTTGTAAAGTCCTTAACCGGACTAGGTTCCTAACAGAGCAGACTTCAGAAGAGTTCAAGAATAACTTGTGGGTATTCATCCACACCATGGTTTTTCCCAGTTGGGTTTCCACGTGAAAAATAAGTGTGTCATGTGTGATGCTTTTTCATGTGATGTTTTAGTGTTTTTTGTTAAGCGATAAAGCATGATGATCCAGTGATCATTATATTTCTGATGTATTACTTGTTTAAGCATATGGGTGAATTGGAAATGAGATATTAGGTTTTGTGAAGATCTAGATGTTACCGGTTTATGTCTTTCACAGTCTTACTATATTTTACTAGTAGTGCCCTGATTTAGGTCGGTGATGTTGTTTACCAGTGAGTGTCGTCTTTGTAGTTTAAGGTGTTAAAGAAGTTTTTGTCTATACTAATTCACCCCCCCCCCCTCGGTATCTGTTGAGTATTTACTGTTCATAATTATTCATTAGTTCATCCTTCAGTCATTCACACACATCAATTTTTGCATTGTTGCTCACCATTTCATAAGCACTATTAATGCAAAGACTAGAGACTGAATTAAGTCTGTTTGCATGAGTAGTTTTGTAACATAAAATCATACTTATGAATCTCACATTGATGTCCTTGATATCATTTACTCTTACAGATCTACTATCAGATGTTGCTTCAGTTAGGGTAATGACTTTGTTGTTAGGAACCTTCTTAGTTTTGTTTGGTCTGCTGCCAGTAGAGGGTAAACTTGTTACTACCCTAATTGCTTGCCAGGTGAATTTGCAAACTGAATCTAACCAAAGAAATTCTCCATGTCCCCTACTTAGGACAATTCTCACAAATTCCTCCAGAAATTTAGGGATGTTCAAAATTTCCACAAAACCTAAAGTCTCCACAATCTTGTGCTCGCGTTTGACAATGCTATTTTCATCACAGCTTATAGTTCTAAACATTTTTAACAACTCCTCAGAACCTAATTCTTCAATATTGCAGTGAATATATATCCTAGGGTCTTCAGCATAAGCTACACCTTTAGGAATCTTTGAAAATATGCCTATGGAATCATCTTGCTCAGCTACTTTAGGAATAATTTTGAATATGAGCCTAGGGTGTTTTATATTTTCCATGATAGTAGGGTTTGCAATAAATTTGAGAGCTGAAGAAGAAGCCATTTGAAAATACCTTTATCTGCCTGATAATGTCTAAATACTTGAAAGAAATCACTTCACACCTTCGCCTTGAATGCCTTCACTCAAATTTCACACTCTCTACTAATTTGAATGCTCAGTAAATCAAAAATGAGGGAAAACCGATGATTTATAATGACTTTTCCTTCAACAACTATATTAAATGCTCGTCGGTTAAGTGAAAACTTAACACATCTATCAGTAGAGAAGAAATCTATCTTCTCACCATCAACCAAAGGTAATCTACATGATATTCAACTTGTTGCAATACCCTCAAAGGGTTAATTCTCAGTGGGATGAAGAATCTCTTGTCGATGGAGTAATACTATGTTCTACCAGTGAAGAAATAGTCTCATCAACATTCTGATATGTGTTCCTAATCCATTTTTTTGAAAATTATTGCTTTACCTCATCTACCTTTTCTTTGCCTTTCAAAATGGGTCCTTTATTATTCGTCGGTGAAGTCTTGCTTCTACAAAATTTTGCAATATGTCCAATTTTGTTACAAGCATAACAAGTCACATTATTCTTCTGAATAGCCTTTCCATCTCCTATGCTAGTTTATGTTCTACATTGATTAGATAAGTGCCCAAATCTTCCACAAACATAACATTTCACATTCATTCTATAGTTTTCTAAATTATGACCAATTTTGTTGCATTTGGAACATTGACCAATGGGTGCATTCATGTTTTGATTATTTCCGAATCTACATTGATTTTCTCTATGACCATACTTGTTACAGTCAAAGCATTTCCCATTAAATTTGTAAGCATTAGGTTGTCTTACCAGTGTACTATGATCATGATTGTTTGCAGTACCGAAACTTTCTCCAATTTCAAATCCAAGTCCATTAGTATCTCCATTAGTTTTCTGACTTTTCAGCATATTATCAAATTCCTTTGAACTTTTCTTGAATTTCTCTTTGTGTTGATTTGCAGTAGCCAATTCATTTTCCAGAATTCCTTTTTGTCTCATGAGTTCAGTTTTATCATGTTGCATGTGAATCAGATCTGTCTTCAACATATCATTTTCATGACTGAGTCTTAGATTTTCATTTCCAGCATCATTGAGTCTCCTAGTCAAGTCATCTTCATTCTTATTTCTATCTTCAATGTCTTTACAAAACCTCGTAGTCATATCTTGCATTTCATTTCTCATAGTATTGTTTTCTTGTCTCAACTTGTTCACAAGTTCATTAAGAGTTTCCTTTTCATCATTGTCATTCTACATCTTCTCATGAAGTTCTTTTCTTTTATTTCTAGCTATAGTAAGATTCTCCTGAAGTCCTTGAATGAATTCATGTGCAGTCCTTAGATCATCTTCAAGTTCTCTGCATCATAGTCTACAAGAGATCCTTCCAACTATTTTCTTAAGTTCTCCATCTGTACCGGTGTCAAAATCTTCCTCAAGCTGTTAGACTTTTGAAAATAGAGGACCAGGCTCTGATACCAATTGTTAGGATTAATGATAGTCCCAAAGATATTGAGAGGGGGGGGTGAATCAGTATCTAACCCATTGACAGAATATTTAACCTTGTTAAGAACTTTGCATTCCAAAACAATGTATCGGTAAATAAGAATTAATGCAATAAACAGGAAAAATAAAGACAACATAGAAAATACACCATAACACAAGATGTTTAACGAGGAAACCCAGTGTGGGAAAAACCTCGATGGGATTTGTGACCCACAATATTCACTCATTGGCCAATGAATCAATATTACTTACAATAAGGGGACCGCACATGCAAGAAGGCCGACTGCCTAGAGCTCACTACTCAATAAGAGTCATACTGACTACAAAAGTGGATTATGAAATCCAATACAATGTACTACTTCAAAGTAGCATCAACTATGCCAGGTTCAGTACCGGTTTAAGTTCATTCTATAACCAAAACCTTTGATGTCACTTATATCACCTTATACATATTTTTCTACTCAAGTCCTTACACAAAATGACCTATAAGATCTCATACATATATATGAGTCTTTTACAATATGCCTTGTCAGCTTTACAAAAGATAATTACAATTAAATACATTAAACAAAATTTTATTCCCTGTCGGTTGGGATGTTGGTATGCATTGTTGCCGCTGCTAGTGAAGTATCTGTCAGTGTATGTAGATGTTTATGTCGGTGTTGGTGCCTGTCAGTGGCTTTACCAGATGAGTGCCAGAAGGTTGTCAGATGGTTGCCATCAATGATAACACCATTATTCTCATAAGAGTGTAGAATGCCAACAATACATACATACATACATACATATATATACATACATTATACACACACACACACACACACACACACACACACACACACACACACACACACACACACACACACACACACACACACAAATACATATACATACATACATATACATACACATACATACATATACACACACACACATGCATATACATATACATATACATACATACATGTGTGCGTGTGTGTGCGTGTGTGTGTGTGTGTGCATACATATATATTTGTGTGTGTGTGCACGTGTACATACACACACATATATATATATATGTGTGTGTGTGTATACACAAATACCTATATTTATGATGGAATCTATGATGAGTGTTCTTGGGCACAATTTTCTTGAAGAAGAAAAATAAGGAAGGATGCAAATAGAGTTTCAACAAGTCACAAAGGACAAAAGGAATCAATATTTGATATTAGAGGTAAATATTCCTTAATAAATATTTAAATATTCTCGAATGATCTCTCACCTCTAAAAAATATTTTTTTTCTAATGAAGCTAATTAAATATCAATATTACAAGAAATTGAAGTCATCACTTTTAGGAAGGAATATGAAGACATATCTTGTATGAGGATACAATAGCTCCCATCCAAGGAGTAGAAGGAATAAATGACACCACTCTTGGAAGGGAGTATATAAGTCCACTATATGAACTAGAAATTATGTAATGACCTCCATATTATTAACATTATAAAATACACAATTTACACATAATTAATCATTCATTAATACAACTTGTGCAATATACAATGAATAGATACAAGATATTATAATGTGACATAATATTTAAATACATATGCCAAGAGATTGGCAAAAGATAAGGAAAAATATATTTGTTACAAATGATCATAAGGTCAATTACCATGAATATATAAAACATAGTTAATAATCATCCTAACAGGGGCTCCTCCCAACATCTATTTCCCACGAGCACACCACAGGCGAGAACACTATCAGAGTGCTTTACCACTCAAGTGTAAAGCATTTACAATTCTTTGAAGTTCTTCATGACATGAAGAACCGTCGACCCCGCATGAGGATGCCTAGCAACTCGAAACTGGCAAGGGATGGAATCTAGTGCAACTTAGAATATCTACAATCTAAGATGTTATTGTAACAAAACTAAGATATGGAAAAGTGTGAAAATATAATGATTCAATTAGCAATTATATACTAAAAGATCAACAGAAACTTTGGCCAAAGATTTTTTAGAGACAACTACGAACATATGAGTTAAAGCAAATACTTAAGACTTAATCTACTCTAGAAACTCACCCTTCTCTTTACTCCATATTTGGCACCCATCCATACTCACAAATAATACACATTGAAAAACTTAACATATATGCAAGCATAAACTCCATAATATCTACCAAAGTGCCAGTGATAACTTTAAGAAACCCCCCTTCAAAAAAGTGTATAAAATCTTGGCGAATATTTATTTTTTTCTAAAAATAATAATAATGTTTATTGGCGAATATTTCCTTTTTATAAAAAAAATTCAATTTTATTGGCGAATTTGTTTATATCAATTTTTTTTGGTAGAAAATATTGGCGAATCTTGGAAAATAATCATTGTATGCATTAATTACTATTGCATTTCCTTTCATTTAAAAATAATCTTTTATAAAAAAGTAAAGTCATGAAGGTTGAAATAATTAATGAGTTTAAGGGTTAGACTATACTTTATTTGGTTTCTACCATTAACTTAAAATAATCTAATAGCCCTCTTTCTATTTTGTGAGATAAAATTTACAAACAATTTGTAATACTCATGGGCCAAAAATTGCTTTTAGACCATTGGTTTTCATTGAAGTCAACAATTCAAAAGCAATTTCAAACCCCACGAGCATTACAACTTGTAGGTACATTTTACCTCATGGAATACAATGAAGGTCATTAGATTATGTTTTAAATCAATGATGGAAACAAAAGATTGTTGATATAACCCTAAAGTAACTAATAATTATGATATATTATTGGTGATTTAGTTTGTATTTCTACAATAAAATATAAAATGTTGGCGAATCTGATCCAATCATGTATCAACTATTGTGGTGAATCTTTAAGTTAAAAAAATTAATAAAATAAATTCTTTGGCAATTTAAATAACATTAAAATAAAAAAATTGTAAAAATGTGACAATTTGGATCACCTTAAAAGTTGAAATTATTAGCCAAATTTGATTCCCAAATTTCAAAAAATAACCAATTGGCGAATATTAGCCACTAAAGTTTTCACTGCAAAGTGCCCCAAATTATCTCCATATTACCCGACGTCACTTGAGAAGAGAAGGTATTTTTCTCTTAAAACTCTAGTGTGAGTTTACCTCCTTTGATTGTGAAAATTCCGATACAAGTGGCTAACAAGGTTCAGTTAAACATACTCCTCTACTATTTGACTGATTTTTTCCCTCAACATTTACTAAAGAAAGACTTAAATCTCCATTTCTCTATTCTATGTCCACACTTTAAGAAATGGTTAATTCTCTAATTGACAACTACTCTAATATTATCTCCATCAGTCAATCTTCAACTAAATCACATTAATTTTCACATTGTGCCAATTAAAATATAATATTAACTTAATATTAAAAGAATTTAGGGAAATATTTTAGGTTATGACATACTTCACTTTCAAACTTCAAAAACAACAAATCATTTCATTATAAATACAATTACATCTATATATTAATGTTAAATTTATCCATTTAAAATAATTAATATGGTAATAACATTCATTAAATAAGTCAAAAATAATTAATTAATAAAATACTAAAACTTAAATGGGATGTGACAAATTATAATAGTTGAGCATTAATCAAAAGATAATTGAATATGCAATGATGCAAAAGATAGTAGATGTTAAAAGAATATTCCATGAAAGGGAAGGAATATAATATGATGCAACAAGATATATCTTTTTTTATTTTTGATAGTGTGAATCCTTAGGTTGTACCAATGTTCAAAGAAAATTGTCCGAAAAGTATAAGTTGGAATGACTGATCCTTTCATCACCCTCATATGAAAAAATATGATCTTACTTAACCTTAACATCGAAGAAAATGGTGAACCTTTGGATTGCTTCTTTGAGTCCAGTTCAATAAGTAAGAAGGATATTAAAAGCATGAATTTCGTGTTGGCATTGAGTTGTCATTGATGTCAACTGGTATTGTAGGCAGGCTACAGGTAGAGGTATGTCATCCGGTATGAAGAAGAGTGTACCGATATGGTGAAAGACAAGTAGTTATTGAGACTTTCAGTGACTTCACCGGTATGAGGTGAGATGAATGTGTATGTAAGCATGTTGAGTGATAACCAGTAGAGCTTAAACCAGTCTAGAGTTTGGCTGCCTATTTATGATGAAGAGGCAGAATGTTAAATTAATCACAAACCATCGGAGGTGAAGATGTGCTACCGGTGCAATGTGCACTATCAGTTAGTAGGAGAAGAAGCTCTCACTGGTAAAGGCATGTACCAGTATGAGTTTTATAAAGGCTCAAGTGTAAACTGACTGTGGGTTCGTGAGCTAAGTGTATGACCATTGTGATGCCATGTGGAGCTGAGGTGGCAAACATGCAAAGGTCGGTGAAGCCTCCATCGACATGGTTGTTGAAACAGATAGTCGACATTAATGAAACAGCCAAAGATCATGGGATTGTAACTATTTGATGTGGCTCGAGGAAGAAATAATGACAGAGGAAGATCAGGGAGTATTTGGCATCTGGATAGAAGCAAAGAAATCAGATTGCAAGAAGACCTCGAGAAGGAAACAGTTGAGCTTTTTATGAGTCGACAGATTTCAAGGTAGAAACTCATGTACGAGATTGCTATCTTTAGCAAGTATGCATTGGATGATGGAAAACATGTACAAATGCATTCCTGGAGTACAAGTGATCGATCTAAGACATACTGGTTTAGATCTCATGTATATTATGTTGGGTAAAGGAAACCCTAACCGCCCCAAGTTTGAATTGATTCTTGGCGGGAAAGCTCAATTTTAAATATGATGACTTGAGACTATGATTGTTGCTACTACAGAGTGAAGACAAGTGTAAAATTGTTGTTTGAGAGCCAATGAGATAAATACTTCAAGTTTTATGAGCAAAGATCTGATAGATAAGGTGAAGCAGAGTAAATCAGTGTAAGGAACAATCGGTGGAGTGTGCATTGAACACAGAGGTGACAAAACGATAGAAGTTGTGCTTGATTAAGAGTGATCAAGGGTGAGTTGAAGGTGAAAAGACATTGTGAGAGGGGACTTAGACAAGTGATCAGCAAATTCAAGTTGCAGAGTGAGTGGAGAGTATACAAACCAGTAAGGCTAAAACCGGCAAAGGAGAATATTGTAAGGTTGCATAACTTCATTTGCAATAGTGATTTCATTTGTATATCTGAGTTTTATACAGTTTTCACTAAGTTACATCTTAGTGCAGGGGTTGTAGCTCCTTTAGGTTATTGCCTATAAATTGTGCAGGGGTTGGTGCTCCTTTGAGTTGGTGCTCCTTGGGTTGGTGCCCTAAATATTGTAATCTGAGTTTTATTGTGAGGCTGGATTGGAGCAGAAGATCTCCAGCAGCTATTCTCACCAAGGTTTTTCCCACTTTGGTTTTTCCTCGTATATATCTGGTGTTGTGTGTTGCATCCTTGTGCTTGTAGTATATTAATGTTTTAGCAAATCCTTTCACACACCTTGCTTGCACTGTTTGAGCTATCGGTTAGCACTTATTTTGTTTTATACATTACCAGTATCTCCTTGTTGAAAGAAAAGTGTTTAAGTCACTGATTCATCCCCCTCTCAGTGATCCATTGTGTCCAACAATTGGTATCAGAGCTCAAGTTCCATGTTTTGTCAAAAGCATTCTCTAGCTTGGGTAGATCATGTCTAGTGTTCACAATAGCAATAAATGAATCCTCCTCCTCAAAAGATCCTATGTTTGATGGTCTCAACTATGCCTTTTGGAGTAGAAGAATGGAAACCTATTTATCCTCTCTAGGTTGTGATGTATGGATGTTGGTTGTAAATAGATATATAGTTCCTAATAATCCCCCTACTGATCTAGATGCTAAGAGGAAATATGAGAACAATGCTAAAGCTAAGAATGCCATTCTTATTGGGTTGTCTGATAATGAGTTTGTTAAAGTCATGCATTGCTATTCTACCAAGGAAACTTGGGACAAGTTGCAGAAGATATTTGAAGGTGATGCTAAAGTCAAGGAAGCCAAGTTGCAGACATTGAGAGAACAACTTGAGGGTTTGAAGATGAAAGATGAAGAGAAGATAGTTGAATATCTCGAAAGGGTTGATGAAACAACAAATACCATTAGAGGGCTTGGAGAAGAAGTAAAAGATGAGGTGGTAGTAAAGAAAGTACTTAGATCTCTTACATCTAAGTATGATACAAAGGTCTTGACTATAGAAGAAGCAAAAGATCTGAAAGTCTTTACAATGGATGAGTTGCATGGCTCCCTAACTTGTTATGAAATGAGGATTGTCGGTACTGATGTTGTGAAGAAAGAAGCTGCATTCAAGACATCAAGAAAAGGAAAATAAGAATCTGCTCATGACACAACCGGTGAATACTTTGATGACATCATACCAAACTTTGTCAGAAGACTCAAGACAGGTTCAGGAAAATATAAAGGCAAGTTGCCTTAGAAATGTTTCAATTGTGGAAATATTAGACATTTTGCTACTAAATGTCCTTATGGTGATAAGAATGAAGATGATCAATCAAGTGGTATAAGATCATATAGTAAAGATAGGAAGAAAAATGTCTATCGGCATGGTAGAAAAGGCTATCGAAAGTAGAGCAGTCTTTACACACATGAAGATGATACCATAGATGAGGAAAGTGCCTCAGATGACTGTTGCAGTCAAGATGATGTCAGAGCAAATATTTGTATGGCTCAAGAGGGACTGGTACCTGAAGAAGCAGAAGAGGAAGAGAAAGAAGGAGAAGTAGACCTTGAAGCAGAACTCATTAGTGCCTTAGTTGAAGAACAAGAATTGTTGGAGCAATCTCTTTAAGAGTCCAAGAGAACAATCACATATCTAAAACTTGAGTTGGAAGAGGCCAAGAGGATGTGTGAAGTTACTAGTATTGGTCTGAGTAAAAAGGAAAAGGAACATCAGAATCTGGAAGCACAAATAGTAAAACTCCGGAAGGACTTAGCGAAAATTCAGGAAGAAATAAAAGTGAGAAGCAAATTTGAAGGGAACACTGAAGCCCTGGACAAGATGCTGAGCAAACATAAACAATCCAAAGATACTAGTGGGTTAAGTTTTCAAGAAGGTCAAAGTTTAAATAGAAAAGACACGTCTGATAAGGAGATACAATTCACTTCTTTAAATAAGGGTTAAGAGAAGAAGACATTCACGGTAGGCAAGGATAGCGGCAAGAAGACATATGCAGATGCTGCTAGAAACTGCCACACAAACTGGTATACTCAATCAATGAACCAGAGACCACACTCAATGCACCAACATGTAGATCCAAGGAGAAATGAAAGTATTGATCATGAAGGATTCACAAGGGTTAGCAGCATTAATGGAAGACCCCCAGTGAGGCAGTCGTTTGCAGATTCAAGACAACCTAACCGGTATGTTCCAAATTTTCATGGCTATTGTCACCGGTGTAATAAGTTTAGTCATAGAATGGCAGATTGTAGGAAAATGAATGTCAACCCTAGTTTTGAGAGTAGAAACTCATTTGTTGCATTACAAAGTACAAATGTCATATGTTATAATTGCAATGAGTTTGGTCACAAGAGTTATGAGTGTAGGAGTAATATGCAAATGTCCTACAAGAATGCATTGAGTACATCTTATAGTGCTAATGTGAAATGCTATAAGTGTCAAAATTTTGTGCACATCGTAAGGTATTGTCAGCTGAGAACCGACAAGCAAAAGAGAATTGTACTAGATGAGAAGTTGGAAACAAAATCGGAACACAAAGTGACAAAAGAGGAAAAGAAAGAAGAGAAACCAATTTGGGTAGAGAAGGAGAAAAACAAGACAGAGTCTAGCCTGATTGTACAAACTACTCTACATGCTAAAAGAAGGAATTTATGGGTAGTTGACAGTGGTTTCTCATATCATATGACCGGAGATAAGAAAAAGTTCATCAAGCTTGATTATTGGAATGGTGGTTCAATCCGTTTTGGTGACAACTCTTCCATCAAGATCAAAGGTCAGGGTACACTTAATATTGATGGAAAGCTCAAGGCTCATGATGTGTAGTATGTGGAAGGTTCGAAGCATAAACTATTGAGTGTAAGTTAGATGTGTGACAAAGGGTACAAGTTCTCATTTGACTCTACTGGTTGCCAGATAAGGAAGCAGAGTACCGGTCAAGTGGTAGTAGAAGGAAAGAGAACATAGGGTAATGTCTACAATCTAAAAGAATGCTATGAGTCCCAATGCATGATGGGACAAGTTGATGAAATCTAGTTGTGGCATTGGAGACTAGGCCATGTGAATTTTGACAATCTGGTTAAGATAAGGAAGAACCGGTATGTGAGAAACATACCTCAGATCATAAAACTGGAAAACACATTCTGTGATGAATGTGTTAGAGGTAAGAAAGCAAAGGTCGGCTTTAAAACAAAAGAATATAACACCTCAAGACCTTTGGAGTTGATATATACAGACTTATATGGGCCAACAAGGACAAGAGAATTGGCCAAAGAAAGGTATTCCATGTTGTTCATAGATGATTACTCAAGAATGACTTGGGTAACTTTCTTGCATGACAAGTCACAACCATTTGAGAGATTCAAAATTTTCAAGAAGATGGTGGAAAATGAAAGTGGACATCGATTAAAATGCTTAAGATCTGACCGGGGTGGAGAACTTTCTTCCAATGAATTTGTTGACTACTGTGAGAAACATGGAATTTGAAGACAGTATTCAGCTGCAAGGACACCTTAGCAAAATGGGGTGGTAGAGAGGAAAAATAGGACAGTGAAGGAGATGGCTAGGACTATGTTGAATGAGGCCAACATACTGGATATATATAGGAAGGAAGTAGTTCATATTGTTGTCTACACTTTAAACTGGGTACAGTTAAGAGTGAATAGTAGAATGACTCCTTATGAGTTATGGAATGAAAGGAAACCATCACCAAGCACTTCAAAGTGTTTGGAAGTAAGTGCTTCATCAAGAGAGATGTTGATGGATTAGGAAGTTTTGATTCCCAAAGTGATGAAGGAATCTTCTTGGGATACTCAACCAATAGTAAACCCTACAAATGCTACAACAAGAGGTTGAGAAGGGTGGTTGAGAGTGTAAATGTGAGAATAGATGAAGACTCGCATAGAGGAAAATCTACACCGGCACCATACATTGATGATTCAGATGTTGAAAATGAAGAACAATCTGACAAAGGACTGGTAGAAGATACACCAAACAAGATCCCCAACCGGTATGTGCAAAAGAATCATCTGGAAGAACAGATCATAGGAGATAGGAATGAAGGTGTGCAGACCATAAGGAGATTAGCCGGGAAGGTGAGTAGGTAAATTTCTGTCTCATGACTGAAGTAGAGCCCTAAACTTTTGATGATGCTAGCAAAAGTGAAAAGTGGGTAGATGCCATGGATGAATAATTGAGACAAATTAAGATAAATCAGACTTGGGAACTTGTTCCTAGACCAACAGACAAGAATGTCATAGGTACCAAATGGGTCTACCAGAACAAGATGAATGAAGAAGGTAAGATAGTCTAGCATAAAACAAGGTTAGTTTGCAAAGGGTATGCTCAAGTGGAAGATATTGATTTTGAAGAAACCTTTGCATCGGTTTCTAGGTTAGAGGCAATAAGAATGTTTTTAGCTTTCTCAACCTACAAGGGATATAAAGTATATCAGATGGATGTGAAATCTGTTTTTCTCAATGGCAATCTTGAAGAAGAGGTGTATATGGAAAAGCCAAAAGGGTATTTGTTGCATGAAGATGAGAGTTTTGTATGCCAGTTGAAGAAAGCCTTGAATGGTTTGAAGCAGGCTCCCAAAGCATGGTATTCCGGGTTAGACAAATACTTGAAGGAGCAAGGATTCCGGAAAGGGAATGCAGATAGCAACTTGTATGTCAAGGTAAATGGAGATCACATGATTATAGTTGTTGTATATGTAGATTATATTATCTTTTGTGGAGACAAGGACATTATGTGCAAAGATTTTGCAGATCAAATGAAGATAGAGTTTGAAATGTCCATGTTGGGTGAGTTGTCCTATTTTCTTGGTTTTCAAATCTCACAGAAAGAGAAAGGAATTTTCATCTCCCAAACCAAGTATGTGAAAGACATGCTGAAGAAATTTAAAATGGAGGATAACAAACTGGTAAGTACTCCCATGGTTACTGGTTGTAAGTTGACCAAACTAGATGACTCACCGAAAGTTGAGCAAACACTCTAAAGGTCTATGATCGGTAGTCTGGTCTATTTAATAGCATCTAGACCAGATATTGTACAAGTTGTTTGGATGGTAGTAAGATTCCAAGCTGCTCCTAAACAATCTCACCTGAATACAGTCAGGAGAATCTTCAGGTATCTGCAAGGAACTATTAGTTATGGCCTGTGGTATCCAAAGAAAGGACCCTTTCCTTTGCAAGCTTATACTGATGCAGATTGGGCAAAAAGTATAGATGACCAGAAAAGTACAAGTGGAGGTGCTTTTAATTTAGGAGACTGGTTAGTATCATGGCATAGTAAGAAGCAAGATTCAATGTCATTGTCTACTACTGGGGAAAAGTACATAGCAATTGCTACATGTTGTTCATAGGTTTTATGGATGAAGCAGACACTAAAAGACATACAGGTGGAGATGCTGAAACCCATTCCAATCTGGTGTGATAACTCAAGTGCAATCAACATCTCTAAGAATCTAGTAATGCACTCAAGCACAAAACATATTGCAATCAAGTATCACTTCTTGAGGGAGAAGGTATTAGACAAGGAGGTCATAGTAGAGTATGACCCACTAATGAGCAGATTGCTGACATATTTACTAGGCCACTCCCTTTGGGCACATTTGAGTATTTGAGACAAAATATGGGAGTTGTCCCACCATCTGGTAGCACTTGAATGCATAGGAGATTGCATGATTCAGGGGGAGTCAACCATTGCTACTATCTTATGACTCTTGAATCATGAAGCATAGACATAGGGGGAGAGTGTGTCTTAACCAGATGCAATCAAGGGAGAGCTTATTGGTGTCAGACTAAGGTTCCCTTTGCCATTGCTATCAAAGGGGGAGAGAAACCGGAAAAGAAGATGTTGACATCAATGTCAAAGGGGGAGATTGTTGGTATTGATTTGTCATTGATGTCAACCGGTATTGCAGGAAAGCTACTGGTAGAGGTATGCCATCTGGTATGAAGAAGAGTGTACCGGTATGGTGAAAGACAAGTAGTTGTTGAGACTTTCAATGACTTCAATAGTATGAGGTGAGATACATGTGTATGTAAGTATCTTGAGTGATAATCGGTAGAGCTTAAACCGGTCTGGAGTTTGGCTGCATGTTTATGATGAAGAGGTAGAATGTTAAAGTAATCACAAACCACCAAAGGTGAAGGTGTGCTACCTGTGCAGTGTGCACTAACGGTTAGCAGGAGAAGAAGGTCTCACCAGTAAATGCATGTACTGGTATGAGTTTGTTGAAGGCTCAAGTGTAAACCAACTATGGGTCGGTGAGCTAAGCGTATGACCATTGTGATGCCATGTGGAGCTGAGGTGACAAACATGCAAAGGTCGATGAAGCCTCCATCAACATGGTTGTTGAAATAGATAGTCTACATTAATGAAACAGCCAAAAATAATGGGATTGTAATTGTCTGATGCGGCTCGAGGAAGAAAGAATGAGAGAGGAAGATCAGGGAGTAGTTGGCACTTGGATCGAAGCAAAGAAATCAGATTGCAAGAAGACCTCAAGAAGGAAACAACTGAGCTTTTTATGAGTCGACAGATTTCAAGGTAGAAAATCATGTACGAGACTGCTATATTTAGCAAGTATGCATTGGATAATGGAAAACGTGTACAGATGCATTCCTAGAGTACAGGTGATCGATCCAAGATGGACTAGTTCAGATCTCGTGTAGATTGTGTTGGGTAAAGAAAACCCTAACTGCCCCAAGTTTGAATTGATTCTTGGTGGGAAAGCTCAAATTTAAATATGATGACTTGAGACTGTCATTGATGCTGCTACACAGAGAAGACAAGTGTAAAATTGTTGTCTGAGAGCTGAAGAGATAAAAACTTCAAGTGTTTATGAGTGAAGGTCTGATTGATAAGGTGAAGCAAAGTAAATCGGTGGAGTGTGCATTGAACACAGAGGTGACAACCTGGAAAAAGATGTGCTTGATTAAAAGTGATCAAGGGTGAGTTGAAGGTGAAAAGACATTGTGAGAGGGGACTTAGACAAGTGATCAGCAAAGTCAAGTTGCAGAGTGAGTGGAGAGTATACAGACCAGTAAGGCTAAAACCGGTAGAGGAGAATATTGTAAGGTTGCAAAACTTCATTTGCAACACTGATTTCATTTGTATATCTAAGTTTTATACAGTTTTCACTAAGTTGCGACTTAGTGTAGGGGTTGTAGCTCCTTTAGGTTATTGCCTATAAATTGTGCAAGGGTTGGTGCTCCTTTGAGTTGGTGCTCCTTGGGTTGGTGCCCTAAATATTGTTATCAGAGTTTTATTGTGAGGTTGGATTGCAGCAGAAAATCTCCAGCAACTATTCTCACCGAGGTTTTTCCCACTTTGGGTTTTCCTCATATATATCTAGTGTTGTGTGTTGCATACTTGTGCTTGTAGTATATTAATGTTTTAGCAAATCCTTTCACACACCTTGCTTGCACTGTTTGAGCTACCGGTTAGCACTTAGTTTGTTTTATACATTACTGGTATCTCCTTGTTGAAAGAAAAGAGTTTTAAGTCATTGGTTCACCCCCCCCCCCCCCTCCCTCTCAGTGATCCATTGTGTCCAACATTGAGTACATTATTTTTATATTATTCCATTACAATGTTTTGATCTTGGTGAGAAGATGAAGGGAAATAAATGGAAAGGGGATAATTTTTCTCCACCTCAAGATGGCTCATGAATGATAGAACAAAATCTAGGAATTCATTGCATTCCTATAATTTATCATTTAAATAAATGTTATAGCTTGCTATCATCTAGGATGCTAGCTATGACAATCTAGAGTTTGAATTATTTTCCCAAAATTGTTGGTAAATAAGAGAAAAAGGGAATAGTAATACATGAGATTAACAACATTAGATCAATCCTATCTAATGAAGAAATGTGGACTTCTTATGAGTAGACTAAAACCAAAATTTAGACTAATTATAAATAATGTAGGTATGATTACTGACAGGTCTCTAATTTATCTTTCTTTAATCAATTATACTATAAACTTTAGTTAATTTTTATGTTATATGCATCATGAACCTCAATCCTAGTATGGTCTAGATTATGGTATTTAGACTTTATTTGAGCACTTTTAATATGTTTAGTTAATGACTCTAGTATATATAAATATATATATGCTTATAAGTGTGCATGTTATGGATGGAAATGGTTAATTATTGTATGCGGGAAAAGTGGTGTACTGAAATGAAAATTACGAAATCATGACTAGTCCACACACCAATGGGACTCTTGGTACAAGTTATGGAGGTATATAAAATAGCTCAACTTCCCAAGGTATGTTCCATTGTTCTCTATCTCACAAGACCCCTTAAGCTAATGCATTTCCTCTCAGATCACTGAGCAAAGTGAATTAGGGATGACAATCATGAGAATGAGGGATGCTTTTGATCAATCTAACATGAATGCAATCCTAATGGACATGATATTAAAAGATGAACTAACTAGCATGCGTATGATGATAAGATGAAAGGATTAGTAACAAGACTATCCTAGCATATCATACTAGTCTACCATGATTATACAAATAAAGATGATTTGATTATTTCTATCAAAGAGAGGTTAAATGCTATATGAAAATGATTTAGATGCTTAGTAAAATGTCTATAAATTTGATGCTAAAGAATTGATCCTTTTGAAGAAGGAATGGGCTCTATTTATAGGTAAAATAGGGCAATGAAGGGTCAAGATTGGATGATCCTATCAAGGGTCGGGATTGAAAGTTATCAATCCATTTTTACAATTCTCACCAATGAAATGGTGACAATTGTCAACAAGAGACTACTTGAGAGGAGATGCAAGAAGCATTAAATGCTTGAGAAGACCTCATGGTTACCCTAGGGGGTAAGGGTTAAGGTTAAGTTAGGGTTATCCAATGGATAAATCTTTTACCCCAAGGATATACTCGTGTGCAAGGGTTAAAGGGATAACCAAGGGTAAAGCCATGAATGCTTGATGAGACCCTTGGGTTAGATGAAGGTTGAGTCAGGCAAAAAGTCTCTAACCATGCCAAAAGGGTTAGATAACCATTAATCGTTTGCAAGCCTTTGGGGACAAATTTGGGGGAACTCAACAAGTTAGCTTGTTGAAGGCATAAAGGCTTTAACACCTTTGGAAGACTTTACTCTAAATTTGAGAAGTGACATCCTCAAATTTAGGGAAAGGGGATAATTGAAGGGTTTAGGCTAATTGATTAGGATTAAATAGGTTCTAGAAAGAGGGTTAGGAAGCAAGTGGGAGATGTAGGAGAATGCAAGTGGATGAAGGATAACTTTAATTAGAATAAATTGATTTATTTCAATAAAATAAATGCAAGTGGGGGATTTAAATAAATTAGATTTATTTATTTGAAGTGAATAATTTAATTAAATGTGAATTTAATTAAAAGGAGAGAGAAGGGGTTTAATTAAATAAAATGATTTATTCAATTAAATGACATGAAAGGCTTAAGTGAATTTAAATACATAAATTGAATAATTTATTTAATCAAAGAGAGGAATGTGGATATTTTAATTAAATTAGATTTAACTAAATAGAGGAATGAGAATAAAATGAACATTAAATATTCATTTAGGAAAGTGGTCATTTTCATACGTCTACATTTTGCCCCTCTTTGAAGTGACGTGTGTGCACATGTTGATTCAAAGAAAATTGATGCGTCACCAAAATTTGATTGATGTGATGTCGTGTGTCGAGATTGTCAATGTTGTGCCCTAGATTTGATAAATGGTATTGATAATGCCCCCTCGGGAGATGAATCAAAAAATTGAAAGTTGGTTGTTGTTGATAATTGTTGTAGATTGAAGCGCATTTTAGAATTTTTTCTATTTTGAATGCGTGCTAATTGATTCATCTCCCGATAATGATGTTTGCTAGGGTTATAAGCAAGAGCACAAGAAAAATACATGCCCCTCCTACTAACCCTAATTTCCTTTTACCCTATAAAAAGGTGAAAAGTGATTTTCTTTGTATCATTTGTGCTTATCGGCTTTTGGAGATAGTGACATTTGGAGAGTGAAAAAATGTCGGTTCCCTATGCTTCACACCGATTTGAGCACATTCGTCAATACCGGAGGCCTGCCACGTATGGTCCACCTGTAAGTCATCTAAATTTTGCCCTTTTTGCTTTTTGTTTGGTCTATTTTGAGCATGTTTTTCATTTTTTGTGTCGAATTTTCACGTGTTAGTGCATAGGGTCAATTTCATAGCGCATATGATAAAACTTTTAGCGCATAAGGTTAATGAATTAGGGTAGCATCGGGGGGTGTTGGGTAGTGTGTCGCAAGTTTAGGCTAGCGCATAGGGGTAGGATAGTGCATATGGATAACAAGATAGTGCATAGCGGGAAAAGGGTAGCGCGTAGGGGAAAAATAGTGGCGCATGGGTGGAACAGGGTAGCACATAGGGTAAGTCTAACGCATAGGGGAAAGATGGTGGCACATGGGTGGAACAGGGTAGTCCATAGGGTAATTCTAGCATGTAGGGTAAAGTTTGCAGCACGTAGCTGAGTTTAGCTAGCGCATAGGTGGCATCTTAGCACATAGGGAAGATGTCTTAGCACGTGGGCAAAAAATGCAGTCATTTAGGAGGAACATATGATGTTGCGAGGTAAAATTAGAGGAAGGGAGATAGGTTGGGGTGAGTATGTGTCTTCCAAGTGTTCCTGGATGGATGCGGTAGCCAATCTTTGTGTCTGTCGTGCCGATGTGTGATTTTTTTGATAGATTTTGAATTTGTCTTTGTTGTTGAATTTCCAAGCTGAGTGATTGAATGATGATCCTAATTGTCTGTTGTTTTATATCTTTGATTTTTTTGTCGTGAATATGATGTCCGATATGAGTTCTGATATGGTTCCTGATATGAGTCTTGTGATATGGATTTTGATTTCTCGATATGGATTTGAGTTGATTTCTCGATATGGATTTGATAGATAAAACTTGATTTGATTTGGATTTATTTCAAGTTGATATGAATTTTTATTTTGATATGGGCTGGATTTTCTGATATGAAACTTGATTTGATTTTCGTTGTTTCAAGTTGATATGAAATTTTTAATTGGATATGGGTTCGATTTCTGATATGAAACTTGATTTGATTTTAGTTGTTTCAAGTTAATATGGAATTTGTGATTGGATATGGGTTCGATTTCTGATATGAAACTTGATTTGATTTTCGTTGTTTCAAGTTGATATGAAATTTGTGATTGGATATATCGGATTTGATGTGGGAACTGATATTTCAACATGTTTTGTTTATTATAGGAGCGGGTTGGGGTTCTTCAGTCGCGAGAGCGATTTTCGAGGCCATGGTCTCTAATTCCATGATTGGCACAGGCGAATAGAGATATTATTGAGAGATGTGGGTTGTCCTCTTTGTTGGACATGCCTTGGTATATCATTAACCGGGGTTTACTGACAGCATTGGTAGAGAGGTGTCATAATGACACCAACACTTTTCACTTGGCTACGGGTGAGATTACAGTCACTCTAGAGGACTGTTATTGGATTCTACAGTTTCCTGTGGTAGGGGCACTATTGCCTTATGAGCAGACAAAGGAGGGTGGGACAAAGGTGCTTCACCAGATTTTTCATGATGATCTGATTTGTGGGTAAGAGATCCCTTGGCAGGAGTTCATAGATTTTGATTATGCCCCACTACCATCAATACTGGCAGGTTTTGTAGGTGGCTTCTTGTGTCCCGACCGTAGGTCAAAGGGACTGGCAGTGGGATGGGGATTGGTTCTGGAGGATATGGTGACACAGGGTCACCGGTTTACATGGGGTTCCTACATGTTGGCCCATTTGTACAAAGATTTGCATCAGGTGGTGTACTTAGGCTACAACAGTTTATCAGTCGAGGTCACATTATTATAGGTGTGGGCTTGGGAGCACATTCCCGCAGTGAGGCCACTTGCAAACAGAGATAGGCTAGTTGGTCACGCCTATGCATATGGATATACACGGATAGTTGTCCAGCATAAGTTGGGCAAGCTAGAGAATTGGAGGAGGGTGCTAGATGACATTGATACGGTTATTTGGAGACCATATATAGAGTGTGAGGTGTGGGCTGAGGATGGGATAGATATGCCCTATGTATACATGTCACAATTCCTGATAGGGCGGACGCCTTTTGTGATTGAGAGGTTCCTACACAGCCAAGTTCAGTGACAGTATGGTCGACAACAGGGTATACCATAGGGAGCATGCTTATATACTCGTCGGAGGTAGGATGTGTCGGAGTGGGGTCTGACTATTGATAGCATTGCAGTGGTGGAGGAATACATGCATTTGGCTGGACAGATATGGGACTATGCCTATGGGGTGGTAGACGTGGGGATGACGGAGGAGTTTGCAACGATCTTCGTGGCCCATGTCATGGCATGGATATCGGATCTAGCAAAGATGATTCCTGCTTTTGATGATGATGAGGATGAGCAGCCTAAGAGGCTAGGGAGACAGAGAGACGAGGTAGAGGAGCTGGAGGAGGGGTATGGGGATGGTGGAGGAGATGACGGGGGAGATGGGAGGGGAGGTGGTCAAGGGAGACGTGGAGATAGAGTAGGGAGAGGAGATAGAGGGAGGAGAGGAGATAGAGGGATGAGAGGAGATAGAGGAGGAGATGGTAGAGATAGAGGGATGCATGGAGATATAGGAGGAGATGGTGGAGTTAGAGGGATGCGAGGAGATAGAGTAGTGAGGCGAGCAGTTAATGAGAGAGGGAGGGGAGTTTTGGCAACTGGAGTTGGTGGAGTGGGTGAGGTTATAGCAGTTGTGGGTGGGATGGATGAGTCTAGGCAGCCTACCTAGAGGAGGAGATCAGATGTGTTACCACCACGGGTGTCGAGGATAGGGATAGGGACAAGGGGTACCATGACATAGGTACCCCTCCAGATTTGGATACCCACCCACTGAGAGGACACACAAATTAGGTCCTTATAGTTGTCAGTGTAGCAATTATAGGTACAGGTATTGGCCCAGTAGTGTCAGATTATGCAGATTACCGCAGAGCAAGATACAGTGTTAGAGCACTTCAAGTAGAGGCTCAAGTAGATAGCATGGAGAGAGTGGTTGCTGGTGGTTCCGTGAGAGACACATTGAGAGAAATGCAGTATGCAACTAAGGAGGTTGAGTACTATAGATGCCTATACGAGGAGGTGGTTCCTAGAGATCACAGAGCTCCTAGTTATGTTGTGGTGAGATCCAGTCGATCCAGGCAGACTCATTCAGGGATGAAGAGAAGAGGTCTGACTAGGCCGCCTCATCATGATCCACCTGGAGATCCAGGTGTCGGGACATCTGCTGTGAGACCATCAGCCTCAAGAGATAGTCATACCTAAGAGACTTGTCTCCATTGTATTTTGATCATTTGTGTGTTGTATTTTGGATAGACATGACATCTTTTGTATACTTGACCATTTTTGAGATATATATATATATATATATATATATATATATATATATATATATATATATATATATATATATATATATATATATACGACACTGATTTTTTTTATCCACATGTGATGTGTTTTATGGATGATGGTTTATACATTTATGTGATGGTTCTATGATGATGATGCGATGCTTAGATAAATTCTTGTGATTTGATATTGATGGATATGATTGGATGATGCATGATGCATGATGCAATGATATGATTTGTGAGATGTATCTTGAAAATGAGATGTATGATAATGATATGTTGTGAGATGTATCTTGAAAATGAGATGTATGATAATGATATGTTGTGAGATGTATCTTGAAAATGAGATGTATGATAATGATATGCAACTAATTATAAAATGATATGCAACTAATTGATCATCCTCATTCTTTCATTTGTCATTCCTGTATAGTCACATGTTGTTGCTTTCATTGTGTTTATCATCATTGAGTTGTTTTGATATGTTGAAAATTTATACAAGCATAATGGTATATTTGAACCATAATGACCTAAGAAAAATTTACATAAATTTTGATATTGCAAGATGACACAAGTGTCGAGGTATAATTGAACCAAGACGACCTGAGTGTTTCTTGCGTAAAAATAGACAAGAGTAAACCATTTGTATGCACAAAGTGGAATAATATCTTCAGTGATATGCTTTGAATCACGTCTTGAGACAAGTATTTGCATAGTACAAGTGATCGCCTCACAGACAGAAAACTGAAAAAAATTGGAGTCCCCAATCACTTTCTCTAGCTCGATGCACCGTTGAGAAAATTTAGGGGATCCAATAGTTCAAAAGAGTTCAAGTGCAAAAATAGTCAAAAATTCATACAAGAAGTAAATAATTTATACTTCAGAAAATCATCCTTCACATGTTGTGAAGTTGTTTTAAGTGGATCAGTGTTTTTGTTCTCTTTAACGGCTAGAGTTTTGCTTGATAGGATTTTCTTGTCATGTTGTGATTCTTGTTTTGCTGACATGATGGAATTTAGATGAATGTTTCCCCTAGCTAGATTTGCCTATCGATGTGGATATGTATAGTGATTACCAAGCCATGGTGGGATATGATGAACTGATATTCAGATAAGCAAGGATAGTGACTACGCTAAGTATGTCCTGGACAATGTTGTTTTGATAAAGTGGGGCAATGGCCAGTGGTGTTTAATTTTGGATACAAAAGTTAGGAGCAAAGATAGATAGAGGAGTTTTTCTCTCACAAGTAACACCTATTGCCAAGTTTTCACCATTTGTTTTTATTGCACCTCTTTGTTTTTTTGTATTTTTCGGATTTTTTTTTTTTGTATTTTTCACTTTGTCCATGCATTAGACTACTCAAGTATAGTATTTCTTCAGATGGATGTTGTTGGTCGGTTCATCGAGCACATCACCATCTGAATTTGTTAGCTGATAGGTGCCTTATCCATAAGCTGAGATGATGACATAGGGACCCAACCAATTAGGTTCAAACTTCCCCTTCTTTTCTCGATCCTATTGATTTCTGGGATTTTCCTTGAGTATGAGATCATCGACTTTAAAAATCCTAGGGATGACCTTGTGGTTGTAGCTTATGAACATGCATTGCTGGTATTCTTTGAGGTGATTATAGGCATGTTGTCATTTTTCATCTAGAATTTCTAGCTCTTGTAGTCTGTTTACTCGATACTCCTCATTCGGAATGAGGCCTTTCAAAGATACTCTAAGTGAGGGAATTTCTACCTCAAGAGGTAAAATTTCTTCTGATCCATACACCAATGAATATGGCGTATCTCCTATAGGTGTTCGGATGCTAGTTCTGTATACCCAAAGTGTCAGATTGAGATGCACATGCCAATCCTTCCCTGCATCATTTATTGTCTTCTTGAGGATTTTCAATATTGTTTTATTTGATGCCTCCGCTTGACCATTCCCTTGTGGGTAGTAAGGTGCAGAGAAATGATGTTGGATTTTGAATCGTTCACAGAGTTCTCACACATCCTGGTTTTTGAAAAGACGTCCATTATCTGTGATTATGGAACTGGGAATGTCATATCTGCTGATCAGATAATTAAGAATAAAAGAGGCAATTTGTTTCCTAGTTACTGTGGTCATGGGGACCGCTTTGATCCATTTTGTAAAATATTTTGTTGCAGTGATATTGAACTTGTGTCCATTTGAAGATGAAGGGTGTATTTTGCCTACTAATTCTAGTTCCCACTGATAGAAAGGCCAAGATGTTGTAAATGGTTGCAACTCTTGTGTTGGTGCATGTATAAGATTGCCATGGATTTGGCATTTAGGACATTTTTTTGCAAAATGATAGGAATCTCTTTCCATTGTCGGCCAGTAATATCCCATTCTTATAAGTTTTTAAGCAAGAGTAGGACCACTTGAATGTGTGCCATAGATACCTTCATGAAGCTCTTGTAAAGAAGAGTTAGATTCATTATGATTAAGGAAACGAAGAAGAGTACCATCTAGACCTCGATGGTAAAGAGTATCAACAGTTAGAGTGTAATGGGTGGCTTATTGGATAAAGTTGTGTTTTTTATTTCGAGATAAGTCAATGGGTAGGGTATTGTTTTTGAGATATTCATATATTGTTATGTATAACGGAGATTCTGTACCGATTAAGGCATAGATAAAATGGGATGTGGAATTGTCATAGGCTAGGGAAAATAGTTGCTCTACCAGAAACTCATAACGACTCTGTCATTCTGGAATTTATAATAGTGAAGCGATAGTAGCCATTGCATCGACTGCTCTGTTGTCCAACCTTGCTATTTGGTCAAAGGTGATGTGTACAAAATACTGTTTGAAATCATCCACCATTCTTTTGTATGGAAGCAACTTGTCATGTTTTGTCTGATAATCGTTGTTGATCTGATTTATGACTAGTTGGGAATCTCCATAGACTTTCAATTCTGCGATTCTCCATTCCATGGCTACTTTGATTCCTGTAACCAGTGCCTCATACTCAACAATGTTATTTGTGCATGGAAACATGAGTCTATATGATCTTGGTATGGTGTGTCCTTCAAAAGTGACAAACAAGATGTCAGCACCTGAGCCATGTTGAGTGTAGGATCCATCAAAGTACAGGGTACATTGCCTGGCGGTAACAGTAAGAACATCCCTATCGAGAAATTTGATCTCCATTGGTTGTTTATTTGGTAGTGGTGTGTTAGCTAATTGATCTACAATTACTTGTCCTTTGATAGCTCGACGCTCTGTGTAATGGATATCGAATTCACTAAGAATCATGACCCATTTAGCTAGTCTGCCTGTGAGAGTTGCTTTGCTGAGTAAATACTTGAGAGGATCAATTTTGGCTATTATCTTGATTGTGTGAGCTAGCATGTAATGTTGAAACTTTTGAGAAGCGAAGACTACAGCTAAGTAAGCTTTCTCAATGAATGTGTAATTGAGCTTATATCCATTTAATCTGCTGCTGATGTAATATATAGCTTGTTCCTTGCCTTCTTGATCTTCTTGTGCTAATAGTGCCCCCAATGATATGTTCGTTGTTGATATGTAGAGAATAAGTGGCTTTCCTGCTATTGGTGGTACTAGAACTGGTGGGTTCATTAGATATTTATTGATTTGATAGAATGATTCTGCACATTTGGCTTCCCATCTAAATGGTACATTCTTGTGTAGCAAATGATTGAATGGTACACTTTTATCTGCTAGTTGGGTGATGAATCACTTGATTGATTAGAGTCATCCTTGTAGAGATCTAAGTTGGCTAATGTTCTTGGGAGGTTGCATTTCCATGATGGCTTGTACCTTTGCTGGATCTACTTCAATGCCTTTTGCTGACACGATGTAGCCTAACAATTTGCCTGATGTTACCCCGAAGACACACTTCTTAGGGTTGAGCCTGACTTGGAATTTCTCCAATCTTTCAAAAAAATTCTCTAGTATGCCCAAATGTTCTTCCCAGGTAAATGACTTAGCCAGTAAATCATCCACATAGTCTTATGAAGGTATTGATCATATCATGAAAGATTGTCGTCATTGCTCATTGATAAGTTGCTCTAGCATTCTTTAAGCCAAAAGGCATGGCATTCCAACAATACGTTCCCCAAGGATAGGTAAACGCTATTTTTTCTTGATCCTCTGGAGCTATCTTGATTTGATTATAGCCAGAAAAACCATCCATTAATGATAGCATTGCATGGCCTGCTGTGAGGTCTACAATTATGTCGATGATGGGCAAAGGAAAGTCATCCTTTGGATAGGCTTTGTTAACATCCCTAAAATATGTACATATCCTGATGTTGTCATCTGGTTTTGAAACTGGTACAATGTTTGAAATCCATTCAGCATGGTCGATAGGTCAAATAAATCCGATGTCTAATAGTTTCTTTAGTTCAGCTTTGACCATTAATGCCACATGTGGATTCATCTTTCTCAACTTTTGCTTGACTGGCTTAGCTTCTGGAGCAATAGATAAGTGATATATGATTAAGTGTGGATCAATCCCAAGCATATTTGCATAGGACCAAGCAAAATTGATTTGCTTCTCTTTGAAGAATTTGATAAACTCTGGCTTTTCTGCATTTGTCAGAGATTCTACTAGGTGTATGTTTTTGGCTGCTTCTATTGTACCAATGTTGATTGATTGAGTGGGCTCAATCAATATGGGTGATCGCTCTTGATAGTATTCAGGAAGAGTGTCAAGTCTCCCATCTTTAGGTGCCTTAAAAAGGTTTTCACCCTCAAATGCATCCTTTATTTTTACTTTTTTCTAATCTAGTGTTGCCATTGACTGGTTTTCAACAGTAGATCCTTTATTTCCTTCATTTTTGCGATTGAGAGACTTGGAACTCCCCTGATTGTAGATGTCGTTACATTCTTTGTTGGTAGAGTCTATTTCCGGGTTGACAGTACATAGGTAATGGATAATGGAGTCATCACCTAGGAAAATAGGTATGTCATGGTTTTCAAGTTCATCCTAGTCTATGAGATCAAGAAAGACAAGTGGGAAAGAGTCATTGGGTGGGTCAAGTTCAGCTGCGGTAAGTGTCATGATGGAGGTATCGTCAAGGTTGGCTGGGATATTGAATAAGTTAATGATTTTTTCGAGGTCTTCGATGGTATCATCTTCTGTGTAGACTTGCTTGTAATGTCACTGCTTGTTTTCTTTGGCATCGTAGATATTTTGTGGACCAAATTCAAGTAGTCTAGACTTTGTGCTTTGTCCTTCTTGAGAAAGGGGTATATGACTAGTATTTTCAGGAATATCTTCAGTAACATTTGAACAACTACCCCATTCATAGTCATTTGAATTAGTCTTAGAAGTGTTGTCCCATATTCTTTCAGTATTGTGAATAGGTATGTTTTAGGGCGAAAATAGGTCTCGAATGATTGATACTAGTCTAATAGTTTTCTCTGATTCTGTATCAGATCCTGCTTATACTCTTTGCATCTACTCATGTACTGTCTCTCCTTGGGGAGTAGTGATTTCCTCAGGGGGTGATTTGGCTTTGCTTGGAATAGGTTCTTGAGAGTGATGTACTTCTGCATATGATGCTTCTTCTCTTTGAATGGCCAATTCCTCATGTTGTTTCTCTTTTTCCTGGTATTCACGTTCCTTTCGTATTGTTTCTACTGATTAATGTAGTGCCTCTTGCCATGATTCCTCCTTGTATTTCTTCTTTGCTTTCCACTGAGGTTTTTGATATTTATTTGGTTTCTTCTTTGGGGGTAGAGTGTGTTCATAGCCCAATCCTGCTTTGTCTTTAGAAAACTTTGAAGGAGGATCCAATGGTTTTGTGACACCTTCTTGACGCTTGTTGATAGGTCCTTTGCCATTGTATCCCATTTGTTGCATGATCAGGTAGCCTTTCCCATACAATTGTGTTGGTATAGCTACTTCCATAGTAGCAACTCTAACTTCTTCTTCATCCTTGTATAGACAACTAAGGATGTCCTCTTCTGATTCATGTGCTAGTCTGCCTAATTGGATAAATTTGCCATCAAACTTGGTGATGGGTTGTGTTGCTTGATGTGTTGATGCAGAAGGTTGTCCATGAGATTTTGGCGATGCTGGTAAGTTGGTTAAACACATGGGTTCAAAAGAGTATTCTCCCATGCCTTGCTCTTTGATTTTCATCTTCTGTTTAAAATCCATGGATAAAGATTTGAGCTTTTCTTTATAATGATCTGGTGCTGAGGAAGTTTGTTTTTCCCTGTTATGTGGAACTAAGTTGTCTTGGGCTGCTCCCATAGCATTACAATGTTGAAAAAGGTTATTATCTTCTGATATAGAAATCTTCTGCCCATTGTATGGGAATTTAACACACTGGTGGTAAGTTGAGGGTACTGCTTGCATTTCATGTATCCAAGGTTGACTCTATAAAATATTATATGTGAGGTCTATGTCTAAGACTTGGCACATAGTGTCCCTTTGTATCGGTCCCACTTGAATTGGCAATATCATGGTTTCCTTGGATGATCTTTCTTCATCGTCATAAGCTTTGATAGTGATCTTTTTGCGTGGATCAATAGACTACTCAGAGAAGCCTAATGCACGGATAAGTTTTAAGGTACAGATATTGAGTCCAGCTCCTCCATCTATTAATACTCTTTTAACTCGATGTTTGTAGACCAAGACTTCGATGTGAAGTGGAGTATTTTGTGGATGGCTCAATGAGATATTATCATACTCAGAAAAGGTGAGATTATAAGGCCCTGTCATGTGAGCTACCATGGCTTGAAATTTGTCAATATCTAGATCTTGAGGTACATTTATTTCCAAGATGTCTTTATGCTTTGGTAAAAGTTTTAATAACTCAAGTATGGATATTTGAGCAGGAGTTCTACACAGTTGACTGACCAGATCATATTGAATTTTGGGGATAGTGTTTGCTACTAATGTATGCCCTTTCAAAACATATTTTTGAGCTCTAGTGGTTACATTGATTGATTCATGTTCGCGTTTGTCCTTGATTTTAATGACATTTACCTGATTGTCATCTGTTGATATATGATTGGTGGTGTTATTGTATATGTGATTGATACGAGCTCCATGTGTATCATTTGATGTTGAAGCTTCATCCTTGTTGTAATTTGGAAGGGGATTTTTAAAGGCGCCACGATCACCATTTGTCTTGAGACCATCGACTGTCAAATCACCTCTATCGATCATGTCTTGAACAATGTTTTTAAGCCTCATGCAATTATTTGTTTGATGTCCTTTGTTTCGATGAAAATTACAAAAGTGTGAATCATTCCACCAAGGTGGTTTGACTTGGGGTTCAAAGTTGTTTATTGTTGGTAATGAGATAATCTTGTTTGCCAGGAGTTCTCAGAATGCTTATTCTAATGATTGCCCCAATGGTGTGTAAATGCGTTTAGGAAAGTTGTTGGTGTTACCCCTTTAATTTGTATTAGGTCCTCGATTTGTGTTTTTGTTTTGGGTATTGTTGGTGTTGTTTGTATTTGAAGATTCTGGATTGGTATTCGGTGCATAAGTGTTAGTGCCTTGGTTAGCACCCTTTTGATTCATGGTAGCCTGAGGATTGCCTGATAAGGCCAATAGTGGTTGTTTGGACTTTACATCATTAGCCTTGTTTCCTCCTTCATTTCCAATATTTTTGTTTCTAGTCCAGAACTGAGATTTATCTAAAATGTTGTTGTTGTTCTGGTTGTTGAAATGAGAGTTGGATGAATTAGTTCCTTCTTTGAAGAATTTCAATGTTCCTTTCTTAACACATGCCTCTTCTACTTGGATTCCATTTTCAATCAACTTAGCAAAAGATGGTATGCATTGGAGCTTGAGTAAGTAACTCATCTCGCTATTCAAATTATCGATGAAAATTCCCATCTTTTCCTTTTCGAGCACATCTCGAGGATATCTCAAAACCATCTGTCTCCAACATTGAAGAAACACCATAAATGTTTCATTGTTTTTCTATTTGGTATTGCAGACATCTAGCATGGTGATCGTATGTTGAATATTGTAGGAATATTGAGTGATAAATTTGTTGACTAACTCTTCAAAGGATCTGACATGAGGTGTGAGTTTGGATAACCACTCCATTGTTTATCCTCCCAATCTTCTTGGGAATAGCCTCATCAAATAGGTGTCATCATGGGCAAATTCAAGGCTCATGGTACAAAATTCCTAAACATGATCGTGAGGATCGCTTTTTTCCATCATATTTGTCAAATTTTGGAATGTCTGAATTCGGGGGAAAAGGTATCATGTTTAACCTTTTGTAAAAAGGGTAAGGACAAATTTCATTTAATGAATACCGTACTGTTGATCCTTGTTGCATGTCATGTATTTGTCTTTGCATCATTTGCATTTGTTGTGTGAGAGCAACCAAGGGTGCATTTTTTTGTGGAGGGAAGAGTTCTTCCCTCTCATTATTTCTAGCTTGGGTAGGTGTGTGTTGTGGTATGTTTGGCTCAGGTATGTTTTGCTCAGGGTCACATGCATCTTCTTCTCTTTGTTGTTCCTGATAAGTATGATGTTGAGACCTTATTCTAAAGGTGTTAGCATCGAAGTCTTTAGGAATCCTAACTCCTTTGCTTGTTAGCATCAATAGGCATTTTTCTTTGTCGGCCTCTATGAGTCTTTCCATAAGTCTTTGAAATGAGGCGCTTTCTTGACATTCTTGGATGAGCTCTTTAGTAATCTTTATGTCTTCTAGATTTGGATAATTGAAGGGATTTGATAATCTTCGACCCATACTGGACTCTGGTTGTGGTTCACGTTGCTTGTTTCATTGAGAGTGAGTGATAGCAAGCATCTAGTAGAAACTTTCGGTGACAAAGGGGATGAATTCCTCTTCTATTTTTTGCTCAGGAGTTGGTGGTTCTAATCGAGGTATGTTGTAAGTGATGCAAACTTTCGGGAAGAAAGATGGATTGATCTTTCCTCCATGATTTAAGCATTGGTTGAATGCTACTTTTTGGCAAAATTCTCTACTTCTCAATGGCTCCTTGTCAAATTCGTCTGATTTGTTTTGAAGATATAAGTGTATATGACAGAGAAATGTGCGATGAGATTTGAAGAGTGGGTGAATGATGTAGAGAAATCTATTCCTTTTAGCAAGTTTCTGGGAACTAGGTTGTTGTTTCCTTAACTTAGTGTTATGATGAAGACTTTTTCTTCTCAAAATATGAGGATTAGTCATACATAGGTGATCAATGGTTTCCTTCGATGTTTGGATTGTGATATTTTGTTTGAAAACTTAAGTCTGCTTTTATCAAATGAAAGTTTAGATGCCCCCTCATGACAAAGTGTGTCAAATGATATGGAATAAGAGTTTTCTTGATATGGAAACTCGATTTGACAACTTAGGTTTAAACTAGGTATGTTTGATGATGGAATCCGTTAGATGATGGACCTTTTGATCAGTGTGATGATGTAACCTGATTTTGATAGGAAAAAGTGTTGTCTTTAGCTAGTTTTGGACTTGACAACTTTTGTTCTAAGACTGACTTGTTTGATTTGGAAATGATTTCCCTGGTGTTTCTGATTTGATTTCTTATGATCGTGTTCAATATTGGACCTGAAAGGATACTCAAGAAGTTTGATAAAATTTTCCAGAAAGGTTTGTTTTTCTCTCTAGGTTTTTGAGTTTTTGACCATGTGCTAAGTCAGAGACTAGATGTGCTAAAGAATGATCCCAATGCGCTAAACGAAGACCTTGATGTGCTAAGTTGCCTTTGCTATGCGCTAACTTGGACTATTTGATTTTGACTGGTCTGGATGGATTATGCGCTAATATGTTCCAATTATGCGCTATTGTTTGAGCTCAAAGTGCTATTATATGTCTTGAATGCGCTAAGCTAGTGTCTGAATGCGCTAATATGTCCCTAAGAAGTGCTATTGTTTAGCTGTCAAATGTTCTGATGATTTATGCTCTGTTTCTCAGAATGGATGTGTTATGTTTAAGCTTGAACGTGCTAAGTTTTGCTCTAGATGTGCTATGTTTTGCTCTAGATGTGCTAGGATGTTGTTGCTAAGCGCTAAACTGCCCTGTTTGTTTTGATTTGTTGGCTTGGAAGTTTTAACACTTTTTTAACCGTGATAGATGATTTTCTGAAGTATGAAATGCAAACACAGCATGAAAAAGACAACCATTTTTGCCTATTCTAAATAAAGAGTATATGTTCTATGAGGATGTGTTCAAATCCCCAATGTTTTAACAAGTTTGGATACAAATAATACAATTCAATCAGACTCTTTATTCAAGGGTCATCAACAATATCATATCCCACTAGTCTCGATACTCCATCAGCTCAAACAGTCGTGTCACCCCCTAGAGGGCACCCATTTTTTTGCCCTTTGCCATAAATTAACCTAAAGTGAATTGCTTCACAATTGATTAGCTATCTTGGGAGATATATGGTGAGTAATCTTGGGGGTGGATTCTTCCCCACCCTTGCACTATGATATTGCCAATGTCTGGATACTGACTCAGCTCAAGGTCTCTATTTCTAAGGTTCGTAATCAAGCAACCTGTTCGATCGTCAGTGATAAACTCTCTCGGGAGGCTTCCCAACCTTTAGAACAAAGGCTTTACATATCATAAAGATACTGGGGAAGGCTAATCACTGCATGAAACTGTTGAAAGGGGATTTTGTCACCCTCCACTTTTGATTATAGTGGGTTGGAGCACTTGGCGATACAGTCATTTCTCACTTAGGTCATTCCCCTCACACCGGCCAAAAATGGATTTAAGAGTTTTTAGCTCCTCGGGAGGGCAGGCCTACTAAAGGACTTGAATGCTTGAAATGAAGAAAGCATAACAGTGGTTTGGCTTTTTGATCACCCAGTTAAGGGGAGAACATATACCTTCCACTTTCGATACAAGGCAAACAATCTTCTTTTTAACCTTTAAAGCAATGATTTTGCTAACTTCTATTTGGAGATGTTGCTCCAAAAAGCATGGTGTTCTTTTTAGCTTCCAAATCAATGATTTTCTAAGCTAAGTAATAAAATCCTGGTCAACAAAGCAAAGTGTTCGGGTTGGTCAACAAAATAAAATCAATAAAGGGGAAGGACTTCCCTCTTTTTGTTTGTCTCAAAAACTCTTGGAAAATGAGGTTCTTCAACTTGCAAAGTAAAGTGAATCCTTTTAAACACCAAAGGATGGTGAGGTTATTTTTAAAACATTTGCAAAAGTAAAGTTTGTTTGGTTCTTTTTATAGCTTCCAAAATGAAGTATTTTATTCCTAAGAAAGCAAGAAAATGGTTTTTATTTGTTGTTTTTTTTAGGTACCCCAAAATGAAAGTTGAGTTCAATTTTACTCAACAAGGAAATGAAGAAAATTTAATATAACTAACTTAAAAAAGTTAGAAATACAAAATTAAAATCCAAGCCTAAAACTTTAGTAAAAGAAAAACAATCTCCCAAACCCTGCAAAGAAATTGTTAGTTACCTGCAGTAAAACCCGTTAGCAATCAAAAAATTTCTTTTTGTGGACTTCTACAAGTCTAATTTAAGCCTTTGTTATAATTTTGCTTTATGTCTGTGTCTTCTATGCACTACAGAATGGAACCTATGTGCTACAAAATAAGACGGATGCGCTAGCCGAATGTCCAGATGCGCTAAGATGTTATCTGGATGCACTAGACTAGTGTACTAAAGCGTCGGGACCTACAGGAAATAGCATAAATGCTATGCACTAAAGTTAAGTCTTGACGCACTAAAAGATGGTTTCAAAGCGCTAAACAGTTCGCCAGATGCGCCAGAGGATTCTCTCCACATGTTGATTCAAGTTTTCTGTATACCTACAAAGTTAATCCTGCATCAAAAATGATTTGATAAATGGGGTTATGCCCCACGGTGGGCGCCAAAAATGTATGTGGGAAAAGTGGTGCAATGAAAAGAAAATTATGAAATCATGACTAGTCCACACACCAATGAGACTCTTGGTGCAAGTTATGGAGCTATATGGAATAGCTCAACTTCCCAAGGGATGTTCCATTGTTCTCTATCTCACAAGACCCCTTAAGCTAATGCCTTTCCTCTCAGATCACTGAGCAAAGTGACTTAGGGATGACAATCATGAGAATGAGCGATGCTTTTGATCAATCTAACATGAATACAATCCTAATGGGCATGATATTAAAAGATGAACTAACTAGCATGTGTATGATGATAAGATGAAAGGATTAGTAACAAGACTATCCTAGCATATCATACTAGTCTACCATGATTATACAAATAAAGATGATTTGATTATTTCTATCAAAGAGAGGTTAAATGCTATATGAAAATGATTTAGATGCATAGTAAAATGTCTATAAATTTGATGCTAAAGAATTGATCCTTTTGAAGAAGGAATGGGCTCTATTTATAGGGAAAATAGGGCAATTAAGGGTCAAGATTGGATGGTCCTATCAAGGGTCAGGATTGAAAGTTATCAATCCATGTTTACAATTCTCACCAATGAAATGGTGACAATTGTCAACAAGAGACTACTTGAGAGGAGATGCAAGAAGCATTAAATGCTTGAGGAGACCTCGTGGTTACCCTAGGGGGTAAGGGTTAAGGTTAGGTTAGGGTTATCCAATGGATAAAGCTTTTACCCAAAGGATAAACTCTTGTGCAAGGGTTAAAGGGATAACCAAGGGTAAAGCCATGAATGCTTGATGAGACCCTTGGGTTAGATGAAGGTTGAGTCAGGTAGAAAGTCTCTAACCATGCCAAAAGGGTTAGTTAACCATTAATGGTTTGGAAGACTTTGGGGACAAATTTGTAAGAGTCCTTCCAAATTTGGGGGAACTCAAAAAGTTAGCTTGTTGAAGGCATAAAGGCTTTAATGCCTTTGGAAGACTTTACTCTAAATTTGAGAAGTGACGTCCTCAAATTTAGGGAAAGGGGATAATTGAAGGGTTTAGGCTTATTGATTAGGATTAGATAGGTTCTAGAAATAGGGTTAGGAGGCAAGTGGGAGATGTAGGAGAATGCAAGTGGGGGATTTAAATAAATTAGATTTATTTATTTGAAGTGAATAATTTAATTAAATGTAAATTTAATTAAAAGGAGAGAGAAGGGATTTAATTAAATAAAATGATTTATTCAATTAAATGACATGAAAGGCTTAGGTGAATTTAAATAAATAAATTGAATAATTTATTTAGTCAAATAGAGGAATGTGGATGTTTTAATTAAATTAGATTTAACTAAATAGAGGAATGAGAATAAAATAAACATTAAATATTCATTTAGGAAAGTGGTCATTTTTATACGTCTACAATTATTATGGTTTGCAATTTTGTATATGTAATGCCCTACCAAGCAACGCTAGAGGATAAGAGAAGACTATACAAGGAATGTGTGGAAATATTTTAAAAAAAAATAATTGTCATCATGCATTACATATACAAGTACAATGCTCAACCTCAAGGTAAGGTCAACTATTTGTTAACCAACTATGTAATGGCAAAAGTCTAAACTCTTGGAACTCCATCCAAGATAAACCAAGTCACCTTTAAGGGTCCCTTGACATAACTATTGTAGCAATGCAATGAAGAATAGGTCAATAATTCATGACCTGCTAGGTGATGACTAAATCAACCTTTGACACTAAACCATACACATCTATGATTATTTTAGAACACCAATTGAAATATTCCTATGATAACATCATGATACATGAAGTATCTAGAGAAACATAAGAGATCATACTTTGTGCTTGATCCCAACATCGGGGCACATAAAGCAATACAAAATTGATACATATCCAATAATAATTATTATATCTATCTCTAATTAGAGTGTTCAATGCATGTATGATCAATGGTATAACACTTGTTCCAATATACAAATGATTACATCTTATCAGAGATAGAGAGAGAATAAGAAGAATATAGTGCTAAGGAAAGAGGTAAATCCATTGGGCCAGACATGGACCAAGTCCTTTGATCCCCAATGGTGGTTGGCAATTCCACTCGACCATGTGGTACCCTCGGGTCCACCACACCATGCTCATGGAGATAGTCACATGGCCCAAACAATCATTTAAGTAAACAAGGGAGAGTAATGGGCTGACATAAGAGCCAAACATGGAGAAAATACTTAACATGAAAATATTAACCCAACAAGAGTCATAAAACCACAACAAGATGGAAATTCCAATGAAGCATCACTCGCATCAAAGAGCAACAACCAAGTAAGAGAGGGTGCATGAGCTACAATAAGTAAAACATAAAAAGAGTGAGGAAGAATCTTTAGTTGGCAACAATAAGGTTAAGGAGACACCCACAAGAGAAACACCATTTTTTTTAGATGGCATATATCACAATGATATAACCAAAAGATTAAGCAACAATAAATCCATAGGGTGCTACTCAACTATCATGACCTAGATACTAGAGTGCTAGTGTAGGAAGATTCATTGTGTGTTCTCGTGAGGGTGCACCACATGTAACCAAACATTGTCTCATATGGATGAGAATGATGATCATGCAAGTCCCAGTTCTACATGTGTGGGCATACAACTCCAGGTAAGAACCAATGTGTACATGTGTGGCCATGCCTTCCCAATACATCGTTGGCCTCATACTAGTGCGCAAGGCATGTTAGAGGCACCAAATATTTTAATTAATGTTTAATCTCATCCTAAGTTTTAATTAATGTTATCACTTGGTAATTAAAATCCATAACGTGATTGTCTACATACCACTTTGGGTTGGGTGCATGTTGGGAGCCACTCCCTAAACCCACTTTAGTACCTATACCTAGATTCATCTCATTCAATCGAATGAGGAACCAAAATAAAACACAATGCAATGATTCACTTTCCATAATCTCAATAACATTAGATATCTCTTTTACACAATGTCATTTCATCCACATGCAAGGCATACTCAATTGGTCATACTACCAAGAGAACAAATCCAGTTGATCCCACAATGAAATACAATCACATAAGAAGATACAAGGAATCCATTTGAATATTTCCATAAGCACTCAATCTTTCATAACAATTTCTCATATCAAGAGTGATCAATTCATTCCACCTAAAAAGGCACGAGTCAAATATCAATATCAACTTCAATTCTATTCAAACATATGATAACACCCACACTCGAGGCTCATACATGAATGAGAACAATGCATAGATACATATACTAATAATCATAATAAAATCTTAAGAGATCATATACATAATGCATAACAATTTCATTACTCAAGGAGCAACCTAAAGGTCTCCAAATCATAGGTTTAGTCCCGAATTGATTCTAAATCACATGTACAAGTGCAATTTTCTATGGCATCTCATAGAAGCATACCTTGACATCACAATTCATCTCACTCATGGCCAATCAAACCCAAGAATCAAGGAAAATTGAAGAAACAACTCAAATAGGATAGCAGAGAAGACTAAGACCTAAAATCAACTCATTATCAAGCAATTACATGATTCTATTAGCGATCACATTATTTTGAGTGCAATTGTGTAATTCTACTCTAGAAAGCCATCTAGGGCATCAAATTGACAAAAAACAAAGTATGGGAAGCCAAATTGGGGACCAACCCATTTGAGAACCACCTCATTACACCCCAAAAACAAACAAAAATGATATCAAACTACTATTACACCCATCCCAAAAGATTTGGACAACATTTCCCATATAAACTCAAGTTTTTCAACAAATGTAACATACACATCATAAAATCAATTAAACAAGGAGATTCAAATACAAATCATGCTTAAATCTCATCACAAACCATCTGCAACTTACTCAAATCATTTCAATTGAGACTCAAGGAACAAATTAAAGATCCTACCTCAACCCTGATGAAAACTTCAAACTTGAAATGCAAACCACATACACTAGAAGAAGCTAGATCCTTCAAGAAGTACAAAGCACTCATCAACACCAATCTTTCAAGCCAATACCCATGAAAACCAATCCATCAATCTCCCAAAATTAGCAATCTAATTTTCAACATGTAGGGTTTTTGGGAGAGAGAAAAGGAAGAAAAATGACTAAGTGTTTAGGAAATGAGCTCAACTCCAAAATATAAAATCACTTTTTGTGAGGAATATAATAATAATAATATCCAATTAAACTTAAAATTCTAATTAAACTCCTGAAAGATCCCCATGATTAATTATTCAAATCTCATTCAATCAAATGCATATAAGACTTATTTCACAATCAAATATCAATTCATCACTACGATATTAAAATATCATTAATGAAAACATTATAATAGTGACAATTTTATTTGACTGACTAAGCACAAACATTCATTATGGGTCGACTCAACATGATGGCTAGGTTTTTTTAAAGCTACCAACTATGGTAATTGGGGCTCAAGATAATAAAATTATTAAAATGGTAAATCAAGGGAATTGCCCTAATCAAGGGAAACAAGTTTGGTTTGGGGTATTTGGCCATGTGTTATCTCTTGTTAACCACCGTTGGGGACATGGGCATGCTCAAACTTATGGAGCCAAGTGGATTCGATGTCCTATACTTGTAGTCACTAAAGCATTCACACGTCAAGTGTACCTGCTCATGCATACACACACATATAAAATCAAATTAAATCAAATATAATTGAAATGGATTTTAACATCATTTGCATTCTTGTCTATTTGAATGATATGATCCATCCCTTTCACACCTCATTATCAATTAAACTCCATAATAATAATAAGTTCATCTAAATAACTACATTAAACAACCTCATGAATATTATTTCTCTATATCCATGAGCATATAAATATTCCTCGGACGGAGTCAACATCATAGCATCATTAGTAACATGATATCTCATTAAATCAAAATAACATGAAATATGATTTATTACTTATAATCAATTACTTGAGTCATCATCACTTGTTTCAATCTAA
This sequence comes from Cryptomeria japonica, assembly GCF_030272615.1. Taxonomy (NCBI): domain Eukaryota; kingdom Viridiplantae; phylum Streptophyta; class Pinopsida; order Cupressales; family Cupressaceae; genus Cryptomeria; species Cryptomeria japonica. Next base: position 525,930,659 of record NC_081410.1, read on the forward strand.
TCAAATCAAATTTTTATGTCAACATATCACATAGGATAATACAAAATCATGAAATTAGTCTATCTCCATAATCAAAGGTACAATGGGACTATATTACAACATAACAACCCAATGAGTCAAGTAACCAAATCAGTCATGCAATGGTTCTCACAACCAGGCACAAGAAGAAAGCACACTTCTCATTGCAACAACATAATCAAATTGCCATGAATAAATCTATCACATCATTGGTCTAGAAAGATCACTAACATACAACCAATTGAGAATAAGATAAACACTCAAGATCACATACACTGCAACAATGAAGAGTACAAATCAAGACCAAACACCACAAAAATATCTACATCCAAACTACAAGAGGTATAACTAACAAGCGCAAAATCAAGTCCACATAAAGAAGTATGCAATGCAAAAAACAGTCAGGAGCTCGACATTATAGTATATACTAACCTATCATGCAACATTTTCTCTCGAGTTATAAGTGATTATTCCCGAAGCCAAACATTGTGTCATCTCTTGTAGTCATGGAAAAAAATAGTACTGATTTGGTTAAAAGTAGCTTCAAGTGGATTAATCCATCCAAGGGCAACACTCATACATGGATGTCATTCACTATAATCTAAATTGCCTGAACATATGTTTTTAAGAATTTTGTTGAAGCCAATTTAAGTGGATAATTATGTTTCAAGTGGTTGTTAGGAATTGCAATCCTAATAGGACTCTTCAGTTTATGGTTATTTTATTTCAGTTAATAAATCTCTCCCTAGATTTGGGGATTGAGTTGTAGTTGGTTATAAAATTATCATAAGGTTAATATTATAGATAAGATTGCATCTAACCTGAAAAGGCTAACGATTCTATATATTTTCTAGCAATTTATATTTTGAAGCAAGCATGTAATCTTGGTAAATAAGAATCCAATGATTTCTTGAACCAACTGTTTGGTCCAACAAAAGGAATAATAACTATAGTTAAAGTCTCAACCCGAAGTTTGGACATTCACTCTATGAAGTTACTATCTCCATAATTGGAGTTCATTTGATTGTCAACCCAGGGACATATTACTTGAAATGGGTCTGCACTATATATGCACTAAGTTCCTGCGATAGCTACCATGCATTACTGTAGGAACTAAAATCTATTTAGGAAAAGTAAGAAAGAATTAAAACAATTGAATGGCTACATGAAAACTCTGCATTAACATAAAACTCACTCAAGAAATGCTAACTAAGCCCAAAGCTATCAAACAAGAATTACTCTGTTTGCTTTGGCTGCAGGAACAGTCAATGGATCTGTTTCCAGTGGCTGTAGGAATAATTAATGCAAGGACATCTACTGCAGCAGAAAAAGAAAATTAAATTTAACAAAGGCACAGGAACACTCACCAAGTGGGCCCCCTTGGATGAGTGTATCCAAGCTTCCAAAATAACTCTAAGTGCTCAGAATAGCTTAACTTTATTCATTGTTTCTCAAAAGTCGATACATTATTAAGAATGAAAGGAAACTCAAACACTCTGCAACTTTATTTCCAAATCTTCTTCTCTTTTTCCCTCTCTTTCTTTCTAACCTCAGAAAAGAGACGGAGACACTTATTTAAAAGAAAACAACAACTTCCTACAATTAATATCACGTCGATGAGAAGAGGCGGATAACATTCATGAAGGAGAACAGTCAGAGTTAAGCCACTAAAAACGTGGATCTACACCAAATCACAGTCAAGAATATAGTGTGGCAGTATTAAAAGATTGATGCTTACTAGAGTTAGACATAAATGAGTCTTGCGCACCCTTCTACTCCTTTGTCATTCCTTATGCTCATTATCCTCTTCGTTGATTTGAACTTTTAGTCACCCTCTTGAATATCTCTAATCGCCATCGACGTGACAGGACAACCTTCTCCGCATCATCTCATTTATTCCTGCAATTGAAAAGAGAGAATATACAAGCATATACATATCTATTTTAATTAATCATAACATCTATTCATTTCACACATGATATCGCCTATGACAATCTGTATGGCAATAGGAATAAATCACATGCCTACAGGAATAACTAGCAAAGACAAAACATGATTTACTGGGTTCAGTTAACATCTGAAATGCATATAGTCAAACTTTAATACAACATTACCATCCCATTATACAAATCAAAACATGACAAAAACTTATGAGTTCTAGGAATAAAAGGAGCTAATATCTCATCTCATCACCAACTGTGTAATCTTGTGAATCTATAACGAGTGCTTACCCAATGAAGCCCAATTGAGGTAAAGCTACTCTTAGCATTAGTGTAGTTTAGTTAGTAATATTTTAGGTGTTAGCATTAAAATAATCTTTCTGAAATTTAGTAGCATAGAAATTTCACTGTTCATTGTTCATGTACCAAACATAACTGTAATAGAATAAATAGCATGTAGGTAATGTTTAATTCATGTTTGCTTAAGTAGGAGTTGGTTTGATTCTTGTTTTTCTCTTTATATTAAGATGTTGTAGACTAATGTTTAGTCTACACTACACATGTTCATTCTTTGATATTTCCATTTCAACAATAATTATAATTAGTGGTTATTTTCCAGCTTTCTATTTTACTATAATTTTTGCAATTAACATAGGGTAACAACCTTAGATAGGATTGTAATGCACACACAATGTCGCACAATTTCAATTTGTACGACCCCTAGTTGACAAAGTAAATGTAGTCTTTTAAACCATGAAGGATTACTCGACATGGACAAGTATCCCTCGGATGTGAAATTGTGTTCCAATCTTAATTGAAATTATAAGACTCAACATTTGTTAGTATGAAACATAATAAAATATTATTAAAATATGGTCCAATATTGAAAGGGTTCATTTGGTAGACCATCCCTTTCAAAATATTCTCTATAGAAAAGTATTTGAGGAGTTAAAAATGGATTTTGGTTTGAAGAAGCTAGTTGACAACCAAACATTTAATCTTAGGGAACCCATACTGTAGTTTCCCATGGAAATGAATCAAATATTGATGATTCAAAGTTGTCCTTGGATGGTTAAATCAAGGGGGATATGAAAAATTAAGAGTGTTAGAATCACATCAACTCAGACAATAATAAGATAATAAATGTGATCTTGCAAATGTTGCACAATGGTTTGAGGAGATACACTAATGGAAAGAGAAATTGTTGGTAACAAAAGAAAAAGAGGTGCAAGTCCTAACTAAGTTGGACAACAAAAAAGGGACCATTTAATAGATCATTTTATATGTTAAAATAAAATTCAAGATAAATGAATAAATAATTGATAGGAATAAGATGTTAGTCACTCTTGTAGATTTATAAGTAGTGAAGATATTTTAGAAAATATGAAATCAAAATATCTGCACCTAATTAAAGAAAGAGATATGGTCATCAAAATTATAAAAGTGGCAATAAAATTATTTAAGGAAAAGAAGGAAAGTGTTCCTAAACTTACCTCTAAACTTAAATAAACCAATGAAAATTTAGAGAAGGCCCAAAGGGAACCTCTAGAGGTAAAAGAATAACCTTATGTTGTAGCAAATTTCAAAAAGCATGAGGATGAAGCAAGGGCTAAGGAAATACAAGAGATTGATAAAATCCAAGAGGGTTTTGAATTAGAATAGATTATAAAAATATTAGAAGCTACACACATAGTTAGGCATAATTGAGGCAATGGCGCAAGGGATTGAAAGCTGAAAAATACAATAACTTGAGGACAAATACATATATTTGGGCTAGCATGAAGAATAGTTTAAACAAAAAAGAAGAAATAAATTTGAACTTTTTATTGTTTCTATTAGGTTGATGATAACCCACTCTTTATGCAAGGATATCTTCTATTTAGCGATTCTTAGCTTATGACAATATCATTAATAGTGCAACAAAAGTTGACAACAATGTTCACGATAAGGTTTGAGGTTAGGGAATTAAAATTTTTAAAAACTAGAATGGGTAAGGAGACTCCAAGATCATGATTTTTAAAAATAATACATGAAGGGGATAAATGATTGTGATTGGGAAGAAAAAAATAATTTTGGAACATTTGAATTTTTATTTCTTTTAGACAAGAAATTTTGAGTAGGGTAGATTTTTCATGTCCCTGTTTTTGTAATAGCTTGTGTTATGGACCACATCCCAATTTACTATTTATTGTGTATCCCCTAGTCTAATTTTATGTGTGTATTAAATTCTTCTTATTTCCCTTTATTTCAATATAAGGTTCTTGAAGTGTAGAAGTAAGGAGACATGTTCAACCTTCTAAGTATTTATCAATCATTAGGAGTTTAAAATTCCTCATTTAGGCATGACTTCCCATACAAGTCTAACATTTTCCTTGGTCCCTACAAGACATTAAAAATTCACCATCTTGGCATGCTTTTTTCTCAAATCCACTTTTCCTTATGCTTGTTGGGCTTTTAGACTTCCTCCTCCTAACATGATTTTATTTTCATCTCTACCCTTTCCTTGGCTCTTATCTAAAATTTGGAATCCATCATCCATGTATACCTCACATCCATTCCCCACTCATTTCCAATGATTTTTTGAATTATTGGACTTGACCCCAGTAGCATTCCTCCTACCCAAACTCTAATCTTTAACTAGTTGTGTGTGTCATGAGCTATCTATGACTCTCAAACTCTAAAGCTCCTACCAAATTTCATTTTTGTATCCCATCTACCTCTCAACTTGTCTCAAAGTTACAATAAATTCTTAGATTTGATGTGACAACTTGTAGAAAGGGTTTTCTCTTTCCTAGAAAATATCATTTAATATTAGGGTGTGGATCCATGTGTACATCTAGTGATGCAAACAAAGAAGATGATCATGATTTTCATTAATAAGGTAGTTATTGTAAGAAAGTTAAGTAGAAAAACAACTTCCTACATTAACCTTGAGAGGAGGATAATACAAAAAAAATTACAGATTGTTACAACAATTACAAAAACTTAACAAAAATAACATAATATCATGCATACCACAACACAGTGATTTACGTAAACCCACCTCCTCGGGGTATGAAATATTTTATGGACACCATGGAATGGTTATTCACCAGTTGCAAGAAAGTTGTGGATGACAACAAAAAACTCAGCCACAGAATCCAGATTCTGGAAACTATTAACATGGGGGAAGGGAAGACTATGGCTGATTATATGGAGGATTTGACAAATACTGTTGCTAAAGATGAAAACATAAGAGACTCCTTCAACCCCAGATTTGAGCAAATAGAGAAAGACATGTTGGAGAGGAAAGCAAAAGCTAATGTTATGGATCAAACTATGTCAGAAACTGTCAGTAAAGTCAGCAAAATTGAGGAATGTCTCAAAAGTATCGCAGAGAAAATCTTGAACATTCTGAAGGTCTCTGCTGGCAATACTAAAACTCTCATCAACAAATTGGATGAGGAGAAGGATACGCTGGACATTGACCTTGACACTGAAGGCACAGGAGATGTTCAAGGACCTAGAACCAGAACTAGAGGAAAAAAGAAAGAGAAGAAGCCTAATAAGGACCTGGATGAACTCAAAGTTGTTGCGGCCTCTTATGACCAGCTGGTGATTAAGGCAGAGGACCTTCTGAAGACTCTTTAATTGTATTCCTGGTTTCTGTTGTTTTGTTGTTCCTATCTTATGCTGTATTTTTTGTTTACTAGTTTGTTGCCAGTCGTTTTGTATCTAGTTTTTTATGTTTTGGAACTCTATAATGACATTTCTTAATATCCTATGTTAAAGGTTTCGGGTCCTAAAAACCTGCTTTTCTAATTAATCAGAACACGGTGATTTACATGGGGAAAACCCTTTCGGGAGAAAAACCCCACACTCTAAAAGCAACTCAATATATTATTCAACAATCAATAACATATTACAATAGACTTGCAGAACAAGCTCTTCATAGGAGTACCACTAATAAGAGATTGAGAGGTAACTCAATAGCCATAAGACTCTTACACACGACCTCTATCTCACACACCTCATATATAGGAGATACAATATAAGAAATCATCAAACAGTATTAAAAAACCATGGCTAAAACCACCCAATAAAGTAGAGATGACCTTATCTTTATTCTAGATGCCCTATGATGTGTCAAAACACACATCAACACATGTTCCTCCCTTTTACAACACATTTATGTGCCCGATGCAATTTATATTTCCTATTTTAGGAGTCCAAACTTCCAGAGGCCATAACTTGTGAATCGTGTGTCCAATTGACAAATCGTTTAAAGCAGCAAAAATCTTGTGAAGTGCTATATTACCTAGTAACCCACTACGTTGGTTATTCCCACTTTTTAGGGAATTTTGGAGGGTCTAAAGTCCTCAAAATTAAATTAAAACCTTTCATCGCACCCTTCAAAAATGGAAACTTTAAGATCTTCAAAACTAGCTATGATCTTGCGACAAAAATTTACCGACATGCTTATCTATCCAACCAGAAGCTTTGGCGAGAATTTTACACCATTTCGTGCTCAAACAAAAACTTACTATAAATAGTAACCTCATGTAAATGCAAGGTTGAGACACCATTTTCCCAATAGTTATGGTTCAAACCTATTACTCTAGCTATTATTGTAGAGGATATTACAAGTCATAGGAAACTTTTCTCCATGCCTCCTAGGTGCATCCAAGAAAATATGGCATGATTTAAGGGAAAAGGATGCCAATTGGAAATGGAAGCTCTCTATCATGTACCTATCATGAGATATTAACATCCAATGAAACTTTCAACATTATTTTTGTGGATATTATGGATTCAAAGTGAGAACAAATTATTTTTATGCACCAATCTACTCACAAACTCTAACCAAAAATTTTCTTTGACAATTTGTGCAAGAAACCAACTTCAAGGATGAAAATCCCTAGATGTAGGATACCAAAGGATGAAAACCGTTTTGGTTTTAAAGGGTAAAGGATGAAACCTATTTGGCTAAAAATGATATTTCGTGCTCAATGATTGTATTCAAGATTTCATGGTAGTAGATCCCAATAGTACCAAGTTTGCACAACACTTGCATTTGTTATAGGTGTAAGCCTTGCACATTTTGTTTGTTATTTTTATTGTAGTAACATATTATAAGGAATCTCAAATCTTTTTACAATAAAAGCTCCAAGTAGACATGATTTATATTATTTTTATTTATATTGGGTTTGAGTATAATCATTTTTTGTTGTTGTATTTATTGGCATGCAATTTTTTTATAATATATTATAGATTTGTGTAATGTAAGAAAGGTCATGTAATCTATTATATATATAAACCAGTGTGAAATGTGTATCAATGAAAGGAAATAAATATTTCCTACCTAAGTTTTGTTAAATATGATCCATTTTTTTATCTATAGTTTATTTTGTTGTTCTACCTCCTTTTTATAACTCTGCAAACTCTTTAATATCTCAACCTCATTAGATCCTTCATGGAATTTTAGCTCAATTTTTTTGTTCTTTAGGCATAGCTAAACCACACCTTTCTTTTAATCCTTTTTTCTAATATACAAAACACTCTTAGCCACATGATTCTAAATCTTTACCCTTTCACACCAATACCATAATTGATGAAGATACATTTTACAACCTTGTTCTTGACCTTTGACCTCTTCTCCCTAGGCACATGAGCATATGTGTCACAACCAAAAATAAAGATGTCTCAATGAATAAATTTTATTGGACCACACCTCCATAGGTATCTTAACAACAAGAGTTGATGTAAGAGATCTCATTTAGTGGCTAAAAGTTGTAGCAACTACTTCTTCTCAAAAAAAATATTTCTAGTTGACCCTACAAAGCATACTCATAGCTCTCTCTATCATTGTCTTATTCATTATTTTTGCATATTCATTTTATTCTAAGAGGTGTATAGAGTTGTCTTATATCTTTATATTCCATGATCCTTGTAGAGCCTATTGAAATCTATTGAACAATATGTGTTCCCATTATTAGTCCTCAAAAGCCTAATCTTTTTTTAAATCTTTTTTCTAGTTTGATTCTATATACGAACGTTAAATTCTTTAAACTAAATAAAAAATTCAAATTTAATATTACAAAATATACCCATGTCCAACTATAGTCATCAACGAATGAAAAACAATAAATAGATTTTAAATTGAAGGAACATTAGCAAGACCAAAAACTCTAGAATGTATTGGAAGTCCAATATCCCAAAAGATAAATGGGAACTAGAATAATACTATATATACTTTTTTTTAAAGGTCCTAGACCTTTCTCACCTCTGTGACTTGCATAATTTTCTCTATGGAAGTATTAGCCTCCAAAGTATAAGAACTTTTTTGTACATAGAAAGAATGGTCATCATTAGTGGATACAACACTCCTCTTTATCATTGGTTCCAATGGTGAAGGTGAATAATCTATAGATTACTTCACTATAGGAACACAAGAACTATTAAATTGAACCATGTATTCATCCAATTGAAACATAGTGCCTATTCAAATAATATTATCAAGCACCATAGGTCCTCTTTTTGTCTTTCACCCTCCACTTAAGAAAATAACTTGCACACCTAGATCATTCAATTTACCTATGGAAAGTAATTTTCATGCCAAACCAAGGATATGTAACACACCATTTATCCCCTCCACTCACCCATTAGGGAATCAAAACAAGACTCTACCATGACCAACAATATTGAGATGAGATTCACCTCCAAGGTGTGCCTTCCCACAATCATATTATTTATATTTTATGAAACGACCTTGATGTGAGATCACATAAAAATATACATCAAATTCAACCAACTATACACATTTAGATACATGTTATGATAAAGGAATCAACATCATCCTCAAAATAATTATTGGACTCATCATTATAATCTCTCTTTTTATATCCTATCTCCTCCTTATAGTGTATTTTGTAATGGCTAATCTTGACACAATTCTAATATTTTACCTTATAAGGGGGTTTAAATCTCCCATGCGATTTATATCTCGACTTATCTTCCTTCGTATCTTTCTTCTTGTAATTTTCTTTCTATCTACCATGAATAGCTAAGACCTACTTAGCATTTTTAAAATATTTTCTTCCACACTCTTTATAAATAAATGATGATACCAACTAATCTATTTTCAACTTGGTGGTAGTGCTCCCAATATCCATGCCAAGGTGATCCCACAAATCTAAAAAATAACACAACAAAGTCTTGCAATAATTTTTGTCCTCCATTTTTATTCAAAGTGTAATTGGGTAAAAACCATGTTAAATGCATTCAAGTGTTCAAGCATAGAGCTACATCCTAAGGACATATAGTTTCTTTCGTAAAAATATTTTGTTAACCAAATATTTAGTTTGATAGAAATATCCTAATTTTTTCCAAATAAGTGTCATAGTGGTCTCTTCATGCACATTCAACAATATTGAATCAACCAAATAGAATCTAATGAAACCCTTAGGTTTTCTATCTATTTTATCCTCATGTTCTTGAGACATAGTAGTGGGTTTGGATCTAGATACTACAACCCATAGATCTCTATCCATGAGAATATCCTCCATATTAGGCTTTCAAATATCAAAGTTTGTGACTAATAACTTATCCATTTCTATTGTAGACGTGCTTTCCATCTCTTCCTACAATAAGACCATTTTATGAAAGTTGCCAATAGAAATTAATATAAAAAATACTCTACCCAACACTTAGAATCCAAGTTGATCGAGCTCTAATACCAAATGAAAGGAAGAAAAGTACATGAAGATGCTTCCTAAACTAATCTTATAGGAGAGTATTGTGCAAATTTTAAGGTCTTTACAATTATAAAAAGGAGAAACACATATGAAATATAAACAAAATCATACCATAACATAGGTGTACATAGGAAAAATCATTTCAAGAGAAAAATCCACTCTAAAGCAGCCTACTGTTTTATCTAGTAAACTAAACACAATTACAATACACTTGTATAACAAGCCTTCATTAGAGTACAACCAACCGAAGATTTGGAGTGATTTTGGCAACATAATAATACATACAAAGTCACTATGGACAATAAGTTTTCATCTCAAGCATCATGTAAATAGGACAAGTAGTATACAAAATGATCAAACAATAACTTAAAAACTATGGGATAAAACCATCCAATATAGTGACAACCAAAAACTTAGTTAGAAAACCAACATCTAAATCCCAACATGAGTTCACGAGATAATAAATAACACATCCCTTCCACTTTTCATAACTACATCATAATTCACTCACCAACTTGGGTGTTCTATTTTGTCCTCAGTATCATATATTAAATATACATCTTATGGCATGTTGTAACATGCATCATAAGTTGGTCAAAAAATGTAACTCCATCTTACATCTCTTTTCCATTTCCTATATGCTTTACATTTTCATTGCAAGAGGAAAAAAATCCAGAGGCCATAAATTTTGATATGGGAGATTGTTGTCGCCTTCTCAAAAAACTGTTGTGCCCAAATATATCTATATGAGAGGCATTCCTAGAAGTGATGTTGAACTTGAAATTTTTATTTTTAATAAAAATTCTATAGCCTAGAAATTAAGTTTTTATGTTTCCTATTTTGAAAATTACATTCTTCATATGGGTAAGTGCACAAAGATGGTGGTCAAAAATGGGGGTATAAGTGGACACTTTTTTTTTTAAATCAAGTGAACCTAAACTTGGAAGAAAAATTTGAAAGTCATCCACTCAAGATATGAAGATAATCAAAGAACAAATATTGTAGTACTTGTTAACATTATTTCAGGGTTGTCCATAGGCGGTATTTTAATAAGGTGACACCCCTTTCTTTTAACTTTCCAGTTGTGTGCATCGTACAGGCCAGGTGTCTTTTCAGTGTTGTTCTTGATGGTCTGCTTTTTCTGTTTGAGGTTAGGGGCAACGCATTTTTTCCAAATGTATCGGGTTTTGATGATTGTGCATACTGTTGGACCCCACTCTGCATCGTGTGAAGATAGGGACACATGGCTCCTCCACACTACTCATCCTATTTTTTGTTTAGATGCTCCTTTTCGGATGTCCTCGGAGCTACCGCATGTTACCCATGGTGACCTGTCTCTCTAGCTATGATTCATGTAAAAATATTTTTTGTTCGGGCAGGTATGGAGATGATACGACAAGGTGGAGGCAACAACCTCATAAGCAGTTTTGCTGGGTGTGTTCCTGCGGGATGTCACGATGGTTTTTCTGCTCAGAAGCAGTTGCGGGAGGATGGCAGATGCTTTGGACTGTTAGCCAAGACGGGGGCTCTATTTATGCGGTTTTCTTTCCTGTTTTAGGGGTTCAAAACTTTTATGAAAAAGAACAATTAAGTATTCTAGATAGCAATTAAGCCTTTTAGCTGTTATTGTTTTTTGAGGAAAGGATAATCAAATTGTTCCTACAGCCTCTGTGATGGCTATTTTCAGTATGTTGTAATAGTTTTCTATGCATTCTTATAATTCTGATGACTTTGGAAATATATGTCTAATACTCTATCGATTAAACTATGTTTTGCACTTGTTATCTAGTATATGTGTGATGTATATTTCTTTATGTTAAAAGAAATCTTGGTTGTGTCTTGTTTATTGGTTGTGTCTTGTTTATGGTTCTGTTCAGATATATAGATTATTGAATGGGCTTCAAAACCGGATGTTTCTAGGTTTTATATGTTTTTCATGTTTTTCCCAAAATAATTTGGTGCATCACCTAAATAGTCTAGATCATTTTGCTTTAAGTTTCTTCTTCCCCTTTTCCCCCAATCACAAGGAAGATCTGGCTTCCTAAATCTAGAGGTCATTCAGTGAATTCAGTGCAATAGGTCCTCCATCACTGAATTTCCCATAAGGCTGTTTATTTTGAAAGTAAAATTTAGAGTCAACAGTTCTTTTTCTGGCACGCCCGGTGGGACCATAATTTTGAAAATCCTGAGCTAGTTTATGAATCATAGGCCTATTAACTAGGAGTCAAATAGCCCTAAATCCCTGTCTACTCCTACCATCCCTCATAAACATCCATTCGACTGCAGCCTCTTCTTCACAAAGCTTACCTACCTTCCCTACAGTCACCCTTGTAGAAATGGCCCATGTTCTTCCTACAAATTTTGTGACATGGAATAACGAAAGCCCTCTCATTCCCCCCACTCCACCTATTGTATGGGGACCAATTCCCTCGATCGCACTAAAAGTCATCCCGAAATTTACTGGGGAATGTCACAAAACCCCTAGGGACACCTACAAGACATAGCCAATGTCTGCACCATCCACAGTATCACCAAGCAACATGTAGCCTTGATACTGCTCGTGGCCTCTTTCAAAGGAAGAGCTTTATATTGGTACAGATCCCTGAGTCTGAATACTATAGCGGATTGGGACTAGCTAGGCGACCGTTTCTTTTAGAGGTTCTCTGACAAAGCTGATAGATCATCATTGATGCACCAGTTGATTACAATAAAGAGAGCTCCTCAAGAAGCACTGACAGAATTCAACTTAAGATTCCAGAGGACTTCGCAAAGAATACCTCTGTCTGCCCGCCCTCCTGCAGATATGGCGTTCATCTTTTACCTGAAGGCCTTCAATTCTGACATATCAGTAATGACCCAGTCACTAGGAGGCAATACCCTCCTACAAGCTTTTGAGATAGCGGTCCAAGCAGAGAATAACCTGATCGATACAAGGAAGCTCGTGCCACGCCCCCTCATGTCGATCTTTCCTGAGTTGTCTAACCAAGCCTCTGAAGAGGTTGAGCCCAACACATTTGCTCCTCAATCCATGTATATGTACCCTGGTCCCCACCAAGCATATGCCCCTCCGCAGTCATCTTTGGCCGTGGAAGTCAGCGACATGAAGAATTTGTTGAGAACCTTCTCCAATGAGATTGTCAATCTAAAAAGGGCCCAGATCTCACCCGCTAGACCCCCTTTCAATAAAATTTCCAAGGGAATAGACCCTCTTACTAGCAGAACCAGTATGCAAACAACTGTGCTAATAAATCCACCCAACCAAATAGTCAAATAGTCCAAGTCCCCAATCCTTTGCAGACCATTTACCCCAGCACCATTAAGGAGTTGACAGTGGAGCAAAATAATCTAGCAGACGACACTAACTCTTGGTTTTTTCCATGTAATAATGCTCACGCTCCCAGAAATTGTCTGAGAGGTAATCTGCAGCAAAAGATCGCAGAGTAATGGAGCTTAGGCATGACACCAGATGAGTCGGTCTATGTGTCTCCCAGCATGGATAATGCATCTCTCATTATTCAAATGTAGGGTATGTCAATGCAACAAGAGGCAGAGATAGCTCCAGACCATGCACTATTCTCTTTGATGGAGGATGAAGATGTCAAACTCACCAATGGCGCAACTACCTCAAGGGAAGGGGGGCCCCTCATGCAATCAAATTATAACCTCCACTTGAAAAGGAGCTTCACTGGGGAAAACACGAACACCCAAGGAAGAATGTCTAGAGATAAAGCTCCTGAACAACCCGCACTTGCTTCCACGTACCCAAGGAAAGAGTTTATCCCCTATAAACCAAAAGAGCCAAAAGTATTGGTGTCGATAATACTAGATGTGGTGGAACAACTAAAGAAAGCTCTGACCAATGTCTCCTTATGGGATCTCCTCAGTATCCTAGAGAAAAAGAATCGACTGAAAGAGGCCCTGTCCGATATCGGGAAAAGTGCAAGCGGGAACGCCATCAAAGCTCAGCAGATCAACGAAGAAAGGTTTCCACCCTCTACGGACAGATCGTGCCCTCCAACCATGTTAACTAATGAAGCCATGCCTCCTAAGTCTCAAATGGAAGGTAAGCACAAGCCAAATCCTTTCTACCTGACACTCATAGTCGGGGATAAGCTCTTACATAATTCTACGATAGATTATGGTGCCAACACCACCGCCATGCCTAAGAAAATTGCTAAGGTCTTGAATATCAAATATGATCCTTTAAATAGGGGTGTTATGCAGTTAGATGGGAATAAAGTCCAGACTGTAGGTCTTATCAAGAACCTTCCACTAACATTATCTGCATGTCCTACTGTCACTGTGCCTCAAGAAGTGGTAGTCATCGACATCCTACCTATTTTTGGGCTCTGTCTTTCTCGAGATTTTACCGCCAAAATAGGAGGCTACTTGTCCTTAGACTGGTCCCACCTTATCCTCCGAACTCAACACGGTACCAAACTCAAAATCCTTTCAGAACCCCTTCATGCTGAACACGTAACAGATCAAGCCATGCTCAAATTTGAACCCACTCACACTTCCATCTCGAATGAAGAAAGGAAAACCGTAGAGCTCCTGGAGGATGAACAAGTGACTGGGGATATTCCACCCAATCAGAAGATTTTCTTAAATGAATTCATAGACTTTGATCCATACTCCAACTAACATGCCATCGACCTAGGTACTTACTGCATCTTTGATGAAAACAAGGTCATCCTAGAACTTATCAAGGAACCATTTTCTGAAGAGGAGTTGTCCTTTGCACTCTGGACCCTGCACTTCGATGGTACAAGATGCAAAGTAGGTTCAGGAGCTGGGATTTGCCTCACTTCACTCTTAGGTGAATGTATTCTAAATTCTTTTTGTCTATAATTTGCATGCTCAAATAATGAAGCAGAGTATGAAGGACTGATCCAGGGTTTGAGCTTGGCAGAGAAGATGGGTATCAAAAAATTGAAAGTTCTGGGTGATCTCCAGCACCAAGCACATCCGCATGAGATCCTACTATCACAAAACATTGGATCTGATTGAAAGATTTGATGCTTTCAATATACAAAGAGTTCCTCGAAAATCAAATGTTGTGGCTGACCAGATAGCCACCATTAGATCACAATTTGACCCTGTTGCGTGTCTGCTTGCCAATTCCTGAATAGTTTGTATGGTTGTTTAGCCAGCTATTCCTGATAATGACACTCATTGGAAAGTCTTCGAAAGTGATGATAAGATCGCCCTCTTCTTTCAAAACTTAGGGGAGTTCACAGATCAGCTACCACCTAAGGTGAAAGAGGCTTATGGGAACCAAATCATCCAGTTGAGATCCAACAAGCTTCCTAGGGTTGATCACCCTAGAAAATTTGTTTGACCATGATGACGCCAAAAATGATAAGCAAAAGATTACAGCCAATAAAGGAGACTATACCGAAATGTTGGTAGGAGGTGGAAGAATACTCAAGGTCAGGAAGGAGGTTCCTCCAGAAGACCGGAAAAGAGTGACCCGATATTGTGATGAATATATGGGTGTACTGGAATGGTCCTATGAAGATTTGAAAGGTTACAATCTCAACATCATTCAGCACTCCATCGAGCTCACCGATGGAGCCAAACCGGTCCGACAAAAGCAGAGACCGGTCAATCCGAAGATCGAATCCCTCATGGCCCAAGAGCTAAAAAATCTTATAGAATCCTGAATCATCTACCCCATCAAGCACAACAACTGGGTATCCAACCTGGTACCAATCAAGAAGAAGAATGGAGACATTTGGCTTTGCGTGGACTTTAGAGACTTAAACCAGACATCTTTAAAAGATCACTACCATTTTCCATCAATGGAACAATTGCTAAGCATGATGGTGGGATCAGAGATGTTCTCAATGCTAGATGGTTTCTCGGGTTACAATCAAGTCTTGGTGAAGCCAGAGGATCAACACAAGATGACCTTCACAACCAAATGGGGAACATTCGCCTATCCAAAAATGCCCTTTGGGTTGTCAAATGTCGATACAACTTTTCAAAGAGCTATGGACTTGGCCTTCAAGGAGCTCATCAACAAGATCATCCTCATATATTTGGATGACTTAACGGTGTTTTTAAAGCACAGAGAAGATCATTTCGATCATCTCGAGCTGGTGTTCCAAAAATGTCTATAATTTGGGATCTCTTTAAACCCCCAAAAAGTATCTTTGGATTCCCTCAAGGGAAACTACTAGGACATATAGTGTCAAAGGAAGGGGTCTCCATCGACCCCGATCAATTTAAAGCAATAAAAGAGCTTTCCCTCCCTGTCAATAAAAAGGGGGTCCAGTCTTTCCTAGGAAAGATTAACTTTGTCAGCCACTTCATTTCTAATTTTGTGGGGATGGTAAGGCCTATCAACTTGATGCTCAAGAAGGAAATGCATTTCAAATGGACTCTCAAAGCTAAGGAAGCTTTTGAGAAGATCAAAGAGGCTATCTATTCAGGCCCCGTGTTATCCAAACCGGATATGTCTAAAGACTTCATAATGTATGTTTTCTTTGGTCAGTATAGCATTGTTATGGTCCTGACCCAGAAAGATGCAGAAAAGGGGAGTGAGCACCCTATAGCCTTTCATTCAAAGACCCTGAAGGAATATGAGGTGAAGTATAACTCCATTGAAAAACAAGCTTTGGTCATGGTCAAGGACCTGAAAAAATTCAGGCACTTCATCGTTTGCAATAAGACTATAGTGTATGTTTCTCATCCAGCGGTCAGAGAATACATCATGGAAGGTGACATCACCAAGAAAAGGGAAAACTGGATCACTAAAATCCTGGAGTAGAATATTGACGTCAGGCCCACCAAAATAATCCATGGCAAAGGTTTGTCTGAATATATAGCCCAGGAGTGTGAACCCCAAGAAATGCAGAAGACCACTAAAGGAGTTGTGATGCTTACGTCTGAGCCATCAGAGACATGTTGGATGGAGGACCAAAAAGACTTCATGAAGATGGGGATCTTCACCAAAGGTCATCCCCTTGAAAAGAAGAGATTTTATAGGCTTCAGAACAATGGTTTTTGCTTGGTGGATGGCATACTTTTCAAAACAAATTTCGATAGAGTCCTACTCTACTGTGTGAGCCAATGCCAGGTAGGTAAGATCTTACAAGAATTTCACCATGACTCGTCAGGAGGTCACTTTTCGGAACAAACGACCATCATCAAGATCACTCGTGCTGGATATTTTTGGCCCTCCATGTTCAAAGACATGTACACCCTAGTGAGGGAGTGCAAAGAATGCTAGTATTACATTGGTAGGTGTAAAAAGGTGGCCATGCCACTCAGACCCATAATGGTGGAGGAACCCTTTGCTCAATGGGGACTCAACTTTATATGGATGATCAATCCCCCGAGCTCAGTTAGACATAAGTGGGTCCTGACCACTACTGACTACTTCACCGAATGGTCCAAAGTTGTTCCCTTAAAGAATTCATCAAAGACCGAGGCACTGACATTCCTAGAGGACCTGGTGTGTCGATATGGTCCACCAAAGACTATAATATCAGACAACGCACATGCATTCATGGGTTCACGAATCACCCAATTTTACCTCAGCAAAGGTATTTACCTAAAAACCTCCTCTAACCACTATCCGCAAGGAAATGGGCTCGTCGAGTCCACTAATAAAAATCTTATTAGACTCATTAAAAAGATAGGCTTGGAGTACAAGAGGGAGTGGCACCACCACTTGAGGAGAACATTATGGGCTGACTGGATAACGCCCAAACGGGTCTTAAAGAACTCCCCATACAAGTTGGTCTATGGTAAGGATGCACTTTTTCCCATTTCCTTGGAAATCCCAGCCTTGCAGTTACTCAAGTCCATCAAAGTAGCAGAAAATGATCCTATGGACGTAAGATTGGCGAAGATTATGGAACTAGAAGAGGCTAGAGAAGCGACTTTCGCGTCTCTCCAGAACTATCAGCAAACTGTCAAGAGGTGGTTCGATAGCAAAAAGAGTTTTGACCCGGGATTCAAACAAGGTGACCTTGTGTTAAAGTATAATGAAAGAGCAGTCAAGCCCGGTCAGCATGTTAAGTTTGATGTATTATGGGAGGGACCTTTCTGCATCGTAAGTTGCAAAGGTTTCAATTCGATCAACCTCGAGGATATGCAAGGGGACTCTCTCTGGATCCCAGTCAACGGGTTCCATCTTAAGCCTTTTCATTAGCAATTTCTCTCTAGATGTATATAATGTATATAATGTAAATAATGCTTTTGTGTGCCTTATTTATTTAATTATTCCCAATCATATTCCCAAGCAGGCAAAATGAAATCACAAGATATGCCATAATTAAGCAAGAGAAAAGAAAAATCATTATATTATGGGTGTTATGTTGTTATACAATTCATGGGCAAGCCCTTGGCCTTCCTTTTTACAAAAATTGCAAGCTGAAGCCCTCAGCGATAGGCCGCCATTTTCTCAAAGACCCTCTCCATCTTCATCGTCCTCCATCCAAAAGTCAGGGTCTCCATTATCATTTGAATTATCCTCTCCCTCTGATGGCTCATTGTCAGAAGTGCCACCAGACACCCCAGCCATGGAGATAACAACCAGATTTGGTTGAATGTGTGGCGTTAAGACCCAAGGGAAAATGTAATCCCAAAAATTGTAGTACTATTCGGTATCATCTGGAGTAGGAATTATTAGATGGACACGGAGGAGGAACTCCGCAGTGAGCTTTGCTCAAAAACAGTGGGTTGATAGCGTCATCATCCTTAGACCGCTGATAAGTGGGTGCCAAGTCACCTCCTCACCGGAAGTAATAAAGCACCTCAGATCTGACGCTAGAGGAAAGCCCCTAAAAGGGAAGTAGTACGCCACCATATCTTCCAACACTCCCAGATAGTCTTGGGAGAAGAGTGCCTTGGTAAGATGCGAGGTCAATAGCCCAGCCAATCCAAAATCTAGCAGTGAAGTGACAAAATGTGAACAAATGTCCGTGTTCACACAGTATCGGTCCACGTTATCTATAAAATCCTCATCAAGCACCCATTTGATAGCAACAACAATCAGGGGATTCTTTCACCTTGTCATCATCTGCAGCCTTCAATCAGAAATGTTCCCAAGGAAAGCGACTTGAGCTTTGCTGCTGATGAGTCTAACAGGAGTATCCATGTCCTGAAGAAACTCCATCGTTGAAGCAGAACCTGCACAAAAGAGTGTCAAAAAATACATTTTTATAACAACTTCTCAGCTCAAGGTGACAAGTCACAAATACACCAATGCTCCCGATTTCCAATGCTTCTATCATATTTCATTAATTTGCATGATAGAGTGAGGTCTGATTCAAAATTAACAATATCTTGCCTAGTACCTTGAATAAAGAGGTGATGCAAATGGATGCCATGTGTATGTGGAGGTACATCATGTTTTAAAACATAACTCCCGCAGGACTGTCTTAGCTTGTGCAAACCCCGCTGGCTGCCGATTTTCTTGGTAAGAGAGGAGATCTGTTCGGCTGATATTTTTGTCTCAAGTGGCTTTAATTAGCGATGGGCTAAATAACTTTCCTTCGGAAATCATGAATGGTGGCGCTCATCCTTTTCAGGGTTAATTGCAACTACCAAATGAGTTGGCATGCGTGTAAATGAACGCTTGCTTTTAAGCATCTCCTATCATGAAAATCTAGGCATGCAGTGCACTAAAGGAAGTGGGTCACCTGATGATCATCTTATTTCTCTTTATGTAACCTAAGTGTCCATTTTCTTTTGAAAGGTTGATAGAGAAAATCCCTCTTGCAGAAAATGGAAGTCGAGGCTTCTTCCTCAGGTGCTACTCAAGGGAAACTGTGTGTCAATGTTTTTGGAGAGCTCTCCTATTCTTCCCACACCATACCACCTAGGGCAGGTTATCCAAAAACCAAGGTCAGGCCAAAGACAATTACCCGCAATACATCCACTGTAATTGATTCTTTTGAAAATATTGTCGATCCCAAGCTCCACAAACAACCCAAAAGCCTCAGGGAGGTTGCATGTAGTAGAATGTTGCATCATAGAGCAGAGCCGCAATCCATGGTAGCTTGATTCTGGAGCAATGGCGCACCCCAATTTGTGGTCCCTATGGTTCCTTATTGTCCGGAGTTCACGGCCGCATGGGCTCGGGTTCGACCCCATTTCCAGCTCAACCAGTGGCTCGTCCTTAAGAGTAGTGATCTCCTTGGAAGCCATAAGGGCTATGATGTGTTGTCCCATTTTTTACGGAATAGAGTTGTTCTATGAGAATACTATGGAAGAATTTTGGAACACCAGAAGGGATGCCTTATCTTTTTGCCAAAGTGTCCTTAATCAGAGTCTGTCCTCTGGGCTTCTGAGGCTCCCTTTGTCCTACAGTGACCTGAAGCATGTTGAACTCAAAGATATCTCGTCTACTCTTGCATGGCTATGTAGTCACAAAAATGACCGAGAAATCATAGTTGCTATGATGGGTTTCCTTTTCAAATATCGTAAGCAGAGGGAGTCTTTTCATTTTGATTTCTTTGTTTTCATAGCCAGGGCCATGATAAGGTAGCTATCAGAGTTTCAGTAGTTGCAGCGGTTCAAATTCACCTAGGTCTTGGTCCATCTGTTCTTGCACCAAAATGAGGCCTTCTTCAACCAACACATGTGGTTGGTTATCTGTGACAAGTCGGGGAACCAGATGCCAGTGTCATCTTGGATACCCATTCTACTAGCTTCCTACAATGCATATCAATTTTTTGACTTTTTCTTAACTCCCGTCCTTAGGGAAATAGGTTCAATCCCTAATGAACCGCTTGCTCGCTTCTCTCATATTCAAATGAACCGGATGTGTAATGAATGCCCCCCCTGCGACTAGTTCATAGGTAGCGATTTCTCTTTCGTTCGGGTGCATGGTTTCTTTGAGGAACCATTCCGCTTACCTACCTATGTGACTAAGATAACCCCTGCTCTGGAAATTGCATGGCAATTAGTAAGAATTGAGAGAGCCATCAGGGAGGGAAAGCATGACACCTCCATCACTGAAGGCCACAAGGCAATTGGTCCCATTAATCTAGTCCAAAGAAATAAGAGTGAGGAAGTCCTGATATCCAAGCTGGTGCAACTCGGCCTAGTGGTGATTGATGACCATTGGAGTTACGACCTAGATGGGTGTCTTAGTAGAAGTATAACCTAGCAAAGCCCATTCCCCGGGCAATGCTAGAAGCCATGACTGTAGATTCCTAGCCTAGAAAGAAGAGGGAGGATTTTTGGATCTACTGGCAAGAAGTATGTCAGCCTAGGGCTAACATCGGGAATGCCCCCTTCGATGAAAATTTTGAGCTAGAATGGTGTCAGCACAATAAATTTGATGAAGAGACAGGTGATAGTTCCCCACGTGGGTACTTGTCTCCCGAAGTGGCCTAGCGGCAAGACATAGAGGTTATAAGTATCAAAGAGCTAGATCATGAGCCCCATATTCTTCTTCCTCTCATTGGTTCCGCTCGTAGGCCCCGTTCCCAGGCTGGCAAGAGACAAGTTGAGAAATAGGCGCATGACCTCCCTCCTAGTAAAAGGTAGTATCTGAGTTTCAAAAAGAAGAGTTCATCTCCTCAAGCTCTGGGGTTTTCCTCAGATCCTCAGTGGTTGGTGACTCCCACAGATCAAGTACGCCCTTCTTCGCCTTTTCCTTCTACTCAAGTTGTGTCTTTTGTTGCCCCTCTTGTTGCAATGCAAACCCAGATTCCTATCGCCCTTACACTAGCACCCGTCGAAACACCAATTGATCCCCAAGAAGTATTTCTGCAGGCCTCTATTCCATTCTTGGCCTTTGTTTCCATCCCCGTAGCATTCTCTTCGCAGATATCTGAAGAAGCCATTGTCTCGTGTAGGCTTGATTTTGGAGATTCCACTCCTCCACAAAATGTCAGAGCAGTGTCCGTTGATTTGTTCCCCTCAAGAGCCTCTCCCTTTGTCCCATTGTTTTCTCCAGCCATGCTTGCACAACCTATCCAGACCGCTTTTGGTGGCCCCATTTCCCAATTTCCTTTTGTAGTTCTCCTTGGTGCAGCTTTTGTAAGCCAGGTTATTGCCAACCCAAATGATTTCCAGCAACAGGTTGCCTATTCCAAGACCGCTAGTATTGGTAGGATTGGCAAACAGAAAGAAAAGGAAGGTGTCAGGTCAGCCCGTCCGCACCTACAGACGCATTTCAATGAGGAAAAATATTGTCTTTTCTTTGCAAATATGTTCCCCAAGGTTGATAAGCCAGAAGCCCAAATGCGACCCAAGGATTACACTCTACATGCTATTGGCGTCAACCTCCTAAATACTAAAGCATCCAACAAAGTTGAAATGATGGAGGAAACTTCAAAGGTCGTGTCTTTGGACTTCATCAAAAATAGTCATCACCTGGAGAAGCTACAAACGAAGAATGTGAACCTCCAAGAATCTCTAGCCTAGTAGAGAAAAGAAGATAAAGCTCAGAATGTTGAGATCAATCGCCTGCAAGGATTGCTGACACAAGCTAATTCGGAGAAAGGAAAATTGCAGGACACCCATAATAATGTGAGTTCTTAGTTGAAGGGCCAGGAGACAACGAGAAATGTAGCTTTGAAGGAACTATAGGAAAAGGACCAAGAGATCTAACAGCTAAAGGCAACTTCTACAGATGCCACCTAAGTGCAAGCACAATTGCATGAGGAGATTCATCTAAAAGAAGAGTATGCATGACAACTGAGCAATGTGCAGGTCATTCTTTCATAGGAGAAAGTGAGATTTGAAAAAAAGTTGCGTGAAAGCGACAATGGCATAGAGCGAGCCGAGAGAAAATTTCTAGACGCAAAGGTTTTTCTACAGTAGGGGCAAGATCGTATATCGCAACTCCAACAGACTGTGTAGGATGGAAGTGTCAGGATCCTTGCTCTTGAAAGCCAAGTGGTCATTGAGCAAGATAGCTGCAAAGAGCTGCAGCAT
Source organism: Cryptomeria japonica (assembly GCF_030272615.1). NCBI lineage: Eukaryota > Viridiplantae > Streptophyta > Pinopsida > Cupressales > Cupressaceae > Cryptomeria > Cryptomeria japonica. The sequence goes on from NC_081410.1 coordinate 525,953,256, forward strand.
GAAATAATGACAAAGAGTGAGGAAGTCTCACAATTGTTAAGTAATCCTCCCCCGGTGCAGGTTTCTCAAGACTTTTCTCTGATCTTGTTGGAATTGTATGTTTCCCATTGGGAAATAATTAAGTAGTGTAACCCCTTGTTGCAGCCCGTGTTGAGGTTTATCAAAGAAGCGCAATGCCTCTGCATCGAGGTGGGAGCCCTCGTCAATAGTTCTATGGTCGTCATTGGTCCCAAGATCCCTGTGGCTCAGGACCTAATCCAGATGTTGTGTGCGGCCCAAGATGAAGAGTTGAGAGCAAGGGAATAGTAGACCGCTAATAATTTATCAAGAAAACTAATGCTTTCATCAACCACCATAGAGTGATCATACACATATCAGCAGTGCTGGAGCCATTGCAAATCTTCGTCCTAGACATCAAGCAGCATGTAGAGAGGTTTGTTTCATTAGGCCTGCCTTCTCCTTTCCCTACGGATGGTTTTGTGCTAGAAGTTGAGAAGATTTTAGATCAGGTTGAGCAATAGTAGCAGGATAAAACTTTCCTCCAGCGCCTAAACAATCCCATCTCTGTGGAAGAGCTTGAGCATCTCTTGCACCCCCTTGCCCAGCTCTACACACTGCTGAAACTAGTCCATGATGAACCAATAGGATTGTCATTCGATGAGATAATCGGTATGGATCAACATTACCAGAGTTTGGAAGCACAAACACTACCCTTCGAGGAAGAATGAACTCCATTGCAATAGGTCTTTGATCTGATCTGACCTATTCTGACATGAAGTCTGGTCTCTGAACTAGTATTTTTGGGTTCTAGCATTCCGCAAGCAGAATGCCCCCTTTTAGTCGCCAATAAATGTTAACATTATTTTGGGGTTGTCCGTAGGCGATATTTTAATTGGGTGGCGTCAAAATATTTTATGTTCGGACAGGTATGGAGATAATACGACAAGGTGGAGGCAACAACCTCGAAAGTAGTTTTGCTAGGTGTGTTCATGCAAGATGCCATGATGGTTTTTCTACTCAGAAGCGGTTGCGGGAGGATGGTGGATGCTTTGGACTGTTAGTTGAGCCGAGGGATCTATTTATGCGGTTTTCTTTCCTATTTTAGGGGTTCAAAACTTTTATGAAAAAGAACAATTAAGTATTCTAGGTAGAAATTAAGCCTTTTAGTTGTTATTGTTTTATGAGGAAAGGATAATCAAATTGTGCCTATGGCCTCTGTGATGTCTATTTTCAGTATGTTGTAATATTTTTCTATGCATTCTTATAATTCTGATCACTTTAGAATTATATGTCTAATACTCTATCGATTAAACTATGTTTTGCAATTGTTATCTGGTGGATGTGTGATGTATGTTTCTCTATGTTAAAAAGAATCTTGGTTGTGTCTTGTTTATGGTTTTGTTCAGATATACAGATTGTTGAATGGGCTTCAAAACTAGATGTTTCTAGGTTTTATGTGATGTTTATTTTTTTCCTAAAATGCTCTGGTGCATCCCCTAAATAGTCTAGATCATTTTGCTTTAAGTTTCCTCTTCCCCTTTCCCCCCAATCACAAGGAAGAGCCGACTTCTTAAATTTTGAGGTCATTCAGTGAATTCAGCGCAATAGGTCCCCTGTCACTGAATTTCCCATAAGGTTGTTTGTTTTGAAAGTAAAATTTAGAGTCAATAGTACTCTAAATCTAGTTTCCAGACTACTAAACTTTTTCAAAATTGGGTAAGATCAAGGGGGTCAAATCCTCTGCGCACAAAAAATAGACCCTGATTTTTTCTGAAAAACATAACATAGTGTCTGACGTGCGCATCAAAAAAGTCATAGTGAGATTTAGTATTTTGACAAATCTTTTAGCAAAAAGATAGTTAAGAGTGAGAAATAGAAGATGTGTAATTTTTTGTAATTTTTTGTAATTTTTTGTAATTTTTTGTTGAGTAATTTTTTTTATGATATTTCCAATCGAGCACATCCTAAAAACTTGTTCGTGCGTGAAGCATAAGTTGCACTAAGAAAATTGAAAATACAATTTTATTTTTTTAAAATTGTAAAGAATCAAGTGCACTATAAATAATATATAAAGTTTTTTAAATTTGGATAAGTATATCAAAAGTTATTAAAAAAATGGTGCACCTATGTTTGTGAGAACTATGGAGACACTGGTAAAAGAAATTCAATATTAATATGTTATTGTTGTTCAAATTTAAAAAGAATTATATGGTTAGAAAGCTCAGAAGATGGGTGAAAATATGGTGGCCATTTTAGAAATACCCACTTGATGAAGTGTAAACCTAATGATGACAAAGTTGAGAAACCAATTTGATAAAATAAAACACATCAAAGAGGAGGGAAATGGAGGGAAATCAAACTTCCAAACTGTAGCTTTGTCATGCAAGCCTATTTCCAAGCCTAAACAGTCAAAAGCACATATAGGGTACCTATGGTATAAAAAGCGTGTATGGGGTACTTATGGTGTAAGAAGTGCATACGCTCTATCTTAACTATAAACAGCATGTACATGCTATGTTTACTATAAATAGCGCATATGCGCTACGTTTGTTTAAATTTTGGGAGTGTGTATAATATGATATTGTATATATAATATATAAATATATAATATATAATATATATATATACATATATATATATATATGTATATATATAAAATATTAAGTATATATACACACATATGTGTGTATGTAAGTGTATTGTCTCCCTCTCTCCCCCTCTCTCCCCCTCTCCCTCTCTCTCTCCCTCCCTCTCCCTATCTCCCCTTCTCCCTTCCTCCATACCCCATCCCTTTCTCTATTCTTCTTTCCCTCCCTCCCTCCATACCCCATTGCAACTGTATCAGCACTTCTATAGAAGTGAGTGAATTTATTTCTTGTCTACAAGTTCCTCTTTGATTTTTATCATGTATGCTCTCCTAAGAAAATTGAGTGATGGATTTGTGTGTGTATATTGAATAGGAGGAAGAAGGGTCTGTAATTGAACCACGGGTGCATTACCGTGACAAACAAGGAAACTTGCAGCAATATTCTTCTTGAATGTGTTTTTAATGAGTAGATCAGATGTGGAAAATATTGTCGACAAAGCAAAATGATGAGTCAGATTACCTGCAATATGTTTTTCAGAAGGAAACAACCGGTAGGAAGAGAAAGAGGGAGAGAAACATAGATGATGTCACAGAGAATGATAATGCAATGATGAATAGTGAGTACCAATCCAGTACTGAGAGGGGGGGTGAATCAGTATAGACACAAAAACTTTTCCTGAACCAGTTTGACTACAAACAGTGAACTTGACTGGCAATCACTAACACCAGTCTTAAACTAGATTACTACCGATTAAGCATAATGAGACTGTGAAAGCTATAAACCAGAAACACTTATCTTTCCACACAACCTATTCCCTCATTTCCACATTATCCTTGTGCATAAACAGGTAATCTATCATCACAAATATACTAACTTGCTAGATCAACATGATTCACCACTTAAACAGGAAATAATAAAACATCACAGGAAAGAGGCATCACACATGACACACATATTTTTCACATGAAAACCCAACTGGCAAAAACCACGGTGGGGATGAATACCCACAAGATGTTTTGGAACTCTTTAGAAATCCGCTATGTTAGGAGCCTAGTCCAGTTAAAGACTGTTACAACAGGTTCTTGTTAGGAACTGATCCTGTTAGGGATCACCTGGTTAAGGGATGGCTAGAATACCCGATTAAGGGTTAAACCCTGTTAGAGGTTACCTTGTTAGAGGATTTTATGAACTTAATGGCTTTGAGTCACCTTGTTAAAGGATTTACAGCAAGTTAGTTAAAGCTACCCTATTCAGGGATTTTCCAACTGTTGAAGTGGTTAGAGATCAACAGGTATTACAATGATCTAGTAACAGCACACAATGCCAAAGCATATCTGCTTTAGTTCCTTCCTTCTGCATACACACTCTGCAGGTATCACTCCTCTTATCTAGTCTGGCAAGAATCATGTATCTTTGCACTTAGATACACACACAACATTTGCCAACAACTTCAACATGAAAAACAACATCGACCTTAAAGGAAATAGATAGGTCGGTAGCATAAACCCTAAACCCTAGACATTTAGGTTGAGAAAATCATTCGGTTCAATCTTGACCATTGAACACTTTGCATTTGAATACAATGGTCTTGAACATATCTCAAGATATTCTCCATCATTCATTCTTCACTGCTTCTTGGAGGCGATAACCCATCACGCGTTATTCATCGTTTGTAGGGACTTCGCACATTCCTGCAGTAGATAGGATCAATCCCCTTCATGCAAGATCCTTCACACGCACGAGGCTAACGTGGCAACATGATCTAATCTCCATTACAATGCTAACTCATCACACAATGCTATCAGTTGAATCACACAGGCTCAAAACACTTCAACCGGAAACCCTGAGGCTGGGACTACCAACCGGTAGTCATACCATATTAAACCTTGATAGAAAACATTCCATGTACTGGTTCACTTGGAAAAACGTATTGCTTCACCTTTTGCACCTATACCAGTTCATAACATTATACCGGTTCACTTTTCCAGTTCCTTAACTTCAATAAACCAGTTCACTCTTCAACATATTGTCGGTTCACTCTTCAGCATATTATCGATTCTCTCTTCAGCATATTGACATCAATGACAACACAATATCATCATGTCAACATATTCTGCACATATGCCAATAATCTCCCCCTTTAGCATTGATGGAAATATACAAAGATATCTCTCTTTATGCATCACATCTTCTCCCCCTTTGACAACAATGTCAAAGTGAAGGCATGAGCTTCCCTATTCCACTATGTTGCTCCCCCTAAGGAGTAGCATCCTTCAACACATCAATCCTGAAAAGATATAGCAAAGTAAGATCTGACTGATGTGGAGCACAAACCTTTAGTTTGCCTCTTGAAGGGGAAACACCCCTAATTCTCCTCTCAAATAGGTAAAGGTAGCCTTCGGTAGAGGCTTGGTGAATATGTCTGCTAACTGCTCCTTACTGGAAACATGTTCCAATACCACCTCTTTGTTTTGAACCTTTTCCCTCAAGAAATGGTACTTGAGTTCAAAGTGCTTGGTTCTAGCATGTAAAACTGGATTCTTGGAAATGTTAATTGCACTTGTATTGTTACAAAATATACTTACCGGTTCAGATATAGTAACTTTGAAGCCATTCAATACATGCTTCATCCAAATAGTTTGGGTGTAGTTCATAAAAGTTGCAACATACTTCGCTTCTACTGTAAACTGAGAGATACAACTCTACTTTTTACTCATCCATGAGACCAGTCTACCACCGAGAAAGAATGCACCACCAGTTGTGCTCTTCCGGTCATCCACATTACCAGCCCAATGAGCATCTGTGAGCACTTTCAGGTTGAAATCATCATTTTATGGATACCATAATCCATAGTCAATAGTTCCCTTCAGATATCTAAGAATTTGCTTGACTGCTACCAAGTGGGATTCTCTTGGGCTTTTCTGAAACCAAGTGGTAATGCCCACTGCATGTGCAATGTCCGGTCCGCTATGCACTAAATAATGCAACTTACCAATCATTGATCGGTATTCCTTCTCATTTACCAATGCTGAGTCATCATCTTTTGATAGTTTACAACTGGTCACCATTGGTGTACCAACCGGTTTGTTGTCTTCCATGCCAAAGGTCTTCAACACCTCTTTGACATACTTGGACTGAGTAATAAAGATTTCATCTTTCAATTGCTGAATCTGTAGTCCAATGAAGAACTTAATCTCCCCTATGAGTGACATCTCAAATTCCTTCTTCATCTTATTTGCAAAGTCATGACTCATCTTGTCATCTCCACCAAAGATTATGTCATCAACAAATACTTCACGGATTAGAATCTGATCTCCTTCTGATTTCAAGTAGATATTGCTATCTTCACTTGTTCTTTCAAATACAATCTTCACAAGATGGGAGTGCAAGCATTCATACCATGCTCTAGGTGCCTGCTTCAGTCCATACAAGGCTTTATGTAGCCTACACACCATGTCACTATCTTCTGATAGGGCAAACCCATTTGGTTGCTCTATATATACTTCCTCTTCAAGTATTCCATTTAAGAATGCAGATTTTACATCCATTTGGTATACCTTGAATTCTTTAAAAGCTGCATATGCAAGAAGCATACGAACTCCTTCCAATCTTACTACTGGAGCAAAGGTTTCTCCATAGTCTTCTCATTCTTCTTGGGCATATCCTTTACACACCAGTCTGGCTTTTTTCCTTACCAGTGTGCCATCCTCATTCAGCTTATTTCTGAAAACCCATTTGGTTCCAATGACATTTTTATGCTCCGGTCTGGGTACCAAAGACCATGTACCATTATTCTCTATCTGTTCAAGTTCCTCTTCCATTTCCTTGATCCAGTCTTCATCTTTATGTGCCTCTTTGAATAATTTAGGTTCAAATTCAGAGATCATACATGAGCTTTCTCTGACCTTTCTTGTTCTAAGAATTCCTGCATCTTTGTCTCCTATGATCTGCTTTGGATCATGATTGAGTTTGACATACCTAGGTATATTCTTAACAGATTCCTCTTGCTTTTCTTCTTCAACCTTGTCTTCATCAGCATCAGCATCCACCGGTGTAGGAGCACAATTACTGGTACTGGGCTGATTTGCAACTGGTTCCCAGAAGGTTACTACTGGCTCATCTCCTACATGCTCACTGTCAGTTTCCTCAGGTTTCTCGGAGTTTTCATCAATCCTAACATTGATGCTTTCAATGATTCTCTGAGTCCTATTATTGAAACATTTGAGAGCTTTACTCTTAGTGGAATATCCTAGGAATATTCCCTCATCACATTTTGCATCGAACTTGCTCTGATGTTCACTTCTCTTGATATAACATTTTCTACCAAATACTCTAAAGTATCTTACCACTAGTGTCTTACTGGTCTAGTACTCATAAGGCATCATATCCTTTCCTTTCTTGATGAGTACCCGGTTCATTGTGTAGACTGCAGTGCTCACCGCTTCTCTCCAAAAGGTGTGAGCAACCTTTCCTTGGATCAATATAGTTCTAGCCGCTTTAACCACAGTCTGGTTGTTTATTTCTGCTAGGCCATTCTGCTGTGGAGTCCGGGGGGCAGACAATTGCCTCTTGATGCCATTCTCTTCACAATATTTGTTAAATTCACCTGAAGTGAATTCCCCTCCTTGATCAGTTCTAAGGCATTTGATTCTTCTACCGCTTTCCTTTTCTACCAGTGCTCTGAAAGCTTTAAACTTTCCAAACGATTCAGACTTGTCCTTCAAGAATGTGACCCACATCATTCTTGAGAAATCATCTGTAAGAATCATAAAATACCTATCTCCCTGCACACTCCTAATTTTCATAGGACCACACAAATCAGAATGCACAAGCTCAAGTAAATTATCTACAGTGAAAGATTTACCTTTGAATGTTGAGGAAGACATTTTCCCCAATTGACACTCTCTGCACAAAGGATTTTCCAGTTTTCTCAGCACCGACAATCTTCTAACTACCTTGATCTTACTGGCCTTCACAATATTGTCAAAGTTTACATGGCAGAGTCTCCTATGCCATATCCAGTTGTCTTCAAACTTCACCATAAGACATGTACTGACATTAGCATTTAGCTGAAATAGGTTACCTTTGGTCTGCATACCGGTAGCCATCAGTTCACCACTCTTTCCTTTGATTTTGCACACTCCATTTTTGAATTCCAGAGTGAGTCCATTATTATTCATTTGAGCAACACTCAAAAGGTTGTGCCTTAGACCTTCTACCCAATATACATTGTCAGCATTGCTTCTTCCTGTAGCGTCCTAAAATTGTGACACTTGCAATTTCGACTGCATTTGGGTCTCCACGATGGCGATGCAACGTTAAACCTGAATGGAGACCCTGAAACCTGCTTGTGACACCAAAAACTGCATTTTTCTACACCTTGGCATGATCCCTCCTTGCACCCTGCTGTCCCGGGAGGTGGGACCATGGTGCCCAGCGCCCTGGTCCTTCAGGACTAGGGCGCCCAATGCCCTGGTCCCCCAGGACCATGGCGCCCAGCGCCCTGGTCCCTGGCCCTATTTTGGGCCCGGTCTCTTTTGGGCATCGGGTCTTTAAGTTTGCAAATTGGAAAATATTGTTTCCTGGTCGGCCTAAGGTCGGGAAAATTAGTCTATCAACCCTAATTGACAAGTATATAAACTACATTTTCTCTCTCAAAAAGGGAGGAGGACATGTGTGAAAAAGACGCGGAAGCGATATTCAAACATTCAAACATTCAAGCATTCAAGCATTCCTTCAAGCAATTGAGCATTCTAGGTCTCCATTCAAGGCTAGGTGTTGCATTCAAGACAAGGATTCAACCATTGAAGAGGAGATCACGTACTACATACATTACACCTTCGCATGTAAGAGTACAAACATTCTTACAACAAGGTATCAGTACTTGTTTACATTACAAACATTTACATTTACAGCATTCTCATTTCTTGGTTATTTCCAAAACCAGGGTTTGACCTTAAGGCAAACCCCTCATCCCTAACCCCCCAATCGTCCTCTCTTTTCTGTGTGTAGGTTGCAAGTACGCGGCTGTAATTGAAGATCTGGAATCCTTGTGCAGAGACGAACAGATCCCCCTTCGTTTCGCGGATTTTTCGGAGGACCATGTGCACGCCGGGCGCCATCGTCCCGTCAACTTTCACTCAAATTTGCATAACAGCACCATCTCGACATTTTACTGCTAATTCCAGGTCCGCAGCTTCATCCCATATCCCTATCTTTGTTTATAAGCGAATCTTTCTTGCTTCTACATGCATTCCTAGTTCAATCTTTCTATCTACATTCTTTACAAAAGAGGGTATCCTTGATGTCACAACCCTTGAAACTCATTTAGAATCCAATCTTGCATTGTGTGGGATTGGATCTTGTGGGTTTCAACCCCTCTTTTGAATGTAAAGTCTCTCCCAAGTGAAAACCATCAACCCTAGTGACTCTCCCTTCTCTCTCCTCGGAGTTGGGGAGGGGAGAACGACTAGGGTTCGATTTTTCCGCTTTACATTTTGGTGAACCCGACGTGAACATCCTAATTCTAATTATTCATGGTTAGATCTGAAAAATTTGCTTCCTTAATTACATTTCCATGTTTGATCTTTTGCAAATTTTAGAGGCTAATTGCATAAAAAACCCTAAAATTTTCTTTTTAGTAATTGAGCTTGTGAAATGTTTAATTGTTAATGCTTGTTTTAGATCTACCCTTCTATTGCAAATTACCAATTCATATTTGTGCTTTAATTTTGAAAATGAAGTGGTTAAGTGTCAAAACCCTAATTTTTAAAACCTTCTTGATTCAATCTTTTACTGATAATCTCACTGATCAAAACACTTCCAAATCGGCTGTAACTTTGGATTCCGCAACAAAATCACAATATCTTTCATCTCTGAAAATTTGGAAAAAAGTTGCGAGGACCGTGTGCACCCCGAGCGCCATCGTCCCCGACATTTTTTTCGAAATTTCAGGAGCTAGATCTTACTGTATTTTTCTGCTAAAATCTAGAATTTTGGCTGATTTTAACAATTTTAACACTTTCAAAATTAAAGTCAAAGTTGGTCTAGTGATTGCTTCGATAAAGGCTTCTAATCATTCAAAAATTGTTGAAATTAAAATTCCTATCAAAATTGTGTTTCTTACTATCCTAAATCTGAAAAGTGTGTTGGCATTCATTCAAAATTTCAGTGCTTTATTCAAATTTTTAGAATTTGTGACTTTTGAAATTTGGTGTTTAATTACAACAACTTTGATTTTCACTTTCAAATTTGAATTTTGCATGAAATTGAGTCAACTTTTAAATTTCAAAGCCTGCATTGCTTTTAGTATTCCCTCTAAAATCATAAAATTCAAAATTTCAGTTTCCCCCTCTTTTTCAAAATTCAAATTTTACAATCTTGGTAGGGTTCAAATTTGAGATTGCAACTTTAATTTGGCCTATCTACAGATCGTAAAATCACTCAATTTTTTCAGATTAGCTTTAAAATCATCATAACTTTCATCCTTGAAAATTTTGAAAAAAGTTGCGAGGACCGTGTGCACTCCGTTCGCCACGGTCCCTGACATTTTTTCTGAAATTTCGGGAGATTGTCCTGATTGTATTTAACAGCTTAAATCTAGGAGATTGGCTGATTCTATTGAAATTTGCTAGCTCTAAAATTCAAAATCTTCTCTCTCTCTTTAGTGCATGAGTTTTACAACAATAAGCCCTACTTACACTATTCCCGTTAGACGAAGCCTTAGAATTAAGTCCTTCCAAGGTGTAATTACTGAGGAGATGGAACCTAATTTGAATGGCCTTTTTAACGAGGACATGGGTAATTCCTCTAATCCTCTTAATGATGAAGAAGCTCTCCATGAGGTTTCTGTAGAACAACTTTCGAAATTGGATAACCAATTTGATGATTTTCGACAATGGATATCTCAAGAATACCCTGATAGTCAAGCTCTTTCGTTAATTGAGGGTCTAAAACGTATGGTTCAAAGTGATAAGAATGGAATTGATATTTTGCGTGGTATTGCACACATTGTGGATTCGAATGTGATGCCGATGAAAAGTTGTGCCGAAACTTTAGGTTATACACAACCTCCTACTCAAGTTAATCATTCTATTCCTTTGACAACTTCTATTGCTAGTATACCTACTTTTACATCAAACATAATGACTACTTCAATACAAGACATTCCTCCTATGATCACCAGTCATGGGGGCAATCCCTCTTCTTCAATCAACCCTTTTCCTCCATTCAATCTGACTTCTTCATTCATTCCTTCAATGAGTGTGATGCAAGGGGGCAATTCATTTAACCCTTCCATTCCTCCTTGTAGTGTTCCTCCTTTCCAATCATCTCCTATGACTAACTATCATAGTGTCCCACCACCTTACTCTCTACCTTCTTTCAATAACATAACACCTCCATCACAATCTAACACGTCTAATATGAACTTTTCAACTGAAGCGACCATTAACAATCTTGCACAGACTGTCTCTTCTTTACAGCAACAAATTGCCTCTATGAATCAATCTAAGTTTAGTGTGCCCACATTTGATGTTGCAAGCCCACTTTCTCTTGACATTGTTCGAGCTATCCCCCCTAAACATGTTGAAATTCCACATTTGGAGCTTTATAATGGTAAGGGTGATCCTCTAACACATGTTAAGACCTTTCAAACGATATGTACCGATTTTGCTTATGACCAAAGGTTGCTTGCAAAACTGTTTACTAGAACATTAAGAGATAAAGCCCTACAATGGTATTGCTCATTGCCTTCTTATTCTATTTCTTCTTTCGAACAACTTGCAAATGCTTTTATTCAACAATTTCAAAACAATATAAGTCCTAAAGTTACTTTGATTGATTTAATGCATTGTAAACAAGGTGTTAAAGAAAAAGTGACTGATTTCATTGGTAGATATAAGCATTTGTATGCTCAAATTTCTTTTCCAGTACCTGACAATGATATTCAAAGAATCTTTATTTCTAATTTACAAAAAGATATTAGAGAAAAACTCCTGTTTTCTGAGTTTACTTCTTTCCAACAGTTGTGCGCAACTCTTCACAATTATCAACTGACTGTGAGTCAAATGGAACAAGCAAATCCTATGGCTTCGAGTGATAAGGGTGATAGTAGTCAACAACCATTTGGGAAGTTTAAACCAAACATAGAGTCCATTAAATTCAATGAAAACATCATCAACAACAATGTGAATGCAGCATCAGGTGTGCCTCCTATTTCTAAGTTTTTCAAGAAAGAAAGAAAGTTTACTCCTTTGAATGAATCATTGCATAGTATTATGAATAAGTTATTGGAATAAAATGTGCTTACTCTTCCCCCTATAAGGCAAATAGATCCTACAAAGATTAATTCACCCTATTTTGATAACAAATCTTTTTGTCAATTTCATCGTCATCCTGGGCATGATACTAAAAAATGTTTTGCTTTAAAAGGTAAAATTCAAGATTTGATTGATAATAATACTATCTCTGTTTCTGGTATGAATGATAAAGGCAACAAATCTGTAGCTCCTCCAAACCAAAATCTTCAGATTTTTACTGATCCATTGCCTTCTCATACCTCTAATGCGATTGATACTAATGATTCCTCTGACTCACCTGATGATCTTGTGTCTATGACTCCGAATGTGATTAACTTTGTAGAGCAGCAGAAAATCCCTAAAGAACCTTCCATCACATTTGATTCCAGTGAAACTATCAGGGCACCTGATGGTCCTTTATATATAGTTGCAAAAGTCAAGAATACACCTTGCCGTGGAGTGCTTATTGATCCTTCTTGTATGATTAATGTCATTACTGAAGAATTTCTTTTTACTTTGCAATTGAATCAAGTGATCTATGACGAAACAAATGTGGTTGTGAAATTGTTTGATGCATTTTCTTCTCCTGCAATTGGTTCTATTACATTACCTATTGAAGTTCATAACAAATCCCTTGATGTGGACTTTGTTATTATTCCATCGTCTGAACAATTTCGTGTGAAGCTAGGCTATCCTTGGCTATCTTCCATGAAAGCTATTGCTTCTCCTATTCACAAGTGTTTGAAATTTCCCCATAATGGTGAAGTTGTTACTGTCAATCATAGTCTCTTTAAACCAGCTGAAAGAACTTCTAGCGTTCCGATTGATTATTTTTGGCCTAAACAATTCCAATCTCTTCCACCGCGAAGTGATCATCTTTTCAAATCTTATCAAAAGTGGAAAAAAGATATGATCCTATCTCTAAGTGAACCTAGAACACCCAAACTTGACATTCCTATCATTCTTGAGAAGGAAGTTCTTACTTTGAAAGATAAAACTAATGCCTTTCCTCAAAAAGATTCCCAACCCATCCCTATGAATGTGACTATGCCTATATCTAATAAGCTTCCTAAAAGTAGACCTATACCTCCTCATCATGATGGCCTTGGTCTCCTTCCTAAACCAAATATTCCTCCTTTATATGGAGCAGTTCCTCCTCCTTCCTCTTATAGAGAGGAGAGACCTTCCTCTTCTCCTATTATTCAAACTAAGAGACCACAACCCAAACACCCAAGTGATAAGGATGAGAACATTCCTCCTCCTCAATCTCCTAATCTTCCTACTAAGACTAGACAAAATCGTTCTGCACGTGAACGCCGACGAAAGGGTCGTCTTAGAGCTCAGGCAGCTGCTTCTCAAACTTTGCAATCCCCAAAAACACCTTCAGCCAGTATTATTCCATTTTCTCCTCAGCCAAAAATTGAGCCAAAATCTCCTAAACATAAGATGCATGATGGTCTTGATCCTGTGCGAGTTAAAGATCCTATTTTTATAAATCTTGATGATGATATAGATGAAAATGTTATGCATGATGAAAATGTTACTCCTGTTCATTCTGATAGTGAATATGAATATGTTGATGTTGATAACCATTTATCTAACGAATTTTCTAAAGCACTTATCCTAGCTCCTAGACAATAACAACGTGGCTCGGAACATGAACATAGCCCTTGTTTCAATCTTGTGATAGCTCCATCTGCTGTGTTGGATGTTCCTCCTCTAGTGTGTTTCCTACCTTCCCAAAATATTGATCAGCAAGATCGGGGGTAGATGACGTGCTAGACTAGTTCATTAGCATAGCAGACTCTCTCCTCCTCTCTTGATCTCTTTTGTTACTTCTTCTATGTGTTATTCTCATTCTTCTATTTGTTGTCCTTAGTGTTGTCTACTTGAGGACGATGCAAAGCATTGAGATCTCTTTTGGTCTCTCTCATGTTGACTCAAAAGACACATGTGTTCCCTTCTTCTAGGTGACCTTCCTTGATTGGGGAATGAAGAACAATTATGCATACATACATATGATATACATGAATTATCATACAGCATACTGACCCCAAGGAAAGCGAAGTCACCTTGTGCTTTGTGTTTTGTGTCTATTATCCTTGGGCTTATCTCACACTTGGGGGCTAAATCCTTGTGATAACGTGCTCCTTTCCTTTCACATTTCTTATATGTATCACTACCTTAAAGCAATCACCCCCAGTGAGGCGTATGCGATCGCTTTAACGTAGGGGGGCATACATCCCGTTCATATCTTTTCAAGATACTTGAAAATTTCTTGACAAATTTAGCTTTGCCTTGAAAATTTTTGATATCTTTCTTGCATGACTCATAGTGAGGGAACTTTACTACTGACAGTCATGGTTCTCCCTCGTGATCTTCCCTTTTACTTTTTCAATCAAAGTCGTAAGATCCTTAGTCCACTGGGGGCTTGGAATATCTTGCCTTCTTGACGTGGTGAAAGTCTTTCAATGTTGTTTCCTTGTACTTTACTGGAAGTATGAGCGTACACTTATACTCCCGCTAAAGTGGGGGCTAAATGTAGCATCCTAAAATTGTGACACTTACAATTTCGACTGCATTTGGGTCTTCACGATGGCGATGCAACGTTAAACCTGAATGGAGACCCCGAAACCTGCTTGTGAAACCAAAAACTGCATTTTTCTACACCTTGGCATGATCCCTCCTTGCACCCTGCTGTCCCGGGAGGTGGGACCATGGCGCCCAGTGCCCTGGTCCTTCAGGACTAGGGCGCCCAGTTCCCTGATCCCCCAGGACCATGGCACCCAGCGCCCTGGTCCCTGGCCCTATTTTGGGCCCGGTCTCTTTTGGGCATCGGGTCTTTAAGTTTGCAAATTGGAAAATATTGTTTCCTGGTCGGCCTAAGGTTGGGAAAATCAGTCTATCAACCCTAATTGACAAGTATATAAACTACATTTCCTCTCTCAAAAAGGGAGGAGGACATGTGTGAAAAAGACGTGGAAGCAATATTCAAACATTCAAGCATTCAAGCATTCCTTCAAGCAATTGAGCATTCTAGGTCTCCATTCAAGGCTAGGTGTTGCATTCAAGACAAGGATTCAACCATTGAAGAGGAGATCACATACTACATACATTACACCTTTGCATGTAAGAGTACAAACATTCTTACAACAAGGTATCAGTACTTGTTTACATTACAAACATTTACATTTACAGCATTCTCATTTCTTGGTTAATTCCAAAACCGGGGTTTGACCTAAAGGCAAACCCCTCATCCCTAACCCCCCAATCGTCCTCTCTTTTCTATGTGTAGGTTGCAGGTACGTGGCTGTAATTGAAGATCTGGAATCCTTGTGCAGAGACGAACAGATCCCCCTTCGTTTCGCGGATTTTTCGGAGGACCGTGTGCACGTCGGGCGCCATTGTCCCATCAACTTACACTCAAATTTGCATAACAGCACCGTCTCGACATTTTACTACTAATTCCAGGTCCGCAGCTTCATCCCATATCCCTATCTCTGTTTATAAGCGAATCTTTCTTGCTTCTACATGCATTCCTAGTTCAATCTTTCTATCTACATTCTTTACAAAAGAGGGTATCCTTGATGTCACAACCCTTGAAACTCATTTAGAATCCAATCTTGCATTGTGTGGGATTGGATCTTGTGGGTTTCAACCCCTCTTTTGAATGTAAAGTCTCTCCCAAGTGAAAACCATCAACCCTAGTGACTCTCCCTTCTCTCTCCTCGGAGTTGGGGAGGGGAGAACGACTAGGGTTCGATTTTTCTGCTTTACACTTCCATTCAAAGAGATGGACCCTCTTCCTTTTACCATACATGGTGCATCATTACCAAAATGAACCACACCACCATCATACTCTTCCAGAGAAAGAAACTTACTCCGGTCACCAGTCATATGGTGAGAACAACCACTAACAATAATCCACTCATTGGTATTATCAAAGTGGGAGACAAGAGCCTTCTTGTCTGACACATCTTCCTTGACTGCTACAAACACGATATCCTCATTTTCTTCATCTTATGATTCCTCATCAGTGACACCTTCATCAACTACTACAAAACAGTTTCTCTGGTTTCCTCCTTTGAATTTCTTGAAATTTTCCAGTTTGACCTTGCTATCACCATTTGGACAGTTTATAGCAATGTGTCCTATTTGATTACAAGAAAAGCATTTCAAAGGGAGCTTACCTCTGTATTTACCAGTTTCCTTAGGAAGTCTCTTGGCAAGAAGAGCTTCAAATTCCATCAAGATCTCCTCATCATCCATTTCTCTGCTCTATCTTGGTTCACCACTGGTACTAGCTTCTTTGCCTTTTCTAGATGGAGCAACAGATGCTCTAAAGGCTGATTTAGTCTTCTGGACACTACCATCAAAACTATTTAGCTCATAGGTTTTCAACTTTACAATGATGGAGTCTAGGGATACCTTAGTTTTGTTTATCGACCTCAACTCCTGAATAGCAGCAACCCTTATTGCATAGACTGGTAATAAGGATCTCAAAACTTTGCTAACAATAGTGGAATCTTCCATTTTACCACCTGCACTCTTGATATCTCCAACAATGGTTTTGATTCTTATTCCATATTGTTGAATGGTCTCTCCTTCAACCATCTGCATGTCTTCAAACTTTCCTCTAAGGCTTTCTTCCTTATCTTGTTTCACATGCTCATCACCGCCATTGATGTTCTCAAGAGTATCCCATACGTCTTTGGGATTTTCTTTATCTTGGACATCAATAAACTCAATGTTAGATAAACTACTAATTAGGGCTTCCATGACTTGCCCATTCTCCTGAATCTCTCTCTTTTGGTCATCGGTGATAGTACCGGTAGGGATAACATAAGCATTCTCAACATAGCTCCAATGTTGAGCACCCATGCTTTTGATGTATGTCTTCATTCTGTCCTTCCATATTTTAAAGTTATCTCTATTGAACTTTGGACCTTCCCTCTTCATCATTACAATAGGATCTTTCCCTCAAGCAGTTAAGCTTACAATAAAGAGGACCTGGAGGACGCTCTGATACCAATTGATAGCTCAATGATGAATAGTGAGTACCAATCTGGTATTGAGAGCGAGGGGTGAATCAGTACAGACACAAAAACTTTTCTTGAACCGGTTTGACTACAAACAGTGAACTTGACTTGCAATCACTAACACCAGTCTTAAACCAGATTACTACTGGTTAAGCACAATGAGACTGTGAAAGATATAAACCAGAAACACTTATCTTTCCACACAACCTATTCCCTCATTTCCACATTATCCTTGTGCATAAAAGGTAATCTATCATCAGAAATATACTAATTTGCTAGATCAACATGATTCACCACTTAAACAGGAAATAACAAAACATCACAGGAAAGAGGCATCACACATGACACATATTTTTCACATGGAAACCCAACTAGGAAAAACCACGATAGGGATGAATACCCACAAGCTATTTTTGAACTCTTTAGAAGTTCGCTCTGTTAGGAGCCTAGTCCGGTTAAAGACTGTTACAACAAGTTCTTGTTAGGAACTGATCCTGTTAGGGATCACCCGGTTAAGGGATGGCTAGAATACCCGATTAAGGGTTAAACCCTGTTAGAGGTTACCTTGTTAGAGGATTTTATGAACTCAATGGCTTTGAGTCACCCTGTTAAAGGATTTACAGCAAGCTGGTTAAAGCTACCCTGTTAAGGGATTTTCCAACTGTTGAAGTGGTTAGAGATCAACAAGTATTACAATGATATGGTAACAACACACAATGCCAAAGTAGATCTGCTTTAATTCCTTCCTTCTGCATACACACTTTGCAGGTATCACTCCTCTTATCTAGTCTGGCAAGAATCGCATATCTTTTCACTTAGATACACACAAAACATTTGCCAACAACTTCAACATGAAAAACAACATTGACCTTATAGGAAACATATAGGTCGGTAGTATAAACCCTAAACCCTACACATTTAGGTTGAGAAAATCAGTCGGTTCAATCCTAACCATTGAACACTTTTCATTTGAATATAATGGTCTTGAATAGATCTCAAGACATTCTCCATCGTTCGTTCTTCACCACTTCTTGGAGGTGATAACCCATCACGCGTTCTTCACCGTTTGCAGGGACTTTGCACATTCCCAAGGTATATATGATCAATCCCCTTCATGCAAGATCCTTCACGCACATGAGGCTGACGTGGCAACACGATCTGATCTCCATTACAATTCTAACTCATCACATAATGCCATCGGTTGAATCACATAGGCTCGAAACACTTCAACCGGAAACCCTAAGGCTAGGACTACCAACCGGTAGTCATACCATATTAAACCTTGATAGAAAACATTCCATATACCAATTCACTTGGACAAACGTACCACTTCACCTTTTGCACCTATACCAATTCATAACATTATACCGGTTCACTTTTCCAGTTGCTTAACTTCAATAAACCGGTTCACTCTTCAACATATTGCCGGTTCACTCTTCAGTATACTACCGGTTCTCTCTTCAGCATATTGACATCAATGACAACACAATATCATCATGTCAACATATTCTACACATATGCCAATAGAGAATGATACTGGTGGGTATGCTAGAGTTCCCATGTTGTTACAAAACACTTGTCATCTAAAGAAATTGAAGTTTGTTGTAAGCATGGCAGTGTTAGTATATGATGATCATCACTTGTCAAAAGGCGTGGAAGGGTACATACCCATGAAAGAAATAAAGTGTGTAATTCCTATAATCACAATCGAGATCAGTCCTATAGCCTTGCAAATTTAAGAGCATCACATATTTTTAAAAGGCAGTACTCTTAGGGTTAGGTCAAGTTCTTACACTTTCTTTTTAGCGAAACCTCGTTGTTTGTTTGCCTGGAGTCTCTCTTATGCTGACAAATATCTAACTTAGCTATATCAAAACTAAACTATCGATGTTCTATTGTATGATGTTCTATTTATAACTTTAAATAATATATCATTTTATTAGCTATCATTTATTAATCAGGAAAATTGTATGACATAATTTATAAACAGTTATGGGGAGGCTCCCCCAATATATCTTCTTTTTGTTTGCATATAAATGAGGTGATAAGAAGGTTGACAAGGTGGTTGGTTTTTTTTTTTTTTATAAAGAAGATAGGATATAAAGTAGAACGTTTGAAGAAGGTGAACGTATTGATTTCTTTGGATCGTGTGGATGTATTGGTTGGATAATCTTTATGGGTCGTATGGTGTACTAAGGGGTCATATGGTATCTTATGACCCCTTAGGTGTCATTATGGGTCATATAGTGTTCTAAGGGTTCATATGGTGTTCTATGATCCCTTAGGACACCGTATGACCCCTTATGACTCCATATGGTGTCATTATGGGTCGTATGGTGTTCTATGACCCCTTAGGACACCATATGACCCCTTAGGTGTCATTAGAGGTCATGTTGTTTCCTAAGAGGTCATATGGTGTCCTATGACCCCTTAGGACACCATATGACCCCTTAAGACACCATACGACCCCTTAAGACACCATACGACCCATAATGACACCATATGGTGTCCTAAGGGGTCATAGGATGCCATATGACCCCTCAGGACACCATACAACCCATAACAACACCATATGGTGTCCTAAAGGGTCATATGGTATTCTATGACCCCTTAGGATACTATTTGGTGTCGTTATAGGTCCTATGGTGTGCTAAGAGATCATATAGTGTCCTATGACCCCTTAGATGCTATTAGGGGTCATATTGTGTTCTAAGGGTCATATGGTGTCATATGGTGTCCTATGACCACTTTGGACACCATATGGTGTCGTTGTGTGTCTTATGGTGTCCTATGACCCCTAGGACACCTTATGACCCCTTAGGACACCATATGGTGTCGTTAGGGGTCATATGGTGTCCTAAGGGGTCATATAGTCTCCTATGACCCCTTAAGATGCCATTTGACCCCTTAGGACTCTATATGGTGTCGTTATGGGTCGTATGGTGTCCTAAGAGGTCATATAGTGTTCTATGACCCCTTAGGACACCATTTGGTGTCATTATGGGTCGTATGGTGTGCTAAGGGGTCATATGGTGTCCTATGACCCCTTAGGACTCCATATGATCTCTTATTTGTCATTATGGGTCATATGGTGTCCTATGACCCCTTAGGACACATGCATGGATCCCTAAGATACCATATGACCCCTAAGAATACCATATGACCCTAGAGAGGGAGAGAGGGGGAGGAGAGGGAGGGAATGGGAGAGACATACACCTAAGAGAGGAGGAGAGTGAGATAGATAGATAGATAGAGACTGAGAGGGAGAGACAACAGATAAATGAGAGAGAGAGAGAGAGAGAGAGAGAGAGAGAGAGAGAGAGATAAGGGGACTCAAAGAGAGAGAGATCTAAGAGGTGGATAGAGGGATTGGGAGAGAAAGAGAGACCTAAGAGGTGGAGTGAGGGAAGGTGAGAGAGAGAGAAAGAGAGGGTGAGAGATAGAGAGAGTCTGAGTGAGAGGGAGGAAGGGATGGAAGGAGAGTACAAGAGACTAGAGAGAGAGAGGTGCGAAGAGAGGGAGAGAGTGAGAAAGAGAGGTAATGAGAAAGAGAGAGAGGTAGGGGGGGGAGAGAGGGAGAAAATGAGAAAGAGATACACCTGAGAGAAGGGGAGAGTGAGATACAAAGATAGAGGATGAGAGGGAGAGACTTCAAAGATAAATAATGGGAGAGAGAGAGAGAGAGAGAGAGAGAGACTTAAGTGAAAAATAGAGACTTGATTCTCTCCCCTTCTCCCTTCCTTCATACCCCATCTCTCTCTCTCTCTCTCTCTCTCTCTCTCTCTCTCTCTCTCTCTCTCTCTCTCTCTCTCTCTCTCTCTCTCTCTCTCTCTCTCCCTTCTTGTCCCCCTCTCTCCCTCCCTCCCATTTCCTTCACATTTTCTTTACTACAAATAGCGCATACGGGGTACTGAGCCTATTAGTTCGCTACCTTGCCATAACATTTCTAAGGCGTAGGAGAGTGTATGCACTACTTATTACTTGTAAGCGCATACGAGATACTAAGCCTATTATTTCGCTGCCCTCCATAACATTTTTAAGGCATAGGAGAGTGTATGTGCTAATTATTAGTACAAGGTGAAAAAAAATACCATTGGGCTTGCCAACATTTTAGGGACTAACAACGCGCACGTGGTTATTAATATAGCATGTACGAGGTACTTAGACATAGTTTTATTTTCCCAAGAGCCTCAATGGCCTCAAAAGAAGTTTTTGAGGTCGTTCAAGGCCCCACTGCAACTATGTCTGCACTTCTATCATTGTTTTATACATAGAAGTAAGTGAATTTTTTGTTTTTGTATGATTGAATTATTGTTCTTATTAGTTTTGTCAATATTATTGTGATTGTTTAATATTTTTTATTCAAAAAATAAATGATAAGATGCATATTTATGGTTATTTGTTTGTTTATGAACTTTTATTTACATATATATGTAATATGATTCTATTTAGGACACCCTATATCAACCATGGGAAAGAACAAGCGAGGAACGATGGAACAACGAGAGGCTGCAAAGGAAAGACAAAGGCAGCGTATGAAGAAATTATGTGACATAAGAACAATGGGAGAAGAAGGTATGTCATCCTCAACATCTCAATTCGATTTACCAAACAAACATAATGCACCTAATGCAATTTAAGAAGAGACGTTTGATATACTGTATGAACCTAATGTAATTGAAGAAGATACCACATTGAATAATACATTAAATGATAAACATACACCTTCTCTATTTGATGAATTGAATATACACAATGCACCGATGTTAACACGTCCTAGAATCATTCGTAGGAAACCAAAGTATCTAATTGACACTGATGAAAATATATTGAAGCCAATGCCCGATAAAATGAATGAACGAACTTGTAGGAGAATGGTTAAAATAATATGGCAAAACTATTTTGAAAACTTAAATCAAACCACAAGATGTCAATTAATTGTTCAAATGATTAAAAATTTGAATTTTAGAGAGACAATGAAAATTCTAGGCCTAAGATCATTTGAAAGTAACAGTGAAAGAACTATTGTGAGAAATCTATTTGATGCATATCAAGCTATTGGTTCAAAATCATGTACTAAAGATTCTAATGCTACTTGTTGTGTCATTACATCAACCATAATGAGCAAGAAAATAAAAAAAGATCATTTAATAAGCAAAACAAGTAAGTCATTAAATGTTAGTAGAAAAACATTAAGTAAAGCATTACAGAGGCGAGAAAAAATAGAGCCTAAAAATAATTCTCTTTGGGCATTCTCAGGTAGACTACCACGCAAAGATAAGGTTGTTGATGCACTAAGAACATTAATTGAAATTTTTTGGCATGACAACACAAGAGTTTCACCCAACCAAAGAGATGTTGTTAGAAGGAGAATCGAGTCTACAAATCGTGAGCCACATGATAAACACTATTTGGATATGACTCAAACAAAATTTTATGAAATATTCCTTCAAAAGTTTCCTCAAATAAGAATTTCTCAAAGATTTTTTTAAATGGAAAAGCCTTTTTATATTAAGATTAATCATGTACGCACCACGTGTTGTTGTAGGATGCATATTGAATTTTCTATGCACTATGATATTTTTTCATCATATTTGTTCTACTTTGCACACTAACGATGTTTTGTAGGAATGCAATATACAAGCACCTCCTAAGTTGGTAAGAGAATTTATTTCAAGTGTGCTATGTAATAGACATGATGGTTGCATTTATTATAAGATGCCTTGTTTGGAAGGTTTTTGTGCTATATCTGGTATTTTGCAACATTTACCAAGATGTGTACATTTGGAGAGCACACGTGAAATTGGTAGGAAACTAGTTTCTTTTGGAAAATACAAGACAATCACATATGGAGTTAAAGATGGAAAAGATTTGAAGGGATGTGAGCTAGTGAAAAATGATATATGTGTAGCTGAATTTATGAAAATGTTTCAAGAGAAACTAGTTTATGAGTACATAATGCACAAACATAGAGATCGATGGTTAGATGAGAAATTCAAGTTATGTAAGGACACATTTCCTTTTGGCACCATTGTCTCTATCGCTGATTTTGCTGAAAATTATACACTACAACCTCAAAATGAAGTGCAATGTATGCATTATCATTCTACACAAGTTTCTATTTTTGTACACATAACATTCATGCATGCAGATGATAGCACAGAGGAGGATAGAAAGGTTGTAAGAGAGTATCACTTCTACATAAGTGATTATCGTACTCATTCATCACAGTTTGTACAAGGATGCTTTAAAGTTTTCTATGATAATTTAAAGGAAAGAAACATACAATACAACCGACACTTAATCTGGTCAAATAATTGCACCGCACAATTCAAGAATGCAAGGATGTTTTATTGGTTGACAAGGATGCATATGACAAGCGATGTACAACATTTTTGGAATTTCACCAAGGTTGGACATGGTAAGGGAGAGCACGATGGTGCAGGAGCATGTGTAAAAAGAGCCCTGTCTAGAGAAAAATTGAAGTATGAAGGTGGTGTTTAGTTGATATATGCAAAAATAATTGTGCGATGGTGTAAGTATATGACGGGTCCATGTAATCCAGGTACGTCAATGGTTCATAGATATTTTTGGTTGATCATTGAATCTAACATTGAAAATTATCTAGATTGTTGTACAGTTGTAGGATCGAGTGACATGCACTCATTTATGAGTTCAAATGCAAGTTCACTAGTAATTTATACGAGACAGATGGTATGCTTTTTCTCTTCATGCATGTATTATTTGTGGGAAGAATGTGAATCACAAGAGTGGGTTGACAAATGGTCTTGTAGACCATTGATTCCCATTGATACATATCGAATTCCCAAAGCATTACAATTGAGCCAGATGGAGACATCAATGGATTTTGACCATGTATCCGACCTAGTGGATTCAGGTGATTTTTTGAGTTAATGTTTTTGCAAGTATTCTTTTTGGTTCATTTTGTTGTACATCACACTTTATTTTTGGTATTAATTATCACTTTATAAAATGCAGGTCATGTGTATGTAGTTGTTGCAGAAGAGAACAATGAAGAAGGAACATATTACTATTTGTGTCGTTGTATTGAGCCTAAAAGAAAATTGACAACCACAATCATTGACAGAGAGGGTATTGAGTACCCAATAGGGTCTGTTGTCGTGACAAGAACATGGCTTAGAAGATACCCTATCAAGAATTATGATGTTTGGTTGTTCGAGGACTTTGAAACTCACAGACATATTCTTCATTTCTCTAACCTTGTTATTGCAACAAATATTCATTTGATGAAGTATCGTGGTAGACCTCATAACAAGATTTTATGGAAAGTTCACGAATCTGAGCACGAGGCAATACTTGACAACATACGAGTTAGAGTCGATCCTAAAGGCTCACTTGATTGATTCTATGGTTCAGAGTAGAATGATTTTGAGAATTTAATATATATCATCGACAAATTGTTTTATATTTATTTTTTGTATATATAAATGCCCATTAGCTGACATTTACATGTTTAGGGGCATAATTTTGTATATTTAAATGGCAATGAGTTGATTTGTACATATTTAGATGCCAAATTTTATATATTAAAATGGCGATGAGCTGAATCACACAAATTTTAATGCCAAATTTTATATAAAATCCTATGAGATGATTTGTATGACACTTTTTTGTATATTCAAATAGCCAAGAGCTGATTTGACCATATTTAGAGGCAAAAATTTTAATATGTGACAATGTTTTGTAACTATTTTTTGTGTCTATGTTTTGTGACTATGTTTTGAGTTTATGTGATGTGATAATGTCAATCATGATCATTCTTGATTCTTTTATAATCATGGAGAATTATTTGAGTCATTATCAGGTTATAGGAGTCATAGATTGAGTCTAGATACAATTTGAGCAAAAAATGTCATTATTGTCAAAAAAAATTGTCAAAAAAGTTGTCAAGCAACTTGTACATCGCGCCGGTAGTGTATGACTCTCGACATTCTGACGCTTTGGGATGCATGAGAGGAGAGTGCCTAGTGTAAAATTTCCCACCCAGACATTCTCGTGAAGTCATTTTGTGCACACGATGAACCGAATCAATTCTAGCCTATCTTGCAACTTTGCATTGCATGCAACTGTCGATTTTCGCAGCAGGCAAAAAAATGCTACCAATTGAAAATGGCTTCGAGTCATCAAAAAATGAGATAGGCCATTGTAGAGGAGCCTCAAGCGACCCTACAGGTTCAAACAGATTGATCATATGTATCCTGGATTGGAAGAAACAATCCGTCAAAGTTTGTCAATTTTTTGGACTTAGGGAACTTGAGAGATCGCGTCAGTAGGGTATGACTCTCAATGTTCTGGTGCTTTGGGATGCATGAGATGAGCATGCTTGGCATAAACCTACCCACTCGAACATGCTTGTGAAGTCATTTTGTGCACACGACGAACCAAATCAATTCTAGCCTATCTTGCAACTTTGCATTGCATGCAACTAATAGTTTTCGCAGTTGGAAAAAAATGCTACCAATTGAAAATGGCTTCAATTCGTCAAAAATTGAGATAGACCATTATAGAGGAGACTCACATGACCCCACAAGTTCAAACGGATTGATCATATGTATCCTGGATTGCAAGAAACAGTCTGTCAAAGTTTGATAAATTTTTGGACTCGGGGCACTTGAGAGATCACGCCGGTAGGGTATGACTCTCGACGTTCCAGCACTTTGGGATGCACAAGAGGAGCATGCCTAGTGTAAAACTACCCACCCAGATGTGCTTGTGAAGTCGGTTTGTGCACATGATGAATCGAATCAATTCTAGCCTATCTTGCAACTTTGCATTGCATGCAACTAACAGTTTTCACAGCAGGCAAAAAATGCTACGAATTCAAAATGGCTCTGAGTCATCAAAAACTGAGATAGGCCATTGTAGAGAAGTCTCACAAAACCCCATAGGTTCAAATGGATCAATCATATGTGTACTGGATTGGAAGAAATAGTTTGCCAAAGTTTGACAATTTTTTGGACTTAAGGCACTTGAGAGATCACGCCGGTAGGGTATGACTCTTGACGTTCTAGCGCTTTGGGATGCACGAGAGGAGAATGCCAAGCATAAAATCACCTACCCAAACATGTTTGTGAAGTTGGTTTGTGCACACGACAAACCGAATTAATTCTAGCCTATCTTGCAACTTTGCATTGCATGCAACTAAAGGTTTTCGCAGCAAGCGAAAAAATGCTACCAATTAAAAATGCCTTCGAGTTGTCAAAAAATGAGATAGGCCATTATAGAGGAGCCTCATGCCACCCCATAGCTTCAAATGGATTGATCATATGTGTCCTGGATTGGAAGAAACAGTCCACCAAAGTTTGACAATTTTTTAGACTTAGGGCACTTGAGAGATCGTGCCGGTAGGATATGACTATCAACGTTCTGACGCTTTGGGGTGCACGAGAGGAGCATGCCTAGAATAAACCTACCCACCTATATGTGCTCGTAGCATTGGTTTTTTCACACGAGAACCAAAATTTTACCATTGCGAGCGTGAGGGTGCTCTCGCATCACACACATATTGTTGTTTATATTCATATTGTCGATTTTGGTTGTTTATATTCATATTTGTTGGTGTAAATAATTATTCATGTTGGATATTATTACACCTTACTTAAGTTTACTTAGAATAATGCATTTCATTTTAGTTTGGGTATGAGACACTTGGGTGTTTGTGCCACATTGGGATAGTGTGTGTAGGAGAATTTCCACCTTTTATGGTGTTGATCTTGTTACTACTTTATCATATCCACTTATTGTGGAGTGATAATTCCACCTTCAGTGGGTGATCCACCTCATGTGGAATATTTTATTGTTTCTCCTACCTACCAGACCTATTTCCTACCTACCCTTATTTTTTATTGAGCCACATGTCATGTTTGTGTGCTCACATATCCATATAGCCTTTCCTATATAAGCAGGCTCATATTCATTGTATGTAACGATTGATGATCCAGTTGATCAATATTTTCATCTTGATAGAATACAGTTTATTCCTATCAATAGTTTGTCTCTATATTTGTGCTTTCCATTTCCTCTAGATCTTGGCAAAATCTCACATGGTATCAGAGTCATTAGAGTGTCATTGGTTTGTCAATTGAGAGAAATTTGATGCTATTTGGGGTTGTGTATTTTGGAGATTTCTATTGCAAGTTATTATTGAAGCTTGATGGGTCAAATCTGAGATCACCATTGGATTGAGGAGGTCCAAGAAAATTAGTTTTGCCTTTTGTTTCATCCAAATCGGACTTCGGAGGCCAAATTTAGAGGCATTTGAAGTTTGAAGTTGCGACGAAAATTTTCCAAAAATTATAATTTTGCAGGCAATTTTCAAATAGTGATATCTCACTCATCCGGACTCCTTTTTTCGAGCAATATTTTTTGTTTTGGTGTAGAATTTAGTGATCTATACAGTGGTGTAGGAGTTGTCCGATTTTCAGATACAGGTTTTTCTAAAATCATGAAATCCCAATTTTTACAACTTTGGAGGCTTCGTTTGGGCTCATATGGACTCCTTTTCAAGTGTCCTTTTTTTTTAAAGTGCATAATTTTTTGTCTAATTTCATAATCTGCCATTTGTTTGCAGTGATTTTGAGTCGAAATTATACTTTCAATATTTGGTCATTTTTTGGCCTATTTGGTACTTGTATTTTGCTTGGATCTCAGTTTAGATCACTAGCAGTATTTGTTGAAGTCTCTTATATCTCATTTTGAGAAGTTGTAAACTTTAAATCAAAAGTCCACCTTGCCTTGTTTTGCAAGTGACTCATTGTACACATACTAAGTATAAAGTGCCAAATCATGATTTTATTTTTTATTTTTTTATTTTTTTTTTGGGGGGGGGGTTCTTGATTGAGTAATTCGGGGGGGGTGTCTTGTGTGATTGTGCCTCTCTCTATCTTGTGTTCCTTCCTTTTTGTTGCTATGGTTTCTCCTAAGTTTACTCTCTTAGCTCCTCATAATTATGCTACTTAGAAAATTGATGCATGGAGTAAACTTATGGAAAAAGGACTAACTCATTATATTGATGGAACTATTGTTGCTCCTGCCGATCCTAAGGTTGATCCTGTTGGTCACTTGGATTGGCTCACTAAAAATATCATGGAAATTGGTACCTTAAGAAAGTATGTATCAAAGGATCTCATTTTTTATATTGAGAAATGTACTCTAATCAAGGATGCCTGGCAAAAGTTTCAAGACTTGTATGGTTAAGTTGATGAGATTAGGGGATATCAGATTGATATTGATATCACCATGTTAGATCCCAATAACTTTCATACTATACAAGATTATGTCACTAAGGCAAAAGAGTTGAGGGAACAACTCAAGTATTGTGGCATTGATAAGAAGGATACTCAATTGATCTTCAATTTGAAGGGCAAAATTCCACAAGAATATGCAACATTTGTTTCTAGTTTCCAAACCCATAGGATGACAATGGGTTCAAGCTACACAATGCCTAAATTTGATGTTTTCGCTGAAATGTTAATGATGGAACAAACTAAGTTGATAATAATGGGCATTCTTAATACTTCTAAGTCTCAAGCATTCATGGCAAATCAAGGGAACAAAGGAAATCAAGGAAAGGACAAATCCAACAAAAAGAAATGGCAATCAAAGCATAAGGACAAAGCACCATCTTCTCCACAACAAGGAGATTCATCCTCTTCCAAGATGGACAATTCACCAAAGAGGGACAGACCTACTTGTGCCTATTGTAAAAATTTTGGTCATGAGGAGCATTGTTGCCATTCTAAGAACATTGATGAGCTCACACATATCCTCAAAAAGTATAACATTGATTTTCCTAATGTCTACAAGAAGGAGGATTCATCAATTTCCACTTCCACACATTCAAAAGGAAAAGGGAAAGTATTCATGGCTTCTACAAGTCGGAAGACTCACTCTTTTGGGACAAGAAAAGGAAAAGCTCTTTGTAATACTACAAGTCATGATTCAGGGGGATAGCTTCTAGATTCAAGGGCTTCTCATCATATGACATCTTCGCAGTCTATGTTCTCTACATTTGAGCCTTGCACCATGCCACGGATTTTGATGGGAAATAATACATACATGGATGTGATTGGAAAAGGATCTATTGCCATTGGGGATAACTCCTTCAATGATGTGTTGTGTGTACCCCATTTGGCAAACAATCTCCTTTCCATCTATCAAATCACACATGGCGCAACTAAGAGAATTGTGGAGTTCACACATGAGTCAATTTTCATTAGAGACTTGGAGACTAGAGATATCATTGCGACTAGGGTAGTTGATCATGCATCTCAGTTATACTCATTTTCAGATTTTGTTGATGATGATGATTTCACATATGATGATTCTACACATGATGATCATACTTCTTGTGATGGTTCATATTTTGAGGAGAACTTTGGGTACTTGAACTTGGGAATTCTCACATGTGACCTTGTTCTTGAGCCTTGTATTTCATCTCCTCCTATTGATATCACATCACCTATTGCACCTAATGATGTGGATAGTGCGGCAGTTTTGCCTTCTTGTGATCTAGTGCAGCAAGATATTCATTGTCTTCTAGCTTTAGTTTCATGGGATAACTACTTGACAGACATTGCAGGTTTGTTTGTGGAATCCTACATTGCAAATTTGGGAGACATCATTTATGACATTCATCTTCTCTTTGATGAAGATGATCCTTCTTCAATTGTTGCGAGGGAACACTCTGACCCTCTTGTTCATTCTCTACATGATCATTCTTTCGAGGTTGACATGATTGTGGATTCTTATGTACATCAGTTGGAGGAGGTCTCTTTATGCTTAGAGGAGACATGTGAGTCTTTGGGACATGTTCTACATTCTTCTCCACTAGATCTTGGAGTGCCTTTTTCAGCAATGTGGAGCAGTTTACCACCTTTGGAGGGGGTATCGTTCATCATCGACATGGGGACACTTAAGAAGTTTTCAGAGACTTCATTCATCATGAGTTTTTTTCATACATCTTCCCTTCATGATTGGGGAGACTTCATGGATACACCTTTGGTTTTGTTTCTTCCTAAGGGGAGGAATGTTGTTTGACGTTCATGGAGCAGTTTCTTCATACATCATCGAGCTTCTATCATTGGTGCAGATTCTACATTGAGGGGAGGCTTCTTAGCTTCTCTTCTTCTCTCATATGGGGGGGACTTTTTCCTCACATGGGGTTTTGTTCCTCACATTCTTCTATGAGAGTTCTCTTGTATAACTTTCATCTCTCCTTTGGGGGAGGGTTTTTTCCCATTGGGTTTTTCTCTCTTTCCCCACTTTGTGAGAGATTTCATTGCATTGTTTTGGATGCATTTGCATTTGTACATGGGTACCTAACATGGCCTCGTAGCCAGGACCCATATTGCATTGCTTAGTTGCATTATAGACTTAAGTGCATTCCCCTAAGTTGCACTTAAGGGGGGTGTTGGTGTAAATAATTATTCATGTTGGATATTATTACACCTTACTTAAGTTTACTTAGGATAATGCATTTCATGGTAGTTTGGGTATGAGACACTTGGGTATTTGTGCCACATTGGGATAGTGTGTGTAAGAAAATTTCCACCTTTTATGGTGTTGATATTGTTACTACTTTATCATATCCACTTATTGTGGAGTGATAATTCCACCTTCGCGGGTGGGTGATCCACCTCATGTGGAATATTTTATTGTTTCTCCTACCTACCACACCTATTTCCTACCTACCCTTATTTCTTTGAGCCACATGTCATGTTTGTGTGCTCACATATCCATATAGCCTTGCCTATATAAGCAGGCTCATATTCATTGTATGTAACAATTGATGATCCAATTGATCAATATTTTCATCTTGATAGAATACAGTTTATGCCTATCAATATTTTGTCTCTCTATTTGTGCTTTCCATTGTCTCTAGATCTTCACAATATTGTTGATTACATAGGCAAATATTCATTTAAAATTATAAAAGGGTAGCCACCAAATACAACGAATACACAATAATGAACTGAATACAAGGAGTTTTGTAGGGTTAATTCGACATTTTAGAAAATTTATCAAATCATATTCCACGATTGCAATGTTTTATATCATATTTTTTGTTGTTTATATTCATATTGTTGATTACATAGGCAAATGATCAATTAACTTTATAAAAGTACAACCACAAAATATAATGAATACACAATAACGAACTCAGTACACATTTATTGGATCGAATATCAACATTTATATATATCAAAAAAAGACATGTCTATCAAGTCAATACAAGTATTACAAAAATGTGGCATGTGCCATGTCCAAATCGATATACAATAAAAATGTAGAACGTATCTATATGCATCGGTCATTCTATGACCACAACTAACACTATATGATCTTAAAATTATGGTGGATCATCAAAATTGAGCCTCTTCGATGCAGTATGCAACTCTATAGATGGTTGCAAAACCACAATTCAAAAGCCAAGTTAGAATATTTTGTAGAAAATAGTTAACAATTAACAGCATAACTATGCATTTAAATATAATTCCTTTGCAATTGAAATGTATATTACCTCATCGGCTGATCTTGGAGCTAATGTCCTCACTCTCCTCTCCTTGTCACTCTTAGGAGTTTTCTTGAAGACAAACTTAAAAGGATCCACGTTATGGCCGATTCACAAAGGGGTCTATTGTAGATTAAATGTACAATTAATACAATGTACTAAGATAAATACATCAAAAACACTTAAAAGCTATAATATAGAGAACAATGACGTATCGGTGCCTGAGATGCTTCTCCAATGGACTGAGGATGGCTCATCATGGATGGAGAAACTCTCACTATTACCTATACAAAAAAATGATCAAAGATTAAATACAATAAATATAATAATAAGTATTGTAGGTTAAAAACAATTAATGTAATATATCAAACAAAAGTGTACCGGATCCTGAGATGCTTCTCTAGTGCATGGAGGAGGGCTCACCATTGATGAAGCAACTATGGATATTTCCTGTATGAAAAAATTATAAGATTATAATTTATCACAAGTTCATATGTACATGTGCATATAATCATGAAATCAAGAAAATAAAATAGAGATACATACCTCCACCCTCTCTTGATCCACGGGCGAATCAAGTGCATTCGACAAATCCACATAGCTCAATGGTCGTTGTATATGTAAAATAGACAAAAAAACACTAATCAATCTACAAACCCCAAGTAAGACTTGATTTAAACATTTTCAAACAATTGTACAACTAAAAATATGTTCAATTACCTTCTTCGCATGTTTTGGCATCTTCGAGGAATTCTTTTTCTTAGGACGAGGCCTAGATGCAGAGGGGGTACCCTAAAAGAACAAAATTAACATGAGATATTAGTACAGATAATATATTAAACATAATTGAAAAAATCTAAAATGAAATGACTTGCATATTCCATCAAAATAATACATAAAAAAGGTTGTACAAAATATGATACCGTATAGCCTTGTAGGCCAAAATTGATCGTTGAGAATGTGATGTCATCAATTTGGGACATTTGGTCCCCTGTCAACACCTACAAACCAAAAATTGGACCAAGCATTAAAGATAGTTAGTATATCTTGTAATTTTTTTGAATTCAAAGTGTACTATTCTATTTTAACATGTTACAAAATTTATACCTCAAGCATCGAAGTTGCAGCTGTAGTAACTACATGAGGAGTATGGGATACTACTGTTGCATCCCAAAATGCATATTATTTGTCTCAATTTAAATCGATGTATAAATAAAAATTCATTTATGTAATTATAAATTTAAATTGACTGATAAATAAAATGCTATGAATTCAAATCAACACACCTATGTCTGTCACTAATGGGCAAACACCATGTCCATCAACTCCCACTAGTACATTCAGAGCTGATTTCCGATGGCAGTTTGTCGAATTTGCGATGAATTTTCATCGGAGTGTCGACGAAATCCACCGTTGAAAACTCAGCGTCGGATTGGTCGATGATGCCATGCCCGTCAGAAATTTGACAACCAATGGACTTTCTTGACGGTCAAAGAAGTCGTCGGTCGAAAGCTTTGTATTCACCGTAATTCCAACGATGATAATTTTTATCAAAAAATAATAATTATTATCACCGATTATGTGTTTTCATCGAAAGAATAATATCGATTAGACAAAAGGAAGCTACATCGATAAAAGATATTGATGAGACCCAGCGATGTGTCATCGATATAAAAGAGCCATCGAAGGAAGGAAACGCCAATGAATTGCAGAAAGGACTCACCGAAGATAATAACTTCGTCGTCAAAAGATATCGAAGAAAGCAGAGAGGGTCTTCATTGATGGGAAAAGTTCTCAAGGAAATAATACTATCGGTGCAACATAAAAAGGACCCACCAATTATGCGTTTTCATTGAAAGAATAATATCGATCAGACAAAAGGAAGCTACATCGATAAAAGATATCAATGAGACTCAACGATGTGTCATCGATATAAAAGAGCCATCGAAGGAAGGAAACGCCGATGAATTACAGAAAGGACTCACCGAAGATAATAACTTCATTGACAAAAGGTATCGAAGAAAGTAGAGAGGGTCTTCATCGACGGGAAAAGTTATCAAGGAAATAATACTATCGGTGCAACATAAAAAGGACCCACCGAAAGGAGCATTTTTATCAAAAGAATAATATTGATTAGACAAAAGGAAGCTACATTGATAAAAGGTATCGATGAGACCCAGCGATGTCTCATCGATATAAAAGAGCCATCGAAGGAAGGAAACATTGAAGATAATAACTTCATCGACAAAAGATATCGAAGAAAGAAAAGAGGGTCTTCATCGACGGGAAAAGTTCTCGAGGAAATAATACTATCGATGCAACATAAAAAGGACCCACTGAAAGGAGCATTTTCATCGAAAGAATAATATCGATCAGACAAAAGGAAGCTATATCGATAAAATATATCGATGAGGATATAGGTTTCGAGGAGGTTAAAAGGCATGTTCTCGATATGCGTGGTTTTGCCGATGTAACTTTATTGGTGAAGAACGATAAGGGAAAATAAAGAAAAGCTTCGGTGAGATAATAGACTCATTCATCGACGGGGCATAGTGATATCGATGAAAGAAGTATTTCAATGGAAAAATAAAGGAGGACACCGAAGCCCAAGGTTTCTTTGACATAAGACTCGATGGATATCAGATATGTTTCAATGAGGAGACAGCCATACTGACTGAATACAGTATTTCGATGAAGGGAAAAAATACTTGATTGAAGTAATATTCGAAACAAAAGTATTGTCGATAGAAACAAAGAGATCGATGGACTAAAGAAACAAATGATCGAAAGACATATCCTCATCAAAATGATTATTGATTGCCACAAAAATTAGAAACAAATCCCACGAAAGGTCACATCGCCATTAAATTTGAACGTGTTCCCAAGTGACCATTGTCCAAAACAGCCATTACTAACTGATTAAATATTCCATAAGTAGTGGATCAACATCAAAGGACATGACATTAAGGAATTCACAAGCGATGAACTGAAAGCAGGAATTGGACGAATTCATAGATAAAGCTCAGTAATTCCAAGTAAGTTGTTTGCACATAGACCTCTTTTTTAAAATTCAAATGGAATCATCATCTAAAACTAATAAGACTAGAAAGGGAAAAGAACCTATTGCTGTAGAAGAAAAACCTAAAAGATAGAAAAGGGAAGGGCGTTCTTTGGCCCAGGACCTGATTGACCAGTGCCCATCATCCAATTTGAGGTCCAAGAAGATTAGAGCTGATGAGGAAGGCCCGAAGGACCGGTTTGAGGATCTTGGAGACATATGGACAAAATTGAGAGGGTATGAATTATTCATATATGGGCACAATAGAAGAGTTGCCCCTCAACCTATCAACAATTTATGCCGATTGAACTTAGGAAGGTTAGATGTGGCTAATGTATTCATGAATGTGGAGCTCATGAAGGCATTGGCAAACAATTATGACCCTAAAACCAGGACCATATATAACTACATGGGTGAGCCAATTCTTGCAATCAGAAAGGAGGTTATTGACACCGTGTTCGAGTTGGATTAGGGATTTGAAGAATTGATTGACCTCAAGAAGTTAACAAGTGAATATTTTAACCTAAAGCACATTTACAAAATGTGGACTCCCTATACATAGACCTAGGAATGCAGGGCCCTTAGTGCCACTAGGTCAGGATGACAAAGCTCCCTATGATGTCAACTCTTTGCATCCATATTTCAAGTATACCTATTACTATGTTTCCCAAGTGCTAGGGATAAAATCCCATCCTTTGATGGATATTGCAGCCATGGTCATTTGTGCCGATTTGTAGTCTAAGGACCCCCGCTTCTTTGATTTTTCTGCTTATTTGGTTGAGGTTTTGAATCATGGGTTAGAAAAGTTAAAGGGGGATGTCATCAATGTTCATTTCAAGCATTATTCCTTACTTATGCATATGCTATTGTATGTGGTCCAAGATGAAGGGTTATGGCCAGAAGAGTTATGTGTCAGGACATATGACAATGCTGGGATGAGAAAACTAGTGCAACTATGGGTTTCTTCATGGGACTAGAGGTATGTGAATAATCAATATTGGCATTTTGAGGAGTTCTTTGTCAAGCCATTATATAGACTGTTGGGATGCACATGCGAAGATCCCTCAATTGAACACAATTGGGGAGAATGGAATTGTTTTTCAGACTGCACACAAGTCAGGGTATATGGGTTCGAAGGGAGACCATACTTACTACCACTTACAGTCCCTAACATAGTGGCTTGTCTAGAAATTGTGAGGCAACTATCAATAGTGATTACAGAACATCTGACAAGCCATGGGAAAAAATCAATTGTACCTAGGTTGTTAGTATTTTCAGATTTTATTGTGAAAAGTTCAAAGAGTTATGGCTTGCTGCACATAAAATTGGATTATTATGGCATGGCTATGGGGGATCCAAGGCCCAATTTTGATCCTGAAGGATACATAAGGATAGCCGAGTCATCACAAAAGATAAAGGCTAGAGAGCATAAATCTTACCTACCAGATGACCTCATTAAGAACATTGGCAGAGAAGAGGCCAGAGTGAAGCGAATAAAGTTTGAGAAAGCAATGCAGGCTTATAAATGGAAGCTTTTTAGAAGGAAAATGGATGAGAATGTGCTACAAAAGATTGAAGACCTCTTGGACTTGGCCAACAAACTTATGGAGCATGAATTGGAAATACTTAAGGGAGTCTCGCCTCATGTTTTTAGGGATTACATTGATAATATTAGGAATACAGAGCCTTTGGCTCATATGTCTCCTGCTTCCACATCTGGCATCGTTCCATTCACTCCTCGAGAGGATTACCCCCTTGGTTATGCAAAGGATACACCAATAGACTTGGCAACAGGACAACTAAATGTCCGAGAAGTGGTTGACATCAAATTCCTGGAGCATGAGGATTTCATTGCTAATAGTGACTTCATTGCTTCCAAGGAGTTCACCGCATTCCTCTATCAACATAAAGGATCTCAAATTTGGAATAACATGAGAAATAGTGAAGAAGAGCAACAGCTTCAAAAGTTACAAGAGGAGATGGATCTTGTGATGAGAGAAATGACACCTGAGAAGGGAAGACAGTTGCTTAAGGAAGCTGGTGTGCTATTATACTCTAGATGGGACATGAACTTTGCCTTGTTGTTTGATGGATTCCTCAAGAAATAGGACCCAAGTAAGCAAATGATGCCAAAAGAGATTGATAAACTCTTTAGAGGATCAGGATATGATCCAGATCAGAAGGCTCTTCTATAGTGGGCTATCTATCCCAAAGATAAAAGACCTATATTGGTTGATACAGAAGAAGCTTTTGGACATTTGATGGTGCAACAGGTTGGAAAGACTGACCCTAGAACAACTGCCAAACTAAATTTGGATGTAGCTAAACTGAAACAAGATCAGATAGATTTTCTGGTCCGAGAAAATTCTACATACAAAAGCCTATATGAGAAAATCGATGAAGAAAAACAGAGGCTACAAGCAAGATTGCTTCAAATTTATACAGGTACCAGTCAAACAAGGATGGCATACAGTATTGATAGAGATGCCATGGATGCATTGACAGACACTATGTATTGGAGGAACAGGGCCGAAAAGACATCTTGGCAAGTAGAAAAGGTACAACAAAAGATGGATAAGTTGATTCTAGAGATCATTGAACATAGGTTCAGCAGTATGATGCAAGTTGTAGAAATCTATTGGAAAACATACACTAGAATAGTCAGAGATTTGAAAGAGCATGAAAGGCTTGGGTCTCAGTTGGAAGACATGATGAATGACAACAGTCTGATTAATGTAGGTGAGAAAATTGAAGCCGAGGCTTACTTGAAGTCCCATGATGAATTGGCAAATCAATTAAGGAAAGAGCTTCAGAGGCTGGACGATGGGAATACCCCTAGGGTGCCCTCTTTTTACAGTAATGGTGAGTTAGTATCGTTCGAACAATGGAAACAAGAGTTCATTGATGAGAAGAGTCAACTAGTAACAGAGTTGGATCAGGACAAAGAATTGTCACTTTGTGTTAACCATATTCTATCCAATCATTCCCAGAAAGAAAGCGACATGAGGACACTAAACAATGACGTTTTAATGTATAAAGATGATAAGTACATTCAACACATAGGAATGTTGAACTTGTTTATCTTCCAGTTTGTTAACAAAAGTGCTAACGATGCTTGGTGACAATGTATACCCTCATATAAATGAGGGAACTTTTGTAACAATAAGGATCATTAGAGAAGAAGTAGAATATAGCCTCAGGCTTACTATTGTATCATTTTGCAAACATGCATAATATAATCAATCATCTTTCCTTTGTGTATATGTTGTGGATTACTACATCTCTTTGTAGGCAATTGCTTGTGATATTATCTAAAGGAGATAAGGTTACTTGTGTTCTTCCAGTAAACCTCTGTGTTTCATATTGTGGATTTGAATAAAAGATTTACTTGCAAATATAGTTTTGTATATAGTGCGCTTGCATATTATCTCAACCATGGTGCGCTTGCATATGTATATAGTTTTGTTTATAGGTGGAAAGCCTGAGGTTCAATGTTGAACTTGGTTGCTCTGATACCATATGTAATATTCCATTAATTCTATACTTAAAGAAAATAAATTGTGATCTATATTAAGAAGAAAAAAATTGAGCATTTCAAAATAAAACATAACTACTTCAGTTGAAGGATAAAACTAACTAAATGTTCTTCAACATAATAAGAATCTAACTAATTTTTCTAAAAGGAAGGTAATCTTTTAGCGATAAAAAAAATTGAACAAATATTATTAAGCTAATCAATATGAGAAAGGAATTCAAATGGCCAGTTTCATCACTTAGATAAAGCATCACCATCTTGGCCAAGGTTTTAACATTGCAAGCACCAATGCATTGTTAGTGTTCACCTCCCTTGCTCGACTTGTACATCCAATTCTTGAGCTCAACAAACTCACTAGTTACCAACCATCTAAACAAGTCATCTCCTTAATGTGTACTAACAATAATGGTTATTAACGACCATCATATGATAAATAGCATACACTTGAGCCAACTAACTCACTGGTTTACTAACCAACTATCTAGAGAACTGCTTAATGTCTACTAAGAATAACGATCATAAATGACCATCATAAGATAATTAACATACACTTGAGTTAGTTGATTTATTGGTTACAGAACTTCTAGGTTTAGCTGATCCAATTCGTTACATAACAGTCTCATGTCTACTGACATTAACGGTTTACAAGGACCTTCATGGGATTGTGACATAACCTAACAAGCCAACTGCTACAAATCCCCTATCTCTAACAAGCTTCAACTGTCATCATGGAATTAAACATAATACAACATTGGCTCCCTTATTTAGCTAAATTAACAGATCATATTATGTCTCAACAAAAAATACGGTTCTAATATATTTTTTTGTCTTTCTATATTCCCAAAAGTATGCATCTAATTGATGATAAAAATCCTTCTTCAGGTCTTGCAACCATGGAGACTGGTTATAATCTGATTATAACCAATGTGCATTGATTCCAAGATGAACCATATTCGGTTGAACTATGAGTTAAGAGTGGAAAATAAATAAACATAGAAAACAAATAAACATAGAATAGCTACAAATTAGAGCAAGGTATTGTGACTATAAGATAGAAACCATCCTAGGAGCCTCCAATATATCAAAAGTTGAGAAAGTAGCAAGCTTATTGTACAAAGACAGTGATCACTATAAAGTTGTAGTCAAGTTCAAAGCATTGATTTGTGGGAACAAAGGGTTTCATATGGGGATAGAGCAGTCTCATGAAATATCATGACAGTCATAATCATAATCTAAAGAGTAGTCAAATCTTCAAGATAGATTGGTGATAGTGCGGTCATTCTATTGAGCATCAAATCTGAATTAAGTAAAATATCTTGATTTGAGAAATTAAATCATAGAAGCCATCTCTCTTTGGAAGAAATCATCATTTTCATTGATACCGTAATGACCCATAAGTTATCAAACAAGTCTAAAAGCATTCTATCAAAGTATCTAAGATTCAAACAGTATCGATGAGACCCAATGATGTCTCATCGATATAAAAGGGGCATTGAAGAAAGCAAACGTCGATCAACTTCAGAAAGGACTCATCGAAGACAGTAACTCCATCGATAAAAGATATCAAGGAAAGTGGAGATAGTTCTCATCGACAAGAAAAGGTCTTCAAGGATATAACACTATCGGTGCAAAAAGACTCACCGAAAGAGATGGTCCCACCAACAAAAGGTATCGAAGAAAGCAGAGGTGGCCCCCACCGATGAGAAAAGGCTTTCGAAGAAATAATATCATCGATGCAAGATAAAGAAGATTCACCGAAAGAAGCATTCTCATCGAAAAAGTGATATCGTTAAAACAAAAGAAAACTACATTGATGAATGATATCGATAAGGATATGAGTTTCGATGGGAGGACAAAAGAAGTCACCAAAGTCCAAAGTCTCTTCGACATGAAACCCGACAGACAGCAAAAAGATTTCGATGAGAATATGAGTTTCGAGGAGACTAAAAGGCATGTCTCTGATACACATGGTTTCATCGATACATCTTTATTGGTGGAAGACGACAAAGAGAGGATAAAAGGGGATTTGGTGAGACAACAAACCCATTCATCGAAGGAGCATAGTGATATTGATGGAAAAAGCATTTCGATGGGAAACTAAAGGAAGTCATCGAAGCCCAGGGTTTCTTCGACATAAAAAGGGACCGATGGATACCAGATAGGTATCGGTGAGGAGACGACAATACTCAATTTGTTTATCTTCCAGTTTGTTAAACAAAAAATGTTGGTTACCGATTATATGTCGAAAAGCCACAGCACTTGGTAATAATGTATACTCTCATATAAAGGGGGGAGCTTTTGTAACATGAAAGAGAATTAGAGAAGGAATAGATTATAGCCTTAGGCTTACCATTGTACTATTTTGGCAAATATACATAACAGAATCAGTCATTTTCCTTTGTGTTTATGTTGTGGATTATTGCATTTCCTACAGGCAATTGCTTATGATATTATCTAAAAGAGATAAGGTTATTCGTGTTCTTCCAATGAAATTTTGTGTTTCATATTGTAGATTTGGATCAAAAATATTTACTAGCGAATTGTAATTGTTCATGGTATTTCTTCCTTGTATGGTCTCTTAAAAGCTAGGGTTAAATTCATTCAAGTGGTTTACAATATAGACATTGAAGTAGAGCTCATAAGAAACAGTAACTGACAGACTCATCGAGAGGTGGTGGGTTTAAAAATTGTCTCATAAGTTTACACAATAAGTCCTAAAGAAATATAAAGACTCTGTAGCCCAAACAACGAAGAAAGGCACTGGTCATCTATAGAATACAATTCATCAGTTCACATTTCATTTTAAAGCAATAGGAGTAGCTGAGTAGGAAATATAGAGTAGACTATAAATAGTGTATATACATAAATTTCAAGCACAGAAATCGAATAATTTCTACAACAACAATCTTGAACTCATCTGCTATATCTCCATCCTATCAATTTATGCCATTCTGAGATGCATTAGGTTAGTCTCAGTCACTAGAACACAATTTGCAACATGCATTAGGAGTTGTCCTCCTTAAAAACAATGCAACATTAAAAAGGTATTATCAAAGCTACAACCACAATTCAAAGAGGAAGCTTACAAAGATAGGACAAAGCTAGGTACAGTCATAAGTCAAGGCAAATTCATAGTTGAAACACAATCCAAAATAGTGAAGAAGTACAACAAATGACATGAGAAGTCTAAAGAAGTATTATAGCAATCATGAGTCAAGGATTAATGAAGAGTTTTTTTGCATCCATGATAC
This sequence comes from Cryptomeria japonica, assembly GCF_030272615.1. Taxonomy (NCBI): domain Eukaryota; kingdom Viridiplantae; phylum Streptophyta; class Pinopsida; order Cupressales; family Cupressaceae; genus Cryptomeria; species Cryptomeria japonica. Next base: position 525,994,580 of record NC_081410.1, read on the forward strand.
AATCCTTAAAAGCATCCATGATACAATCTCAAACACACTTTTTACCATTCTCTTGGTGATTGTGCACAATTGTGTATGTCTTGCTTATGTATGAAAATGGCATTTTGCAGCTTTCCACCGACCATGTATTTGAGATGTCTTTGATTTAGATATGGCATGAGCTTAGTCGTAGAGTGAGAATAGGGAGTTAGACCATCTCAACCATGGTGCACCTGCATATGTATATAGTTTTGTGTATTCGTTAAAGATTTTCATTTAATTTTAATCAACTAAAGAGCAATATTCATGACTTACAAGTAATAAAAAAACTTACAAGGATGAGGCATATTCATTACTTACAAGTAATAAAAAAACTTACAAGGATGAGGCATATTCATAACTTTTGCAGTCCTACCTTGGATATCAACACTAGAAGCAACTCATATTGTTTGTGTGCAAACAAGACAATATGAGAGTTCATTATACCCAGCAACTTGTGGTGGTGTTGTTCATGTTGGCTCTGTTGGACCCTGCAATTAAGATTCAATATACATTATTCAATAAGATTAACTGTGCAACATAATTAAATATTGAACAGTGTGTTACCTTGTTGAACTTCGCTTGGTTTCGAGAATAGTTTAATATTCTCTACTTAACAGGGCCAACCACGTGAAGGTGGAAGCTCATTTGTGCCCCCGCCCCCCAACATCACTCTAAATTCCCTGTTAACATCTTATAACATTCATTCATTAATTCTTTCTACCATTAATAAAATATAGCATTCATTCATTAATATCACATAACGTTCATTAACACATAACATTGATTAATATTAATTAACATGTAACATTCATCAATATTAATTAACACATATCATCCATAACCATTAATTAGCACATAATTACATTCACTAACACATAAAAATCAGTCATTATCAAATAAGTTAGATTACAATAATTTATTTCTTTGTTTTTTCTTTGAAGCTATGAAAAGACTAAGTGGAACATCGGTTTCTTCATCATTTCCCCCCTCTGCAGATGTTTCGCCAACTGCTCATGATCTCAATGTATGCCTAGTCCTATACTGAGGACGAGGACATTGAAGCGAAGGGGGGTCCTCTACAATAACAAATAAATGGGTTAAATTTTTTTTTTAAAATTATTATTGTTACAAGTATTTCATTAATTTAGAGAACATAATTGTTGTGCTCTTTACCTGATGGGGCCACATCATTTTGTGTAGCCTCAACCTCAACATGTTGAACACCCTCTAGATCATCTGGAGTTGAAATACTAAAGGTTACATTAATGTTGAACACCAATTGCAATTATATTTGTTTAAAGCAATAACAATGGTCCTGTTTACCTGAGTGGGGAACATCACGTTCTTGAGGTTGTGTACCCAGATCATGCTCCACTTGCTCACCACCGACTACATGCTCTAAAATATTAACAAAAAATGTTACATTAATTACTACTCTAATTACAAATTAAGATGTTTAATTGTATTAATAGCTAAAAAAATAAATTTGAATAGCAAATGAATACCTCCACTACTGGGATGCACATCCGAACCTTCATGTGCAGGTGGTGTTTCACAATTAGCAGGCTGCATTCCAATGCCATGCACATTGTTATCATTGCTTGCTTATTTAAAACAAATATAGTCACTTTATGTTGGAACTCAACATCAATTAGATTATTGGTAAAGTATTCAATTTGAAACAACTTCCATTTAGCATATTTACCTATGTGACGGATGCACTCAAATGTTGTGTATGCCCACTCAATTCTCGTAGCCAATCAACCATGGTTGAATAGCCTTGTTGGTAGGCAATTCTCTTGTCATCTTCTGTGGGCGCTTTATTCAATTCAGAGCCCTGCATTTTTGCTTGGTACTGTGAATTTTGCTTGCATTGTTTGATAGAAAAAAAATGTTTGCAATTTATTAATATTTTGATGCAATATTTCGTTTACATGAGATACTTACAATTCGTGCAACAAGTTTCATGTAACCACCAGAGCTGAGTTTGTGTTGCTCGTGCTTTTCTTGCCTTTCCTTGGTTGCCTTTGACGTGTCACTCAGTCTATAAAAAGTTTGAAATATGTTAGATTATATAAATATAAAGAGTAATTAATTAGTACATAATTACATTCTTAATAGTATCTCGTACCTTCTTCTGGCGTCTAGTGGTGTATTTCCTTTTTTCCTTTCAATTCTCTCCTTGGCATCCAAAATCGGGTCCTTCCACTCCCTCTCTAGAATCATGGGGGGACGCTCGTACTTTAGGTTCCTCTCCAAATGGGTCCTGTATTGGTCCCTCACATACTTTAGATATGTGCTAGCTTTTTCAAGGAGCTTGGTTTTGTCAAAGGTGGCATTTCCAAACCACTCAACCATTTGGTTTGTCAATTCATCTTTTAACCTTTTTTCTTGGTCATTCCACCTTTTAAAGCAAAAACAAACCTGTTAGATTCAGAAATGAAATGAAGCTACATTTATTACACTTCAAGAAATGGATCAAAGGAAAACTATTCTAACAATGATATGAAATCAAAAGTGAATAAGGGTTAGTTCACATATGATGTACCACCTTTTACGTATGGTGGGCCCAAATATCTACAATGCAATGTCACTAAGATGTTTATAGAAAATATCATTTCCTGCAAAAAATTCATGGGATCATTAGTCCAAAACGAGTGATCATAAAGTAAATTACAATTAGAGTATATATAATAATAATTTTAAAGTACTTGGAACCATTTGTATCTTTAAGGGAAGCATTTCTTCGTCGCTCACCACCAATGTGGCCTGCAACATTCCCGTACTAGCAATACGAGAAGATCCAGGAAATGATGGTATGTTATCAGCAGTAGTCGCCTCTGGCACATCCTCATGTGCATCTCCTCATGCAAAAAATGAATCCACTATGAAATGGCATTAGAATTCAAGAAAGAATGCTTGAAGGGAAATAAACACATGACAAAAGATAGAGCAAAAGAGGGATCTACCAACAGTGGGCGGGCCAATATGACGTGCACTAGAGGATGTCTACATGCTACATGTTGCCGACATTGTAGTCAGCAATACAGGTGAGGGTGACCTCTGATGAGGTAGCGACGACATTTGCACAGTAACATTGACAACACCTAAAGAATAATACATTAAATATATCAAACATTAAATATATGAAAAGTGCAAGAATTGTAAACAAGGATGAACCTTTATTTTGAAAATTGACAGTATCAAGTATGATGTGTTTTGAGTACTCAGAGTGATAAGCCAAGCAAGTGATAATGCAAGAAAATCGTCATCACCTGAAGATCCTACAACACCCTAATCGTGGGAACGACTTTCATGAGGGCGGATAAATTGCTGTAAAAACAATACGTACATATTTTAGTTAATGACATAAAAGAGAATAAAATATAAACCATTATTGAACTTTTGTTATAATTAAAGCTTTCATTACTGCTTACTTGCAAGTTTTCTACTGTCTTAAACAATAATTCCACTCTCTATCATATCTCATCAGTGGTAGGATGCACGGCTACCAAAGCAACAATCTCTTTTCTAATTTTTATAAGAGGCATTTTAAAGAATTTCACAAGGTTTGTGGGATCTTCAGGGTCATCATTGCTTAACCCTAATGATTCCACATCCATAGAAAGGTGCTTAGGTACTGCAACTCCCTTTCCCTTTCCCCGAACATCCATCTGTGTCAAGAATATCATTAACAATTACAAAATTAGTATAAATCACTAAAAAAAAGAACATAATAATGTAGCAGTTTGCTTCTATCTAATTTGTACAATTACAATGAGGTTTACCTGCTCGGTAGAAGTGTCGCAAGCTACATCTCTGTCTGCGATATGTGATGGATCCGTGTTGGCCTGTGACAAAGAAAAAATATAAAAAACGTTAGCGAAATTACATAGTACACAACATGAACAACATGAACTTTGTAGACAAAAAAAGTATTAAATAATAAAAAGATGTTGTCATCAAAATCATTGTAAATTTTTCAATTCCTTACCTTTACTTTATGTAGACTATGTAGGATCCTCAACTAAATGATTGACGATGTCTGTAGTCAACGACCTATTCCCACCAAGGGTGACAACATCACACAGGGACTATACCTGAAATCAACACCATCAATTGAGCATCATAAGCATTACTACATTTGTAAGTTGATAAGCAATAAATACATACGTATCATAAGCATCAAAAGCATCACATGATGTGTCATCATATATGTAAATGAGCATCACAATTAGCATCACATATCATGTGTCATCATAAACATGTAATCCATCACATATGTATCATAAATCACCATCCATCACATAGGTAATAAACAATCCACGTTCTATAAATAAACACAAAGTTCAAAAAATGTCACATGCATCATCATAAACATGTGATCCATTACATATGTATTTTAAATCAACATCCATCACATAGCTAATAAAAATCCAATTTCCATAAATAAACACAGTTTAAAAAATGTCACATAAATAGTCACTCTCCCTATCTCCATCTCCATATTAAAAGGCGTGTCATGAATTAATTATGTAATGGCATTAGAATTCAAAACATAATGAATTAATTATGTAAAAAAAAATCTATCAAGAAGTCAATATTAAATAGATAATATACTAATCACATACCTCATACATTTCATTCTTCATCATGAACATCAAGGTCATCATCACCAACATCATCATAGATAATATACTAATCACATACCTCATACATTTCATTCTTCATCATGAACATCAAGGTCATCATTGCCAACATCATCATCATCATCATCATCATCATCATCATCATCATCATCATCATCATCATCATCATCATCATCATCATCATCATCATCATCATCATCATCACCATCATCACCATCACCATCACCATCACCATCACCATCATCACCATCACCATCACCATCACCATCACCATCACCATCACCATCACCATCACCATCACCATCACCATCTTCTTCTTCTTGTTGTTCTTCTTCATTGTCATTGAGAAACTGTCGATCGTGATCATCATCCACTTCATCTTCTACTTCTTCGATATCTTCTTCTTCCATCACATTATACTTTATTGGCCTTCCTCTTGGATCATGTCTAACAACAAATGACCAACCCGGTTTATGTGGAACCTCTGAGTAAAATACTTGCTCACATTGGCTTGGAAGAACATAGGGCTCATCCCCAACTGGTTCAAATGACCTTGTATTTAGCATTATAAAACCATTATCATGTTCAATAACAGTTCTATCAGGATCATTTTTATTTAATCATAGCCTGTACCATTTGACGACAAACAAAACTAATTTGAAGGAATTAAAGTCACACTCAAGTATATCATCCAAAATGCCATAGTATCGATTTTGAGACTGTTGAGGATGAATGTCATTTCTCGATGAAATATTTGTCACCTCAAATACTGCAGTGATGCCAAAATCACAAGTTTTCTTCGTGTCATCCAAAAATTTTATGCGAAATTTATGACCATTGCAGCACATAGCATTGTGGTGTTTGACTTGTGATATGTCAAACATGTAAAATTTATTGCATTGAGAGTTGATAAACATATGGGTGATTAATAAATTTATACATACCTGTTTATCTCTTAAACCATATGCTAAATCAATTTCCCTTTGCGTAACATTGGAATCTCCATTACGATGTACTTCTTTAACCAATGAAGCCACACCTTCCCATGTTAACATGTGTCCAGAATGTTGACAATATTCAATCCATACCATCATCCAATCAAGATTGTTTGCAATATACAAATGTAGTGCATCCCACTCTCGACCAATTGTACAAAAAATAAATAGACATCTTACAATCGATTTATTTTGAAGATTAAGAATTAATTAACTACAATAACATCTTATAATTACCTCTCACTTTCCTCAATCTACCTTTCCGCATCAAGTACTCCCCTTCGAATTTGTTAATGGTGTTGGGATCCCAAATGCGATCCACGTGGATCTTTGTTGCAAACTTAGGAAGATATTCAGAAATGTACACCATAGTCTGGTATACCATATATCCCTCCACCATAAAACCCTCAGGATGTGCTCTTTGTCGAACCAAAGCCTTCAAAAATTTCAAGTGCCTCTCAACCATCCACATTGACCTAGTGTGTACAGGTCCACACAATTCAATCTCCTTAACTTGGTGTATGAGGTAGTGTTCTTGTGCATTGAAAAAAGCTGGAGATAGACACTTTTGCATTTTACACATTAAATGAAGAATTTTTCTCTTCCAATATTTTATATCGTCTTTATGGATTTATTTACATGACAACCACCTACAAGGTATTCAAGACGCAAAAAAATATATTACATAAGAAGTAAAACAAATTGCAAATATAATATCTATATAACGAACTAAATAAATATCACTACTTACCTCATGTATTTTCCAAGATCATTTACGACTTGCTTGACATTATTGTTGAAGTCGTCTGGGAGAGAGAGAGGTAGAACGTACTGCAACAATTATAAAATTATCTTTTCATTTTTTCGTAACATGATGAAAAGTACACGTACGTGCAGTACTTAAATACATACTAAAAACACAAGAACATGAATTACCTTAATGAAGGTATGCCAATCATGCGTTTTCATCCCTGGCCCAAATTCACTTTTCTTTGATATGAGATTGTTTATGTTCGCAGCAAATCTTGTGGGAAATCAAATTTTTCATATGACTTCTTTTATAGCATTGCTTTGTTGGTCCGTTAATCACCAAGGAAGCTCACTTATATTAATCTGGTCTCCATGACTATTTGATTGAATGACATTTATCATTGCATGATTGGAATTCTGAATGTCACTACATATTTTGACAATTTTTTCTTTGTCACGCCTTCCATCCAATATTTTCCATACTGTCTCTATTATATTCTTGCCAATATGCATACTATCAAACAAACGAACAATTTGTAACTGCTCGTAGTAGGGCAACCTACTAAATTGTCGGGGATAACTTTTTATTCCCTTAGGAAGGTGGTCATTTATGCCTTCACGACCTTCATGATCATCAATCACATCATCAGTAAACAAAACAAAATAGAAAAGATGTTTTATGACAAACCAATAGATGGAATGGCATTACCTTGACGATTAATTCTATTATATTCCAACTTCCACATGTGAGGTGTCATTCTTTATGGCTTTGATGTATTCTCTTCTTTCCCATTGAAAATATATTTTTCAGTATTTCGATACTTATGATTTTTGTGGAGAAAGTGCCTATACTCATCAAACACTTGCTTTCCTAAACTTTTTGAATGACGAGATTTCATCTTTGGACCACAAATAGGACATGCAAATTTTCCCTTTGTTTGAAGACCTACAAGATAATGTACAATTGGGTTAAATATGACAATTTTTTGAATTATAATGTTCATGCACAACTTAAACACTACAACATACCACAAAAATGTGTTAGCCCCGAGGCATCGTGTATTGTCCATAGAAGCATCGCATGGAATTGAAATTGTCTTTGTCCTATTACTCTAGAGACGTCATACATAGTGACACCATTCCATAACTCCAGCAACTCGTCGATAAGAGGCTCGATATATACATTCATATCTTTAACTTGGTACTTACCTAATCGAATGAACAAAAACATTACATAATTATTATGACCATTTTACTGCAATATTTATAATTAAATTTAGACGACTATATTTAAATGATAAAATACCTGGAACAATCATTGCCAACATTATGTGCTCCCTCTTTATTGACATCCATGGAGGAATGTTATTGTTGATAACAAAAATGAAGCCACACTGAGTAAACAGATCTCATCTCTCCAAATGGATTGACACCGTCCGCTGCCAATGAAAGCCTGAGATTACGAGGTTCTCCTTTAAAGTGTGGCCACTTTTCCTCTATGTCCATAAATGTTGAACCATCCGCAGGCATTCGAATAATGTCATCTCAACTTCTATTGCGTGCATGGTAATCCATAAATTGTGCCAAGCTAGTGCACTTGAATAATCGTTGCATACGTGGAATATTGGGAATATAGTGAAGAACCTTGCAAGGAACCCTTTTTGTTATTTGATCTATTTGATATCTACTGATATGACATTCAGGGCATTCAGTTCAAAATTCATGTTGTTTGTGATATATAATATGATCATTGGGACAAACATCTATTGCTTGATACTCCATTCCGATATCTTTCATAATGACAGATAATTCTCGGTATGAGCGAGGTAGAATATTTGATGGTGGTAACAAAAACTCACCTATCAATCTACAACGAAAAAATATAATTTGTTATAATAAAGAATATTAATGGTACAACATGATTCACAGTTTATTATGACATATATGACATACCTTAACATACGTGACATTGTTATGTTCGATAAACCATTCATAACCTTCAAGTTCACCAACAACAATACAACGGAGAGAATAGTTGCCTGCGAGCCTTCGTAAAGGGCCTCAGATGCCTTCTCAAGTAGAGGGACATCATGAACAACATCAAGGTCATCTTCATCATCATGATCAGCTGTGCGAGTACTAAATGAGTCATGGATCAATGTATTTGTACCATCATCTTCAATTGTGTTTTCTGGCTCATGATCATCATCTTCCATGGGATCATTATCTTCAGCTTCGATATTCACACCTCCATGTTCGTCCACTTCGAAAACCATATTCTCAGGGTTGTGTTGATCCATACCATGTGCTCCAGGGTGCTTGAGCTATATAAAATTGATAAACATAAATAAACCGTGATCATGATCTCATCATCACGTGATTTATTATGTATATAAATTGTCAAAACGATATAATGAGAAACTTACCAATGGATGATAATCATGTCCACCTTCAATGTGACCATGTAGCCTACAATGTTTCTTTGTTGTTTTGATTAGAAGTCTTCTAGTCTTTAATCCCTTACAAATTTTGCATGGACAACAACATTTTCCATCACCTTTTCTTTTCAGTTAGACCACAATCTAGCAATTGTCTCCTTATTTTGTTGTTCGTTGATATTGTCTGACATGGTCTTTCTTCACAGGCAAGAAAATAGAAATTATCATCATTGAACAAAGTATCTTATTGAATTTAGATTTCTAGTTTGCTTATGGTACATCACACAACATGGAAAACAAGAAATACTCAATAAATAACAGGATTCATTGATCTAGTATTATCACAATTTGCACTTGGCCTTCCATATTTTCTCCTCCTAACATTGTTTATCCATTACCTGTCAAGTACAGAACTCTAAAACTCGTGGCTATTAAAATACATAAGACAACATTGTAGCATCTTATAATCATCTGTTATAAAACCAAAGCACTTGGGAGTGATTCTTTTGTTTGTCACAGTCTAGGAAAACAGTGTCTACTGGAGCCTTGAATAACTGACTAGAAAGATTTTTAATTCCTTTTCTTTTTCCTTCTTATTTTTTCACTGTCACTTCCATCCTCCGAGTCAAATGCCCTTGCCCTTTTCTTTCTTCTTGTTTTTTCATACTCATTGTCATGCTTTGAATTATTTTTCTTTCTTGGTGACTCCTTACTGCTCTCACTGTCAGTTTCACTCTCAGAATCTGACGAACCTGATGAACTAGAAGAATCGTCATTAAAGGTAGATTCATCTGACTCAGGAATAGACTTTTGCTGCTGCATTACAAGCCTTGGCATATTCTTCAAATACTCACGTAAACTCTCAGTGATACCACCAAGACCAATAGAAGTAAAGAAATTGATAGCAAACCGTGAATTTTTGGGATTGTCCTTTGGAGAAATTGAATCAAAAGACTCCTGCATTGTTGGATCGTTCAACCTTTCATTAAGAAACAATATACCAAGCTGCTCTGCCAGCTCCTGCAAGAGAATCTTTATAAAAATATGAGAAGAGGAAGTAGTATCTTCCTTTGTCTCACGTATACAAGCAAGACAATGCCATGGAAGAGCATCTGTGCCAAGTAAGTGGGCAAAAAACTTTGCAACATTACGCAGTTTATTTGTTTCCAGTCTGTGTATCATAGAATACTATTGTACAAAACACTTATCAAAAAATTCCTCATAAATTTTATTGATCATACAAAATCTTTTCCCAAGAAGACCATAATAATGAAGGTATGTTCTCTCTTGACCAGGTTCAAGCTTGATCTTTAGTAGCTTATGACCAGCTTCCTCAAAATCAACACTTGACATGATTGTCAAATAAATTGTACGTCTTAAATTGACCAAGTTTGTCTCTGTCTCATCCTATATTCTCAGTGCTTCCTCACCTTCCTCATCATCATCATCATCATCATCATCATCATCATCATCATCATCATCATCATCATCATCATCATCATCATCATCTGAATCATCACCTGAATCATTCTCCCCTTCTGCTTCATCTGAAGAAGCATCTCCAAGGATATCTTTCTTTAGTTTTTCATAGGTTGCCTCATGCTCTAAGAAATTAGGACCTGGCTTGAAAACATCCAAACCAGCTTCTTGATCAAGTTCATCTTCTAGGAAAACTTCATGTGTTAACTGATCTGGACGCACAGCTGGATGACCCTCGAACTTAGCTTTGCGAACTGCAAAAAGGCCTTCGATTAAAAATAGTAGTCATTTGTCAATTTCCCCCTCATTGAGAATACCTCTAAATCTTTCAAAAATCCCATAGAGACCTTTGGGTGAAAGGTCTTGCAACAAAGAACCACATTCTTTCACGAACCCAACAACAACCTCTACACTGTCATCTGTGGGGTTCTCTAGTAAAAGGGTGAGAAGTTCCAAGGCAAAGATCTCGTGTGCAACTTGTTGATTCACTAAATGAGCTATGAATTTGGTTGTTGCTATGAACATGTGCTTGTCATTGCGTTTGTATGCCCTCTTAAGCTATAAAATAATTCTTCGCAAAAGCAGATTGCCAACTTCAGGAAATTTTTTATTTACCACAACAACCAACGCAGCAAAAACATCTGTAAATCCAGGGGATGCCATTTGGGATTTCATACAAGACCTACAAAATAGACCCCTCCCATGGATGAGATTCTCTACAAACAACTCTGGAATGATGTTCTTGATGTTAGATGCATTTACCTTGTTTACTAACCCATTGATACTCTTCTGAAGGGCATCCCATGTCATGCACTGGTATTCCACACTACTCTTGTCTTCCACATCTTTCATCATTTGAGACATCTTAAATGGGGGAATGTAAACACCCCCGATTCTTCCAACACCCTTCTCAACTCCTCTTACAACACCTTCACCATTCCCATTCTGAGATGGAGTAGACACAACACCAGAAGTTTTCACTTCCACTGCCTCTCTGTCCCTGTTGTTTCCAGAAGCCCCTTTACCACTTAATTCATGCTTATTTATGTACATAAACCCATCAGGAAGCATGAGTTTTTGCATATAAGCTCGCCCAAATATTTTACAGTTATTTTTCATCAAGATTCCCTCAGGAGCTGGCAAATCTTGCTTCCATACTTTAATTTTGTTTTCTCAAAGGACAATCCTAAAAATCCATGCATTGCAAACAATTTTTTACACCTTTGTTGGTTGTGGTGGCGTCACAAAGAGTTTACATTAATAAATGAAGAACATGCCAATGTTTTTAATGCAGCAGTAGAAGTCTATCTCTTATTCAATATCTCTAGTGAAACCCCCATGATCTTTTGTTGGAGTAGAATTTGTTATATTCTAGAAAGGGTCTTGTCCTTTGTTGATGGGATATTCATCTACCTCAAGAAATAAATGTTCTTTTCTCCAACAAGAAGTGGAACTAAATGAAGATCTAGCACCATGAAATGAATCCTCAAAAGGATTACTATAGTTAGTTTTGGTAGATAATGATCTGGGTAAAATACTAATGTGGCTTTAGGAAACATTATGTATTAGCTTAGCATACTCTAACAACTTAGGTGCGACATGCTACATCCAATTAAGTCTCCATCGGTATCTCTATTGTGTTTATGGATTGGGATTCAATGTACTCTTTTTATACACATATTTTACTTTCAACTGAGGAGGTTTATATGTACTTACTTGTCTTTCGATTGTATCCCTATTTCAAGAATTTCTTCTATCAACAAATCATTTGTTGTAAGTTGTACAAGTGGAAGCTTGAACATGCCTTCCATGCTAGCCTTGTTGATACGTTCAACACCATCTTGTGCAACAAATATTTAGAACTCCACTATTTCATTGAAGAGTGAGTAGTAGGGACAATCTAGGACACTTACAGAGGTTTTGCAAGAGAGATAAATAGACCTAAATATTATGGCTTAATAATGATCAATAGGTAAACAGATAAGAAACTCTCAATATCAAAATGACTTTCTCAATTGTCTTTACTAGAAATGGATAGATCAACTAATAATGGCTTTGTGACTGTATGTCAACTTTAGACTCAATCCAAGAAGAGCTAGAACTAATATGTGATATCTAGATTTATGATCTCTATAATATAACAATCCCATAATTATGTTTCCACGCATCTATACCACAACACAAACATCATGCTAGTGTTCAGCCATAGCAATTGATATCCTAATTATAAAATGTGAAATATGCACATAACTATGAATAAAGATTAAGAAAAACAAAGAAAGATGGTTATTGCAAACATAAATGACTAATGGACAAGAATTGAATTCATTGTAGATAGTTTTGAATATCAAATTCACTTATTTGTGTGCATTTAGTTACTCATGTACTTGTGGCCAACCATTTATCTCTTTCATAAATTAAACACTTATTAATAACATTAAATGGCCGAATAATTATGTTTTAGTTGAAATTGAAAATAAAATATTTTATTTCAGGACAACTCACACTATTCCCTATCATATTTTAGACTCTTGGTTTTGTTAGTAGTAGTTTGATGTCTTTGGAGCTGATCATTGCATTTATTTAGTTACGTTTGCCAGTGTACTCTCAGCCTGTACCAAAATGGGAGCTTTGGAACATGGTATAGACATCCATCAAAGCATAAAAGATAGAGGATTTTTGTCAGATGTAGTTGCAACTACTCTGTTAGCATGTATGCAAAATGTGGAAGCATAGACAAGGCACAAGAACTGTTTGATAGATTGTCTCAAAGAAATGTGGTTTCCTGGACTGCAATGATTGCCGGATATGCACAAAATGGATTTGTTGAGAAGGCTTTAGAAACTTTCAATCAAATGTAATCGGCAGGTGTAAAGCCAAATTCCACGACCATTGCTACTATCCTCCCTGCTTGTGCCAAAATGGGAGATTTGGAACAGGGTATGGACATTCATCGAAGCATAAAGGATAGAGGAATTTTGTCAGATGTTATAGTTGCAACTGCCCTGGTAGACATGTATGCAAAATGTGGAAGCATAGACAAGGCACGTGAATTGTTTGATAGAATGCTTGAAAGAAATGTTGTCTCGTGGACTGCAACGATTGCTGGATATGCACAAAATGGATTTGTCGAAAAGGCTTTAGACACTTTCAAGCAAATGAAATTGGAAGGCATAAAGCCAAATTCCACAACCTTTGCCAGCATCCTCCCTGCCTATGCAAAAATGGGAGCTTTGGAACAGGGTATGGACATCCATCAAAGCATAACGGATAGAGGAATTTTGTTAGGTGTTGTACTTGCAAATGCCCTGCTTGACATGAATGCAAAATGTGGAAACATGGACAAGGCTCATGAATTGTTTGATACGATGCCGCAAAGAGATGTGATCTCATGTGAACAATCAACACACGTGTATACGGGATGAAGGGATTGCCGCTACAAAATTGAACGCTCACTCCTCAATCACATTTCTATAGTTTTACGAGATTAAACTAGGGCAATTAACCACCACATGTATATTTTTTGCAACATGAAATTAAAAACTAGGGCAATTTGAATCTACCTCCTGCGTGGGATTGCAAGTAATGCCTCAAATGCCTTCAACGCGGGTTTGATGTTCTTGGGGGTAGAAGTCGCCACGGACACCTACGTGGGAAATTTGCAATACAAATGAATTCCCCTCTTCTTTTTTTTAAGTAATGACCGTTGTCGTCGGAATTACAATGAACTCGAGCACTTTTTGTAATGACCGTTGTCGTCGAAACCAAATGGAAAATTTTCGTAGGAATTATGATGAATGCGGGCATTTTTCCAAAAAAAAAACAAATTTGGCCACAATATACCTTCTCCGTCGAAAACCTCAGTCGGAAATCTAGTCCAAATGTATTAGTGTCCTCTGTCAGCACCAAATCCTCAGTCGTGTGAGCCTGACATCTACTCTCGCAAATCATGCATGAATGAGATGTAGATCCATCTGCAATGACCATGTCATCCGTCCTTGAGCATATCCTCGAGCAACTGACACACATATGCTGAATGGGCTCTCTGTCACCATCTGGAGCAACTAATGGCTCATCATCCAATACAATAAGGTGTGCTAACGACGTCCCATGCTGGATGATGGAACCAGTCAATGTTGTGGCCGACTGAAGAGTCTTGTAGCTCCATCGATTCTTTCATCTCTACTAGGACAACTTGATGCACCTTGGGTTTGGGTGCTAGGGGGTGACGACTCTCTGGGGCTACTCGCCTACGAGCTCCAAGTCTATCTTGGGCAGAGCCACCACCTCTACCATGGAACTCTCTCATGTCAAAATAGTTTGGCTACACATTGAGGACAAACTCACAGTATACTTTTCTCAAAAAATACAATGGCACCTCATAATTATTACAAGGTGGATCATCAAAGACCATCCACCACCTCTGCCAAAAAAGATTCTTCATCTACACATTGGTACACCAATGTATGGGAAACCTCTTTGCATTAAGAGGTAACGACTCACTAGTTTTAGGATCAACAAAAAGGGCACATATTTGTTGTTTACTAATATTTTTGTTTTTCACTCCCTCGTATGATAACCCATCAGCATAGTATTGATGACACCTATCCCTAAAATTTCCCCATTTTATAATTTGTGTGGAAACGGCTATGGCACCACTAGCTAATGTTTCTAAGCTAGTGGCGAGGGATTTATGATGCTCAAGTTCAGATATTTTTGATGGTATGATGAAAGAATAAGTATCTGGTAGATTACTAAGAGGGGGGGGGGGTTGATTCAGTAAATTGAAAAACTGATACAAACTTCCCAATCTCAAACTCAAACTCACAAAGTAAACTTTCACTATCAAGATCAATACTCATAAGAATACTCAACATCAACCAGTTAACTGTTATAACAACTTAACAGTAAACAACTTCAATCTTGTAAACATCAAAATGCTTAATCATATATCAACACACTTCATCTCTCAATGCTTCCAATTATCATGCCTTATCAGAAGTTAATCAAATCAACAAATAAGATCATAACCATAAAAACATTCACCACATGACACAAATATTCATACGTGGAAAACCCAAATAGGTAAAAACCACAGTGAGATGAGACTCATAAGATAGTTATCTGAATTCTTCTAAAGTTTGCCCTGTTAGGAGCCAAGCTTGTTAAAGCTTTTACAATAAGTCCTGTTAAGAATTGATTCTGTTAGGAATCACCTGGTTAAGGGATTTACAAAGTGCCTTGATGAAAAGCAAATACCCTGCTAGAAGTAACCTCGATAGAGGATTTGAGAATCCAAGCTAATGGATCACCTCATTAGAGGATTTAAGAAATAACCAAGCTTGTTAGAGATTGCCCGGTTAGGGGATTTCAATTCTGTTGTAATTGTTAGAAAACAACAGTTTTCTTGATCTGTCTGAATAGCACTACATTTGCTTGATCAGATCCCTTTTAAGCTTTAATCTGCCTTTACACAAACTGCAGATCCATTATCCGGTTAGGCAACCACACACTCAACTGATTTCAGCCAACACTTTGCCAACTCTAAACAAAACAACTTCATCGACCTTAAATACAAATCAATTAGGTTGGTAACACAACAAAAACCTAATTCTCTCATAGAGATTACAAACAAATCGGTTCAAGTGTGACCATTGGATTTACATAGCAATCTATACACATTCTTCAAGAAAATTCCAACCGCTCCATGATCACTGCTTCATCGGACTTTGTAACTCATCATGCGCTATGCATTAGATGCAATCCACTTTTCTCATTCCCCAGACAATCAAACAAACATGCCAAAACAATTTAAACTTATCCTCATACAATGATCACACATGTCACTATCATTACTGCTCATCATTAGATCTTAAACCAACAAACTTGATCAGTTAGGGTTTAACAAAAAACTACTGGTAGGGTTTACTGATTACATTGCATAGAAAGGGTTTTAACCTTATACACCGATTTACCAGTTCTACTCACAAACATACATACCAGTTTACAACATCTTCCTCAAAGCTCTTCCTACCGGTTACAAGACAATATCAATAACAACAACAATATCAACAATATCATAAATACCATTACTGGTTCAATTGACATCAATGACAACATAACATATCATTAATGCAATCTTCATGCAAATGCCAACAGTTTTCAATTTATTAATCAACCTATTTATTTTAGATGTGTTTTGCCCTAACTGATTAATCAATTGCTCCTATGTTTTAGGTATGCGGTCAAAAGGAGGAACTGGGGGTGCATCTTGTGGGTTTTCAGGAGGTGCATTTTGTTGTTCTTGTTGTGGATTATCAGAATCTGGTTTTTGAAACAAAAAATAAATAAAAAAATCAAAATTAACGAAATTAAATTCAAAACGTTAAACAAATTGAATAAACGGGAAAGAAAGACAAAAATTAAGAAAAACTAACCTTGATCCATAGTGTATGGAGGAGAAATGAGGCACCCCGTTCATGGTTTCGTGGAGGAAATGGGGAAAAAAAGGCGTGGTCACGGGAAAATAAGACCCAGTTTTATTTAATTTTTTTTTTTGACAGGTACCGTGTACACGGTTCTTTAGGGCTTATGAGCGCAAACGTTCTCACTTTCCTAAAAGTAGCGCGTATGCGCTACATTTTTTTAGGCTCGGGAACAACGAACCTAAGCGCATATGGGGTGATTTTAAATTTTATAACCGCGTATGCGCTTCTTATTTTTTCATGTTTTTTTGGGTGGTGTCCACTTTTCTGACCATCTTTGTGCACATACCCATATACTCAACATTAAGAGCAAGGTTGAGAAATCTTTACTAAAATATGAGGCACAAACTACTCATTTTTGTGTAGGTATTGATGGAGTGCTCATGCTAATGATAATACACAAATAATTGTTATATATTTTTCAAAGACAACATATTTCTATGAGTGCCTAAAAAGTTTTTTTTCATTTTGACTGGGAATACCCATATTTTTTGAAACACTCTCATGTTATATTCTCATACACATCAAAGTGGGGGTAAAATCTGTTCATGAAATTTGCATAGTCCTGCCCAACTTAGCGGTGTTGGAGTTATTTGTTCAACCCCACAAGCCCATGAATAGTCTACAAGCAAAACACCTATCACATAACAACTTGATAATTGTATTGATGGACACAAGATTAATGATTACAAATGAATATAATGAATCCTTATAGAATGGATGGATGCAACCCTAGAGTAAACCCTAGAGTAAGATTAAAAAAGATCTTGACAAGTGTCCACATCATAATGAATGAGACAACATGTGCTAAATAAAGCTCAATCTAGTGAAAGATATAAGACACCTAAGTTTAGTTTAAGTGAATAAAATAATAAAGGATCTAATTATATAATTAATTAGACAATGTCCTAATTGCTCCAATAGGTGGATTTTATGCAATTATATATCAACAAGTGACACATTCTTATGCGTACGTTTGGCTCATGGCCCAATTCCCATCCATCCTATTTTACTTCAATTTACACTTATTCCTATACATTCACCATGTACTCCTCATTGTTACACCTACATTCACAAGTTACCATATACTCACTCCTTATCTCGAGATTATTAGTTTCATACTTTGGTTTATTTCCAATATAATCAAGATCAATCTTGTAGTGGAAATTCAAATTCTAAAGTTCTTGCTCCTTTTCTACTACTCAGTATGACCTAGGTTGGTACATGTTGCTAAATTTTGGTATTTAAGGGAATTCATTGAGCCATTAATTCAAATGCCAAATTTTGGAACTACATTTATGTATAGGCCAAAAGAACCACATTTACGTATGGGCATCTACATATTGGTGAATGATGTATTCAATATTTCTCATTGTGGTTAATCCATTATGCCAAGAAGGGTGACCTAGGAGAAAACAATCACCTAATAATTAAGTGAAAAATCTCTCGAATGATATCCTTAGACACCACCTTGATAATTGAGATATTAAGAAAGTGAAGACGAGTAGATGTTTAGAAACACATTTTTTCAAACCATTTCTATGTGACACAATTCAATCTCATGCATCTATTCTAGTTCATGTCAACAAGGATTAACCCTATGAAACTCAAGATTGAATTGAAAATAAAATTCAAGGTTATCTAGGCTCTAACTCATCCAATACATTGAGGGTAGTCATTTTATAGACATAAGCAGATTAATTCTCCATCATTTTTCCATTATCTATTCTAAAACCAAATACCTCTAATCCTCTTATTTACATTTTTAAATATTTTTTTCGATTATCAATCCCCTCTTTTATCTAAATTAATTATTTGCTTGCATACTATATTTAATAAACCATCCTAATCTATATAATACTATTTGTTTCATTACAAACATAAAGCCTTTATTAAATCTAGAATAATTCATTAAAAACCATATACAATTTTTTTTTTTTCCATATAATCAAAAAAAATTCATATCCATCAATATATAATTCTAGAGAGTTTGGAAACTTGTGATAAAAACTCTATAGGAATTGCATGCAAAAATTCATACACATTTTTTATCAAAATATGTGCTATGTTACTGTAATAAAACTGTAAAATTGCACATTTTAGAATTACTTTTAAAACAAAAAAATCTCATATCCTGTCTTAAATTACCAACTTCTCCTCATAAAACAATCGTCATATCCATCAACACACGCACCTCTTCAAATTATTCCTGCGGCTAAAAGTTTCTTCAGAACCTCAAATCCTTCAACGACAGACACGATACATTCATTACCAAAGGTGTCCCAAAGTAATATAAATGAAAACTTTTGACTTGCTGCGTAAAATTCCCGCAAATGAAAACTTTTGACTTGCTGCGTAAAATTCCCGTTGATCAACCACAAATCTGTTACTGAATAAAACATGGAGCTAGGTTGGTGAGAATCTTGGGCCCACATTGTCCCTTCCATCAAAAGATGGCCCACCAATACAAGCGAAAAAGGAAAAAAATAATAATTTAATTGAAAGTTACTAGAAATTGTGGTTTTAGTGATCACCATATTCTTTTCTGCAAGCCTGCGAGCGCTCCTCTTCCAGGTCAGTTGATTAGTGATACCAAATCACTTTAGTTGTCAAAGCACGAACTCTGATGATCTTCAATGGGAATCATTTAATTTATAATTAAACTAATAACATTCTTTAAATACTCAAGTTTTTTCCTTTTCGTACTTCATTTTGCATCTTTATGGTGAGGACAGCTTTTTCTCAATCCAACCATTTTTTCTATTTACTTGCAGATCTGTTTTCTGTACAGAAAAAATTATATTGGTTTTGAAGCTTTATGTTTTCAAGAATTTAAGGACGGATAGAAAGCACAGTGAATAAAGAAAACTACACTGGAACTTCTCAGAGGAGGATATGAGCATATTGGGCTACTTCGGAAAGGAAATTTAAATATACCCACCAAAAAGACGTTTGATTTTGGAATTGGATATTGGTCTGCAAAGAAATCTAAAGAGCCCGTTAAAGGGATATTTGATTTTTAAATTGGGTATTGAATCAGATGGCATCCAAGCAGATTGCCGTTGTTATGCAGAAGAATTTTGGAAGGATTGGAACAGTATTGATATATGCAGTTCTCGAATGGGCGCTGATCTTGTTGTTGATCATTGGTGCTTTGCTGTCTTATTTTACTAGAAAGTTTGCAGAGTATTTTGGGCTCCACCCTCCTTGTCTTTGGTGTAACAGACTCGATCATGTTCTGGATAATCAAGAACCTGGATTTTATAGAAAACTGGTATGTGACCAACATGCCAGAGAGATTTCTTCTCTGGGTTATTGCCATGCTCATAAGCATCTGTCTGATGTTCAAGGTATGTGTGAAGATTGTTTGCTTTCCTTTGCTGAAGAGACTAAACCTAGTTTGTGTACATATAAGGGGGAATTGGATGTGGATCTTGAGGGTATCGTTCATGGTGGCACTCAGTTGGGTCTAGAGAAGGATTATCACCCGGATAAGAAAAATGAGGGGGTTTGTCTGGCCAATCACGAGGGTGAAAATGATCATTGGGTTCACAGGGTTGAGGAAAACAAAAATGAAATCAATGTGAATTCCCAGATGGAGGGAAAAGAATTGGGGGAATTGAGTACTGAATGGATATCAGATGGCGTTTGTTCATGTTGCAAGACCCCATTAAAGAGAAGCAGACTGTTATTGGACAGGTTGGTTAGGATTCCTTATGTACAAGGGCAGAATGGGGTTGGTTCGCCCCTTCCGAAGGCGGTGGTAGGCTTTGCCGAGGGTGTTGACAGGGAAGAAGTTCTGATGAGATCAGTGGAGTATCCCGAGGCTATCTTGCAGGAATGCAGCAGCTTAAAGCCTGAGGACGAAGGGATTGAAGCCGAAGGAATTGATTTGAGGTGGACTCCATTGGGCCATATTGCATATACAGAGCTTAAAGATACATCGGATGACTCTGCATCGGAACGAGCATCCTCTGAGGTAGGTGTAGAAGTTGCAAAAGCATACAGTGGACAGGGTTTGCAAGGATTGGATTCACAAGTAGAGGTAATCTCTGATAGTCTGCTGCAAGGTTTAGTTCACGATATGGTTTCAGATGTGGAGAATTTCTGTCTTGGTGTAGCGCCTGATGTGCCTATCTTGGAAAACAAGATGGAAGCTCACAAAAATGAATTTTTTGAAGAATTTTGTGAGAGGTCAGTCGGGAAGGTTGATTCCCAAACCATAAACAAGAGTGAATCTCACAAAAAATACTGTGTGGAAGAATTTTTTGAGAGTCCAGTTGCGGAGGTTGATCTTCAAACCATACTAAACATTGATTCAATGAATGCCAAATCAGAAACTGCGCTTGTGGATACATATGTTTCTCCTGAAAATATTTCAACAAGCATGTTTGGGTTTACCGTATTGGGCACAGATGGACAGGTATGTGATTCAGTAAGCCATCAGATCGTGGAAAATTTGTGTGAACCCACAGAGTTACCTCATAAAACTGTGGAAATTATCCCATCTTCTGAGGAAGTCTTGATTATTTTGGATGAGCCAATAAACAAAGAAATTTCTATGGAGGGCTCATCTTCAGAAGGCATTGTTTCTCTAGGCTATGGTCTTGGAGAGCTTGAGTGGAATGGGATTTCAGAAAATGGGCATCTTTCATCAGTTTCAGCTATTGAGTTGAAGGAGGAGCCCACTGAGATTGTTCATGCTGAACCAACTTCTTATCCAAAGGATGTTCTCGAAGCTAACAAGGTTTGTTTTGGAACAGAGGTTTTGAAACCAGTTTTATCCTTAGAAGTGAAAGGAACATCTGACCAAATTGAATCTGTTGGAGGTACTATCCCTAATGCTCATGAACAATGCTTAGGTCTTGAAATTGTTTTTTCTTGTGAGAGTGGAAGTAACATCTTCTTGAGTCACACTTGTCGCAGGTCCTGCTTCACAAGTAGCACAAGAAGATTTTGGAAGAGAGAGTTTAAATGGTGAGCTTTAGATTTGTTTTTCTTCTCCAATTTTATTGTGAAATACATACAAAATAAAATATCACTAACCACTACAATGTTAGTCAAATCCAAAATTTTGCCATGTAAACTATGTTGTCCAAAACCAAAAGAACTAAGTTATATCTCTCTCTTTATCACATCTCTTACCATGTTCTCATAATGCTCATTTTTACCTTTGGAATCCGAGGCATAGAAACATTAAAAGTAATCTGAGTAGGGCTCTCGCTCCAGCAATTTATCTGTGTTCTGACTATCAGGATGGTCACAAAGGCTTACCGATATTGGTGTTACAGTCTTGCATATAATATATCCTTTTTATATGTTGATTTTTTCCTTCAATTTTCTCCTTCTGTGGTTTCAGGATCTGAAAATATTGAAGCCAATGAAAGTAAGGTTGAACTGAATAGCATGGGTATGAATCCCTTTAGGGAGGAGGAAGCAAACAAACCTCAGGAAGAGGTCAAATTATCGCCAGGGCGCTTTTATGCAAAAGATTTAAATCGGATTGATTCCCTTACTAGCCATGGTATGGTGGTAGGTATGAGTACTGTAGATGAGTATAGACCTCCTGAAACTCCGAGGTTTATTGAAGGTTTGCATATGCTGCATAAGAGGGCATCAATTGATAGAAATGATTCTGGTTTTGACTCTATGGATGGAAGCATTCTGAGTGAATTGGACGGTGAAAGCACTGTTGATCGTCTGAAAAGGCATCTGGAGCAAGATCGGAAGTCTCTTCATACTCTTTACTCAGAATTAGAAGCAGAGAGAAATGCCTCTGCTATTGCTGCAAACCAGGCCATGGCCATGATCACACGTCTACAAGAGGAGAAAGCAGCAATGCAAATGGAGGCATTACAATACCAAAGGATGATGGATGAGCAAGCAGAATATGATCAAGAAGCTTTGCAACTATTGAATGAAGTCCTTGTTAAAAGAGAGAAGGAAATTAAAGATTTGGAGAAGGAGGTTGAACTTTACAGAAAGAAATTCCATCTCGAGGCAGCAAAGAAAAGAAAAGATAAAAGAAAAGGGGCTTTGAGTAAAAAGTCTGGAAATCATTTAGAAACAGAAAGAAATGAGGAGGATTCAGAACAACATCTTATTGATCAGTTCAGCAAACTAAAGACTTCTTCTGTCTCATCCTCGAGTGAAGACACAGATGAAAGTTCCTCAAGTGTCCATGAAGTTGAGGAGGATATTGATTTCCATCAAAATAATCAAAGTCTGGAATTGACAATTAGTGCAAGTGGGGTCCATGAAGATCAGCAACTTGAGGATAGCTTGGATGAATCAATGGTTGATCTTGAAGAGGAAAGGCTTTCTATTCTAGAGCGGTTAAAAAGCTTACAGGAGAAGCTTCACACATTGGCAGATGACGGAGATTCTGAAATTGGTATGCAAGTAAAAGAAGTTTCTGACATTGGTTTGGTACATCGGGAAGAAAATGCAGAGACACAGGACCATTATGATGTGATATCAGATGAAAACAGATCATGTTACCTGGCAACTGGAGAAAATTCATCCATTGAAGAGAAGATTAATGGCAACGAGAAATGTTTACCTATAAATGATTCGAGAGGAATGTGCGATGAACTAAAAGAAATGCAATGGGATAAAGAATCTCAGAAAAGAATTACTGTAGGCAAGGTAGATCCGTCAATTGACATAAAGGCATGCACTCCAAGAAAATCAGGTGTTGTGAAGGGCAAGAGGCTTCTTCCTTTGTTTGAGGCTGCAAGCTTTGAAGATGAAATTGAAGAATCATATAATACAGAAGCATCCTATTTTGCAGGCCTGTCTAATGACTGGCGCAGCTTTTCCATGATTGCTAGAGACAATAATCGTTTCGCCATTGAAGAAGAAGTGCATCATCTTAATGATAGGTTGCAAGCTCTTGAAGCTGATAGAGAATTCATGAGGCACAGTATCAAATCATTAAGGAAAGGTGATGAGGGTATGAAATTGCTTCAGGAAATTGCTCAACACCTGCGGGAGCTCAGGAGGGTAGAAATGAGGGCTAGTAATACCAATGACTCCTGTGTGCAGCAGAATGCAGTTTTTGTTTCCTTGACAGAGGTAATGACAGTCTACATTATTTCGCTTTTGGATGAGATATATTGTTGTTTTGTGAGTACTATATTTGTATTTTCTGTTGCTAGTTTTGAATATTGTTTGTAAACTCTTGTTTTATATCAGTCACCCTCAAACAAGTATTCACTGCATTCATGAAACCAATGAAAATAAAAATAGTATATGCGAGTAGCTTCACTCTGTATCAGTGTTCCATGGGGATAAGCCCTCCCTAAAAAAATCCACGTCCCCTGTAGAGGGACGTTTCTGAGACTTGGAGACTTGGGGGAAACGTTCCCCCACCGCACCACCACTTCCACCACCTCTGCTGGGGAGGCCGCCAGGTCACTTGCTATATGGCACATGCCATTACATACTGATTGCAACCTTTAACTTCGTGAAAACTAGTTCGCCTTTCATGGAGCACTCACAAAGATGTTATATTGCAGATTCTGCCTTGAAGATTTCAATTCACCTCTATTTTTCTATCAGCACCACCCCCCCCAACCACCACTCTTCTGCCATCCCCCCACCGTCCCCTCACCATCCCCAAATTTAGGCCCTTGGTCCCCCAGTCCCCAAAACTTGTCCCCCTGTCAGGAAAATCCGTGGAACATCACTCTATATGCATAATCCAGCTCAAGTTTGTATCCCTTTCTTTTCATCCTAATCGCAGCATGAACTTGATCTGCATGGTTTGATGTTGTATTTCTTTTTTCATTTTGAGTCCCAAGCATTTGAAAAGAAACCATGGCAGATCATTGCCTTGCAACCAGAAAATTGAAACCATAATTTCCACTGCACAACTGTATTTACTATGAACCCTCTATTCATGACAATTAGCTAATTTTATTGCATAAAACACCTCTATCCTATGAATCTACGATTAAGTTTTCCCTCCTGTAACTGATGCCAAGACTTATATCTCTTTAACATAGTAAAAGGAAGGTAATATCTAACCTGCATTTGCGTATTGTATTTATATAGTGCACAAAGAAGGCAATTTTCTGACAGGGACCCTAGAAACTACCCATTAGATCAACCTCTATGAGGCCCCTTTTCTTCTGATCATCATGGGGATTCAATTGTTATAATTCCCTTAGGATTATTACTCAAAGATTTATCTTTTCTTTGTAGTATTTAGAAATTTGTCATAGGATTGATCTTGGAAATATTCATACTTTTTTAATGTATGTCTAGATTTCCAATCCTAGTTTGGTTAAATCTTAAATACCTCATTTGACTTGTTTTGTTGGTTTTTCATTAATATTATTATTGCCATCACACCATATTTTAGATACTAAACATGACCCGCGTCATCGTTCGGTGCCCTGACTTTTGCGATATCCTGAGAGGTTTGAGCTGTTATCTGAAGGCTTTACTTTTGTTGTTTATGGGTTGCTTTCTTACAAATTATTTGGTTTGTGACTTCAATCACCTAAAGGCAAAGATAATATTTTCAATAGTTTTCTCTTCAAATACTTGTATCATATTACAGACTTCTATCTCTAAGATATTATGTCCATATATGTCAAAATGAAAATTTGAATCACAACAATTATTGAGTAGGTCATTGTGTCTACTTCAAGGGAAGGAAAAACAAAAGTAACAGGTTTTTGTTAAACAATAAAGTAGACTCTTTCAGTTTTAGAAAAGTTTGAAACATTTGACAAAACAAATAAATCGCATCTCAATTTGATGGCTAATGTGAAGTGGATCATTATAAGATTATTGTTCTTGACTTGAATTTACGCAGAAAGCATCAGAAGGCAACTACTTCTTTGGTTGTTCTATATCTTGTTAAATTTTCCATACAAAAGTTTCATGGTTTATACTTTTTGTTTATAAATTATAGCTAATTATATATTTAATTATTTTGATAATACCTTCAATTTTTCTTTTCTGTTTGTTTTTATATCTTCTTTATAGAAAATCTTGAGCATTGATGCAAGGCAATAATCTGGAGGATAGATTCCCATTAATGGTTTAGTAGCCTTTAAGAATAACACAAAGAGAGGAAAAATGGAAAGTCCCTTTGCAGGGTGGAACGCTTAACCTTGATGGATCTTCTAATGGTGATCCTGGTCCAGCAGGTGCTGGATATGTGTTACAGCACACCTTGGGTGCTTTGTAATTGGAGGATCATGCAGTTTGGGAGTTAAAACAAATAATAAAGTTGAATGGGAGGTGCTCTTAACTGGTATAACCTTGGCTTGTAAAGAAGGTTTCCATAATATCATAGTGGAGGAAGATTCTTCAATAGTTGTCAATGCTTTGAAGAAAGTCCATTGCCCTAATTGGAAGTTTCGTGCTATTTTCAAAGAACTATTAACATGGAAAAAATAATTTGATCATGTAGAGGTGCTACATTGATAAAGGGAACAAAAGATAGTGGCATATTTTATAGCCAATATAAAAAATTGCTCCTTAGAAAGTCATGAAATGTCTGCTTAGGATGGTCTCGCAAGGCTTATCAATTAAGCTAGGCCACTATGTTTATAAGTTGGTGCCATCACCCTCCATAGGCTAGCTTTTATTTCTTCTCAAAGTCTCGTTTGTGATGTAGGGACAGCAGATTTGGATCTGATTGCATTGTGCGTGGATGGCTGGCCATGCTGGGGGTTTATTTGTCACTATGATTTGTACAGATATATTTGTTTTATGTTGCATGTGGCTTCCTGTATGGTTCACTTATCTGGCTTTTGTGTTTGTTTGGTTTGGTGGTTTATTGCTATTAGGGTCTTTGGATTTGCTGATTTGGTGGGTAGGGTTGGCATCTGGTGTTTTACTTATACCAGGGACTGATTTTAGCTTGCCTAAGAACCCTTTTGTAATGTCCCCTTGTTGAAATAGGATTTATTAATAAATAATAATAATAAATTAAAATATAAAAGAACAAAATAAAACTTAATATAACTAAAATTTAGCTAAGTTTAATGAATGTTCAAAAGGCATGAAATGAAAAGTTGTGACTCTGTCAAACATGAGATATAAAAGGGAGAGAAGAGAACTTCATTTGGGGAGAAAAGGGAGGAAGGAAGAAACAAGGGAGCAAAGGAATTAAGGAAGCATTAATGGGAAGAAGATAAGGAAGTGACTCTTCGAAAGGGGCAGCAATGATGAAGGGTTGTGACCCTTTCGAAGAGTGGTAATTGTGAAAGGTTGTGACCATTATGAAGAGGTGCGAGTCTCCCTCACATTGGAGAATATAAAGGGGAGAAGTTTTCATTTGAGGAGATAAAAAGGGGAGATCAATTTGAGGAATAATATATTATTCTCTGTTAGTGTTTTATAGCTGCAGGAGGTATTCCTAGAAGTAAGGCCTATTGCAAATTATTATTTTATATTTATAAGGGCCGACCCAAGATGAAAAGTCACCTTGGTCTGGGTTTTTCTCCCTTGAGAAGGAGGGGTTTCCCAAGATATATGGTGTGTTCTATTTTGTTCATGTGTTGTATTTCTGTGTTTCTGTGTATTGCAAATCTGATCATAAAAATAACATTGTCAAGGGCAACAATGAAAAGTGGTGACTCAATTCTTATGAAAGGTGATGACTCTTCCACCAATAAAGTATAAAGGAGAATTCATTCCAAGCATTGAAGGGGACTTATC
This sequence comes from Cryptomeria japonica, assembly GCF_030272615.1. Classification (NCBI taxonomy): domain Eukaryota; kingdom Viridiplantae; phylum Streptophyta; class Pinopsida; order Cupressales; family Cupressaceae; genus Cryptomeria; species Cryptomeria japonica. Next base: position 526,022,080 of record NC_081410.1, read on the forward strand.
AATAAATGGAGGAAATCAATACAATTAACAACAATTCTCCTAAGAGAGCAAAGTATTCTCAGCAATCAAATACAGATCGAACCATTCAACAATAACACTCATCCAAGAGCAGTGTTCATCTTTCAAAGAGGGAAACAACATCAAATTGAATCTGTCCAAATTACCACAGTAGACTGAAAATACATAACCTGCAATAATTCTACAAGTATAGTGGGCAAGATTTAGTGTCCTCCCAAAAGGGGACATTACAAGTGATATCAGAGCACTGTTCCTGCCAACCTGAGGGAATAGAGAGCAAATTATAATCATGCCATTACAAGTATGAATTATTATTGATTAAAAGGAGAAATGCCAAACATAAAGTGATAATAAGTCATAAGGTGCAACACTTATCTCAAAGAAGATTAATAACAAAGTGATAAGTTACATGCCTATCAGTGAATTGAATTCATATTAACGTTGTCATTATTAGCAAATGGTAGCAATGGAATCTAAAAGAAAAGGATGCCTCTCCTTGAATAAATATCTCCTTCCGTAAAATCGCCCCTTACCAAAGGGCATGAGTAACCATAAAGGGAGAATGAGAAGCGTGGCTGAATAGTAGATGAGAAGGACAATAAAAATAGAATAATTATCATGATCATCCAAGCAGAAGGGATGGAGTGAATAAAATAAATATTAAGAGGACAATAAATATAAAAGACACATCAATAAAAGAAGTGAAGAGATATATGAAGTAATATCAATGATGAAGTGTGAAATGTTAGAAAGAACAAGAAATATATGAAGATAGTAAAGCTAGGTTGCCGGTTCGGGTTTCAAGAACCAGTATGCCGGTATGGCAAAACTTTGAAAAGGGGTTTGGGTTTGTTAGTACAAAAACATGTAAATTATATATATATATATACAGCCTATACGCATGTCACATAGCATCATATAAACAACAAAACCAATATAAACTTGTAATCATAGCATCATGATCATACCATAACAACATCATATACATCAAGTTTAATATCAAAATGATAAAATATTCAAGTATCATTGTTTCAACTTTCAACAATTTAAAGTTTGATCATCAAATGGATTCTCTAATTCATCATCCTCATTCTCCTCCTCCTCATCATTGACATTGGCATTGACATTGACATTAGATGAATCAATGCCAATGCCACTTACACTTGTACTTTAAGTTTGCTCGCTCTTAGAGTCATCAAATGCAACAAGCTGAGAAGTGAAAGCATCCAAATCAGTATGCTCTGGCTCTATATCCCACATCTTCATTTCCCCTTGCTTGTGTGAAATGAGTCAAGTTAATGTTTTAAAACTCACTTTTAGGGTTGTATTTTAATTTTTTATGTGGTGGAATTCAAAAAAATTAAATTTTGCTAAAAAAAAACCATTTTTGGGCTGTCAGACCCCTGGGTTCGACCTGGGTCCTCTTGGGTTCGACTTGGTCCAAACCAGGGCTATGAATCACGGACCCTGTCCCGATCACAGGCGGACCGGACTAGAACTTTGGACCAAGACCGGACCGGACCAGTACCAGGGGTCTTGGGGGCCGAACCCGATAATCTAGTAGTAAAGTATATTGAAAGATCCCCAGCCAGTGTATACTGCATTTTTTCTGTTTTTGATGTTGTTGGTTGAAAGATTTAGGATAGTTTTTTTGAGGTTTTTCTTTTTTTTGCTCGGTAATAGTCGTTGATTTTATTAAGAATCAGGGTTTTGACCTGGCCCAAACCAGGTGGAGCTACAACCAGGGAGTCACCTCCCCACAGTCACGACAGACCCATTAACAAGTCATTGTGAACAATGTTGATTAACCTCCTCCAATTCCTAAGATTGAAGGATCAGCCTAATACTGTCATCCTTGGCTCTCTTATCCCGCCTCCTTTTAACCTCAATCCATCCTTCATCTCTAGCATTTTCCAATAACTTCAAACTGGATGCTCTCAAAACCTCTTTCCCCCCTTAGTCCAAGCTTTGTGGATTGATGTGGTTTGTACTAGAAACATCTATGAACCCCATCTTTGAACCAGATTTAGCCTTCAACTCTTGCATTTGCTCACTACCTGCTTGATCCCCACATTTGACTGCATTAACACTATCATTCCCCCCACCACTTGAACCTCCTGTTTTTCCTTGCATTGTTGTGCCAAAATCACCCTTGGTCTCTGGCATCTTACCCTTGCCACCCAAATTCACACCACTCAAGACCTGAGGGTCCTAGAATGAAATCAGGTTCTCCTTATCCACCATTTAAAAATTGGGGGTGACCTCTTTCCACCATGAAGCTGGTCTCTTCACCCTACGCCTATCACATGAATCAGCATTATTACCAGTTTTAAAACACCTTCTACACCTAAAAGGAATCCCTTTGTAGTCCACAAGTTGCAGCCAACTACCTTTCGAAGTTGAGATAGAAATCTCTGGAGGGAGATCCTTGGAAGAGTCCATTTCAACCAATAAACACGCAAAAGTAGTATGCATCAAACTAAGAGAGCCTTCGTCAGTCAATAAAAACCTACCTAAGGAATTCCTAATGGCTTCAAAACAGGATTCAAACCAAAATTGCATTGGAAGATTGGGAAGCCTGATCCAGAGAGGAGTGTAGTCAAAAGTCTCCAAATCAGGATTGAAAGCCGGGTGCCAAGGTTTCAGCATCAACAAATGCCTGTCCTCCCAACATCACTGACAGCATCTCAAAACTTTGTTTCTATCCGCCTCATTCTGGAATACAACAACAAAGAACCCTTGGGCGTGGGGATAAATCTGCACACAATCATCCACAATGGGTTCCCAATGTACTGAAATCCGTTTATGAAGATCCCCAAGACTTGGCTAGAGTCCTCTAAAACGACCAATAAGCCCTAGACTGGCATAAACCCTTTCGTTATGTTCAACCTCCTCTATTTCCCTTGACAATGAGACCATAACCAGCTTGGCCGTTGCCACCAAAGCTGATGCAGAGGGTTTCAAAAGATCTATACCATGTGGCAACGATTCACTACCATGCAACAAATGCTCTTCACTCCAGTCCAAGAAACCCCCTTTCCTCACCCCCGTTGACCTTCTGCACTCTGCATGAGGTCGGGAGCAAGATCAACCCCCTAATCCACCCTGGACAACACCCTCAGCGTTAGCTTCCCGCCCTTCCTCTTTTGAACAGCCTCAAATCCATCCTTTTGAGGACAATTAGGCGCACCACCACATCTGAAACCGCCACTGCCCTCCTTTACCACAGATGCCCAGTTGCCAACCCTTCGGCCGAGAGGAAATCCGGCATAGTAGTGCCCTCTCGTAGGAACCCTAGCTTGCGGAGTGTAACACAACGACATCGCAACCAGTTTGGAAGATGACTTTAATATGTTATTATGAGAAAAATATGTTTTTCTGAGGTTTTTGCTTGGGTTTTGTTATCAATGATTGCATAAGGGTTTATCATGAATGTTTGACAATGAAACAATACTTTTGAATTCAAAATGTAGAAATATTAATGACTGATAAATAAATTCAGAATTCTGATTTTTGGAACAGCAAGATAATAAATTTCAGAATTAAGGAAATAATTCACCACAACCACTATTCGCATACCAGGAGTCCAGCACTCAACTAGGTTGGAATTTTATTGATGAATTTCAAGATAACACAATCTATGAGCTCCCAACAAGCAAAGATGACTCCAAATGGCTTTATTTGCTTCTACAATAAATTACCAAAAACAATTACTGGGGAATTGCTTAGTCCCACGCCTGGCTCCCAAGCAGAATTATCCAATTTACTGACAAAAACAACAATTTGAACCAAAATCAACTCCTATAGCCTGTAGAAATCACCAAATTACCGCTGGAAGATATTGACAATTAAGTTTGCATGAAATCCAATCCCTTTCTTGGCTGGTATGGTCATTAAGTGCAATCTAGTGTCAGCTGAATGGTACGGCTGGCTTAGGAAAGGTACGGCGAGCTTAGAAGAATGTACGCCTGGCTTGAGGAATCTCAAATCCCTCCAAATCTGCCACGTTTCACCTCATTTCTGCTGCAAACAATTTTATTATTATTCTTTTAAGCAATTTCACTGATTTTTGGTAAAATTGTTCTCCTGGCAACAATTATTTTTATTGAATTTTGCTGATCTGATTGCTTCAAACCCTTGATGCTTATTTGCTGGAAATTAACCTGTAAATTTGCCTATAAAACACTCCAATTAAGCACAAATGGAAATCCTGTATAGATTTCCCACAACTATGAACTGGGTTTCCGTCCAACCCACAAATCTCCAAGGAGTTTTCGTTCCCAAAAGTCTGAAAGGCTGTTCAAATCATCCTCAGAGCTCAATTCTCCAAATGCTGATGTAAAAATGAATGATTGAATGCACAAATGAGACCCCAAAATGTTCTTTTATTAACCCCAAACCCTAATCGACCTCGTTTGGGTTTTCTTTTCATTTTAATAAGTTTATTTTATAAAATATTTCTCCCTTAAGTGGTACGGCTACCTTGAGGGTCTTTCACCATTAATTAAAAGCCCTCCTTTTAAAACAACCTTAGAACACCTAGGGAGGCATGCCATGGGGTCTCTCATTAATATTTTATTTTAACTTTATAATATAAAATTATAAAGTTACTTTATTTTAGCTTTTAATTATTTCTATAAATAGCCACCACAATATAAAATTACTCGTTTTAGCCTTGGATGGCTTTCTATTTTTAGCAAAAAGGTGACTTAGCCATAAATAACATTATTTGCTCAAGGATGAAGACAACCAATTGTCAAACTATACCGTGTAAGTCCTTCCTTGTTTGGAGTAACATCTCCTATCCACTAGATTTGCCTTCGAAGATGGATAATAGGCAAACCTCGTTTCCCGAGTGTTTGTCTATAGAAGAGGGGACATTGCATATATAAAAATGAGTTTGAAAAATTATGAAAGATATGGATGTGAACAAGATATAACAATAGATCTATGAGACATCAAGCAAATGTTTGAAGCATATTGAAGCAAATTTATGACACATTAATAAGCATATGGGAGCATAAGATGGGGTTAGGTCCATTTTCTAGCTCTAGATGACTTATGAGCAGCAAGATGGGGTTAGGCCCACTTTTTGGCTCTAGATGACTTATGAGCAGCAAGATGGGGTTAGGCCCACTTTCTGGCTCGAATTGGATTGGGAGCAGAAGGATTGGAGTTAGGCCCACTTTCTAGCTCGAAATGGATTAGGAGCAAAAGGATTGGAGTTAGGCCCACTTTTTGGCTAGAATTGGAATAGGAGTAGAAGGATTGGGGTTAGGCCCACTTTCTGGCTCGAAATGAATTGGGAGCAAAAGGATTGGGGTTAGGACCACTTTCTAACTCGAAATGGATTAGGAGTAGAAGGATTGGGGTTAGGCCCACTTTCTTGCTCAAATAGAAAGATGGGGTTAGACCCATTGAAGGAATCTAACATGTGTATTTGTTTGTATACTCCATCTCTACATATATTCATGTGTATACTTCAAGTATTTGTGTATGCTCCGTGTCTTCAAATATTCATTTGTATACTTCGTGTTTTTATGTGTATACTCCATGTTTGGCATATCTTAAACCAGAAGAGATTAGTTTATTTGGGAAAGAACATTGCAATTAAGGTCTTAGATGTGTTTCATGCTTCTAATCCTCATCTTGATATATGATAAGTCCTTGTGTTAACACAAAGATCAAAGGAACATTGTGAAAGGGTAGAATACGAACTAGACTCAATGATTATCCCACAATTGCTTGAGGACAAGCAATTTTGGGAAGGGAGGACTGTAATGTCCCCTTGTTGCAAAAGGATTTATTAATAAGTAATAATAATAATAAATTAAAATATAAAAGAACAAAATAAAATTTAATATAAATAAAATTTAATTAAGTTTAATGAAGGGTTACAAGGCATGAAATGAAAAGTTGTGACTCCGTCAAACATGAGATATAAAAGGGAGAGAAGAGAACTTCATTTGGGGAGATAAGGGAGGAAGGAAGAAAGGAGCAAAGGAATTAAGGAAGTATTAATGGGAAGAAGATAAGGAAGTGACTCTTCAAAGGGGCAGCAATGATGAAGGGTTGTGACCCTTTCGAAGGGTGGTAATTGTGAAAGGTTTTGACCATTACGAAAAGGTGTGAGTCTCCCTCACCTTGGAGGATATAAAGGGGAGAAATTTTCATTTGAGGAGGAGATAAAAAGGGGAGATCAATTTGAGGAATAATATATTATTCTCCAGGGCAACAATGAAAAGTGGTGACTCAATTCTTATGAAAGGTGGTGACCCTTCCACCAATAAACCATAAAGGAGAATTCATTCCAAGCATTGAAAGGGACTTATCAATCAATGGAGGAAATCAATACAATTAACATCAATTCTCCTAAGAGAGCAAAGAACCTTCAGCAATCAAATACAAATCGAACCATTCAGCAATAGCACTCATCCAAGAGAGCAGTGTTCAGCTTTCAAAGAGGGAAACAGCATCGAATTCAATCTGTCCAAATTACCACAGCAGATTGAAAATACATAACCTGCAATGATTCTACAAGTATAGTGGGCAAGATTTAGTGTCCTCCCAAAAGAAGACATTATACCTTTCTGCAAAGGAAGTGTGTCAGAACATGGGCTGAAAAAGATTTTCAACTGCTTTGATCCATCCATGTTGAAGATGTTGAAACACTGAAATGAGAAATCAATTCTGAATTCTGATGGATTAGAAAACACCGGTCCACTTTGCTTTTTTACTTCTATCGTGGTGTATTTTAAGGCTAAATTGGCTGTGGCAGTTCAAACGAGTGGATTTGTGTGGCAGTCTGGATTTGTGTCCAGGAAGAATACAGAAGAGTTTTGGTTCAGGGTTTGTAGGATTTGGGGCAGCCATTGAATGTATTGGATGATCAAGGAAATAAAGGTATGTGTGAGGAATGCTCAAGCTTGCCAAGGAGGTGGGCAAACTCTTTGACTTCTGCCAAGACTTGCTACAGGTAATTAAGAATATGATCATTTCTCACCGTAAGGGCATTCATGAGTTGTGAGCAGGCCATACGCTGCTGTACCTTGAGAATGATGTTTTAACTTGTTATGTGCATCAGATAGAGATTAATGTATCAAAGTTGGAGGTCTAATAGCTTCTGTGTAGTTGGTGCTATTGAGGTGTAAACTGTGGCAGTCTTAGTGAATGATGTCTACAACGGGGCTTTTGATCACTGGAAGGCAATGCCTTTTGTCTCGGGTATAGGTAGATGAGGAGTTTGTGAACTTTCCATAATTATGGTTTATATGTTTTGTGGTCTCTCCAGATTTTGGGTCCAGCTAGTGGCTGTGATTTCTCCTTTTTGTTGCTGTGCTGTTTCTACTCCTTTCTCTGGGTTGATTTTTTTTCTTGTTATTGGTTTTGTTTTTATGTTTTGCTGATTTGTTTCTATGCTTGTTACCTATTATGATCTTTGGGTTCAGTATTTTGGTATTTCTTTGTTCCTCTTTTTAGATATAGGGGTGGGGCCCCTATATAGATCCCTGGAACTTTTATCTAAATAAAAAAGGACAATTTGGAGGATAGATGAGCTTGAATATAATGGTTGTAAGATGTCCCCAGTAGGCAAAATACTTTATTTTTAGGAAAGGACTTGAAAGTTGAAACATGTTCTTGAGAAGGGCCATTATACACATTTCGTTTGGGTGGGGAAGACCACAGCTAGACTAAAACCCTGCTCAGTAGTATGAAACTCTGCCAAACTTATCTGGGGAACAAAGATCTCGTTGACTAAAATAATTACAACAAATAGTCATGTTTTCAATCTGCACTTTAAATTATCCTGATGTAAAGTATTTAATTCAATCATAATGGATATAGATGGTTTTTTAGTCCATATCAGCTATTCCATAGTTCTAATACTCAGTCCAATAGTGAAATTCTGTTTGTCTCTACAGTTTACACAATCTAGTAATCTACAGAAGTAGTCTCTGTATCGTATGATTCCAAAGATTGAGACCTTCAAAAACCTGTTGATTGAAATTCTGGAACTGAATTTTCTGCGTTTAAGTAAAATCTCCAATGCATTACTTTTCATGTCTTTGCATCTTCCTTACAGCATATTTTTAAAAATCTGGAGCATGAAAGCAAGGTAACAATTTGGAGGATAGATGAGGTTGAATATAGTGGTTGTAAGATGGATGTCTGCAAAGGAAAAATACTACTTTCTTTTCATTGGAAAACTTCTTGAAACATGCTTTTGAGAACAAGGATCTTTATTCACATTTTATTTTGGGTGGGGAAGACCATAGTTAGATTGGAACCCTTGTCAGCAGGATGAAACTCTGGTAAACCCACCTGGGAACAAGGATCCTGTCCACCAAAATAATCACAATAAATCTTTTTTTTTTGCTTATGCAGTTTAAATTTATCCCGGTGTAAAGTATTTACTCCAGTCATAAATGAGACAAATGGTATTTAAGCTAATATTGGCTATCCTTTTCACGATTTTAGTATTTGGTTTATCATTGAAATTTTGTCTGTTTATAGTTGTATGCTTTGCCCTACACAACTACGGAAACAATATCTGAGATTATCTAATTTTTTGGAATTCAAACCTTTAGAACCTTGGTAACAGAAATTCTAGGACTGGGATAGACTGGCTTAGGCACATTCTTATTATCTTTTCAAATTTGGAAGTCAATCCTATTTTTGACCCTGGTAAACCCTGCTGTCTGTTGATGATCCATTTGTAGGTAGACCTCAGTGGACAGTGAAATAGAAATGATTTTAGAGAATATTTTTTTGTTTATAATGGATCTTTAGTGGGGTCCACTTTTAGCCTTTTATTGATTTGTTTCTTCTGTAATGAATGTACTTGAATCTTTCAACACCTTATCTTCATCTTGAATCTTTCGACACCTTATCTTCATCTCTAAGACTAAGTACCATGTTTGCTCGAGTATCTGCTAAGGAATATTGAGTAGTATAATTATGTATTCTGATTCTCGATTGTACTTGTTTATTTTGATATTTGTTTTTCCATGTCAATTATGATATTATACATTATACACTTCATTTTAAGAAGTTTTTAAACTGATCTCTTTTCAATCTGTTGAGAATGCAGGGAAACGGAATGATAACTATGCAACCTCATTATTGAATCAGTTAGCTATGGTAAGTTTAACAGCTAATCTGTGCTATGGGAAGTCTAAATATTTATCTTCCTTCAAAACCTTATCGGTAGGAACTTAGGATGGAATTTATGGCAGTAAGGAGCTTGATTATGTGTAATGAGTAAACAACTGGTGTTTACATCACCTAGTTGAGGAATGACCCTACCGGGTATTGTATCCTCTTGTATAACATAGTACCAGATGGAGATTAATTTCAGCATCCCATGTCAAGAGTTTTTTGTTTTTGACATGCTGGCAGCGTTTTCTATCTTGCAAGTCTTGCAAGTTTTGTGTGAAGCCATCAACAACCGATGGCAAAGATGGGTCTAATTTTTTTTTTTGTGGCTCAATCATTTTTTTTTATATAATGGGTTACCAAACCATCATTGATGATGACGGTGTCCCTATGTCTGTGATGTTGTGTCTACATCAAGAAGTCACCTATCAGGATCCATTGGCTGTATACATGTAATATTCTGGGTATGCAACAGCCGATTTGTTTATTTTTTAAGTTTTTGAGGGGTGTTTGTAATTGATTCCAACTTCTTGTAATAAAGGCTGTATTTTTGGCAGACCTTGATTCAGTTCTCCAAGTTTCAGGCCTTAGCACAAGTGTAAAGAGTCTCAAAATTGTCTTTTTTTCCATTAAGACTTATAAACTTATGAAACCTCTGCGTGTGCATTTGCAAATGTTTTAAGTACAATTGCAACAATGAAATGAACATAAAGAGATTTCTGCAACTGTACATGCTGTATACATATTTATATTATGTATTATAGAGGGTAAAAATCATGTAAAAGGAAGTTTCTATGGGAATGTACAAGGACAGTCTTAAGAGAAAATGCATTGAGATATCTGCACATTAAAATATCAGTAGCTCATGTCATTAGATTTCATCATTCAATGAGATATTATCAGCCCTTATCTTATCAGCATGTAAGTAGGAAGCATTATTCCTCATTAAATGGCTTAATATCTGACTGCCATAATTTATTCATTGGAGCAATCAGTTTTAAATACATTCATGCAAAATTTTGTAGGTGTAGGAGAGCTCCACTTTGATATAAAGGTCAATTGATATTTCATATTTTTAAAGTTTCTGGAGAAAACTGTCTAACGGAGTTTTACATCTGCTACACCAATTTCTTAAAAAGTTATACTATCAAATCACTGATATGGACTGTGAAAATCTAACGCTCCCATAACTCATAAGTATCAATTCCTTAACTCAAGGTTGGTTCAGATGCAAAAACTGTTATAACCAAATGTGAGTCCCGGAGGATGCATGCATGGGCTTTGATATTTGTTGAGCGTGATAAGCACAGTCAATGTGAGGATGTCCTGATTGCATCCAGTTCACTATTCCGTTGTCAAGACAGTGGCATTATAATTACCACGAAGAAAATAACAAAATTACATGCTTTGAGTGACGTGCATTGTTTGCAACATTTTTAAATGATGTCTCTGATTTATGTCAAGAGTTTTGAGGTTTTGTACTAGCAGTCTTCTGAAGGCACATTTACATTCACAATAGCTTGGTAGCTAAGACAATTTTTGTGGGTTGATAAGTCTTGATCCATAACATTACTTTGCCTCTTGAAAATTGAATTCTTGAATTGTGGCACATTCATAATTTTTCCTAGTTTGTTTCAAGGATGGAGATCTCATAGAGACTACTAGATACTCGTGGCCACCTGCTCAGCTGGTGGTTGGGTCCCTCGTACAGAGAAAATGTGAAACAGTCAAAAGGGGAAAAAAGGTCCGATAAAGATACATTTATAATATGGAGAGAAGAATATTTGTTGGTTTGCGTATATCTTGTTTACCATTTTGAATGCGCCTGTAATATCTCTGTATCTCTTATCAAAACACTGTCATTCTTGTGACTTGTGAGGGTTTTTTTTGGTTTTGTATGTTGATAATTTTATGCAACCAAACAAACCTAACATTGTACGTGGCAAATCTTGAGTGATGTTATGGGTGACCCAGTTTTATGACCTTAATGTAGTTGGATGTGAATCTTACGTTATTAGACTGATCCAAATTTGATAACCATAGATAATAGAGATTAAATGATGTTGTTGAACTCAAATAATAGGAATAAAATGTTTCAAAATATAAAGAAACCAGATGACAATGAAATGAAGACTTGGAGAGAAACCACTTACATACATTGGTGTTAGAAACTTTGAAAAAATAAATGATTGAACCGAGATAGAAGAGTCGATATGGAAAAAACATGAAAATGGATTAGTACTGGCTCTCTTGGTCTTTTAGACCGCCTGGTCTTATAGACGTAATTAAAATCATTCCATTCAATTCATTTCAATCAAGATAAATAGAATGGTGAGAAGAATGTCTTATATATTTTTTGGTCGATAAGAGGCAGAGCCATGAAATTATATTGATTTTTATAAAAAATTTACAAAAAACCAAAATTTCTACAATTTTGATGTAGTAAACCTCAGAGAGCTACGACACAGAGATAGTGAAAGACTATATTTGTTCTTGAGCATGTACAGACGATTAAAGCCTTAGAAAATAAAAGGCTAACAACATTCGAAGCCCTGAGTCTAACTCGACTCAAAACAGGGTTAATCTGCTAAAAATAAATCATTTGTCCTTTGCTGATAAGACTAACTTTTTTAAACAAACATTTAGATTTTGTGACTGTAGCGTCCTAAAATTGCGACACTTGCAATTTCGACTGCATTTGGGTCTTCACGATGGCGGCGCAATGTTGAACCTGAATGGAGACCCCGAAACTTGCTTACGACACCAAAAACTGCATCTTTTTGCACCTTGGCCCGATCCTTCCTTGCACCCTGCTGTCCCGGGAGGTGGGACCATGGCGCCCAAGCGCCCTGGTCCCTGACCCTATTTTGGGCCCGGTCTCTTGTTGGGCATCGGGTCTTTAAGTTTGCAATTCGGAAAATAATGTTTCTAGGTTGGCCTCAGGTCGGAAAAATCAGTCTATCAGCCCTAATCGACAAGTATATAAACTACATTTCCCCTCCCATTTGGGGAGGCAGAAAAAAAGAGGAAAATATATGCGAGCAAGAGGCGGAAGCGATATTCAAACATTCAAACATTCAAGCATTCAAGCATTCCTTCAAGCAATTGAGCATTCTAAGTCTCCATTCAAGGCTAAGTGTTGCATTCAAGACAAGGATTCAACCATTGAAGAGGAGATCACTTACAACATACAAAATACAACATTCATTACACCTTTGCATGTAAGAATACAAACATTCTTACAACAAGGTTGCAGGTACGCGGCTGTAATTGAAGATCTGGAATCCTTGTGCAGAGATGAACAGATCCCCCTTCGTTTCGCGGATTTTTCGGAGGACCGTGTGCACTCCGGGCGCCATCGTCCCGTCAACTTTCACTCAAATTTGCAGAATAGCATCGTCTCGACATTTTACTGCTAATTTCAGGTCCGTAGCTTCATCTCGTATCCCTATCTCCGTTTATAAGCGAATCTTTCTTACTTTACATGTACTCCTAGTTCAATCTTTCTATCTACATTCTTTACAAAAGAGGGTATCCTTGATGTCTCAACCCTTGAAACTCATTTAGAATCCAGTCTTGCATTGTGTGGGATTGGATCTTGTGGGTTTCAACCCCTCTTTTGAATGTAAAGTCCCTCCTAAGTGAAAACCGTCAATCCTAGTGACTTCCTTTCTCCTTGGAATGGGGGAAACACCTAGGGTTCGATTTTCTGCTTTACATTTTGGTGAACCCGACGTGAACATCCTAATTCTGATTATTCATGGTTAGATCTGAAAAATTTGCTTCCTTGATTACATTTCCATGTTTGATCTTTTGCAAATTTTAGAGGTTAATTGCATAAAAACCCTAAATTTTCTGTTTAGTAATTGAGCTTGTGAAATGTTTAATTGTTAATGCTTGTTTCAGATCTACCCTCCTATTGCAAATTGTCAAATCATATTTGTGCTTTAATTTTGAAAATTAAGTGGTTAAGTGTCAAAACCCTAATTTTTAAAACCCTCTTGATTCAGCCTTTGATTGATGATTTCACTGATCAAAACACCTCTAAATCGGCTGTAACTTTGGATTCCGCAACAAAATCATAATATCTCTCATCCCTGAAAATTTGGAAAAAAGTTGCGAGGACCATGTGCACCCCGAGCGCCATTGTCCTCGACATTTTTTCCAAAATTTCGGGAGCTAGATCTTACTGTATTTTTCTGCTAAAATCCAGAATTTTGGCTGATTTCATCAATTCTAACACTTTCAAAATTAAAGTCAAAGTTGGTCTAGTGATTGCTTGGATTGAGGCTTCTAATCATTCAAAAATTGTTGAAATTAAAATTCGTATCAAAATTGTATTTCTTACTGTCCTAAATCTGAAAAATGTGTTGGCATTCATTCGAAATTTCAGTGCTTTATTCAAATTTTTGCAATTTGTAACTTTTGAAATTAAATGCTTAATTGCAACAACCTTGATTTCCACTTTCAAAATTGAATTTTGCGTGAAATTGAGTCAATTTTTAAATTTTGAAACCTACATTGCTTTTAGTATTCTCTCTAAAATCATAAAATTCAAAATTTCAGTTTCCCTCTCTTTTTCAAAAATTCAAATTTTGCATTTTTCAACAATCTTTGTAGGGTTGAATCTTGAGATTGCAACTTTAATTTGGCCTATCTACAGATCTTAAAATCACTCAATTTTTTTAGATTAGCTTTAAAATCATCATAACTTTCATTCCTGAAAATTTCGAAAAAAGTTGCGAGGACCGTGTGCACTCCGTTCGCCACGGTTCTTGACATTTTTTCCGAAATTTCGAGAGATTGTCCTGATTGTATTTAACAGCTTAAATTAGGAGATTGGCTGATTTTATTGAAATTTGTTACCTCTAAATTCAAAATCTTCTCTCTCTCTTTGGTGCATGAGTTTTACAACAATAAGCCCTACTTACACTATTCCTGTTAGGCGAAGCCTTAGAATTAAGTCTTTCCAAGGTTTAATTACCGAGGAGATGGAACCTAATTTGAATGGCCTTTTTAACGAGGACACGGGTAATTCCTCTAATCCTCTTAATGATGAAGAAGCTCTCCATGAGGTTTCTGAAGAACAACTTTCGAAATTGGACAACCAATTTGATGATTTTCGACAATGGATGTCTCAAGAATACCCCGATAGTCAAGCTCTTCCCTTAATTGAGGGTCTAAAACGTATGGTTCAAAATGATAAGAATGGAATTGATATTTTGCGTAGTATTGCACACATTGTGGATTCGAATGTGATGCCTATGAAGAGTTGTGCTGAAACTTTGCGTTATACACAACCTCCTACTCAAGTCAATCATTCTATCCCTTTGACAACTTCTATTGCTAGTATACCTACTTTTACATCAAACATAATGACTACTTCAATACAAGACATTCCACCTATGATCACCAGTCATGGGGGCAATCCTTCTTCTTCAATTAACTCTCTTCCTTCATTCAATCCGACTTCTTCATTCATTCCTTCAATGAGTGTCCCTATTACATCTCCGCAAATGAACCTAGCGCAAGGGGGCAATTCATTTAACCATTCCACTCTTCCTTGTAGTGTTCCTCCTTTCCAATCATCTCCTATGACTAACTATCATAGTGTCCCGCCACCTTACTCTCAATCAATACCTTCTTTCAATAACATAATACCTCCATCACAATCTAACACGTCTAATATGAATTCTTCGACTGAAGCGACCATTAACAATCTTGCACAAACTGTCTCTTCTTTACAGCAACAAATTGCCTCTATGAATCAATCTAAGTTTAGTGTGCCCACATTTGATGTTGCGAGCCCACTTTCTCTTGACATTGTTTGAGCTATTCCCCCTAAGCATGTTGAAATCCCACAATTGGAGCTTTACAATGGTAAAGGTGATCCTTTAACACATGTTAAGACCTTTCAAACAATATGTATTGATTTTGCTCATGACCAAAGATTGCTTGCAAAATTGTTTACTAGAACATTAAGAGACAAGGCTCTACAATGGTATTGCTCGTTGCCTTCCTATTCTATTACTTCTTTCCAACAACTTGCAAATGCTTTTATTCAACAATTTCAAAACAATATAAGTCCTAAAGTTACTTTGATTGATTTAATGCATTGTAAACAAGGTGTTAAAGAAAAAGTGACTGATTTCATTGGTAGATATAAGCATTTGTATGCTCAAATTTCTTTTCCAGTACCTGACAATGATATTCAGAGAATCTTTATTTTTAATTTACAAAAAGATATTAGAGAAAAACTTCTGTTTTCTGAGTTTACTTCTTTCCAGCAGTTGTGCGCAACTCTTCACAATTATCAACTGACTGTGAGTCAAATGGAACAAGCAAATCCTATGGCTCCGAGTGATAAGGGTGATAGTAGTCAACAACCATTTGGGGTAGTTTAAATCGAACAGAGAGTCTATTAAATTCAATGAAAACATCATCAACAACAATGTGAATGCAGCATCAGGTGTGCCTCCTATTTCTAAGTTTTTCAAGAAAGAAAGAAAGTTTACTCCTTTGAATGAATCATTGCATAGTATTATGAATAAGTTATTGGAACAAAATGTGCTTACTCTTCCTCCTATAAAGCAAATAGATCCTACAAAGATTAATTCACCCTATTTTGATAACAAATCTTTTTGTCAATTTCATCGTCAACCTGGACATGATACCGAAAAATGTTTTGCTTTAAAGGGTAAAATTCAAGATTTGATTGATAATAATACTATCTCTGTTTCAGGTGTGAATGATAAAGGCAACACATCTGTAGCTCCTCCTAACCAAAATCTTAAGATTTTTACTGATCCATTACCTTCTCATACCTCTAATGTGATTGATACTAATGATTCCTCTGTCTCACCTGATGATCTTGTGTCTATGACTCCGAATGTGATTAACTTTGTAGAGCAGCAGAAAATCCCTGAAGAACCTCCCATCACCTTTGATTCTAGTGAAACTATCAGGGCACCTGATGGTCCTTTATATATAGTGGCAAAAGTCAAGAATACACCTTGCCGTGGAGTGCTTATTGATCCTTCTTGTATGGTTAATGTCATTACTGAAGAATTTCTTTTTACTTTGCAATTGAAACAAGTGATCTATGACAAAACAAATGTGGTTGTGAAATTATTTGATGCATTTTCTTCTCCTGCAATTGGTTCTATTACATTACCTATTGAGGTCCATAACAAATCCCTTGATGTGAGCTTTGCTATTATTCCATCGTCCGAACAATTTCGTGTGAAGCTAGGCTATCCTTGGCTATCTTCCATGAAAGCTATTGCTTCTCCTATTCACAAGTGTTTGAAATTTTCCCATAATGGTGAAGTTGTTACTGTCAATCATAGTCTCTTTAAACCAGCTGAAAGAACTTCTACCGTTCCTATTGATTACTTTTGGCCTAAACAATTCCAATCTCTTCCACCGTGAAGTGATCATCTTTTCAAATCTTATCAAAAGTGGAAAAAAGATATGATCCTATCTCTAAGTGAACCTAGAACACCCAAACTTGATATTCCTATCATTCTTGAGAAGGAAGTTCTTCCTTTGAAAGATAAAACTAATGTCTTTCCTCAAGAAGGTTCCCAACCCATCCCTATGGATGTGACTATGTCTATGCCTAATAAACTTTCTAAAAGTAGACCTATACCTCCTCGTCATGATGGACTTGGTCTCCTTCCTAAACCAAATATTCTTCCTTTATATGGAGCAGTTCCTCCTCCTTCCTCTTATAGAGAGAAGAGACCTTCTTCTTCTCCTATTGTTCAACCTAAGAGATCACAACCCAAACACCCAAGTGATAAGGATGAGAACATTCCTCCTCCTCAATCTTCTCAACTTCCTACTAAGACTAGACGAAATCGTTCTGCACGTGAACGCCGACGAAAGCGTCGTCTTAGAGCTCAGGCAGCTGCTTCTCAAACTTTGCAATCCCCAAAAACACCTTCAGCTAACATTATTCCATTTTCTCCTCAGCCGGAAATTGAGCCAAAGTCTCCTAAACATAAGATGCATGATGGTCTTGATCCTGTGCGAGTTAAAGATCCTATTTTTATAAATCTTGATGATGATATAGATGAAAATGTTATTCATGATGAAAATGTTACTTCTTTTCATTCTGATAGTGAATATGAATATGTTGATGTTGATAACCATTTATCTAACGAATTTTCTAAAGCACTTATCCTAGCTCCTAGACAAGAACAACGTGGCTTGGAACATGAACATAGCCCTTGTTTGGATCTTGTGATAGCTCCATCTGTTGTGTTGGATGTTCCTCCTCTAGCGTGTTTCCTGCCTTCCCGAAATATTGATCAGCAAGATCGGGGGGTAGATGACGTGCTAGACTAGTTCATTAGCATAGCAGACTCTCTCCTCCTCTCTTGATCTCTTTTGTTACTTCTTCTATGTGTTATTCTCATTCTTCTATTTGTTGTCCTTAGTGTTGTTTACTTGAGGACGATGCAAAGCATTGAGATCTCTTTTGGTCTCTTTCATGTTGACTCAAAAGACACATGTGTTCCCTTCTTCTAGGTGACCTTCCTTGATTGGGGAATGAAGAACAATTATGCATACATACATATGATATACATGAATTATCATACAACATACTGACCCCAAAGAAAGCGAAGTCACCTTGTGCTTTGTGTTTTGTGTCTATTATCCTTGGGTTTATCTCACACTTGGGGGCTAAATCCTTGTGATAACGTGCTCCTCTCTCTTCTCATTTCCTATATGTATCACTACCTTAAAGCAATCACCCCCGATGAGGCGTCTACGATCGCTTTAACGTAGGGGGGCATATACCCCGTTCATATCTCTTCAAGATACTTGAATTTTTTTGATATTTTTCTTGCATAACTCATAGTGAGGGAACCTTACTACTGACAGTCATGGTTCTCCCTCGTGATCTTCCCTTTTACTTTGTCAATCGAAGTCGTAAGATCCTTAGTCCACTGGGGGCTTGGTGTATCTTGCCTTCTTGACGTGGTGAAAGTCTTTCAATGTTTTTTTCTCGTACTTTACCAGAAGTATGGGCGTATTCTTATACTCCCGCTAAAGTGGGGGCTAAATGTAGCGTCCTAAAATTGCGACACTTGCAATTTCGACTGCATTTGGGTCTTCACGATGGCGGCGCAACGTTGAACCTGAATGGAGACCCCGAAACCTATATACGACACCAAAAACTGCATCTTTTTGCACCTTGGCCTGATCCTTCCTTGCAGCTTGCTGTCCCGGGAGGTGGGACCATGGCGCCCAAGCGCCCTGGTCCCTGACCCTATTTTGGGCCCGGTCTCTTGTTGGGCATCGGGTCTTTAAGTTTGCAATTCGGAAAATAATGTTTCTAGGTCGGCCTAAGGTCGGAAAAATCAGTCTATCAGCCCTAATCGACAAGTATATAAACTACATTTCCCCTCCCATTTGGGGAGGCAGAAAAAAAGAGGAAAATATATGCGAGCAAGAGGCGGAAGCGATATTCAAACATTCAAACATTCAAGCATTCAAGCATTCCTTCAAGCAATTGAGCATTCTAAGTCTCCATTCAAGGCTAAGTGTTGCATTCAAGACAAGGATTCAACCATTGAAGAGGAGATCACTTACAACATACAAAATACAACATTCATTACACCTTTGCATGTAAGAATACAAACATTCTTACAACAAGGTTGCAAGTACGCGGCTGTAATTGAAGATCTGGAATCCTTGTGTAGAGACGAACAGATCCCCCTTCGTTTCGCGGATTTTTCGGAGGACCGTGTGCACTTCGGGCGCCATCATCCCGTCAACTTTCACTCAAATTTGCAGAATAGTATCGTCTCGACATTTTACTACTAATTTCAGGTCCGTAGCTTTATCCCGTTTCCCTATCTCCGTTTATAAGCGAATCTTTCTTACTTTACATGTACTCCTAGTTCAATCTTTCTATCTACATTCTTTACAAAAGAGGGTATCCTTGATGTCTCAACCCTTGAAACTCATTTAGAATCCAGTCTTGCATTGTGTGGGATTGGATCTTGTGGGTTTCAACCCCTCTTTTGAATGTAAAGTCCCTCCTAAGTGAAAACCGTCAATCCTAGTGACCTCCTTTCTCCTTGGAGTGGGGGAAACACCTAGGGTTCGATTTTCCGCTTTACAGTGACATCATTTAAAGTTTCACTTTAAAGATTTAGAGACAAAAAAGAAAACCAAGAGCCAACTAAGTGCTCTGAAAAGGGCAACCAAAAAGAAGCCAACTAATAGCATATCTGATTAATCCTCTCCTTGAGGAGTGAGAGGAGGCATTGGAGGAGCAAATTGGCTTCTTGCACATCCATGTCCACGTCCATGACCCCTTCCTGGAGAATATTTTCACTTAAAGATTAAAGCCACGAGGATTGTTGTTATCCTCCCACTAGTGTAAAGAAATACCTTCTGCTGCAGATTTTGAGAGCTCGTCTGCTTCTGTATTAACCTCTCTATAGACATGTTTTGAAACAAAATTCTCTAACTTGGTAAAATTCTCTAAAATGCTATCAAATATTGCTTGTAGCCTCCAGTTTGGAATTCTCCTTGTTTTGATTGTATTAATTGCTATCGTTGAATCTCCCTCAACTATAAGATTTATGATCCCATGTTTGTGATAGTCTATTAAGCCTAGGTGCAAGGCTTTGAATTATGCTATATTGTTAGTATTCGGTAGCATTGGCATGTCCATCTTGCCAACTACTGTCCCTTTGTGATCCCTTATCACATATCCTATGCTAGAGGCATCTGGATTTCCTTTCGAGGCTCCATCAAAGTTTAACTTGAACCAACCTTGTTTTGGAGGAGACCATTTAGCATCCACTCTTGTGCTAGTTTTTTTCTCCAAGGTAGAAGGAGTCTTGATTCCATTCCAATTGCATCTGATACTGTCATCCTCTGATGAGAACATTTTGTTGGAATCTGTTGAGAAGGCTAATTTGCAGTTTGTTGTCTCAACAATAGATGCTTCAATTGAGGATAAGACTGATTCAAATCTTATTGTTTTGTCATAAAAAAGTCTTCTATTCCTCTCTTTCCAGATTTCCCACACAAGGCAGGAAGGAGAGATTTCCAAAATCTGGCTTAAGGTGCTTTTCTTAGATGGTAGAGGCCAGCATTGAAAAAGTGAGACTATGCCATTAGGGAGAGTTGCTATCCAACCGAGTTTTGCACATAGCCATTGCCAACATTTTGAGGCGAATGGGCAATTTAGAAGGAGGTGATCCACTGTTTCTGCTTGAGCTTTACACAAGATGCATCTAGAGAGTCCTTCATAGCCCATCTTGGTGAATCATTCTGCGGTGAGGATCTTATTTTTGAATGCCATCCATGCAAAAATACTTGCCTTTGGGATGATCTTATTGTTCCAAGAGAGTTTTTGAGGGATTACTTGATCCTCTTGTTCTCCATAGTTTGCTACAACCTTGTAACTATCTTTAGCATTATATTGGCCTTTTTTGGAAGAGGTCCATACTAGAGAATCCTTTCCTAGATTTTGCATTTGTTAGATTTTATTAGTTTGTAACAAATTAACCAATACAAAATAGAAATAAAATATTTTAACCAGATTCTCTCATATCTATTTTTTTTTTTAATTTTCTTTTGAAATATTAAAATCACTTTATCAGCCATTTCATTGGGTAATATATATGAACAGTTCTATTGTTTTCAAATATTTATATAATCTATTAGATTGATGTAAAAGGTAATTGAATCCTTGACTTTTGTGATATCATAGAAGAAAGCTTGGCGAGTTTGTAGAATATATCTATAAACTCTGACCTAGTAGAGGGTAAAAAGTCTTCTCTATGTATAATATTTAATCTTACAAATTGTCAATGAAATCTGATTTTTATTTTAATTATGTTAAGAGGCATCTACAATGACATTAAAATGTGTGTAAACAAAAATCCATTTTTGAAACAATTTGACATGCAAATGAAATGGCAGGGAAATGTATGAAACATGGCATATTTCATGCATTTATGTGTCATTTGTATGTCAAATTATTTCAAAAATAGATTTTTGTTTACAGACATTTTGACTTCATTGTAGATAGATTCACAACTTTTTGCATGAAGAACTTTAATAGATTTATATTCTTGGTGTTTATATTTTAGAAGAACATTTATTTTACAGATGATTCTCTTCTATTATAAGATGTCTCTCTGCATATTTTACATATATTTTTTAAATATAGATATACTTATATGATATGACAGTTTCATGATGCCATGGGATTTATGTGTAGATTTCATATCCTGCATTAACTGTACTACTTATTCCACACGTCACCTGAATTTATAGCAAATAAATTTTGATTCGTGTCAGGCCGATCAAGTTAGAATTTAGCTGAAGAAACTTAATGACGAAAAAATTATTTGAAAGAAGCCAGGTCACGCTTAAATTATTTTATCTAAAGCGAATCAATGTGCACGCCATGCGATGGAAGGTGCCATGTCAATTTCAGGCACTTGTCCTGATTTTAGCCAGTTTTCTGGTTCCATTACTGTTCACTCAATTTTATTTGAGATTTTTTTCTTTGGAATTATTTCACAACATTGTTATAGAATTCCTTGTTTGTGTGTAAGGTTTTCTTTCTGGTAATTGTCATCTATTTGGAAGACTGAGCTACACTAAAATCTGCACGCTTATTTGATCACTGCAAAAATAAGGTATGCGATATCAATTTCTGTGCATTTAAACTAATTGATTGAAAATATAGAGAAGAACAGCTTGTCACGGGAAGAAGGTATTTTTGATGGAAAAGTTGTTTAAGCCTATTGAAATTGTGCCAAAAAAAAAGGAAAAAATGCTTAACTTTATGATTGTAAACCCCAGGATTCTTTATATTTTGTACCACTGAATTTTATATTTGATCATTAAAGAGTTCTACAGTAAATTACTATAAATCTCTGTTCATTAAATCTTATTGCATCTGTATCTAAATTTTGTCTCCCAAAAAAGAACTCACTAAATAAGAAAAACGTGTCATTTACTCTGAAACTCTCCATCTCAACCAGGAGATCGTAGCTAATGTTTCTGACTGCCTCCAAATTAACAATTTTAGTAATGTTTCTGACCCTTTATAGAAATTTCTTGCACGTCCAGCACTAACTATAATCTCGGTGTACGCCTGAAAAACAAATCTTTGCCAGTGATCCTTGTACCATAAATGCAATTCACACTCTTAAACAACTATATTTGCATTCAAAGCTTTCGTACGCAGGATGTACCAGTAGATGGTGGAATTATACTGAAAGTTGCAGACTATATTAGGGGAAAGGACTCAGTAGTTGTGTACCCTAACTTCACGCTTGTCAAAATCTTACTTGGAAATTTCAAATCACCCCGATTTTTTTACAGCAGCTTACTTGGCAAGTCCCTTGCTTATAACTAAGGTTTCAGGGCCACATCATCAAATATGATGCCACATCAGCATGTTTTTTGCCAAGGTGTCCAAAACAGCCCCCCAAAAAAGTGAGACCAATAGGCGTGCAAAAGAGAGCCCAATAGTTGTGCAGCTGACATGGCATCACCTGATTGGTTACTTTTTACAATATTAGTACATTTCTTAACAACTATTGGTACATTTCCTAACAAGTGTTGGTACATTTCCTAACAAAAATTGATATTTTTTATTTCAAACAATAGGTTTTATTTGTTCAATTTTTGGAACAAAAGGTATTAACAACCCTCACAACAATTGGTACATGCTCAAACAACTACTGGGTCCTTTCCCCTAAAATCCCCTTGAAAACTCGTTAACCATTCCGCTTACAACTAAGCTAATAAAAAATAAGTTTTCGCATAAGCAAAACAAAATGATTACGAATTTCCCTTGAAACAATAACATCAATTACTAATAATTGATATTAAGGGAACCTAACATTACTTCTCAATACTTCATAGTAGTATATTTATATTTAGAAAAAAATTTGTAAAAGATTTTTTTAGAGCAGTTATTTTGTTTGTCTATTATTTTATTTTATTATTATATTATAATTAATATTAAATTATTATTATTTTTTATTCATAAATGCAATGAAAAATTGCAGAATTATATTAATAGTAGAAGAAATTTACAATGATAGTTTGATATTCTCTAGACACAAGGCGAGTGATAGCAAACAAAGAGAGGGCTCATTACACAACCCCAAATGTGCACACTTATCTTACTAAACAAATAGACTATCAAAATGTTTCAAGTGGACAAAGAGCAAAAACATTGACCATCCACCCAATTGACAAAATGTTGCACTTACATGGATTTGATGATATGTCTATTATTGTGCTCGGTCATGTGATAATTTAATAGAATGTTCTACCCTTTTAGCTTCTCACCATTATTGAAATGATTCATGTTGGCTTGTGAGGGTTCAAATATAAATGATAATTTCTTCTAAAGAGTAAATTTATATAATATTATTTAATTCACTAATATTTTTTTCAATTTGTTATCGAATTGTTGGGGGTTTGATGGAGGAGGGATTTGTTGTGAAGGTTTGGATTTGGAGCTTAATTACTTATATTACCTATTTCAAATTTAAAACATACAAATTTATTATTTAAAATAATATTTTGTCAAATTATATACAATTAAATTTAGAATTTAAAATTTTAAACTAATGCTTGAATAAAAAAATGAGAACCTTAAGTCATATAAATATTTTTTCTTTGATTTTTGGAAAATTCATAAAAGAAAGACCACAAAAATTACCTAGATAGATAGGTGTGAAACAAGGAGAAATTTTGACTCTAAAAATTATGATATTTTTTTTCCCTATAATTGTGTTTTGGCAAACCAACAAATCACATAATATAAACCTTTCTAAGGGAGAATTTGGAAAATGAAAATGGATATCCATTATAAAAAAACAAAGGATATCTATTTTGGATCGGTATTAACAAACCAAAATCAACTTTCTATACAACCCATACATAAAAGTTAAATATCCATTCTAGGATTTTGGCTAAGTAAAGACATGTTTTTTTTCCTTTTGCTATTGTTCAACCTATCATGATCCTCCATTTACATTGTATCAAATTTATATACTTAATAATGAAATGACTTGTGTTATCATCAACAATAGAGATTAATGTCTAACTAATGATGTGTTTGAATCCACTAGTCAACTTCCTTTGGAGTATTTCATCTAGGAGTACCTTTGAATCCTTATTGTTCATAATGCTCTTTAACAAATTCTATCAACTTTGCTTTTTCCATTTGTCAAATTATAAGGCTTCTTTGTGTAAATGTGTTTTTCTCTCCATTTTAATTTTTTTTGGCTAATTGTTGATGTTTAACCTTCAAATATGTTGTCATGTTGTAGTATGTGGCAAAAATACACAAATGGAGTGTTATCATCAACAATATGGATTAATATCTAACTAATGATGTGTTTGAATCCACTAGTCAACTTCCTTTAGAGTATCTCATCTAGAAGTACCTTTGAATACTTATTGTTCATGATGCACACTAACAAATTCTATCAACTTTGCTTTTTCTTTATGTCAAATTAAAAGGCTTCTTTGTGTAAATATGTTTTTCTCTCCATTTTTTTTCATATTGTCGATGTTTAACCTTGAAACATGTTGTCATCTTGTAGTTTTGTATGTGGCAACAATCCACATGCATACTTTTGTGTTTATGATGGTGTCATTGATACTTTCTTTAAAGAATTATGTTTAAGTAATTGTTTCCTTCTTTCCTTTGTGATGGGAATTACAATATGTCATATTACAAATTACACCCACCATTAAGTTTCGCTTCAAATAGGACCCACTTTTATATTTGGGCACATAAATATTATAAAACAAATAATAAATGTGAACATAAGGTAGGGTTGAGTTTGTGATACCTAATCCTAACATGTTTGATATAACTACCTAATTGTTTAGATTAATTATGAGCTTAACTAAATCATTAAATATTCAGATTGCACACTCTAAAGTGTTGTATAAAAAGAAATTTCCTAATGTATTTCAACCCAAAAAGACATGCAAGGTCGTTGTAAATGAACATTCACATGAAAACATCATAGAGTATTTTACTTGCATTACCTTGCATCATCATCATAAGCATACATACGAGTTTGACCCAAGAAGAAGTAACTATTGTCTAATAAGCTACTCAACGATGTCTCTAAATAACACATCTACTGTGACAAGGGTACAACAAGCTAAGGCACATCTACAACACTTTAATTTTTTGCTACATCATTTTCACAAATCAAGTTCATTTTTTACATGTTAGATTATCTTCTGTGAGCACATATATTAAAGGATATAAAATTTGGTCAATAAGACTTATTTTTCTTTTAGTATAGTAAATTTATTTTATATCTACCATGATCATTTCTTCATCAAATCTAAAACTAAATATATTTATTTTATTTTTTGCCTTTATATATATTTATTTTTCAATCTAAACTCTTATTCTAAAAATTCATCCATATTGTTTTTTATTAGTGGAAACATGTATTTTCATTGCACCATGGTATTGGTGAAATAGCCCCAAGCAAAAAATGTCGTTCATTGATTCATAACTTAAAAGAGATGATAAAGAATTGTGCTACTATCTATCTAAAATAAGCATAGACGATTTTTATTGATGAAGGATTATTCATCCTCTTCAGCTAAGAGCCAAGGATTGAGGGATATCCATTCCGCCAAATTAGTTCGAGACAATGATCACAACCTCATCCCTTATGACATCAGAGCCTTGCACTCAACAAGATTTGATCCCTGGTGGGGCTCATTAAGAACCTTTCAACTTTAGATGAGTTGGTTATCAAAGTAAGTGAAGGAGCTAGGTTCATACTGTTAGATTCAATGACAGTCCCAAAGACACTGAGAGGGGGGGGAGGGGGGGCCGGAGGGTGGTTGGGGGGTGAATCAATGTCTAACCGGTTAAAGGAATATTTAAACTTATTGATAACTTTGCAACCCAAAAGTGTATCGGTAAATAAGAATTATTGCAGTAAACAAAAATAATAGAGACAACATAGAAACACATCATAACACAAGATATAGAAACTCGGTGTGGGAAAAACCTCGGTGGGATTTGTGACCCACAATATTTACTCACTGGCCAATAAATAAATACAACTTACAATAAGGGGCCTGCACATGCAGGGAGGCCAACAACCTAGAGCTCGCTGC
Source organism: Cryptomeria japonica (assembly GCF_030272615.1). NCBI lineage: Eukaryota > Viridiplantae > Streptophyta > Pinopsida > Cupressales > Cupressaceae > Cryptomeria > Cryptomeria japonica. The sequence continues at coordinate 526,048,423 of NC_081410.1, forward strand.
TCAAAGAAGAGTCACACTGACTACAAAATGGATTATTAAATCCAATACAATGTACTACTCAAAACAACATCTCTAATGCCAGGTTCAATACCGGTTTAAGCTCAGATAGATACCTTATCTAAAAACCTTCGTTGTCACTAAAACAATTATTTTCTACCATACATATCATCTCCTCTTCTGCCAAAATGACCTATAAGATCTCATACATATATGAGTCTTTTACAATATACCATGTCGGCTTACAAAAGATAGTTATATTACAATAAACAAAAGTTCATCCCATGTCGGCTTGGAGTACCGGTATGATTTGTCGTCGATGTAATCTGAATGCTGATGTAAGTGCCTGTCGGTGCTGGTGTATGAAGTTTGTGATGTCGGGCATGTAGAAACCAATTGCTGGTGATTTGCCAGTTGGTTGCCATCAATGACAACATCAACTATTCTCATAAAAGTGTAAAATGCCAACACATACAAATCTCGAGCTCATAGGTGATTTTTTCAAAATATAAGAAACAAATCATTTTAAAAAGAAAAGAAAAAGGGGCTTCCCCTGTGGGTGTCCATTGACTCACAGCTCATAGGACATCCGAGATCTTGGAACAATAGAGGCTCCCTCAATAGTGTTCTAAAAGAAAGGAAGGAAGGAAGGAAGAGAAAGACTACTACCAATTTTAGCCACCTAGACACGGAACAAAAAGACTATTTTATAACCCATGATAACGAGCGTTCTATATATGGGTCTACAAATGGTTTGTCACGATATGAGACTACCTCATATTCCTTGCAGAAGAAACCTACCTATACTACAGACGAGACATACATACATTATTCTTTATACAACTAAAAGATGAGGATGATCAATATATGATAAGACCAAGAGATGAGGATGATCAATATATGGTAAGACTAAGAGATTACTAAAATTCATGACACGAAAGTTTCGGGAAGGCAGCTTGAAAAGGCGTCTTAGCCCCGTAGAGAAATGGCGAATTGCAAGGAAAGTGCACTACGACCGACTTTTCAACGTATGAAGGCCACACAAAACTTCATTTGTCCCACATGATATCTTAACCAAAGTTTAATATTAAAGGGAAGAACTTGATCTTGCATTGCACTACAATCCCAAAGCCTTTCCTCAAGTCATGAAATCACAGTTATTATTGAGATGTAGTGGCTGTCATATGAAAGAAATTTGGAGGACAAATGACGTCGATGGTCTCTTAATTATGGTGGTGTGTTTGAGCTTTGTAAGCATATTTACAGTGCCCATTGGGCTTGCAAAGAAGCTTGGCTTGGCGGGGGCTAGAGAAGCCATGGAGAGCGTGGGGTTTGTGATATTTGTAGTGATGAACACACTGAGCTTTTTCTCATCACTAGGGGTGGTGTTTTTGCAGGCCATGGCTATGGACAACATTTCAGAGAGTGGTATTACGAAGGTGACGAAGATGTGTGGTATAATGGCGCATATCGCAATGGGATGTGCTACCATTGCCTTCGTTTCTGCAGTCGCCATATTTACATGGCATCTCTAATGTTTATAGAGCAGTTATACCAAGATTGAGATTGAATAGTTAGTTGTTTTGTTTCTCTTGTTAGTGATCTTTTGTAAAATATGTATACATCGGTTTGTAGAGGATGGATTCCTTTTGCACCGTGTGTTCTTGCCAACAGAGACACCATCGTTTCAATCTACGATGTTCTTTGTTGTTTCAGTTTGGTCTGGTGTTCGTTGGCGTTGTACAACTCTTATAAGAGAATTATATGAAAAGATTTTGAGTTTTTTTTAATGGAGGTTTGTTTACAAATTCGTTTTTGCTATCTGATGGGAGCACAAGAATCTTTTGGTTAAGAGTCAAGGACTGAGGTGTACCCATTCCATCAAATTTATCCAAGACACGATCCCGGTTTCATCCTTTTTTGGTATCAAAGTCTTGCACTCAACAATACTTAATCTCTGGTGGGCTCATTAAGAACCTTTTAACTTCACGAGCAGACCAAGGGCCCATTGATAGATTTTGAGTTTTCAAGGATATTAAAATGAAAAATTAACGTAATAGAACAAATGAATGATAGTTCAAAGGAACCTTAATGCAAATGTTTTTAGGTCTTGGTTAAATTTTTTTTGCTAGACCCTTCCATCAATTCCCGTATAAATATTGTAAGCCATATATATATGTGGGGAGTTATATATATGGAGATTCATGCAAATTTTATATAATTAGTATATTGCAATTTTAATATTCATTGAAATAATATTAACATAAAATTGTTAAAAATTGAATATTTATTGATAATAGAATTCATCAAGTTAATTTATTCAAAAAAATTATCTTGACTTTATTTCATTTGATATTAGAGCTTGGTTAATTTATGAGATCTTAGGTCAAAGAAAAGTTTCTTTTGTTCTTATCAATCTTGTTTTGAGGTGGATTTGTGCATAAGCGAGATCTTGTTTCAAGAAAGTTGGCCAACATATCATGTTTCAAGATGTATATATTGAACAACACAAATTTCAACTTGTAGAAGCTTAAAATAGAGAATCTACTCATAGATCAAGATCTATGGATTATGGTATTTGGAAGCAAACATATATCTATAAAGGATGAAGAATAGTTGGTATTGAACTAGAAAGGTGCAAGCCTAATTAGCTTTATTTGGTAGGCTTATTATTTCCAAATGTATTTAAAAACCCACCATGAGAACCTCTAGAAGAATTTTGATAATATGTATTAGGCTAAATCCTTGGAAAATAATTCTATTCTACAAAAGTTGTATTCTTTGAGGATGGATTATGGGGACTTATTTAAAGAAAAAACTAAATGCTTTTAACATCATTTTGAACTAATTATACTCCATGTGCGTGAAAAATAGATCTGATAAGGATCAATATATCACTTTGGTGTGTTTTTTGAAAAACTTATGGGACAACTTAGTGATGACAATCATTAGTGCAATGACAAAAATTATATAGCGCTATAATTAGTTGATAGGCTTTTATCGTGGACTTGCTAATCCATAATTGACTACAAAACTTGTCTCACACCCTTATACCGTAATATGAAGCTAGAAACCATTGTTGTTAAACATTGTTCTGGACACCATTTTCACACTGTATTTTTACTTCCTGATGCAAATTCACTAATATGGTTCAGGAGGCACAATCAAATTGATCCCTCAGATTTAGGAGACAAGTCTAACTATATTTGCAATGTTTAGAATTAGTAAGTAATCACACAAACTAGTGGGGAAACAACTGTAAGATGATTACTAAAAATTAAGGAGTTGAGAGTTTTTTTTGGAGTGGATGACTTTGTAAGGAAAGAAAGATACCAAATTGGAGATTGGTAACGATGGTAGGTGTGACCAAAAAATTGTTAGTGAATAAAAGACTAGGAAAACAAATTGCAACCTACACTACACAATCTATCAAGCCTACACTCATGATAAGGACACTTGAAAAGAAAACTAAATAAAGCAAATAATAATCAATAAAAGATGCAAACTCTCAAGTGCTCCTTTGATTTGATTGTCCTTCGGTTTGATGTGCGCTCGATTTCATGCTTCAAAAGGTATTCCAAAGTGCTCCATGATCATGCAATTATGAAATCTATGCTAATGGTTGATGCAAAAGTGGACAATGAAAGTGATTAAATGGCATTATAATGATGCTATGCGAGTGTGAATGATGATTAATCAAGGAAAATGAATAGGTTAAATAGGCAAGGATGAGGCAATGAAGAGGATTAGAAATGTGTCATTCGTCCCACTTGAAGACAAGTGGCAATGCCAAAGATGACAAATGTCCTT